>NC_080195.1:76780533-77405533 GCF_030028045.1 Hippopotamus amphibius kiboko | reverse complement strand
TAAACCTATTAAAAAAGAAATTGGTTGGATAGAAAAGCAAGTTTCTAACTAACCAGGTATATATGCATGCCTCTATGACCTTTTTTAGATAAACAAGCGCACATTTTTCTACGTTCTGCTTTTTTCATTTAATATTATATCTTGGTGATAACTCCATAGTGATATAGATGTAGTCCAAATTCCTTTTTACAAGTTACAGTATTGTGTAGATGTACCATAGTTCATTCAACATGCCTTCTAATGGTAAGTGTTTGGATTGCTTCCATGCTTTTCCCATTACAAATAGTGCTATGAGTAATATCCTTTTCCATACATCTTTTTTGTATGTTTGCCAGTAGACTTTGGGGGTAGGCTCCTAGAATCTGTGTCAAATAGATATGTAATTTTGCTAGTTCCCTTTATACAACTTGTACCATTTTACATTCTCACCCATAAAATGAAGCTTTACCTCCAACTTCACCACAGGTTTGTGTTGTCAAACTTTTGATTTTTTGTTAAACTAATAGAAATGGCATGTCAGTGTGGTTTTAATTTGCGTTTTCCTTATTGTGATTGAAGATGAACACCTTTTTGCATATCCTTAAAGACCATTTGTGTTTCATTTTCTGTGAGCTACCTGTTTATATTATCTCAAGCCCATTTTCTATAAGTTAATTGGACTTTTTCTTCTCAGTTTTCGTAAGCTTTTTATGTATTAAGGATATTAACCCCTTCCTCTCCTGTTGATTACAGATGTATATTTTTTCATTTATGTTTTGCTTTCCTTACGGCATTTATATTTTTAGACATTTTTAAATGTAATTAGAATTTATCAATGTTCCTCTGTTGCTTCTGAGTTTTGAGTCATAGTTAAGGAAAATATCTCTATATTTGTGATTATTTCTGATATTTGTACTGTTTAATATTTTATATTTAGGATTTTGTATCCATTCTGAATTTTTTCTTATGTTTGGAAGTTGGAGTGAATCAGTTTTGTCTTTTAATATTGGGCTGATATGAAGGTCAGCATTTCCCCTGATTTGATATGCTGCTTTTGTCATATACTCATTTTTCCCATGCGATTGTCCTATGTTTGGATTTTCCATTTGATTTCATTAGGCTATTTGTTGATGTGTTAGTATAATGCCAGTTGAATTATAAAGGCTTTTCAAAGTGTTTTATTTTATTTTATTTTATTTTACCATTATATATGTTTTTTTTATTTTATTTTTTTTTAATTTTTTTGGGGGTACACCAGGTTCAATCATCTGTTTTTATACACATATCCCTGTATTCCCTCCCTTCCTTGACTCCCCCCCCTCGAGTCCCCCCCACCCTCCCTGCCCCAGTCCTCTAAGGCATCTTCCATCCTTGAGTTGGACTCCCTTTGTTATACAACAACTTCCCACTGACTGTTTTACAGTTGGTAGTATATATATGTCTGTGCTGCTCTCTCGCTTCATCTCAGTTTCCCCTTCACCCCCCGCCCCCTCGCATACCTAGAGTTCTCCAGTCCATTCTCTGTATCTGCATCCTTTTCTTGTCACTGAGTTCATCAGTACCATTTTTAGATTCCGTATATGTGAGTTAGCATACAATATTTGTCTTTCTCTTTCTGACTTACTTCACTCTGTATGACAGATTGTAGTTCTATCCACCTCATTACATATAGCTCCATCTCATCCCTTTTTATAGCTGAGTAATATTCCATTGTATATATATACCACATCTTCTGTATCCATTCATTTGTTGATGGGCATTTAGGTTGCTTCCATGTCCTGGCTATTGTAAAGAGTGCTGCAATAAACATGATGGTACAAGTTTCTTTTGGGATTATGGTTTTCTTTGGGTATATGCCCAGGAGTGGGATGACTGGATCATATGGTAGTTCTATTTGTAGTTTTTTAAGGAACCTCCAAATTGTTTTCCATAGTGGCTGTAGCAACTTACATTCCCACCAACAGTGCAGGAGAGTTCCCTTTTCTCCACACCCTCTCCAACATTTGTTGTTTCCAGATTGTGTGATGATGGCCATTCTGATCGGTGTGAGGTGATACTTCATTGTGGCTTTGACTTGCATTTCTCTGATGATGAGTGATGTTGAGCATCTTTTCATGTGTTTGTTGGCCATGTGTATGTCTTCTTTGGAGAAATGTCTATTTAGGTCTTCTGCCCACTTGTGGATTGGGTTATTTGCTTTTTTGGTATTAAGCTGCATGAGCTGCTTGTATATTTTGGAGGTTAATCCTTTGTCCGTTGTTTCATAGGCAATTATATTTTCCCATTCTGAGGGTTGCCTTTTAGTCTTGTTTATGGTTTCTTTTGCTGTACAAAAGCTCTTAAGTTTTATGAGGTCCCATTTGTTTCTTCTTGATTTTATTTCCATGATTCTCAGAGGTGGGTCAAAAAGAATCTTGCTTTGATGTATGTCATAGAGTGTTCTGCCTTTGTTTTCCTCTAGGAGTTTGATAGTGTCTGGCCTTACATGTAGGTCTTTAATCCATTTGGAGTTTATTTTTGTGTATGGTGTTAGGAAGTGTTCTAATTTCATTCTTTTCCATGTTGCTGTCCAATTTTCCCAGCACCACTTATTGAAGAGGCTGTCTTTTTTCCATTGTATATTCGTGCCTCCTTTGTCAAAGAGAAGGTGCCCATATGTGTTTGGGCTTACTTCTGAGTTCTCTATTCTATTCCATTGATCTTCCTTTCTGTTTTTGTGCCAGTACCATACTGTCTTGATCACTATGGCCTTGTAGTATAGTTTGAAGTCAGGAAGCCTGATTCCACCAACTCCGTTTTTCCTTCTCAAGATTGCTTTGGCTATTTGGGGTCTTTTGCGTTTCCATACAAATCTTAAGATTTTTTGCTCTAGTTCTGTGAAAAATGCCATTGGTAATTTGATCGGGATTGCATTGAATCTGTAAATTGCTTTGGGTAGTACAGTCATTTTCACTATGTTGATTCTTCCAATCCAGGAACATGGTATATCCTTCCATCTGTTTGTGTCATCTTTGATTTCTTTCATCAATGTCTTAAAGTTTTCTGCATACAGATCTTTTGCCTCCTTAGGCAGGTTTATTCCTAGGTATTTGATTCTTTTTGTTGCAGTGGTAAATGGGAGAGTTTCCTTAATTTCTCTTTCTGCTCTTCCGTTGTTAGTGTATAGGAATGCAAGAGATTTCTGTGCATTAATTTTGTATCCTGCTACTTTACTAAACTCATCAATGAGTGCTAGCAGTTTTCTGGTAGAGTCTTTAGGGTTTTCTATATATAATATCATGTCATCTGCAAAGAGTGACAATTTTACTTCTTCTTTTCCAATTTGGATTCCTTTGATTTCTTTTTCCTCTCTGATTGCTGTGGCTAAAACTTCCAAAACTATGTTGAATAATAGTGGTGAGAGTGGACACCCTTGTCTTGTTCCTGTTCTTAGAGGGAATTCTTCCAGTTTTTCCCCCTTGAGAACGATGTTGGCTTTTGGTTTTTCATATATGGCTTTGATTATGTTGAGGTAATTTCCTTCTATGCCCATTTTCTGGAGAGCTTTTATCATAAAAGGATGTTGAACTTTGTCAAAAGGTTTTTCTGCATCTATTGAAATGATCATATGGTTTTTATCCTTCAAGTTGTTGATATGATGTATCACGTTGATTAATTTCTGTATATTGAAGAATCCTTGCATCCCAGGGATAAACCCCACTTGATCATGGTGGATGATTTTTTTAATGTGCTGTTGGAGTCTGTTAGCTAGTATTTTGTTGAGGATTTTTGCATCTATATTCATCAGTGATATTGGTCTGTAGTTTTCCTTTTTTGTGACATCTTTGCCTGGTTTTGGTATCAGGGTGATGGTGGCCTTGTAGAATGAGCTTGGGAGTACTCCGCCTTCTGCACTATTTTGGAAGAGTTTGAGAAGGATAGGTGTTAACTCTTCTCGAAATGTTTGATAGAATTCACCCGTGAACCCATCTGGTCCTGGGCTTTTGTGTGTTGGGAGATTTTTAATCACTGCCTCAATTTCCGTACTTGTGATTGGTCTGTTCATGGTTTCTATTTCTTCCTGGTTCAGTCTTGGAAGATTGTATTTTTCTAAGAATGTATCCATTTCTTCCAGGTTATCCAATTGATTGGCATATAGTTGCTTGTAGTAGTCTCTCATGATCTTTTGTATTTCTGAGGTGTCCGTTGTGACTTCTCCTTTTTCCTTTCTAATTCTATTGATTTGCATCTTCTCCCTTTTTTTCTTGATGAGTCTGGCTAATGGTTTATCAATTTTGTTAATCTTCTCAAAGAACTAGCTTTTAGTTTTATTTATTTTTCTTATGGTTTCTTTCCTTTCTTTTTCATTTATTTCTGCTCTGATCTTTATGATTTCTTTCCTTCTGCTCACTTTGGGGTTTCTTTGTTCTTCTTTCTCTAGTTGTTTTAGGTGTAAGGTTAGGTTGTTTATTCGATAATTTTCTTGTTTCTTAAGGTAGGACTGTATTGCTATAAACTTCCCTCTTAGAACTGCTTTTGCTGCATCCCATAGGTTTTGGGTTGTTGTGTTTTCGTTGTCATTTGTTTCTAGATATTTTTTGATTTCCTCTTTGATTTCTTTAGTGATTCCTTGGTTGTTTAAGAGTGAATTGTTTAGCCTCCATGTGTTTGTATTTTTTGCAGTTTTTTTCCTGTAATTGATATCTAGTCTCATGGCATTGTGGTCTGAGAAGATGCTTGATATGATTTCAATTTTCTTGAATTTGCCGAGCTTTGATTTGTGACCCAAGATGTGATCTATCCTGGAAAATGTTCCGTGTGCACTTGAGAAGAAAGTGTAGTCTGTCGTTTTTGGATGGAATGTCCTATAAATATCAATGAAGTCAAGATGGTCTAATGTGTCATTTAAAGCTTGTGTGTCTTCATTGATTTTCTGTTTGGATGATCTGTCCATTGATGTAAGTGGGGTGTTCAAGTCTCCCACTATTATTGTGTTCCTGTCGATGTCCCCTTTTATAGCTGTTAGCATTTGCCTTATGTATGGAGGTGCTCCTATATTGGGGGCATAGATGTTTACCATTGTGATATGTGCTTCTTGAATGGATCCCTTGATCATTATGTAGTGTCCTTCCTTGTCTCTTGTAATAGTCTTTACTTTCAAGTCTAATTTGTCTGATATGAGTATTGCTACTCCAGCTTTCTTTTGACTTCCATTTGCATGCAATATCTTTTTCCATCCCTTTACTTTCAGTCGATATGTATCCCTTGGTCTGAAGTGGGTTTCTTGTAGGCAGCATATAGAAGGGTCTTGTTTTTGTATCCATTCGGCCAGTCTGTGTCTTTTGGTTGGAGCATTTAATCCATTTACATTGAAAGTGATTATTGACATGTGTGTTCCAATGACCATTTTCTTAATTGTTTTGGGTTTGTATTTGTAGGTGTTTTCCTTTTCTTGTGTGTCCTACTTAGAGAAGTTCCTTTAGCACTTGTTGTAAGGCTGGTTTGGTGGTGCTGAATTCTCTTAACTTTTGCTTGTCTGGAAAGCTTTTGATTTCTCCCTCAAATCTGAATGAGATTCTTGCTGGGTAGAGTATTCTTGGCTGTAGGTTTCTCTCTTTCAGGACTTTCAGTATATCCTGCCATTCCCTTCTGGCCTTCAGAGTTTCTGTAGAAAGGTCAGCTGTGATCCTTATGGGTTTTTCCTTATATGTTGTTTGTTGCTTTTCTCTTGCTGCTTTTAATATTTTTTCTTTGTGTTTAATTGTCATTAGTTTGATTAATATGTGTCTTGGTGTATTTCTCCTTGGGTTTATTCTGTATGGGACTCTCTGTGCTTCTTGGACTTGGTGAATTATTTCCTTTCCCATGTTGGGGAAATTTTCCACTATAACCTCTTCAGATATTTTCTCAGACCCTTTCTTGTTTTCTTCTTCTTCTGGGATGCCTATAATTCGAATGTTGGTACGTTTAAGGTTATCACTGAGGTCTCTGAGACTGTCTTCTAATCTTTTTATTCTTTTTTCTTTTTCCTGCTCTGTGGCAGTTATTTCCCCCATTCTTTCTTCCAACTCACTTATTCGTTCTTCTGCCTCAGTCATTCTGCTGATTATAGCATCTAGAGTATTTTTAATTTCAGTTATTTTGTTATCCATTGCTGTTTGTTTTTCTGAGTTCTTATGAACTGTTTCTTGTACTTTCTCTATTTTGTTATCGAGATTTTGTATCATTTTGACTATCATTACTCTAAATTCTTTTTCAGGCATTTTTCCTATTTCCTCTTCATTTATTTGGTCTTGTGGGTTTTTTTCCTGCTCCTTTGCCTGCATGGTGTTTCTTTGTTTCCTCATGGTTGTCCAAACTTTTGGGGTTGCTTATCCTGGCGATAGAGGTGTTTATAGAAGACAGTCCATGCCTCAGATTAATGTCCAAGTATTGGATTAAACGAATATTAAATCTAGGAAACACATACATGTATAAGACACACAATTATTGAATCCGTTAGGACATAAGGCTCTAGAAAGACCTGACAGAACCCCAGTGTGCTATCAGATATTCAAAAAGAAACCCAGCAGAAGTTGACAACTGAAACAGAAGAAATCAGAGATAAAAGCAAAAGCAAACAAACAACAAATAACACCCTACACATACAAACATCAATCCAGGGAGATTTTGTAAGCTAGGATCAAATATAGAAAAGAGCCAGAGTACCACCAGAGAGAATGGAGATTCTCAGAATGTAATTAGACAACTGTACTAAGAACTAAGATAAAGACAAAAGCCTAATATTAAATACCAAGGCAGTACGTCCTCTGGAGAATAGAGCAAGGAGTCTGAGCAGACCGCTAGTGTTGCTTATAAGTATGTTAAGATAAAATAAACTTAAAAAGGCTGGAAGAAAGGGGAACAGAAGAGCGTAATGTGGTTGGAAATATGCAAAGAAAAAGAAAGGAATAGAAATGTATAAAAGATAGGGATAAAAGGAAAGTATGAGAGATATTTTGTCTGTACTACCAAAAACTTAGCTAGATATAGAAATATATAAAAAGGCAAAAAAAAAAAAAAGAATAAAAAATATCATTAAAAAATTATGTTATAAAACTTGTAGACCCCTTAGGGCTAAGATCGTATTTAATAAATCAAAAAAAAAAAATCGAGAACTGATCCCAGAATGGACCAGTTCAATAGGTATTGATACTACTATTTCTGTTTCCTTAGCGTCTCAGCTGTAAGTGTCCTTCTCCTTGCCTTGGGTTTTTTTTGCGTTATTCTGTGACCAGCAGAGGTTCCTTTATTGTTCGTCTGTAAGCGTTGGTGTGTGGGGAGGGAGAGGGTACAATAGTGGCTCCTTCTCCTGGGAGTGAGTGAGCAGTGGCGCACTGTTGTTTCAGTCAGGCTTGGAGGTGCCTGTTGCAGAGGGCGCTGGTGGCTCAGGCGTAAACAGAAAGTCTTAGAGTTGGGCCTCTCTCGGGGTTTTTTTCTTTTTGATGCTGTTGTTTTTTTTTGTTTTTTTTTTTTTCTCTCGGCAGCCTCCCTGCTGCTGGCATTGCAAGGGGTTTTACTCTAGCCCCACCCGAGTGCCTGAGGGTGCTTGTTATCCCTGAGCGCCTTAGGTGGCCCACAGGGCATCTCTCCACTGCCTGTTGCAGAGGCGTGGAAAGAGAGGGAGAGGCTACACGCGCGGCTCCTCCCCCCCGCCCGTGAGCCTGCAGCCTCCAGCCGCCATCATGGCCGGGCAGCTCTCAGGGACGGGCACTCCTCTCCGCAGACCTCCTCTCTCCTGTCCTCTCGGTCCGTCAACCTACCGGCAACAATGTTTCTCGTCCTGAACCAGCTCTCCGGTTCCCACGCTCCCGCTCCTGGACCCTCCGTGCAGCCGCGGATCGATGTCTCGGTCCGGGAACGCTGAGCTGCGCTGTGGACCCTCCGTATGTTTCTCACTCCCTCCCGTCGGCCACAGCTCCGCCGCTTCACCCTCTTTGAGCCCTCGTAGATGCCTCCCTACCGGCTATGTCGGGCTCCCCGCAGCCCTTTCTGGTGTCCGAGGCCGTCTGCTGGTGTTCAGCTGGTTCTCTGTGGGAATGACTGTGTCCTTCCGTGCATTCCCAATGCATCTGTGGAGAGGGATGCACTCCAAGTCTCTCTACTTCGCCGCCATCTTTTCTCCTCCTCAAAGTGTTTTAATATTGGCTAGTTCCTTTTCATTGCTCATGCTATTTCATGGTTTTCCTAGATATGCAACTTTGTAATCAACTTTCTAGTTTCAGAAAATTTTGAAGGTTTCTAAACTTATAAATTAGGAGAATTTAGTACTTAATGTACTGAAGTATATATTTTATATTCTCTTTTTCTTCTAGTTCAAGAGCACTGGAACACTAAGGCTGAAACTTTTCCTTCCAGTTTTAATGCTATTGATGTCATATATTTTTGCTCTGACTTTTAAGCCCAGATAAAATTATTATTTCTGCATGCTGTCAAATTTTTTAGCCTATATGCTTACTGATTGGCATCTTAGACTCTTCTTGCTAATTTAATTTCTTGTGTCTTTGTAGACACTTTTTATTTGTCTCTGGTTATTTATATATTATTCTTTGTATTTGGCATTTTGTAGTTTACTGTCATCAGCTATGTATGCATTTATTTTTATTAATCATTATTTAGATTTCCTGGGCTTCCTGTATCTGAGGATTGGTATCTTTCATCAGTTAAGAAAAATTCTTACCCAGTTTTTGTCTTAGCTTCATTCTCTCATTCTCTCTCTTTTTCTCTTTTTGTGGAAGTGTGATTAGGCATGTTAGATTTGTACACTCCATTTCTCATGTCTTCAGCTCTTGCTTATTTTTTCATTTCTTTATCCCTCTGTATTGCACTTTTTTTTTTTTTTACAGATCTTTCAGTTTCCCAGTTTTTTCTTCAGCTTTGTCTAATCTGCAGTTAATTATGTTCATTGACTTTTAATTTCATTGATTTTACTTTTTGTTTCTATAAGCTTTTTTTGACTGCTATTATCTTGTATTTTATAATTTTAGTACTTTAATCCTTAAACTATATTTTCCTCATTTTATATTCTGGGTCTGGTTTAAATATATAACGTCTTTGTGGACTTTCTGTTGCTTCTTGCTCATAGTGTTGTATTTCCTTATATGCTGTGGTTTTTATTGTCATCATCATTATTATTTACATTCTGAATTTTTATTTTCTTGAAATAAATTTATTTAAATTGAAGCCTGAATTTGAAGTGAATATTCAGAGAGGATTTAATTTGTTTCTGCCAGGGACCTGGAGATATTATTAGCCCAGGACCAAACTTAGCTAAATTCTTGGCTTGAGAATTTTTGGACCATGTAAGTAATGTGAATTCAGGTGACAACTCTTGTATGAGTGATCAGCTAGGTATGAGAGGATTTTAAAACTATATATTTTTTATTTTCCTGTGTAGTTCAAAGTGCAACCAGGCAGTTTTTCTTGCAGTCTTAGAAATGTGGTGAAGTTGGTGGGAGGAGCATATTGGTATAGCTATTTGAAGTTTTAGTCAAGGCAAAAGCCAGCTATTTTATCCAGCATTTTACTTGTTTTCAGAAGGTGAATCATTAAGGGTACTAGTCTGTCATACTTTAGAAAAAATAATGTACAGTTTCTTTATATTTGGGAAACAAAACAAAACTATGAACCTTTTCTATTTTTCAGTAAAGACATTACTGAAGAAAGTATTTTGAAGATAAATGCATTAGAATGGTTGAGTATGGCAAAGTAAATGCTCTTTGTTAAGATTAAGTAGTGCTGAGTTGAAATATCTATATGATCAAAGATTTAGTGCTAGTAAGTGTAGAAGAAATTGTTAAAAATTGAGTGTTTAAACTGTGGACATTAACATTTTATTCTATTCTTATTTAATTCATGTAGAATAGACCTAATTTTCTTTGGCTTAAATTGGTAAGTGGATTACTTGTATTTGGATAGTTAAGCATCATAATTTAGTGTAATTTCCAATGGCAGATAAATACACAAATCCACATTCTTATATTTTTCAGTATGAAACTTACCTGCTTCAGAAACCCAGAAAAGAAAAGTAATTCTGGTCATAATTACCAGTCTATTTATGTGTGCCTGTGTATTTTCAGAAGTCTGGTACCTTATTACCACTTGTAATATATGGTCTGAGTTCCAAGCAACCCTAGGATAGAATAGTTTGTCTCATAAATGGGGACTTTAGTGGTATGCTGGTTATTTAAACTTACACAGTTAATAGGAATATAATGATTGGTGAAAGTCAAATAAAAATGAATGTAAAAGGTGTAATTTTTTAAATTCAAAAGGCATGTCATCTATAATATACTTGTCCCACTGCAAATAATTCATATTTTTATATTAATCATTTAGGTATTTCTGTTCTGAATAATTATTTCAATTTAGGTGAATGAACTGTAGGTAGCCCATAATTTGGACTAATATTAATTATAATTGGTTAATTATAATTATGTATTATATATTAAGCATTATACTAAATGTCTCTTATACAAACATTAAACACTATATGAACCATTCAACATTAAAAATCAATATAATGTTATACAATAATAAATTTTTGGAAACAAACATTTTCATAAATTTAGTTAGGTATCTTAAAAACCTTCATAATTTATGTAAGAAAAATGGTGTCTTAACTTTCAACAAAATGGACACGTGCAGAGCTGAGAAGAACAAATCTGTGAAAACCTCAGTTTCCTCTTAGATTCTTGAAGGAAACTTTGATGGCAATGTTAGTAATAGAAATAGTAGTACTATATTATTATTAGCAAGCACCTATAGCACTACCAGGGATTATTTTAAGTGCTTTACAAGAGGTAGCTACTGTTGTTGTTCCTGATTTATAAATAAAGAAACCAAGGCACAGAGATATTAAGTGACTTGCCCAGGGTCACATATCAAGGAAATGGTGGAGCTGAGATTGAAACCCAGTGTGGCTCTAGACCACGGGTGAGTAAAGGGCCAGATAGCAAGTATTTTTAGGCTTAACTCATAAGGTCTCTGTTGCCACTACTCAGTTCTATTGTCTAGTGTGAAAGCAGCCGTAGTCAATATATAAATATATGGGTGTGATTCTGTTTGAATAATAATATACTTATTGACAGTGATATTTAAATTTCATGTAATTTTTACCTGTTAGGAAATATTATTTTCTTGGGCTTTTTTGTTTGTTTTTGTCTTTGTTTTTTTTTTAACAATTTAACTATGGCTAACTATTCTTATCTCATGCATTATACAAAAACAGGCCTTCCTTGGGCCAGATTTGGCCCATGGGCAGTGGTTTGCCAGCCCTGCTCTAGATTTGTGGGCTCATTTACCCTGCACCTTATGAAGTTTGCTTCCTTGAGGGCTAGACAATTTGATCTCTAAATATTTAGTTGATCCTTTACACTAAGCAGTAGGAAATTCAACAGGTTTGAGACATGAAGTTTCTACTTCTACATATACTCTAGGTTTTTTCCCCTAGTGATTTCACTACTGTGTAAATACTTGTTGACTTCCCTGAATCTTATCCTAAGGCGAAGTTAGCTAGACCATGTTGTTTTATCATTATTTACTCTTTATTTATTTGGCATGTAGTTTTTTTCAATTTAATGTCATTATAATGCAGTTGGGTTTTTTTACTGAGGTAGCTGATAGTGAGGCATATATCTTGTAGTGTCGGCTCCCCTTTCATGTTCACATGATACAGACATAATTCTGCATATTTTGTTTGATTATCTACAAGGTCATATTAATTTGCACATTCATCTCTAAATTTACAGCCACAGCATATTTTATTTCTGCTAAAAACCTTTGTATCTTCCTCCTTCAATAGAATTAAGTGCTCTACCAGTCAGTACTATCTATTCAATATAATGATGCTATTTCTACCCCATTCTACCTAGTGCAAATTTAACTCTTCCCTATTTGAACATGTTATAATAGAGATATATGCAAAGTACAATACTATGATAGTACAGAAGAGTCACCTATATATTAGTCTGGAGAGAAGGAAGAGAGTTTTTAGGCTAAATTCCTAGGTGGAATCTTATAAATAGGTCTTGAAGAAGCAACAGATCCAAACACCTTTAAGCACACAGGAGTTTTAGGATATGTAGGAAAGTTTGCTGCAATTGGAGAGCATGGAATTTGGTAACAGCTATGTGTATAAAAATAGTTTTGGATCAGACATAAAGGTTCCTGTGTCAAAATAAGGAATTTGAATTACCTGCTCTTCATCAGTGATCTCAAATATCTAAATAAAATAGGAAGGGAATATAAGTAATAAGTAAGTCAAGCAGACAGTGTGTTCGGAAAATGGGAAGGGGATAGAGACTGGCAGATTGGAAAAGAGATCCATGCCCTGACTAACGGCAGTAGCTGCTTAGCTTTTTTTGCTATGGAGAGATGCAAGCCCTTTGTTACAGGGGTTCCTGTTTTTCAAGAGTGCAGAGAAATCTGTATTTAATCTGAAATATTAGAGTTTTTAAATATTGGAAAATGACTAAAATATTTTAAAATAATATTTTATCCATATGAAACAAATGTGTCAGCTGAAGGTCTTTACTTTAGATGGTACACTCTACACAGCAATTAGTAAGTCTGTAAGTAGTCAGATCATTCTGTGTTTTAGGAAGAGAACAATGGCAGCCATGTTGAACATGGATTTTAGGTAAAGGTGAAATAGCAAGACAAGATAGCGTCTGTTAGAAGTTTCAGGATGCGATAGATGTGAATTAATGTTTTATTAATAGGGATAGTGAAGATTCCAGAAGTACATTGATGGTGCTATTTTATACTTACTTATTGATGGTAAAATAAATGCATAATGGTTGATAATGAAAAATAATTCTCCTTTTCATCCCTGACCTGTAGTTTCTTTTTCCCCTATGTAAAGGCAACTGTTTTTACCAGTTTGTTGGATATCCCTCTAATAGTCTGGCACTATGCATTGGTGTACATGTGCCCTCTACTCTCTCCCTTCCCTTACACCAATGATAATGTAATGAATAGATTTCTCCACCTTTGCTTAACAATATATGCTGGAATTTTTCCCTTATCTAGTCATATAGATGTAAATATATTCTCACTAATATTCTTAGTAAGATCTGTATTATATTTCACTTTAAGGGTATATTATAATTAATTTACCCAATCCCCTGTGGTAGACATTTGGAATGTTTCCATTTTTTTACTGCTATAAACCATCTGCGGATGCATACCCATATATATGTGTGTCTTTGAACTTATGTGTGTATTATGTGGAAGATTAAATACTTATAAATGAAAATGGTAAGTATAATGGTATGTGTGCATTTGAAATTTTGTTGACTATTACTATGTTGCCTTTAAAAGAAGTAGTACCACTTATTGTCCCTCCAACTAGATATCAGAGCCTATTTCTGTACTTCAGAGCCATCATAGGATATATCAACATTTTTATTTTTGTAAATATGATAGGAGAGAGATTTCATCTTTATACTTTTACTTATTTAATATAGTAAAGTAGAGAATCTTTGAAAAAAGATATTTGAAAAAAACTCCACTTGCATTTCTTTTCTGTGAAGTAGTCTTTGCTCTTCCCAGTTTTTTTACTAGGCTGTTAACTTTTTTAAAAAAAATTAATGCTTTTTTAAAAAACATTAATGCTTTTTAGTTAACGAAATCAGCAAAGATTATCAGTGTATCATTTTGCTTTGGCTGCTTTTATGTGGTTTTCTGTTGACATTTAAAAATTTTAAATAGTCCAATTTATGAATATATCAATTTATGGAGTAGGGTTACTATGCTGTATTTAGAAGGGTCTTTGTAATTGTGTAATGCCTAGGTCTTTTATATAATTTTAAAAATTCTCAGTTATATTCTGCATTTGCATTTGTATTTAAACTGTCTTTATTAGTGATTCACTTTGATTAAAGGCAAAAAGTAAAAAGACAAGAAATAACACATGTTGGCAAGGATGTGGAGAAAAGGGGAATGTTAGTGGTACTGTAAATTGGTGCAGACAGTCTGGAGGTTCCTCAAAAAATTAAAAACGGAATTATCATGATCCAGCAATTACACTTCGGTATTTATCCAAAGAAAATGAAAACACTAACTCAAAAAGATATATGCACCCCATGTTTATGCAGCATTATTTATTAGAGCTGAGATATGGAAACAACCTAAGTGTCAATCAGTGGATTAGTGGATAAAGAAGATGTGGTATATATATACAGAATCAAAAATTATTCAGCCATTAAAAAATGCAGTTTGCCATTTGTGACAACATGGATGAACCTTAATGGCATTATGCTAAGTGAAAAGAGTCAGATAAAGACAAATACTCTGTGAGCTTACCTACATGTTGAATTTTAAAACAAACAGAAAACCAAGAAAATCCCAAAGTACCAAGCTCATAGATACAGAGAGTAGATTAGTGGTTGCCAGAGGTGGGGGGTGGGGAGTAGGCAAAATGGGTGAAGGGAGTCAAAAGGTACAAACTTCCAGTTATAAAATAAATAAATCATAGGGATGTATCAATAATAACACAGCATGGTGACTGTAGTTAATAATATTGTATTGCATATTTGAAAGTTCCTAAGAGAGTAAATCTTAAAAGTTCATATCACAAGAAAAAACACTGCAACTATGTATGTTGATGGATGTTAACTAGACTTACTGTGATCATTTCACAGTATATACAAATGTTGAATCATTATGTTGTACACCTGAAACTAATACATTGTTGTATGTCAATTATGCCTCAAAAAAGCGGGCCAAAAATGTTTAAAAAATAGAACTTCAGATATTCCTAGTTGAGTCTTCTAGATTAATAAAATTTAAAAATTTTCAGGGATTTGTCATTTGTGTTACTTTAGGATTACTAAAAAGTATTAAATAATTTTTAATAGTTTTGCATGCTGATGATTAGGAAATAAGTCATGTTTCTTCCTGTGTGAACTCATGAATTGTTAAAGGCACATGAAGTACTTAGTAACAGTATTTTCCAAATTTATTTAAAAACGAGGAACCACAGAGTTTGGACAGTTTATCATAAATGGGACAATCAAGGAAAGTCTCGGGTTTGAGGGCCCGTGTGTCATTTATTAGATATAGAATTGATGATATTGCTGTAATATAAATGTTGGCTGAGAGTTTCATTGTGACTGTCTTATATTTTTGTGTCAAGTTTACCCATCCGTTATATCCCTTTGAAAAAAAATTAGATTTTGAGTTTTCTCTGGGGTCCATTGTACTGGGGTGAAGCGGGACTGTGTGCCCATTTTAAATCTTTTTTTTTTATGTATAGCTAGCTACATTTTTGCCACCTGGTATACCACTGCATTTTTTTCTCCCACTGTGAACACTTGTAGACATAAGTAATGTAATTGTTCATTCTGTAGGTATAGAACTTCAGTGTGTTTCTTTTTATTGTAATTTTATTGAAAACGTAACATGAATCTTAAATGATCAGTATCATTTTTCAAAGCCAACTATTTTAAAACTAAATATCTGATATTAAATAACTGTTATCTCTTGAGAATCTTTTAAATTGGGGCAAAAAGAGAAGCAATGAAAGTTATTATTCACTTATTCTTTCTAGGAGTTTCTTTGAGTTGCTGCTGTTCTTTGGAAGAGATGAGTTTTATGAAGAGCCCTTAAAGGATATTCTTGGATCATTCCAGGTAAAACAGTTTACTACTTAATTTTGTCTACGTTTAAAACAGGCCTTTATTCTTCCCCTAAAAATAGTATATTGGTTATTTATTGATTATAAGCTTTTATATTTACTAAGGTGGCAATGCTTAAGATTCTGTTATATTGACAGAAAAGAAAATTTTTAAAATTAACTTTTAGCTGTACTTCTACGCAGTTCAAACGGAGGATTCTAATTCCGCATTTATTAGACTAGAGCCTACTGCCTCCACCCTTGTAGATTTCCAAGCACATCCTGGACATATGCTTGCTTTTTATTGATAAAAGTTTTTGTTACAAAGCCCTATGTAGAACTCAGCCCTAGAAAAAGGACTCATTTTGCCTAGACTAGAAGCAGGCTTTCTGTCCCACGCCACTGTTTCCTTTGGCTGTTTCTTGATTTTTTCATCTATTTTCTTAATAGCCTTCCCAAGATAGGAGGCAGATTTTTTTTTTGTATATGCTCTTAGTGAAAAGTAATTCCCAAAGGGAATGACAAAAGATCTAAGACTTCATCTGTAGATACAAGGATATTTGATGTTTTTACCTTTGGCGGGGGAAGCAAAACATAGTACTGTGGCTCACTGATGTGTCCTTGGCAGTATCTCATTGCCCTTTTTTGGGGTGGAATAAAGGAAGATGTACTTTGAGCTCCCCCTAGGGGTATAGTTGTTCAGACAATGTATTGCATTCTACCTTGAGGAAGGAAATCATCAGAATAACAGAAAAGTCATGCAGTGCTTTCTCTCACCTAGAATTTTTATTTCATGTTTATTTACAGAGCTTTTAGACTGAATTAAAACAGATTTTTATGACTGATCACTCTAGTACATAAAATAGGAAAACTATAAGCAAACTTAATTGGCTAAGGTATATCTAAAACTTCTTCACATTTAGTATCTGATTCTAGAATTGCTTTTCCTCTCCAGTATCTATTTTTCTATACCATTTTGTTTTCAGTGGCATCAAAAGTATTGGTGATGCAACATTTCCTAAAATAATTAATAAAAGAACTAAAAGTCATTGATACTAGGCTTTTAAAAGCTTAAGTTGGCTTTATAAGGAGGTCTGTTTAACTAGTCAGCTTTTGACTCCTGCTTCAGGGGTATTGTTAAATTATACGAATTACCCTATACCCTTCCTATACCATTTGATATCCAAGAGTTAAAAGAGTGCTCTGTTAGTCTCTTGGATTTTATTCTGCATCACCAGTATACCCTTTTGCAAGTTTTCATGCTATCTCTGAATGTCTCTGCATGCAGAATGACAACTACATCATGACCATTACCAGGCTGACATGGATTCAAAGATAGCATTGAATGTAAAACATAGTCTTATTTCAGAGTTATAAAAACACGAAAAAATGCATCTTAGAGTCAGTGAAATTAGCTACATTATATCGAACTTTTTACATTCAGCAAGAGGTAAAAATACCTGTTCTCATGGAGCTTACATTCTGATTAGAGTCTATATTCAAGTATTTAAAACTTCTTAATTTTTCATTCCATTTTTCCTTTGACACTTGTGTTCTTGGGAATCTATTCTTGAAGTTTTACTTCAGCAAATATTTACATAGTCCCCATTGTGTGCCAGGCACTAAGCTCTGGAAAAAACCGTACTAAGCAAAAGCAGAAAAATGCTGCTATTGTGGAGTTTAATTCTAGAGTAGAGATAGAAAGATAAGAAGTCAAACCTTTGTAAATTAAGAGTATTTTAGAAAGTGACAAATGACTTCAGTGGGAACTAATGAAAGTGTTTTTAGAGTAGATGAGAGAAAATATTTGATTTCTGTTTTAAATGTGTGAAATCATAACCTTTATGAACAGATATATCCTTTTTTTTTTCCCTTGTGAACAGGGTTTCTATTCAGTTATCAAAATAATTCCTCAAGGGAGAGTTCATGGTTTTGTACTGTTTTCTATCTCCTACTCAAATTCTAAAGCCCACCCCTTCTCCTGTTTGTTTGTTTTTAATCTCTGCATTTCCTCTACTTTTGTTACTGTGGCTTCTGACTACTCTGAATTTTCTTGAGCCTCTAACTCCTGCCTTCTTGGAGAGATTTCACCTTTTGTTCATTTTAGCTTTATCTGGAGAATAGTCTTCCATTTTCTAACTGAACTGCTGCTGCTGGTGCTTTGCTGCTGATGCTTCCCAGACATGTGCCCTAAGGGACACAGGAAAGGCAGACATGTAGTCCATCATGTATACTATTCTAAAACCTCACATTTGCTAAGCTTTGTGAATTCTCCAGGCTTTTGACTGACCTATGATAATCCAGTGGCAATCCCAATGTCACCTTTTGAATTTTTTTTAATACTTTTTTTAAGGATGTTTTCCTTTTTTTTTTTTTAATTTTTTAAAAAATTTGTTTTTATTTATTGGCTTCACTGGGTCTTTGTTGCTGCGAACGGGCTTTCTGTAGTTGTAGAGAGCAGGGACTACTCTTCATTGTGGTGCGGTGGCTTCTCTTGCTGTGGAGCATGGGCTCTAGGCACGTGGGCTGCAGTAGTTGTGGAGCATGGGCTCAGTAGTTGTGGCTTGTGGGCTCTAGAGCACAGGCTTAGTAGTTGTGGCACATAGGCTTAGTTGCTCCGCGGCATGTGGGATCTTCCCAGATCAGGGCTCGGACCCATGTCCCCTACATTGACAGGTGGATTCTTAACCACTGTGCTACCAGGGAAGCCCTGAATTTTTTAATACTTTCTACTAGTGCAAGCCCTAGTTCCCAAGTGGTATATTTCTATCCATCTTTCATACAGATTCATACGAGCTTAAGATCATGCTTCTTTCTTCTCTACAAGAAGTGGGACAAACACAGTGCTGCTCATACTTTAATGTACATAAAGATCACCCGGGGATCTTGTTAAAGTCCAAATTATGAACCAGTAGTGCTGGGGTGGGGCCTGAAAGTCTGCGTTTCTAACAAGCTCTGAAGTGATGCTGATGGTGCTGGTCCCCGATCATACTTTGAGTTAGCAAGGGACCAACATTCTTTGCTGGATTTGAGTTAATCGTTCATTCTCTTCCCCCACCCACTCCCCTCCCATTTTCCAGCTGTGAGTATCCCAGCTTGCCACTCTGTCATCTTGGGCAAGTTACATAATTTCTGTGTCAGTTTTAAAATATCCCCATTTGTAAAATGGGGACAATAATTGTACTTGCTGTATAGGGTCATCAGTTTGACATCATTCCTAGAAAAATGATCAGGCTTAAGGCCTAAAGCAGGCTTATAGCCTGTCTGGTGAAGTATGTGAACTTTAAAGTCATACTGTTCAGATTTCTCTTTTTCACAATGAGATCAAAACCTACCTCTGAAGCTTATTCTGTTCTTCCATGAATTTCAGATTTCCTAAACCTTGAATTGTTCAAATAGAAATTATTAATTCTTCTTATCCACTGACTATATTTTTTCCTCTGCTTTATTCCAAGAGGAAACTTCATGCATACAGCCAGATGTTCCATATACAGATGGTCCCCAACTTAATGATGTCTCAACGATTTTTCAACTTTACAGTGGCATGAAAGCATACCATTCAGTAGAAACTGTACCTCCAATTTTGAATTTTGATCTTTTCCCAGGCTAGTGATATGCCATATGGTACTGTCTCACATGCTAGGCAGTGGCAGCGAGCAGGAGCTCCCTGTAGCTCCCAGTTAGCCATTCCATCACGAATACACTTACAACCAATACACTTGCAACCTTTCTGTACCCAGACAATCATTCTGTTTTTCACTTTCAGTATAATCAATAAATTATGAGATGTTCAACATTTTATTATAAAATAGGCTTTGTGGTAGATGACTTTGCCCAACTGTAAGCTAATTTAAGTGTTCTGAGAATTTTTAAGGTAGGCTTGGCTAAGCTCTGATGTTTGGGAGGTTAGGTGTATTAAGTGCATTTTTGACTTGTGATATTTTCAACTTACAGTGGTTTATTGGGACTTAACCCCAGTGTAAGTTGAGGAAGATCTGTGTTGGCTTCTGAGAGCTTGCTTTCTTGGCACTTGGCTTCCAGTAATTTTTCTTTACCTCAATACAAGAAGATGACAGATTTCTTATATGATGTGCCTACCTCATTATTATTATTCTTTTTAATCTGTTCACTGGTGAGCTTTCCATAGGCTTGTGATTGAATTCATGCACTTGGTCTCCAAAATCCATTAATTTAATTAAGTATTTTAGATTCCCAATGAAATGACAAAAATGATATAAAATTTGGAAAAAATTCCTTGTGAATGCTGGCAACTAGGATGAGGACTTATTAACAGTTAACTGAATGTGATTAAACAGGGAAATGAGAGAAAGGGCTAAAAGAGACCTTCCAGTGCTATCCAGTAATACGCTGCTCCCGTTACCAGCTTCTAACAATAGGGGCCAGAGGAAGTAGAAGGTGGTAGGGCATTTGGTGCGTGGCCAGTCTCATTCTTGTTGGTGCTTCTTGAAAATGCACTAGGTGTGCAGCAGAACCAACAGATCAGGAATCATGATGTGACTGTTATACTTACATTAAAAATGGAATGTATGGCTCTGCACGAGAGCATTCCTTCCATCGAGAGAATGACTGTATAACCCAGTCTAAATGCAGCCTGCCCCAATACCCAGAGGTAAGAAAGTTTTGTAAAGAGGTGTGGTTGTCTCCCACTATAGTTTCCTCGTAATTTACTGCCTCACAGGCCATTCATCTAACAAATCAAACTTACAAACTTTTACCTTCTCTGTTTGGGCTTTAAGGATTTGACAGAGATCTGTTTACCCATGAGTAAAAGAGCTCTCTGTTCTAAATACTCTAGGTAAAGATAAATAAAGAGACTAACACCAGTTATCATCAGTTACATGGTAAGATAAGACAGTTTTTAAAAAAAAGAATCAGTTATGTTCTTGCTGTGGTTGAGTCTGGTGTCTTCCATGAAACCGAAAGTGAAATTGTAAAGAAGGGACAACCTCAAGAATGCATGGAAGTAAAATATTGTATGGAGATGAAACTACTAAATTAAATGTGTAGTGAAGGCAATCAACAGCAGATTAACTCTAGGAAAAACCAAATCAGTGAAGGAAATAATTTTTAAAAATTAATTTTCAATTCACAGTTACATACAGCTATATCCTATTATAGTCTTCAGGTTTCAGGATAAAGAAAAATTCCTACAGGTACAGGACTCATGTAGAACAAATGAGATTCTCACAAAGGAAAGAATAAAATCAGGTCTGCAATGAACTTTTTCACTATAATGAACACCAGAATAAATAAATAATGTCTGGAGTTTTTAAAGGCAAAAAATATTATTTAATAATACAGCTGCCAAGCCCTGTAGTTTATGAGAGAGGGCAACAGAAATAAATAGTCCAAATACTTGGAAAACAAACCAGCTACATCTTTTATCAGAAAAACAAAAGAAGTATGCCAGCTAATTTAGAAGTGATCAAAACAAAGAATTTATACATAGTTGTTACAGAAAAAACATAGGACTGACTGGAAGAAATAAGTAAAAATCGGCACACTGTTGTTAATATGATTATTATGAAAATCCCATTAACATCAGAAATGATTCTGGAAAAAGAAAATGCAAATTTTATATAAAATCACACACAAAATAATCAGGAACTAAAATCTCAGATTATTGTACTGGTTGGATGGAGGTGGTAAGGAAGATAGGGAGGAATTAATTATATTCTTGGGCATCTGAGCTAAAGTAATCACGTAGAGTAGTGCCATTCACTAAGTGAGCAGTGATCATAGTGGGAAGAGGAGGAAGATAAGTTCCATTCTAGACGCAAGGGTTTGAAATATCTTTGGAATATCCAAGTACTGATGTTGCCCAATAATGGGTTAGATTCATGGGTCTATATATGTATCTGCCTAATTTGTTTCTTTTTAAACCAAGAACATGTATCATTTTTATTAATCAGGAGAAAAAACAGATATTATAAAGATTTTTTTCACTTGTTTAATTTAAGGGGTTAAAAAGAGACCCTGGAGTAGTCAACAAAATGCCAACCGGTAATTAAAAGTATTACCGTTATAGCTTTACAAATGTTTTAATGTGCCTAACTTGATCTCAGAGAACACTCTATCCCCATCTCGGTGGGGTCAGTTTGTAAGTCACAAAGATCTTTTTTGTTCAGGACTAGAAGTTGGCCTTAGTTAAGCTTTTTTTCCTGGGACTCCACCCTATTTTTTAAATCTACTTGACCTTCTTTGGAAAGGTAGAGGAAGGAGGTGGGAGGAGGTAGGGGACATAAGCTCGAAAATAGGAGGAGGCCCGAGGCTGTCTTACTGCAATAGTATCTTAAAAGAAGAGCAAAAAATAATCAGAAGTAAAAGAACCAGCCGCAAGAGAGGAGTTTAAATGGATCTGTTATAGCCACCCTGTTTCACTGGGGCAAGTGTTGATCTCCCCTAAGAAGTTAGAGCACGTATTCATTGTTGTCATGAGACCAGCACATCTCCCAGATTTTATTATTTTTAGCTAATAGGAATAAGTTTAGAACTATTGACATTACACTAAAACCTCAGAACTGGGATCATGTCCCCCCCCTAGACTACTTGGAGTAAATTTCCCAAATACTTAATTTGGTAAATTGCTCATCTTGGTTTTCAAAACCATCTTTGTATTGCTGGTTAAAAGGTTTTCAAATATAACCATATCAGTTTAAGAGCAAGACTTTTGTGAGAAGCAGTTTCAAAATAGTTTCCATATTTTCTGCTTGAATAGGAGCTTTCCTGTCTCTGTTCAACTCCATCTTGACAGCATATGATTTGCCCCACCTAAGTTTTTCCACTGTTACACAGCACTAATCCCTCTATAGTCTATCTGTGGTTTGATAGTTTCTCCAACTATGTTATTAGATTTGGTGGGCAAAGACTAACTTTCGTCACTTTGTTTCCAACACTTAGTAGTCCAAGTTCCCTAAGGGGGGACTGGTATGTTTGCCAGTATAAAGGAAGGATAAATAAGTCCACAGACATTTCTGTCTGATGTCTAGCCATTTCTTTCTTTTAACAAAATTCTATTTAGAGATGTATCATCCTTGCTGAACGCTTAAAAAATAAGAAACAGTGGGGCATATTGTCTGAAGCTGTTTACTTCATGGTCCATTGGTTACCACTGTGTACAGTAAGATGGGGGAGACATCAATAAACGTATTCGTAGAATGAAAGCATCAAATATTTACTTGAAGAATATACTTTGACAATGTGTAGGAAAAAATAGAAATTGAAGTATGTTTAATTGTGAGAAAAGTATAAGGGAAAAGATTTCACTATCCATGAAAGAAACATATTTGACAAGTGTGCCACATATTTAGCACTGGGATTAAGAGGGATTGATGTTAAAATTAAAGTTTCAGATTCTGAAATCATTTTATAAAGATTGTATTCCTTAGATAAATCTGGTGTTGAAATGGGTAAAGCTCTGATATTTTTCCACTGGCATTTATCTTGAAATTATTACTCATGGTTAATAATTCTTATATATCACCATGTCAGAAATATTTTCACTTTCTCTGTGTGCTTTTTTTTAATAATCTGTTTGAGTAGGAAACACTTTACTTTGGTTCAACTGTTGAAGTTCTGTAATCACTTTGAAGGGATAAAAGACCCAGTGTTATTTCAAGCATAAAATATATAATAAACTTGAGATAGTTAACCTTAAGGGCCTCCAAAAGATAGGGCTGTCAACATCAATAAGTTGCATATCTCAGGAAAGGCCAGGTGGAAGAGCAGTCATCTCAAAAGAGAGGTACATTGATAGTTATTCGCATCATAGTATCCAACATAAATAAAGATCTTATATTCTGAGTATCTTGCAATCTGTTTGTTGTCAGGAGCAGACATTTTAGTGCCTTTAAAGTCAGTGATAGGACTTTCAAATTAGTTCTAAAAGCATATCAGGATCATCAAGCCATTTATTATTCATGGAAAGGTGATTCTGTAGAGTGTCCTAAAACATAATAATTAGAATTATCAACATATTAGTGCTTGAAGTAATTTATGTTTTCCCAGATAAAATATTAGCTCATAGAAAACTTACCTGTAAAGAACTGTAAAGGGTATTAAGTCCAATCTAATTTTTTAGTAAATAATGAAACCAAGGACCAGAGAGATTTGTTCATTCATTCATTCAGCAATATTTATTGGAGCTTAAGTAACTTGCTCAATTTGTAGCATTGCCCATATTGTGACATGTTCTCTTGACTGACTCCTGTATGTTTTCTGCTGAATCATACTTTATATTTAGTTCTCTGCATAGGAACCTGTGCTCAAATAAATCTTTCATATACCTTAATTCTGCCTCAAGGTCTGTCTTACAGGCTAGAACTGTAACAATAACACTTCTCTGTTGGCCATATTATATCATTACTTATTTAAAAATATTGATAGTAGGGTAGGGTTGTGCTTTCATTGGTATGGAAACCACCAATTAATTTTGAAATCTGATTACACTCTCAGTTGATGGTTTTACTGTATTTATGATTGGCTTCTCCTTCAGAAAAAAACTGATTGCTAAATTAAGTAACATTTACATGTTACCTAAATTTTTTTAAATGTATAAGAATATAATCAGGTTTATTAAACAGGAGACAATTACTCATATTTAAATATTTGTTTTTTTCAAAAGCCCCAAAAGAGGTATCTTAAATAGTTCACTAAGTACATGATTCTAGTTATTTTTAAAAATCAAATGTGTAATTTATATGAATAAATGCAGTTTTATAATTTTGAGACTGATTCAACTTAGAAATTATTTAATCCAATAATCCCTTTTTTTATAGATCAGAAAATTAAGCTCCAGTGGAGCTGAGGTTTGCAGAAGCAGAAAAAGGGCCTAAATCCTATTCTCAACCCATTCTTTCCAGTATTCCCTAATCTATTATATGAAATGATGTAACCATGTGTTTGCAATAATGTATATGTCAAAAGAATGGGTTTAAAGAAATGTTTTCATTTATACTACCATTTTAAATGCTTCATGGTCTTAACATTTTAAAGCCTTTTAAAGACCACCTTATTAGGGAGAGGGAGGAAGAAGAACCTTTAGTGCATTTATCTGAGTGATAGCAGATGAAGGCATCAACTACAGTGCAAATTATAGAAGCAGCAGGGAAGAAGCAGATCAGGAGATGCTGAACAAAATTGCAGTGACATTAGGATCAACAGAAGAAGATGTTTTATATTTGATTCCAAGCATAAATATAAAAACAAATAATACCTAAAACCAGGAACCCCCAGACTTCTGATATCATATCCATTCTGATATCACATCCATATTTTTTTAAGTTTGAGCACATATCCCCAATATATGTATATTTATTTATATACATGTACTAATACTATAATACATTATAAAACATAAAAATACATAGTAAAATATTTTAACAGCATAGGACTTTAATATCAGTATGACTGACTACTTTCTTTTTGAAAAATTTTTAACAGTTCATATAGTAGTTCAGTCTTATTTTTTAAGTTCAGTTTGCTTTGATACTTGGTTTTAATATTTGTCACAGGTAAAAAAAGATACCTTTGGTGGATCCAGATGGAAAATTTTTTTTCTAAATGTTGATACTCAGTTTTAAATGCCTTCCACCAAATTTCCAATTTCCAATTTTTTATTGCAATTGGACTACTAAATTTCTCTTGTTTCTGAAATCAGTCATTGTTTTCTTGAATAGTAACCATTTTTTAAACAAATTGAAAACTCATTAAAATGCTCCAAATGAAGGATTTTTTAAACAGAAAATTCTAGTTTAAGTTTTTTAATGGTATAGATACAGGCATTATAGGTGATACTGATTTGGGGCAACAGCAATCATGTAATGATGTAACTATGTCCAAACATCCATTTTAAATGATTTTCTCCTTAAGAACTTTACAAAGCAGTAACTTTTTCATTGTATACCATTCTCTTTATATGAGCAAACTCAGAATGCTTATTTTTTCAAAAACATCAGGTAAATACTTCTTAGGAACTTATCACAGGAAAGAACAGCAAATTTGTGAGAAAGTCTTTTTGTAAAAGAAAACTGCAAAACATTTTTGAATTTTACTACTTTTGAAGTGTTTTGCCATAGGATAACCAATGAAAATATACTATTAAAAGATATCATGACCATTCTTAGCTTACTTCAAAGTATTGTAAAGATTTTACTGTATTTTAAAGGCTTTGTTTTTATAAATTAACCACATTGAATACCTGTTATATTTTTGCTTTGATTTGCTGCAGTAGATTGCTTATGAATGAATTTGACATGTGGTATTTTATACTTTTATTTTAGAACCTGCAGTTCATTCAAAATAAGACATATTTCATACTGCTTCTACTTACACAGATTTCTATAAAATCCTATTTTCATTTAAAAAGTTAATATTGAGAATATATCTTCTCTGGTATACCTTTCCTTTTCTGTTTGAAGAAGCTTTTAACTACCTAGGAAGTAAGATGGCAACACCTAATTACTAATGCAAGGCCTTCCTCCTATATGATGAGTACCAGAAGAGTGGAGTGCTACAAATTTTCAATATTGCAGGAGAAGGAATTATTATGGATTGAGGTAGCTAGTGGAGGCTTCTCTGTGGAAAAATAGGAAAGGATTTAGATAGGTTTACCAAAAGTTGTAGGAGAAAGAGAGTAATATGAGAAAAGGCATAGGCAAGAAAACACAAGATAAGTTTGGGAGACATGGAAGAGACCAGGCTGGAGAAAAGGAGTCATGATGTGCAATAATAGGTGAATGAGTAGGTAGGTAAATCCAGAGGTCCTTAAATATGAAGTTGGGGCATTAAGAACTTTTATCTTATGATACGCAAAAGGTTTCTTTATCCTATGATTCGCTTCAACTTTGCGTAATGGTCAGAACACTGACTTGCAGCTTCACAAACATATTGTGGTGGCCAACTCTAAAGTGGCAGCAGGTTTGGGGAAGAAACATCTTCTGGAACTAAACAGATTCTGAAAGAAGAGTGAGGGAGTTATGTTTTTCTCTACCTTTGGCAAAGACACAGGATTGAATGTAAATTTCTGAGGATATTATATTTAGCACAGTACAGTGGGAAAAGGATTAGGTTAATACACAGTCCAATTTTTTAATTAAGTAAACATTCTAAAAAATACAACATGAATATACTCTGGAAAAGATAAGTTGTAAATTCCCATGGGTTTCTTTTCTGTGTCTGTGAGTCAGTTTCTGTTTTGTATATAGATTCATTTGTATTATGTTTTAGATCCCACATATGAGTGATATCACATAGCATTTGTCTTTCTCTGACTCATTTCGCTAAGCATAATATTCTCTAGGTCTATCCACATTCCTGCAAATGACAATATTTTATTCTTTTTTATGGCTGAGGAATATTCTAGTGTGTGTGTGTGTGTGTGTGTGTGTGTGTGTGTGTATACCACTTCTTCTTCAGCCAGTCATCTGTGGATGGGCACTTGGGTTGCTTCCATGTGTTGGCTAAATAGAGCTGCCATGAACATGGGGGTGCAAGTATCTCTTCAAATTAGTTTTACTTTTTTCTGGATATATACGCAAGAATGGGATTTCTGGAGCATTTGGGGCTTTACTTTTAGTCTTTTAAGGAACCTCCATACAATTTTCCATACTGGCTGCACCAAATTACATTCACATCAACAGTGTTTATTTGTAGACTTTGGTGATAGCTATTGTGACCAGTATGAGGTGATACCTCATGATTTTGATTTGCATTTCTCTAATAATTCGCGATTTTGAGCATCTTTTCTTGTGCCTATTGTTCATCTTTGTGTCTTCTTTGAAGAAATGTCCATTGAGGTTTTCTGCCCATGTTTGATTGGATTGTTAGTTTTTTTGATATTGAGTTGTATGAGCTGTTTGTATATTTTGGAAATTAACCCCTTGTCAGTAGCATCACTTACAAATATAATCTCCCATTCTGTAGGTTGTGTTTTTGTTTTCTTGATGGTTTCCTTTGCTGTGCAAAAGCTTTTAAATTTGATTAGGTCCCATTTATTTTTGCCCTGACTTCTTTTGCCTTGGAATACTGATTTAAGAAAATATTGTTACAATTTATGTCAGAGAATGTTTTGCCAGTGTTCTCTTCTGAGAGTCATATGGTGTCATGTCTTATACTTAGGTCTTTAAACCATTATGAGTTCATTTTTATATATCATGTGGGGGAGTGTCCTAATTTCATTGATCTACATGTAGCTGTCCAGCTTTCCCAACACCAATTGCTGAAGAGACTGTCTTTCCTCCATTGTCTATTTTTGCCTCCTTTGTCATAGATTAAATGACCTTAGGAGTGTGTGTTTATTTCTGGGCCCTCTATTCGGTTCCATTTACAATATTGTATAGTTTCAGCTATACACCAAAGTGATTCAGTTATGTACTTTTTAAGATTATTTTCTATTATAGGTTATTTCAAAATATTGAATATAGTTCTCTATGTTGTACCTTAAATTCTTCTTGCTTATCTGCTTTACACATATATGTTGTACTTGTTATTATCATACACCTAATTTATCCTGCCCTCCCCTTCCCCTTTGGTAACCATAAGTTTATCTTCAGTGTCTGTGAGTCTGTTTCTGTTCTGCTTTTCTGGCTTATTTAAATGATCTTCAGTCTTTTTTTTTTTTTTAATTTTTTTGGAGTATAGTTGATTTACAGTGTTGTGTTTCATTCTTTTATATATTTGCCTTTCCTACTGTGATTTTTCACTTTCTTATAGGTTTTTGTTCCTTTTCTATTTGGAGAAGACCTTTCAACATATCTTTTAGGGTAGATTGAGCACTGATGAATTCTTTTAGTTTTTGCTTGTCTGAGAAATTCTCTCTTTCTATTCTAAATTGTAGTCTTGCTGGGTAGAGTATCCTAGGTTGCAGATTTTCCCCTTTCAGGACTTTGAATATGTCGTGCCACTCCCTTCTGGCCTGCAAAGTTTCTGCAGAGAAATCTGCTAATAGCCTTATGGTATTTCCCATGTAAATGACTCTTTCTTTTTCTTTTGCTGCCTTTAGAATCCTCTCTTTTTGTTTAACTTTTGCCATTTTAATTACAGCATGTTTGGTGTGAGTCTGTTTGGTGTCATCTTATTTGGGACCCTCTGTGCTTTCTGTACCTGATTATTTGTTTTCTTCTTTAGGTTTGGGAAGTTTTCAGCCATAATTTCTTAAAATACATGTTTTAAGCCCCCTTTCTTCCTCTTCTCCTTCTGATACCCGTATTTTGCATAGGTTGACAAGCTTTATATTATCCCATAGATCTTGTATGTTGCTTTCCTTTTTTGTTTCATTTGTCTTTCTGTCTGATGTTCTGATTGGGTGATTTCCATTATTCTGTCTTCTGGATCACTTCTTCATTCCTCTGTCATTTAGTCTGCTACTCATTGCTTCTAAGTTGTTTCTTATCTTGGCAATTGAATTGTCTAATTTTTATTGGTTCATCTTTATAGTTTCTATTTCCTTGTTACAGTGATCTGAATTTCTATCAATAATCTTTCTTAATTTCTTTAGCATTTTTATTACCTTCTTTTTGAACTTGGGGTGTCGTAGACTGGTGAGGTCTGTTTTATTATTTGTTCTTTCAAGGGATTTTACTTGTTCTTTCAATTGGCAGTAGTTCCTCTACCTTTTCGTTTTATTTAAGTTTCTCTGTCTTTATGAGTTTAGGAGAAACAGTTAGTGTTTTGATCTTGAAGGGGCATTTTTATGTGGGGGCATCTCTGTGTTGCTGTGTGTATCCATTGTTTTCTATACGAGGGCTGGTTTTGGTATGGATGCTGGCCATATCTTTCCTCAGTGTGGTGGACATCATCCCCTTGAAGGGTAATAGGTGTTGTGGTGTCTAGAACCCGAGCTGGATGTGAGGCTAGGCTTCATCTTTGCTCTGAGGCTGTCACCACCCTGTCTAGGGCAGAGTCAGCTCCCCAGTTGTTGGGGTAGAAGTCTTCTGGGTGGGTTGGGTCAAGCTCCATTGCCCTTGAGTGCATGCCCTGCTTCAAAGGAGGTGGTTGGTGAAGCAAGTGAGGCCTGTAAGGTCACAGCAAACCTGTGCACCACCTGTATAGGCATATGCAGTTCCACCCAGAAGCAGCCTACAGCTGTATCCCTTTCTCTGTTGTGTCCATCCCAGATCTAGTGCGAGGCTGAGGTGTAGACTAGGCTGGGTGTCAGAAATTGAGGTGGCTGTCCTGCTGCCTGGGCTCTGGGCTGCCTCTGTGGCAGACTTCCTCCGGGCCCTGCCTGCCCCAGAGCTAGGGCTAAGCGGCAGAGTGGAGTGGGCAGAGCCAGGATGCTCTCACTGGGAAATGAATCTCTGTGTACCCGTGCCCAGGGACTGTCAGGCTGAGATTCAGTGCTTATTTGCTGCACATTCTTGTGGCACTGCCCAGTGTGCATGCTGACAGTGGGCTCTAGCTTTACCCAGATCACATCCCAGACCCTTTGGTCTGTTTGTGTGTAACTAGATCAAGTCCACTGTCTGCCTGAGACTCAGTGCTTAGCTACTGCATGTTCTGTGGTGCCACCCAGTGCAGGCACTGACAGTGTAAGCCTGGCTCGACCTGCCCCCTCCATGTATGTGCTGACCATGGTCTCCAGGGCTCACCCCAGGTGCCCCAGTCTCTGTGTGTAGCTAGATCAAACTTTGCCCTGATCTAGCACCAGGCTGTACTGTGGAGTGAGTGAGACCAAGGCATTTGCTTCTTCAGGTCGGGAAGTGTGGTGAGGTGGCAGCTACCAGCACAAGGCTTTTTCTGCCTTGAGTGTTAGCAAGCCAACACGTGCACACCCCTTGCGAGTAGAGTCTAGGCTTCGTCAGCCCTTCTATCTATCTCAGCAGATTCCTCAGCAGGCAAAGGAGCTTCATTCCTTCCTACAGGACTCCATTATTGGGATACGTAGATTGTGAGTCTACATGCCCCCTCCTCTGAGTTAGGGACTGCCTATGTGGACCATCTCTTCCTTAGAGATCCCTCCCAGGGGTGCAGGTCCCAACCTGATACCTGTTTTTTTTTTCTTGTCCTACCCAGTTACGTGGAGATCTTTATTGCAGCTTTGGTGGTATGGGAAATCTGTCAGTTTCCAGTCCGTTTTCTGTGAGAACTGTTCCACATGTAGATGTACTTTTAATGTGTTTGTCAGGGGAGATGAGCTCTGCATCCTCCTACACTGCCCTCTTGATGATATTTTTTGGTCTCTTTTGTTCATGGCTCTTTCATTCACCACCAAGAATAGTGCTTAGATCATAGTAGACACAGAATACATCCTTAGTGAATAAATGATTTAATAGATGACTAAGTTAACATTGCATTCAAGAGGAGATGATGTGATTGGTTTGTTAATTTCACCTTTGGAGCGGCGCCTTATTGTAAACATGGTTCTATATAACAGATTTGGGTCAACTAATGTGTACTAGACCTGGGATAAAATTCAGATTAAAATATATTTAACATTATATTACTATCAATTATTAATAAGTATTAGAGTTAATTTTTTGTTTCTTTTCATTCCCAAATCACTACTGAGCTCCAGATACACACTACCTTATATTTATACCATCATTTTAATCTTCTAACTTGCTTCTCTATTCCAGTTGTTAATACTGTACTTTAATCTATTTTACATACTGCTGCCAAATTATTCTTTCTGAAGAGCACTATGGTGATTCACTGGCTCAGAAAATTGCTGTGGCATCTCAGTGCCAATATAAAGTCTCTCAAGCTGGCCCTAATCCACCTCTACAGACTTTTCTTCTACTACTTCTACTTGCACTCCCACCACTGAGCCTTTGTGGCTGTCACCAATTCAGCCTGTTGATTCTCTACATCAAAAATAGGCACGCATTATGTAAGGCCAGACACTATAAAACTCCTAGAGGAACACATAGGAAGAACACTCTTCGACATAAATCACAGCAAGATCTTTTTTGATCCACCCCCTAGAGTAATGGAAATAAAAACAAAAATAAATAAGTGGGACCTAATGAAACTTCAAAGCTTTTGCCCAGCAAAGGAAACGATAAGCCAGGCGAAAAGACAACCCTCAGAATGGGAGAAAATATTTGCAAAGAATCAGCAGACAAAGGATTAATCTCCAAAATATATAAACGGTTCATCCAGCTCAATATCAAAAAAACAAACAACCTAATCCAAAAATGGGCAGAAGACCTAAATAGGCATTTCTCCAAAGGAGACATACGGATGGCCAAGAGGCACATGAAAAGCTGCTCAACATCACTAATGATTAGAGAAATGCAAATCAAAACTACAGTGAGGTATCACCTCACACCGGTTAGAATGGGCATCATCAGAAAATCTACAGACAGTAAATGCCAGAGAGGGTGTAGAGAAAAGGGAACGCTCTTGCACTGTTGGTGGGAATGTAAATTGATACATCCACTATGGAGAACAGTATGGAGATTCCCTGCAGAACTAAAAATAGAGTTACCGTATGACCCAGTAATCCCACTACTGGGCATATACCCAGAAGACACCATACTTCAAAAAGACACATGCACTCCAGTGTTCATTGCAGCACTGTTTACAATAGCCAGGACATGGAAACAACCTAAGTGTCCATCGACAGATGAATGGATAAAAAAGATGTGGTACATATATACAATGGAATATTACTCAGCTGTAGAAAGGAATGAAACTGGGACATTTGTAGAGACGAGGATGGACCTAGAGACTGTCATACAGAGTGAAGTGCGTCAGAAAGAGAAAAACAAATATCGTATATTAATACATATATGCAGAATATAGACAAATGGTACGAATCAACCAGTTTGCAAGGCAGAAATAGAGACCCAGATGTAGAGAACAAACATATGGACACCAAGTGAGGAAAGTGGGGAGGGTTGGGGGGGAATGAATTGGGAGATTGGGATTGCCATATATACGTTACTAATAAGAAAAAAATTACTAAAGTGTACACTCTAAATATATCCTGTTTATTGTATGTTAACTGTATTTCAATAAAAGTTCTTAAAAAAAAATAGGCTCGCATTTTGTATTAAAGATCAGACAAATATTTTAGGCTTTGCAAACCATATGGTCCCTGTTACAACTATTCAGCTCTGCCCTGTAGAGCAAAAGAAGCCCAACAATAAATGAATAAGCATAGATGTAGTGCAGTAATATTTGCATTTCACATAATATTCATGTGTTACTAAACATTATATTTAATTGTTTTAACCATATAAAAATAGTAAAACCATTCTTAGCTCGAGGTGTTATACAAACAGATGTTGGGTGAGCTTTGGCCCTGGGGCCAGTTTGCCACCCTCTGTTCTACATGGCTGTAAATCCTGTGCTTCATTTACAGTGCAGTCTATTCTGTGAATGCTTCCAAATTGTTAGTACCAACTGTGCCATCTTCTCCTGATTAAATTTTCTTCTGTTTATATAACAAAAATGACCATATTCTATACCTGTGTGTAACCCAGTACCACGTTATGCCAATACTAGGCACTCAGCATTTGCTGTTTGGTGTCACTACTGAAAAAAGCCGCAATGCTACTTAAGGAAAAATAAGTCAAAAGATACTTACAAACTTGTTTTCTTTCATCCTGTGTCTTTTTAAATAGACCAAAGTTAAATCTTTATTTCATCTCTATTTCCTATCTAGAGTTATTTCTCCATAAAGGTACTCTCCAAAATACGGTGTACTTGACTCAAGGAGTGCACACACACAGAAAAGAGAACTTTTCATGTATAGTTTTTATCTTAGAAAAATGAACTTAAGCTAATTTAGTAATTTTTAACAGAAGGATTGGTAGGAATACAAGTACATAATTTACAGTATAAACATTTATGAAAGTGCACTCTAAATGTAGGAGGGATTGGGTTTGCCAAAAAGTTCATTTGTTTTTTTTCCATAAGATGGCTCTAGTAGCACTTCGTTGTCTTTAAGTGCATTTGAAACAATTTTATTAGATTGTATTGTGACAGCTGTCATATGAGCATGCATTTAAAAACAAAACTCATTGGTCAATTTATGTGTAGCTATTTTAATATTGAAGATGGAAGAAAAAATCAACATTTTTGGCGTATCATGCTTTATTATTTCAAGAAAGGTAAAAACTCAACTGAAAGGCAAAAAAAATTTGTGCAGTATATGGAGAAGGTGCTGTGACTGATCAAAGGTGTCAGAAGTGGTATTTGAAATTTTGTGTTTGAGATTTCTCGCTGGACAGTGTTCCACGGTCAGGTAGACCAGTTGAAGTTGCTGGTGATCAAGCTGAGACATTAATTGAAAACAATCAACATTATATCATGAGGCAGATAGCCGACATACTCAGAATATCCAAATCAAGCACTGAAAATCATTTGCACCATCTTGGTATGTTAATCACTTTGATGTTTGTGTTACACATAAGTTAAGCAGAAAAAACCTTGACCATATATCTGCATGCGATTCTCTACTGAAATATAATGAAAACATTCCATTTTTAAAACAAATCATGACTGGTGATAAAAACTGGATACTGTACAACAATGTGTAACGGAAGAGATCGTGGGGCAAGCAAAATGAACCACCACTGACCACACCCAAGGCCAGTCTTCATCCAAAGAAGGTGATGTGGGATTGGAAGGGAGTCCTCTATTATGAACTCCTTCTGGAAAACCAAACGATTAATTGCAATGAGTACTGCTCCCAGTTAGACCAACTGAAAGCGGCACTTGATGAAAAGCATCTGGAATTAGTCAACAGAAAATGCATAATCTTCTATCAGGATAACACAAGACCGCATGTTTCTTTGATGACCAGGCAAAAGCTGTTACAGCTTGGCTGGGAAGTTCTGATTCATCTGCCATATTCACCAGACTAACGTTATACCTTCAGATTTCCATTTATTTCAGTCTTTACAAAATTCTCTTAATGGAAAAAATTTCAATTCCCTGGAAGACTGTAAAAGGCACCTGCAACAGTTCTTTATTCAAAAAGATAAAAAGTTTTGGGAAGATGGAATTATGAAGTTTCCTGGAAAATGGCAGAAGGTGGTGGAACAAAATGGTGAATATGTTGTTCAATAAAGTTCTTGGTGAAAATGAAAAATGTGTCTTTTATTTTTACTTAAAAACCAAAGGAACTTTTTGGCCCACCCAATACAATCAAAAAGCATGCCAGAGTTGACTGTGGGTAGGGATTGTTAAATATACAGATTATCAGGGTTTTCTCCTAGAAACTTTTGTTCAGTAGGTTTGAATCGGAGTCTAGGAATCATTTTTTAACAAGACCTCCAAGTGTTTCTTATTTTCTGCCAAGTTTAAGAAATTAGTAATGGACCTGTTTCACCATATCTTGACTTTAGGCTCAAGTCCCATTCTAGGTCCCACAGCAATAATGGCTGTATGGTTCGTGCTTCACCTACCCTAACACAGCTAGGTTGTCCAAGAGCTCAGCAGCAGAGTTAAAGCCTAATCAGTGATTCATGGGCTGGCACCAGCTCACCTTATTTCTTGTGCTTTGATTGGACCAAAAGCTAGCTCACAGTAGTTTAATTTGTATGGGCAGCAATATGTATGTCTAGGGTAATTTAGGTGTTTGTTTACCTTGAGGTTTGAAATCAATGATTGTTTTTAACCATGAAGCCATTGCCACAGATCATTACCATGTTCCATGTGATAAAAAAATCATTGCTGATCTGTAACTTTTTATAGCTTATTTTTATGAGTGCTATAATATGTTGACACATGGAAATATAGAAATTAATTTTATGGTAAGGCAGTTGGGTGTCCTAAAATAAAGTTTTTATTCAGAATCTGAAAAAATAGGAAAAAAAATAGCTAACATTTATTAAGTACTTATTATGTGCCAGGCATTGTTCTAAGCACTTTTCAATACTGTGTATTTAATCCTCACAACAATCCTATGAAGTAGGTGTTTTTAATATCCGTTTTGTAGAAGAGTTAACTGAAGGAGCAGAGAGGTTAAGTAACTTGCCCATTGTTTATAGGGTTTTTGTTTGCTTGCTTGCTCATTTTAATTTGGGAATTCCCTAAAGAACTTTTAGAAGATACTTACTTTCATGTTTTGACTTAATGATCCTTTGGCTTCTTTGAATGATTCTTTATCTTGAAACTTGATTTCTTCTACTGCCTTGTTCTCTTATAAAACAAAACCTCTTTCATGTATTTTAACAATGAATGAAAAGTGGCATATAGATATCACTGCAACATTGAAATGATGAAAGAGCATGACAATTTAATAAAAGCAGAGTGTTCATTGCCACTTTGAATATGTAGCCTAATGATTCGTCTAAGTAAAATTTTTAAATATATATGGTTTTATCCTAAAGCTTCACTTTATAACTGTTACTGAGTTTCTCATGTCTGAGGGATTTTTTTGAGCACAGAAAGAAAATCTGACAGTTGCTTATGTTTTAATTGATGTGCAGTTTATTCCACTTTTTAGCATTGCCAATTTCAACATCTAGTCTTTTCTTAAGGCCTTAAGCTCAATTTATGCATTAAAAAAATAAATCTGTCCATACCTTCCTTAGGCCTTCAGTTCATCTTTTTAAATTATCAAATTAAATTCCATGAAACATTTTAAAAAACACATAACAAATTATATAATGAATCAAAGCATCATAATCAAATGATTGAATCAAGTCTAATAAATTTATAAATTCAGTAAACCAAGTTCTCCTAAATATTAAACATTATTTACAAATTCTGTTACATAATTCATATTTTAATCAGAAGTCTAAGATAATAGATTCTGTAAAAGCATTTCAAATATCTTTTTTAAAAAATCCCCCCAAATGCATACATAAATTATTAATGTCCTACTTATCAATAGTATCTTTATCTTAAACCTACTGCAAACTCTTCATTGTATAGCCTGGATTCATTCCTTCAGCCTGTCATTTCTCATCTCAAGATTGAAAATCTACTTACACAACAAAGTGGAATAGAATTTCCATCTTCCAGCCTTCTGTCACATTTGAGATTCTACATTTGGGATCAGGGACAGGGACCTGTACCTACCTGCCAACCAGTGTCTGCATTGGACAGGGACCTATCTATTCCCTTCTTATTGTCAGGCCTGCCATTATTAACAGAAATTATGAGCCTTCACATAACTGAACATACACGTTTTACATTTTTGCAACCTGGTTCTTTTCCTAGGAATGATGCATCTTTTAAGTTTTTCCATTATGTTTTTGCAGCCTGGTTCTTTTCCTAGAAATGATGCATCTCTTATGTTTTGCCCTTAGGTTACACTTCATCCCTGTTACAATGGGATTTTCTAAGTCTAATTATGTACAGACTGTGTAACCTTTGGCATTAAAGCCTATTTGTGTACTAATGGGGTTTTGACACCCTAACTAGGTTACTAAAGCAACCCTTTCTCTTCTGTAGTTTAACAGCTGCCTCACTGACCATCAGTCATTTTATTGACAATGATGATCAAGTTTAGTTTTTAACCCCTTTAAATTCACAAAGCCAAAATGATTTTTCTCTCCTAGGAATGCCAGAATCACCTCCGCAGATATGGAAATGTGAATCTGGAACTGGTGACTCGAATCATTAGAGATGGTGGCCCATGGGAAGATCCAGTGTTGCAAGCTGTTCTAAAAGCCCAGCCAGCATCTCAGGAGATAGGTACTTCAGGAGATCAAAATCTAAACCAACATTTGTGAGAAGCAAACACAATTTCATTTTCTAACTAGAGCAGTAATAGTGATTTTTCTTTATTTTATAATATTGAGTAAGAGTAATGTATTTTCACATGAAGCATGTTTAATTTGTTATATTAACCCAGCCCAAGAGAGACTTTACGTAAGATTAGATACAATTATTTCTAGTAATTTCCTATTAAAATGGGAATTCAGGGTGTTAACATATTTAGTATTCAGATGCTACTTATTTACAGAGAGTTTGTTTTTCTCACTTTAGTTATGTTTTTTAAAATCTATTTAAGTAGGAACACCCTTTAAAAACAAAACGAGCTTAAGCACATGGAATCTCCCTTATACAGGAAACTCTGTGAAGGATGGAGCTTCTTCAGCTTTTGTTTTGATATACACTACCATATATCCTACACCTAGCCAGTGCCTGGTACAGAGTAGGTGCTCAGTTTAAGTATTTGGTTATTGAATGAATGACCACATGATGAATGCATAAGTGAATGAATGACTAATTAAATGAATAAGTAAATTTTAATTCCAAATACTCTAGAGCAGTATTTCCCAAACTTCATTAATAGAAGTTAACTTTTGTCTTATCCTCTTACCACCTTCATACCTTTTTGACATCACTTCCTCTCCAGCCTAGAACCATGGTGGTTCCTGTGAGCCAAAATCTGCTTTTGAAGGCAGGAAGCTCTGTCAACTATTTCTAGTTAATTCTTTTTAAAAAACATTGGCCATATTATTCCTGAGCCCCAGAACATTTGGGTCACCAAAACTTAGAATGTAAACTCAGCAGTAGTGAATAAGCACAAAAGTGTGGACACATTTGAAAGCATGGAGAGAGCCTATGGAGTGCAATTATAACATGAACAAAGGGAAAAAACAAGACCTTCCAGCTGGAACCATTCACACATTGGTCTGGTGAGAAGACATTTCACACCACCAGTTGCCTGAGTAGGTTAGGATCTTTCCATTTTTCCCAAGTAAAAGGGTGGGGGTGGGTTGTGAGTAGAATTGAGTGGAGAAGAGGATTTGATTCTAGGCCTTAAGAGCCAGCTAACCCCAGATATAAGTGTAGAGGACTAGAAGGGATGTTAGCGAAGATGAAAAAACAGATAAGATCAGGAGAAGTAGTGCAGAGTAGTGGAATGAGATGGGAGGTAGGACAAGACTAGAAGGAAAGAGCTAAGGTATATATGACAGTGGTATAGTGGTATAAATATAAAGGATACAAAGGAGACTAGCACTTGATGTGAGGATCTCAAAAAGGAATAATAATAATAAAACCGAAGAGGGAGGCAGTAGTTAGAAGAGGAAGAGTTGGATTATTGAGGAAAAGTATGAACCATCAAATATAGGGAAGGCAATGGTGACAGCCCTGCAGGAATCTCTGAGGAAACTGGAGAATGTTGTCAGAGGGGACAGAGCTAGGCAAAGACAGATTCATAGGGAATGAGAACAGGGGAGAAAAGTTTGGGGTTTTAGGGTAGCTTTTAGGCTTCTCTTAGTAGGAGCTAGAACAAACCTGTTGCTGGTTGTTGTGAGGGCTGATGGCCTCAATATGTATAGTTTATACTATGTATATAGTCCTTTCATACATATTCCTTTTATACTTACACTAGCATACTTCACTTCAGGAAAAGCTGCTCTAGAACCTCATTAGTGGATGACTCTAATTGGTGACCATTAGGGTAAATATCAGTCTGAAGTTTATCTTTGCATTAACTACAAATCACTGTCTGCTTATCAAATTGTATAAACAGAATTGCAAGGCAAATGTTGAAGCCCAAATAAAACATTATTCATAGGCATTTCAGAACCTACTGATTAAACATATATAACTAATTAAAACATTTTTGGATTTGAAATCATGAAGTATGGGTTCCAGTTCCTGCTCTGCCACTTATTTAATTAATTCTTTGTCCTTGGGCAAGTCATTTGACCTCTCTGAGACTCAGTTTTGTGATCTATAAAACAAGTATTAATATTATACCTGTCATGAGGTTGTTGTTAGGTCTAAATGAGCTTACATGGATGAAGGTTTTTATATATTTTTAAATTGTGTAAAAAGCAAGTATGAATTATAATTATCCTTAGTGACACATGGGAATATATTAATAAGCAGTCCTATTTGGCACTACTTTTAGTTTAATTTTTTTGTTAGAAAATAATAAAATATATTTCTTTTGTGATTGAACTTTTTCATTATTTCAGATTACATTTCTCTATAATTAATCTGAATTAATATGGTTTTAGTGACAAATTAGGATTTAGCCTTTTAATCTTATAGTAATGAAAATATTGGCCATTAAGAAGATAAAGTACATAATCTTAGACTAGAAAGAAATTCCAGATCCTGTGTCATTTGAAACATATTTTAATATTAGTGAACACAAAAAAAGAATATTTCATGTTTTTTTGTTTTTTTTAACTTTTGCTTACTTTTTTAGACTGAGAAAGAGTCAGCAAATATTTCTTGGGCATAGTTTTGGTGTCTCTTATTTCCATTTTCCAGTCATTTAATTGAATATTCTTTTCATAAATAAACTACTTAATAAGAAAAATGCTATTTAATTAGTTGATTTAATTAGATACCACATGTTAGTGCTAAAGTGTCAAAGAACAGAGTTTGAGACATTCTTTTCCTGAGAGTAATAAGAGTCTGTTTTGTTTTTAATATAGTGAACAAATATTTAAGTTCTGAAAATCCACTATTCTTTGAACTGCGTGCCAGATACCTAATTGCTTGTGAACGCATACCTGAAGCAATGGCTCTTATTAAATGTTGTATAAATCACCCAGAAATCAGTAAAGACTTGTACTTCCATCAAGCACTCTTCACATGTCTGTTTATGTCACCTGTAGAAGATCACCTATTCCGGGAGGTATTGTTTGAGATTATGTTTGCCTATTAACATTTTAACCTTACCAAAAAAAATGTAGCCCATTCCTTTTACAGTAATATCCAAAGTTTTAAGATTACATTATCTAGATATGTTCCCTTTGGCACCATTCTTTAAGCTCATATTGAATTAGAGTCTTATATTAACAAATGATGAAATTAAAATTTTCGTTGCTAAGCATTATTCATGTTGGGCGAGCCTCTGGTGTGACGGAGGTTGAATAAAAACTGAGAAGCGTTATGACTTTGCATCTTAAATAAAATATCAAGAAATGAATGTGTATCTTTGTTATTTTGGGTTTTTTTTTTTAAGATGAAAGAATTAATCTTTTCCTAATGTGGACCCTGCATGCCTACAAGCTGTGGACCTTGAGATTAAAAGTAGTCATTGTCAACTGTAGGTGCTATATAGTGAAACCATGAAAACATGAAAATATTTCTGTACAATTCATCATTGTCTTTGTAGAAGAAAACTAGAAATCTAATTTCTTCTGAATATTCAATTTAAACATTTACTACAACTATCTTTCTAGATATTTTTAATGATATGAATTGATTTTTCTTTTCCTCTTATAGCATTTACTGAAAACTGATTGTAAGAGTGGAATTGATATCATCTGTAACACTGAAAAAGAAGGCAAGACTATGTTAGCCTTGCAACTGTGTGAATCCTTTCTTATTCCACAGCTCCAGAATGGGGATATGTACTGTATCTGGTAAGTGTTCCTAATATAGAAGTTGAAATGGTGAGATGGTGTGCAGAAGGAGACTTGGTTAGCAGAATGTATACTTTATGTATTTTTTTTAAGTTATATGAAAATGTTAAGCCACTTTTCCCCCCACATTTATGGTGCAGGAAACAATAGGTTATAAGACTTAAGGATTAAAAAAGAAAATGATCGTGTACCAGTAATTGATAGTGTTAATATTTAAGGAATGTGTTATAATTTAATAGTTATGTTTTAAATTAAATTTAGAGTGTTATTTTTAAATTTTTTTGAGTTAATTTTTAGAGCATTTTTTTTTTTTAAAGAACTTTTATTGAGATACAGTTAACAGACAATAAACAGCATATATTTAGAGTGTACAATTTGGTATCCCAATCTCCCAATTCATCCCCTCCCAACCATCCCCGCTTTCCCCACTTGGTGTCCATATGTTTCTTCTCTACATCTGTGTCTCCATTTCTGCTTTGCATTTCCTCTTTCATAGTTGTTAGCATTTGCCTTGTGTATTGAGGTGCTCCTATATTGGGTGCATATATATTTATAAGTGTTGTCTCCTCTTCTTGGATGGATCCCTTGATCTTTATGTAATGTCCTTTCTTGTCTCTTGTAAAATTTTTTATTCTAAAGTCTATTTTATCTGATGTGACTACTGCTACTCCAGCTTTCTTTTGATTTTCATTTGCATGGAATATCTTTTTCCATCCCCCCACTTTCTGTCTGTATGTGTCCCTAGGTCTGAAGGTGGGTCTCTTGTAGACAGCATATATATGGGTCTCGTTTTTGTATCCATTCAGCCAGTCTGTGTCTTTTGGTGGGTGCATTTAGTCCATTTACATTCAAGGTAATTATTGATATGTATGTTCCTATTACCATTTTCTTAATTGTTTTGTTTTTGTTTTTGTAGGTCCTTTTCTTCTCTTATGTTTCCCGCTTAGAGAAGTTCCTTTAGCATTTGCTGTAGGTCTGGTTTGGTGGTGCTGAATTCTCTTAGCTGTTGCTTGTCTGTAAAGCTTTTGATTTCTCCATCGAATCTGAATGAGATCCTTGCTGAGTAGAGTATTCTTGGTTGTAGGTTCTTCCCTTTCATCACTTTAAAGATATCATGCCACTCCCTTCTGGCTTGCAGAGTTTCTGCTGAGAAATCAGCTGTTACCCTTATGGGAGTTCCCTTGTATGTTATTTGTCATTTTTCCCTTGTTGCTTTCAATAACTTTTCTCTGTCTTTAATTTTTGTCAATTTGACTACTATATGTCTTGGCGTATTTCTCCTTGGGCTTATCCTGCCTGGGACTCTCTGCACTTCCTGGACTTGGGTCGCTATTTCCTTTCCCATGTTAGGGAAGTTTTCAACTATAACCTCTTCCAGTATTTTCTCGGGTCCTTTCTCTCTCTCTTCTCTTTCTGGGACCCCTATAACGCGAATGTTGGTGTGTTTAACATTGTCCCAGAGGTATCTTATGCTGTCTTCAGTTCTTTTCATTCTTTTTTCCTTATTCTTTTCCACATCAGTGATTATTACCATTCTGTCTTCCAGGTTACTTATTCGCCCTTCTGCCTCAGTTAATCTGCTGTTGGTTCCTTCTAGTATATTTTTCATTTCAGTGATTGTATTGCATATCTCTATTTGTTTGCTCTTTAATTCTTCCAGGTCTTTGGTAAATTTTTTGATCCTTGCATCCAGTCTTTTTTCAAAGTCCTGGATATTCTTCACCATCATTATTCTGAATTCTTTTTCTGGAAGGGTGCCTAACGCCTATTCATTTAGTTGTTTTACTGGGTTTTTATCCTGTTGCTTCATCTGGTACAAAGTCCTCTGCTTTTTCATTTTCTGTATCTTTCTGTGGCTGTGGTTTTCAGTTCCCTAGAGCAGTTTTAAGTTTACAACAAAATTGAGAGGGAGGTACAGGCATTCCCTATATACTCTCTGCCCCCACAAATGTGTATCCTCTCCCCATGCATATTCTCTCCCATTATCAAGATCACTCACCACAGTGGTACATTTTTTACTAAGAATGAACTTATCTACACTGACACATCTTAATCACCCAAAGTCCACAGTTTACCTTTAGGGTTCACTCTTGGTGTTATTCTATGGGTTTGGACAAATATATAATGACATATATCCATCATTATAATATCATACAGAGTATTTTCACTGCTCTAAAAATCCTCTGTGCTCTGCCTATTCATCTCTCCCTCCCACCCCTGGCCCTACCTCTGGGAACCACTGTTTCTTGTTTTTTGTCTTTTTGTTTTTAACTATCTCCATAGTGTTGCCTTTTCCAGAATATCATATAGTCGGAATCATACAATATGTAGCCTTTTCACATTGGCTTCTTTCACTTAGTAATATCCATTTAAGTTTCCTCTATATATCTTTTCATAGCTTGATAGCTCATTTGTTTTTAGTGCTGATTAATATTCCATTGTCTGGATATACCACAGTTTATTTATCCATCATCTAGTAAAGGACATCTTGGTTTCCTCCAAGATTTGGCAGTTATGAATAGGGCTGCTATAAACATCTGTGTGCAGGTGTTTGTGTAGACATAAGTTTTCAACTCCTTTGGGTAAATACCAAGGAGCACAATTGCTGGAATGTATGGTAAGAGTATGTTTAGTTTCGTAAGAAACTGCCAAACTGTTTTCCAAAGTCACTGTACCATTTTTCATTTCCACCAGCAGTGTATGAGAGTTCCTATTGCTCCACATCCTCACCAGCATTTGTTATTTTCAGTGTCCCAGATTTTAGCCATTCTAATAGGTGTGTAGTGGTATCTCATTGTTTTAATTTGCATTTCCCTGATGACATACGATGTGGAGCATCTTTTCATGTGCTTATTTGCTGTCTGTATATCTTTTTTTGTGAGGTGTCTGTCAAGGACTTTGGCCTATTCTTTAATTGGGTTGTTTGTTTTCTTATTGTCGAGTTTTAAAAGTTCTTTGTATATTATGGATAACAGTCCTTTATTGGATGAGTCTTTTACAAATATTTTCTCCCAGCCTGTGGCTTGTCTTTTAATTCTTTTGATACTGTCTTTCACAGAGAAGGTTTTCAATCTTAATGAAGTCCAGCTTATCGATAATTTCTTTCATGGATCATGTCTTTGGTGTTATATCTAAAAAGGCATCACCATATACAAGGTCATCTAGGCATTCTCCTGTGTTATCTTCTAGGAATTTTATAGTTTTGTGTTTTCTGTTTAGATCACGATCCATTTTTAGTTAATTTTTGTAAAGGGTGTAAGGTCTGTCTAGATTCATTTTTTTTTAATGTGGATATCTAGTTGTTCTACCACGATTTCTTGAAAAGACTGTCTTTGCTCCATTGTATTGCCTTTGCTCCTCTGTCAAAGAACAGTTGATTATATTTACGTGAGTCTGTTTCTAGGCGCTCTGTTCTCTTCCATTGATCTGTATGTCTATTCTTTCACCAGTACAACACTGTCTTCATTATGTTAGCTTATGTTAAGTCCTAAAGTCAGGTAGTATCAGTCCTCCAACTTTGTTCTTCAATATCGTATTGGCTATTCTGGATCTTTCGTCTCGCAATATAAACTTCAGAATCAGTTTGTCCATATCCATAAAATAACCTGCTGGGATTTAGATTGGGATTGAATCTGTATATTAAGTTGAGAAGAACAAATAACTTGACAATATCGAGTCTTCCTGTCCATGAACATGGAATATCTTTCCATTTATTTAGTCTTTTGATTTCATTCATCAGTTATGAAGTTTTCCTCATGTAGATCTTATACATATTTTGCTAGATTTAAACCTAAGTAATTCATTTGGGGAGCACTAATATAAATTGTATTATGTGACTACTAGTTTTTCTAAGTATTTTTAAAACCACTTAAAAGTTATTAGCAGAATATATGAAGCATCAAATTTATCTAGCAATCATGTAATTTAGAATTTGATGTGAGAGTATTTTGAGTACCAATCCTTCAAGTTCTAAATGAAATTATGAATAATAATTAGAAAAAACTCTAATAACTTCTGCCTCTCCTACCCCAGTACACACACACACACACACACACACACACAGAAAAAAAACCCTGCCACTTTGGCATGTCATTAATTCTTGAGAGAAAACTAGGTTCCATTTGTCTAACATCATAATATTAAATGATATGGGCTATAAACACTTTTTAGTAATTGCTTTCAGATTTTAAGTTCTTAGATACTTAAAACAATAGCTTGAAGGGGGTTTAAAGATAAACTTATTTAATATATTATAGATTTTATAGATTAAAATCTTCAGATTCAGAGATAGAGTCAAATAGCTAACTAATAGAGCTGGGTCTAGAAACTAGTGGACTTATCTTTTATGGGACTATACTCAGATTATATAAATTTTTATTCAGAAGTTTACCATGCGAGGATGGAAGATGCCTTAGAGGACTGGGGCAGGGAGGGTGGGGGGGAATCGAGGGGGGGGCGTCAAGGAAGGGAGGGAATATGGGGATATGTGTATAAAAACAGTTGATTGAACCTGGTGTACCCCCCAAAAAAATAAAATAAAATAATAATAAAAAAAAAAAAAAAAAAAAAGAAGTTTACCATGTAAATTGAAATTACAAATAGAGGAGAGGATCAGGAGACAATGGTAACACATACACTTCTAAGCAGTTTTCAAAGTATTATCACTTCTTGATATGTAGTTATTCTGAAACAGGATATAGTCATTACTATCATAGTGTATTTTTCCCTATGGTGATAGGAATGTTCTCTGCTCTTGGCTATATTAGACTATTTAAACAGGATATCTTTAGCCTTTTCATTTTAACATACTCATAAGTAAACTGGAATCAAGTGTAAACAAGCCAGAAAAGACCAGGAAAACATTTTATTTCCTTCTTCTCTTGGCTAACCAATTTCTACTCTTTAGAGAGGAACTTTAAAAATAGAACAGTGTCTATCTTTCCTGCTCCTGGCCACAGTCACCTTCTAAGAATAGAAGCTGGGTGTGTGACTCCCAGCTGCCTAACTGAAAAGGAATCTTTAGGCTGCTTCTTTGTCCTTCCTTCTGAGTAGGCTGAGTGCTGATCTCCTGCCCTCTTATTTCTTCTACCTCTCTCCTTTATATTTCTGAGTGCTGGGGTCTGAAAAAGTTGATTTTCACTGTAACGTGAAGAGCAGTTTTTTTTCCAGCTTATAAGGTCTGTGTTGTCTATTTCATCTTGGTCTTCTGCTTACCCTTCATCTCCCCTCTCTGAGGACAAAACCTGATCCACAGTCCAGTTTTGCTCTGTCTCAAGCCAATGAAGCAAGCTACCAATCCAGTTCTCCCACCATCAATAATAATAATATTATAATAACTGCTACTTATATTTGTTGAGTGCTTCCGTTAGTCTGTGCTTTATATATGCATTATCTCATTTACTCCAATAATCTTATGGGGTAGATAATATTATGCCCAAGCCATTCAACTAGTAAATAATGATTCAAACCCAGGCAGCCTCTGCTATTAGACTTTACTATAAAATGGGTATAGTATGAAAAAAAAATCTATGTGGTAAGGGTGGCTGTAGACCTTGTTATACTCTCTCTGCAGCTAGATAACTTGGTGGTATTAGCAGTGTTTGTGTACCAAACACTGGGAAATGTATTTGTACTCCAAATCAGGACCCTTTTTTGGAAAGGAAAACATAATCTTCATGAAACTTTCCCTTTGATCTTCTCAAAGAAGACTGTCTGTGAGCGATTTATTAAACGTCAATATATACCAGACATTTCACCTAGGTGTTTTCATTTATCTCCCTTACTTCTTTTTATGTATAAGAAAACTGGATAAAAGAGATAAAAGCCACACAGCTACTAACAAAATGGAGTTGGAATTTATATTAGTCAGTTTGTAAGTGATATTATCCTGTGTCTAACTCGTTCAGGGGAAAGCTAGTATTCATTGAATGGATACTGGGGTATGACATGAGCCACAAAAGGGGCAGGGTTATAGGTGGTCCTCAAAGATAACTGTTAACAGGGACATTGAGATTCCTGGGTTTTTTTAAAAGTATTTGTTCTGCCAGTTGGCTTCAGTCTTTCCTGTTGCAGACCAGAAAAATTCCAACAGTCTCCAGGCTTCATAGTTTAGAGTTGAGAACATTCCAGGAATTCTGACTGACTTAATTGGAGTCAGTTTCCCATCCCTGAATTAATATTTTAAGGAGAGTGAGGAGGGTCATATAGGCACGGCCACTGAGGTTCCAACCCTGTGTATTAGGGCTGTTCTTAGAAAATGGTGGTTCACTGTGAACTGGGTAGTATCATCCCAATTGGTATGTAATGCCCTATTGAGATGCAGGCCTCTTTTACTCCCAATCTCTTGTTCTTTTCCACTACCTCCAATATACAATGTGTCATTGAGAAGATTTACAATGTATTAATAGTTGGGGAAACAGGACTGATAAACAAGGAAGTATATGAAAGGCATTAAATCAATAAGAGAGCTAAGATCTGTTCTGAAGTTATCACTTTAGTTTGGGGTATTCATGAAACTTTTCATGAAGAAGAGGTACTTGATATGGACTTTGAAAGATAAGCTCATCCTAGAAATAAATATTTTCCAAGTAGAGCAATAAGCGAAAACAAAAAATGAGAATAAATGAAGCATTAACTGACACTGAGGAAACCAACCTAAAAGAATGTCCAGATTCAAATCCTGATCCTTGGACTTCCCTGGTGGCACAAGTGGTTAAGAATCCACCTGCCAATGCGGGGAACACGGGTTTGATCCCTGGGCTGGGAAGATCCCACATGCCAGGAGCAACAAGGCCCATGTGCCACAACTACGAGCCTGCAAGCCACAACTACTGAAGCCCAGTGCTCTAGGACCCGTGTGCCAGAACTACTGAGCCCATGTGCCACAACTACTGAAGCATTCCATATAGCAAACTGCAAACCTAGAACCCATGCTCCGCAACAAGAGAAGCCACTGCTCTGAGAAGCCAGCACACCACAATTGAAGAGTAGCCTTGGCTCGCCACAACTAGAGAAAGCTCGTGCATAGCAACGAAGACCCAATACAGCTCCCCCCTCCAAAAAAGAAATTCCTGATCCTTCTGATTCCAATACCCATGCTTCTGTTGCTTTTAACACCATAAAGCATATTAAACAAATACTAAATGAAATAATCTGGGAGGCTGGAAGTACATCAGTTTAGCAACCCCTATAGAAGTACATAAGGAAAATTAAAAGGCCTAAGGTGGCAGCACTGAGAAAGAATGATATAACTGGGGGCAAAAATATAATAAAAATATAAAGACTATGAAAAACAAACAGGCTCGAACCAAACAGGTTAGAGGAATGTTTAGTGTCATTGATACAGGAAAAGATAATTTTGCAGGAATTGGATCTAAATGGGTTAAAGTGATAGAAACCAATCTAAATTGAAATATCCAGTTGTGGAAACTGGGAAAGACGTCAGAGCTAGAGATTTGGGAACATGGTGTGAAACCTGGTGAGCTTTCCAAAGGAATATGTGTGCAAAAAAAACAAAGTGAGTGGTGGACTGAAACTTAGGAACACCCACACGGCTAGTGTGAAATGGAAGTGGAAGTTTGGTTTTACTTTCTGTGTTGCTTGCCATCATTTTTTGTTTTGTATTTTCTGTATTGTCTCTCTAAATAGAGTATGCACACCTTCACAACAGTAGTCAAGCTGTCCTTAGATTTAATAGTTGTATATGCTGGGCTCAAAGTACATACTCAGTATATCACTTTTTTTAAAAAACACTTTCATCAATTATTTTTAATACGTTTTAGATTAGGATGCTTTATGTAACTTTTATGACACTTTTCAAGGAATTCTAATTTGCTAAAATGTGATATCCAAATGTAACAATTATATCTTATGATTTCCTTTGCCTCAAAACCCCACTGCTCCTATCTTGTTCATCTAATAACCTTCACCATATTTTAGAAAAGAATCTGCCTGTGAAATACTTTAAATGGTCCTTAGCTTGTCTGATTAAAAGTACTGCATCTTAATGGAAGAGTAGATGATATAAAACATAAAATTTCAGAATCAGTACTATAATATACTTACACTTTTAATCTGTAGTACTTTTGGTATCTTAATATGAACCATTTCTTCTTTGTAGAAATTCTACAATATTGATTTCTAAATTTGCAAGTGGGTATTAAATGTCAAAGTTAATTCTTTAAGTAATATCATTAATATTGGTACACTGAGATTAGAATTTGTTTTGATCAGGTTATTAGAGATGCCTTAGGTTTGTTGGCATATAATTGGCATGCATTCCATATAGCAAACTGCAATTTCTGATCTCTCCATTTCCCCCAGCTTCCATTAGTCCCACAAGGAGCAGAAATAGCCTGGGAGTTAATATCCATTTACACCCACTTTGTATACATCCCAGCCAGGGCACTATAGAATCAGGGAAAGATAGCTAATGTCTATATTTGAATAAACTGTATTTTTGATATTTCTTTTTTTCTCATTTACAGGGAGTTGGTTTTCATATGGAGCAAACTTCAGCTAAAGTCTAATCCTTCAAAACAAGTTTTTGTAGATCAGTGCTACCAGCTTTTAAGAACAGCAACTAATGTGAGAGTCATATTTCCTTTCATGAAAATCATTAAAGATGAGGTAAATAGTATATATTTATCCCTTTATTTTAAATTAAATTTAAATGACTGTTCACTGAAACTTCAATCTCTTATGATAAAATTTATTTGATAGTGTAATTGAAGAAAAGGAGGATTTTAAGGCCACATTCTCCATATATTATATTCTCCCCTCCCTGCAACCTCAAATTCCTAATATGGTACAAAGGGTATACATAAATGAAAATAACCAAAAAAAGAGGAAAAAAAAGCCAGTTTAGTGTTACATAAAGTTTATTATGGGAACAACTGCTTCCATAAGAAACTGTTATCATTAAAAAAAAAAAAAAAAGGATAATGGAATCCCAAAAAAATCCCCCTAAAACAATAAAAAAAAGAAAATGGAATCCAAAATATACTTAAAAAAAAAAAAGCTGTTATCTCTTTTCTTATAATTAAATAAGCCTGTCACTTTTAACATTATTCTAAATCCTGTTTGCAAATGAACTTTGTGTAACTATAGGTAATATCTGTTCACTATCATAGAGAAATACAGTTCATAGTTTTACATATGGTGTTTAGGTAAAAAGGAACAATGAATTCTGATGTTTTTTGAAACCTAAGGACAAATTTTTAGAGTGTTTATTTAAAATAATAGTAAAAATCCACTACCTGCTTTTAAAAATAGTTCTGAAGCAATTTTTTCACAGGCAAGTGAATACAGTTCTATATATGATTCTTACATAGCCATGAAAGTAGATCCTACAGATCCTTTTACTTTTTCTCCTCAAATATTAACAGAACTTTGAATACAAAGATAGGAAAGATAAAGCTACCTTAGATTTTAGGTAGCTCCATTTAACAGTCTTCACGTGGGTTACTTTTAAATATATAAGGAGACATCCATTAAATAATATATTTTAATTTTTTATATATTTATGCATTTATCACATTATCACATCACTCATTAGATATATGACCATGTAGCGATCATATTCCCATGATATAAAGTTAGCAGCATTATATCAGAGGGGTTTTTTTTGTTTTGTTTTATTTCCTGTTTATTTTACTAACTGCATTAGTAGCTTCATTAAGTAGTGAAATGTCATTTAAATGCATTGTCAAAGTTAACCTCTTTCCCCACCAAGAAAACAGGGAAAAAGACAAACTATGCTATAGAATACTTAAGATTTGAAGTGCATCAGAATCACCTGTAAAACTTTTTAAAAAATAAACATTTATATCTATATTTTTTTAACATGATTCTCATTTGTACCAAAAATTGAGAGAATTTGTCATAAAAAATTTACAATATAGGTGAAGTTTAGCCAATTATCATAGAGCTTTCTCATTTTCATATCTGGCCAACCTAAGAATACATAATAAGAGGAAAAATTCAAAAATGAAATCAGTATTTAACATGTGCTTTAATTTCTTATACACTCTACTAAAAACATTTTTATCTGATGGCATAGATCATTCACGTGCCTCAGTGCTGTGAAAAGAGGCACAGGCAATGCTATTTGAGTTCAGAAGGAGACATTACAGATAGCATATCTGAAAAGCCTTCACAGGAAGATGCTTTCAGCTTGGTTTTGAGTGACAGATGAAGATAATACTAATATTTGTAGAGGATTTTGTAGTTTACAGAGCCCCTTCTCCTCATTTTATTATTTGGTTTGGTTCTCACAACTGTCCAGTGGTATAAATAGGGTGGCAGAGAAATGTGGAGAAGTGTGTGGATGATGAAACTAATCAGTTTAGTTTCTGTGGGGTTGGGGGTTGGGTTGCTAGAGATCCTAAAAGGACTGAATACTACACTAAAAGTTGAAAAGTCAGTACGTAAATATACTGGAATTGTTAAAGGCTTTCAGGTAAGAAAGTAGCCTGTTCCCTTTTGTGATGATCCTGAAATTTTTAAACCTCAGCAACTTGAGTACATTGTAATTTCATGAGGAAATTGAGGATGTAGATAGAACTTTGGAAAAAGAGAATGAATTCTGTTTTGAAGCAGTGGATTTGAATTTGCTATATCTGGAAAATCTAGGTAGGTTTTGTAACTGACCATTAGGAATTATAACTGACAATTACAGAAATAAGGAATTTGAATTCAGAAAAGGATTCCAAGCTGGAAATGGTGAATTTATAGGAGAAGAGTAAAATCAGTGGAATATATCTGATCTCATTCATTCTGCAAACATTTATTCAAAGGTCACTGTACACCAACTCCTATGCTAATCACAGAAGGATACAAAAAAAATGAGATACTGTCCCTGTGATTGAGGAATTCAAAGTCAAGAAGTAGGGGCATAGACAATTATAAAACAATATTACATGCTTTTTAGAAATAAGTATAACGTTTAACTCTACCCCAGGGCAGGGGCCAGAATGAATGAGAAAAACTTTCAAGGCAGAATTGATTCTCAGAGAATGAACAGGAGATGGATAGGAATTTACCAGCTAGGTAAAGTGATCTGCAAAGTTAAGGTCTGCTTATGGAACTATAAGTAAGGGTTACACAGCACATAAGGAAGTAAGAGGACATGAGCCTGGCAAGGTAGTATTTCTCCCTGTCATCTGTAATATACCATATGCAGGCAGTATGATACACACACACAACTGTTAAAGACATACTATTTTATCATTTAGATCATTCCAAATCACTAGAGGCATTATTTATAACTTAAAGTGGATAGAAAACAGATTCCCAGCTAAACGCTGATGCAGTTATCTTTGAGTCATCAGTAAAAGTTTTAAAGCTTGAATACTTTTCAGATAACTTCTAGTAGGTTCATTATTCTGATATCTTATTAGATTTGGAAAGTTCGTAATTGCTTTCTTCATGTGGGTTACACTTCTCCCCTTATTTGGATAAATAATATTACTTAATAAGTAAAATAATATTACTTAGTGCAGCTTTATGAAAGCGTTTCCATAAGCAGTTCTTTTTTTTTAAATCTAGTATTTTTTTAACATCAAGAATTGATTAACTGTTTTAATAAATACCTATAATTTAACCCTCCTGCCACAGAATGTAAGATTGGTACCTTAAAATAGGGGCCTAGATTTGTAAGAAACTTTTAATCACCATAAGTTCATGAAGCATTTTATATTTTAATAACCATAAGGTTATGAAGCATTTTGTATTATGGTTAGTAGGGCTTGTCAGACTTGAAAATTAAATTGGAAGCTAAAATGCTATCTTTTCCAGATTATTCTCGAGTTAAAGAAGACTTATTTATATATTAAAAAAGAGTTAAACAAGGCTACCCACGTAAGAAAATTGCACATTTAGAATACTGTTTATTCATCTTTCATTTCAGAGCTGTACTGGATTGGCCAAAAAGTTCGTTTGAGTTTTTCTGTACAATGTTATGGATTGGCCAACCCAATATTTTAAAAAGATAAACCAGTAAGTGTTGATAATTTTTTTAAAAGGTAGTAGTAATATTTTTCTTTTTACAGGTTGAAGAAGAAGGCTTACAAATTTGTGTCGAAATATGCGGTTGTGCTCTACAACTAGACCTTCATGATGATCCCAAAACTAAATGTCTAATTTATAAAACAATTGCACATTTTTTGCCAAATGATTTGGAGATTCTCAGGATTTGTGCACTCTCAATATTTTTTCTTGAGCGTTCCTTGGAAGCTTATCATACTGTTGAAGAGCTTTACAAACGTCCAGATGAAGAATATAATGAAGGCACAAGTAGTGTTCAAAACCGTGTTCGTTTTGAATTACTTCCAATTTTGAAAAAGGGATTGTTTTTTGATCCTGAATTCTGGAACTTCATAATGATTAAGAAAAACTGTGTAGCATTACTGAGTGATAAATCAGCAGTTAGATTTCTAAATGAAAGTACACTGGAAAATTCTACAGGTAATGTAAAAAAGGCAGTGGAACAACACAGTTTAGATGAAGAGCTTGACTCTTTTACAGATCAGAGCACTGGAGAGCTTGATCCTGATGATATATCTGGAGTGCAACCAAAAGGTCATATTAATGCAAAGAAAAACCTTACAGCTCTTAATGCTTCCAGAGTAGACCACAGTGTCCCAAGGCATCGGTGTATGTTATGCAACAAGGAATTTCTAGGCGGTCACATTGTAAGGCATGCCCAGGCTCATCAGAAAAAGGGCAGTTTTTCATGTGTGATATGTGGTAGAAAATTTAGAAACAGAGGACTTATGCAGAAGCATTTAAAGAATCATGTTAAGAAAATTCAGAGACAGCAACTTGCTGCAGCTCAACAGGAGGATCAGGAAAATCCTGCTTTGGAAGAAATAAATTGTTCTGATACTTTTATTTCATTTGAAAATGGGAATTCTGATAATAAGGATTTGGAAGTAGAGACTATTTCTGGTTCCAGTGTTGGAAACAAAGACGTCATCCCTGCACATATGGGTGAATTCACTGAAATTCCCCTAAGTGTATCAGAAGATGTTACTGAAAACATTACGGAAAATGGCAATCCTGATACTTCTTTAAATAATGTCTCAGAGCCATTACCTATATGTATGGATGACTATGAGGAGGAAGAAGATGAAGAAGGTGATTATGAAGAAGATGATTACGACCTGAATCAAGAAACTTCAGTACTTCATAAAATCAATGGAACTGTGTGCCATCCAAAAGACATATATGCGACAGATCAAGAAGGAAACTTCAAGTGCCCTGCTCTTGGCTGTGTTAGAATATTTAAAAGAATTGGATTTCTAAATAAGCATGCAAGGACTGTACATCCAACTGATTTAAATGTGCGGCAAACAGTAATGAAGTGGAGCAAAGGAAAATGCAAATTTTGTCAAAGGCAATTTGAAGATTCTCAACATTTTATAGATCACCTTAATAGACACAGCTATCCAAATGTGTACTTCTGTTTGCATTTTAATTGCAATGAGTCATTTAAGCTGCCATTCCAACTTGCTCAGCACACAAAAAGTCACAGGATATTTCAAGCCCAGTGTAGTTTCCCAGAATGCCATGAGCTTTTTGAAGATCTTCCTCTGCTATATGAACATGAAGCTCAGCACTATTTAAGTAAAACACCAGAATCATCTGCACAACCAAGTGAAGCAATTCTTTGGGATGTTCTTACAGACTCAAAATCTAATCATCAGGAAAAAGACTCATCTAGTAATGAGAAACAAACTATTATTAGTCTGCCAGTTTCTACTAGCAAATCAAGGAAAGATTCTACAGAACCAAAGACATGTATAGAAAGTATGGAAAAGAAAACAGACCATTTAGTTCAGAATGGAAATGAACATTATGATGACACTGTTTCTGATACAAGCTTGACAGACCAAAAGATGCCTGACATAGAGCCAAATTCTGAAAATAATTGTAGTGTTAATGATTTAGTCAATGGACACAGTGGAATAGAGCAAACACCTTTAGTTCCCTCAGATCCTGCTTTGAAAATTGATACAAATAGAATCAGGACAGAAAATGGTTCCATTTTACCCAGTGTTGTACCACAAGAACACAGTACCCTGCCAGTATCTCAGGCACCTTCCAAACCAAATCCGACGAGTGAACATACTTCATATGGCTTAATTTTAACAAAGCCATATGTCAGACCATTGCCTCCCAGTTACCTTGATGAACGGTACCTTAGTATGCCAAAACGCAGAAAATTTCTGACTGATAGGGTAGATGCCTGTTCTGATCAAGATAACGTTTGTAAAAAATCAGTGAAAAGATTAAGATGTGGCAAATGCCTGACCACCTACTGTAATGCAGAAGCACTTGAGGCTCATCTTGCACAAAAGAAATGTCAGACACTCTTTGGATTTGATTCAGATGATGAAAGTAAGTCTTCTATCTTCTCAGTAGGTATATCTGTAGAGATAGAAAATGCCATAGATCTTTATAAGGTTAAAAAAATTAACATTTGCATAACACAGGCAGTAAAGCACTACCGCATACTTTATTTCCTTTAATTCATACCACCACCATGAGGTGCTATTACTATTCCTGTTTTATAGATCAAGCAACTGACATTCACAAGTAATTCATATAGGCACAGGCCTGTGAACTTGTGGAAGCCAAAACTTGAGCAAAGTTTTTTCATGCTTTTGGATCATACTCTAATTGTATCTGAGGCTTTTCTTCATTCCAAGTTTTATGTAATAAGAGATGTAAAAACAGAGTAATTACGATGGAAATGTTTTTCATCTGCATGCCAGAATGTAAACCAAGTTGAGCCCCTATTACAGAAACAAAAATAAAAAAGAATCAGAAAATAATTGAAAAACAAAACTGAACAAAAGAAGAGCTTGCCTTTCTAGTAATATTCATATTCTTTGAATGAGTAAAGGTATAAATAGGAAATCTAACTGAGAATACTAGATGAACATCCATAAAATATGAATTAACAGACGTGTTCTGTTTTACAGGTGCCTGATAAAATGTTTCAGAAAGATCTGTCGATCAAGCAGTAGTGTGCAAAAAGCACTACAAGAAAATGCATCATCAGTTTGCTATTTCCCTGATGGCCTTAATTTTAGAACGGTCTTGGATTACTAAAGATAAAGACAAAGCACATTTTCTAGAATGAACCCACAGAGGAGATGTGCTGGTTTAGACTCCAAAAGGGTTATTACAAAACTCCCAAAGTACCAGTTATCCAGAAAAACCACATTTTTTTAAGTTGATGATGATTAATAGCAGCATGTTCAGTTTCGCTTATGTGAGAAACAATTGCAGGCAACTAGTCAAAAAGAATAACCAACTATGGCCTTACAGAAAGGGAAAAACCCATTATAAAAAAAGTGGGGGGGAGGTGGTTTACAATAAACAACTTAAAGTATTCTACAAATAGGATTTGTTTTCTTGTCACGCCTAATCAGATTATGTCCTCCTTTCTGGTCAGATATGCTTTAAGGAACCATTTCTGTTTGGTTTATTATTTAGAAACTAATAGATGAAAATAAAACTTGATTTATCACCATCCTAGCCATAAGAGTGTAACTTGTTTCCAGATGATTGATTAGGTCAAAGTTAACGAATGACATGCCAGCACTGAAAATTAACAGACAAGACAAAACAACAGTGCTTTGCTAATAAGCTCCTGACAGAACCTTCCACTTTCCATTTTTATATACCAATAAGTTATATTTAAAAGGCAGCAGCATCAATAGAAAGCATACTATCAGTGACTCTGGGGAGAGATGGGAGAAATCTAAGACCATTAAAGGCTATCTTAGTTGAAAGAAAAACACTGAATTGCAAATTCTTCAATGTGAATAATGGTATAAGCACACTGGGATATTTCTACTTGTATATAGAGTAGTGTTAGGACATTGCTTGATGATTCATAGTAAGGTCCTTTAGACATTAATGTGAGTTATCTAAGTACAGTCCTATAAAAATAACTGGCTGTAAAAAAAAAATGCAGCTAAGAATCAGGTCAAGAATTCATTGGTTTTATTCAATTAGAATTAATTCTAAAATAAGCCATATTACTCATGCTTTCTTATTTATTTCTGATGAATTTGGTCTGAATAGTAATTTTTATATATAAAAGGAAATATTAACACAAAAATTTGCACAGCAAGAACACAGTAAGATATATTGATGCATTTATTTTCTTCGATGATCAGTAATTTTCCTAAGGAAGATTTTAACTTAATAGTCAAAAATTGTTAAAACAAAAAGGTTTTTTAAAATACCCTCTCGGATGTGTTCCACTTGTGAAGTCTTTAAAAGAGGCAGCTTAAAGACTTCCTTTTACCTAATAGTGTGTTAATCTATAGCAGGGGTAAAATGAACAAAAATGCAAAGGCAAATTCTTCAAAAACAGAGCTATTGTACCAATGTCAACCAAATATTCCAGTTATTCCAACTGATAAATTGTTGTTCAAAGTGTATAATCTCATCAGACCCTACTAGTATAAATTTTTGGATATTAAAGCTTCTTGAATGAAATTACTAAGGAAGTGGGACTTTTCTTCCAGGGTAGCATCCAGATTTTATTAGGATTTCCAGGTCATGATAAATCAGATATCTGAAAAATTTTCCCAGTTTTATTAGTTTATTTATCATAGGCATTCACTATGCAATTGATAGTCATAAGTCCATTTCAGTCAAATCAGGTTTTTGTTTTGTTATGTAGCCTACATTAGGCCGTGGAATTTACATTTAAATAACATAAGTAAACAACTGGATCAGATTTTTAAATCCTTGAAGGTCAACTAAAGAAAAAAATGTTTTCCATATTTCCTGCTACTTTAAATATAAGACTTGAGTTCTATTTCAGTTCAGTCTAAAATACATCATGTAATAAAAAGTCTGTTTGGAAACTTTTCATATGGACAATGAAGTTATTTTGAAATATTTCTGCTTTGTACATTTTCCAGATGTTTAAAATCACAGCTTAACATTTTATCACATCTTTAACTTTTATTTTTTATAAGTTGTAACTATTGATGTAAATCCATGTCTGCAAATTATTTTCATTCATTTTGCAGTTCATACCAGAATATTTTAAACATATTCCACTTGTTATTTTTCTGTCTTTAATTCGAGGTTTTATTTCTACTTTTGTGTTGCTAAGGGAAAACTGTTTCTGAAAGACTGAGATCAAATTGGTTTATACATAACTAGATGAAGGAATGTTTTATAAAATTCTATTTGACCACATTATTCTAACCTCTTTCTATACTTATCAAATAATTGCTGTTGAAAGAATGTGTACATTTTCTTATGTATGCCTTATAAAACATAAACTTAACATCATTTTGCTTTTCCGGGGTGCATAAACTTCCAACAGTTCTAATGTGGGATTCAGAAGACAAGGAAGCTTTCTTCTTATTCCTCAAATTCTTCTTTTTCTTTTCTACTGCTATTTTAAGGATGTGTTTATCTTATGTGGACCAAGTTTCAGTCATTCATTTTCAAATAAAAATTTCATTTGAAACATTCAATATTAACTTTCTGCTATGTTTCAGTAAGGTCAAAAAATAGCAAATCTGAATTTTTGCTGCTCAGATATTATGGAGAAGATAGAAAAGGAGAATCTTCGTGGACAAGGACACTGGTACTTTGGGCTTTAGCCATAGCCTTTTTTTTTTTTAAACCAACAATTAAATAATGAAAAAATAACTTATAACATTAAATTTGTGATTCTTTTCAAATCACTCTTGAAGGTTCAGCCGTGCTCCTTTCATGTTGGTTCAAACTGTAGTATGGGTGAAAAACCTAAAAGGGATGGTAGTGTTTATTTTTTAATTTATTTGGTACTGTAAAACACCTTTTCAGAATGACTAAATGCTGCATATGCATTTTGGAATTGTTAATATGTGAAAGATATTACAAATTCAGCAAGAAAGGAAATTTGTGCTTCCTTGTTGAACATTAAATTATTTTACTTTGCATTTTATAAGAGTACAAATTAAAACTGAGCCATTGAACTGCAATAAATCAACAATAGTGTCTCATTTCAAGAAATTTTTTGTACTGTACATAGATTTGTTCAATAAAACATTGTCCTTGTTGGTAATGAAGTGTTCAGTTTTATGTAGCATGTTACTTCGAAAGGAATTAGGCTTAAGGTATATGTTAAATAAGAAATTTATATTTCATAAGAGAATGAGGTATTTCAGTTAATAGTACCATATTCAGATTGAGTGATTTTTAAAAACAAAGCAGAAAATTCTAAAAGTTTACAGAGTAGATATTTTTAGACATTGTTTAAACATTATAATGTCCATATGCAGGAATTACTAGTTGATAGAACACTGGTTACTAAAGTCATTTCAGGTAAGTGGTTTCAGTGTGAAATAGTACCCTCTGGAAACTTAATAGGTGGAAGACAAATATCAGAACTCTCCAAGACAGTGGACGGACTAATCTACACTGGTAATACTTCAGAGACGAAGAGCCTCTGGTGGAACTTAAAGACCGTGAAGTCACTTTGAAATAAAATGTAAATTACGAAAATTACTTTCTATGAAAGAAAGCACTTCAGTGGGAAAATGTTTAAGCCAATTAGAAATCTGTATCTAAAAGTGAGGTCCTTGGGCATTAGGGCTCCTGCTCTTGGTAACAAAGGAATATCTACACTTTTTGCTATAACTTGCAACCTGAAAAAATGAGGGCTGAAGTAGAGAGAGAAGCTCTTTGATACGATGAGAGCACTGCAAATGAAAGAATATTGTGTTAATTACAATGATTTGCACATTTTACAAATGTTATGCTTTGAAAAAGACTATGAGAAAGTTATTGAAGCATTCTAGAGCTGAGACCTAGAATTCTCCATCTATGATTTATGGTCATGTGATCTTAAAATATTAAATAAATGTATTGAGGTATTTAGATAAAGTTATTGGGGTTATCTAGACTTTCCAGTTTTTTCTTTTCTGAAATTTGAGGAATGCTGGGAAGCAACTGAATAGTAAATACATTTCCAAGATAAACAGATTGCTTTCATTGCATAAGATCCATAGTGATTTCAAGAATCAACTGATAACAAGGCCAGAAGTTTGGGCTGTATATGAATATTTTAAATGGAGGCAATCCAATATTACATGGAATAAAAACTAAAAATGGGAGAGAGGTTAATGCTTTATTTATGGGTGCTGCAAAATATTTATTGCATATGTACTATGTGCCAGCGTCTGTAATAGGCAATGGGAAAAAAATCCCTGAATCTCAAAACTCAAAAACTACTGCGGGGTGGGGGGGAGGGCAAAAACAGAAAAATTAAGTGCTGTAGGGAAGGTATAAGTAAGCATGGCATTGCAGGTGGTGATTTTAAACAGGATAAGATGATACCACCTCTGATAACTGTTCAGCAGGTAAAGTAATGAATGAAATAAGGGGGAGAGAGCCATTCAGCTATCTGAGGGGAAAATGTGCCAGGCTGAATAGCAAGAGCAAAGGCTCTGAGGCACGGACCAGCATGGCAAGTTTAAGGAACAAATAGCAAGGGAACCACTGTGACTAGCTGGAGAGAGAGACTGGGAGAATAATGTGCAGACAGAGGTAAACGGTAAAAGCCAAAGTCTTTACAATGGGCTGCAAGACTAGACTGCACTGATACAGTAGCCAGTAGCCACAAGTGGCTATTAAAATTTGATTAAAATTTAAAATTCACTAAGCTGTACAAGCCACATTACCAGAGCTCAATAACCACATGTAGGCTGATGGTTTCTGTATTAAACAGCACAGATGCAGAATATTTTCATCTCAGCACTTTTGAACAGATGGTTCTATTATCAGTGGTTCTCAACGGGGGGAATTTTGCCCCCCGGGAAACATTCGAGGAGCGGAGATATTTTTGGTAGGGGTGAGGAGGTGCTATCGGCATCTAGTGGGTAGAGGTCAGGGATGCCGTTAAGCACCCTACAACGTTGTGGGACAGACCCACAACAAAGGATTATCCTGCCCAAAATGTTAAAATAGTGCCACAGTTGAGAAACTGCTCTAGGTCAATTCTGACAACTCCAAACTCAATACTCACTGCCTCCTCTCACAAACCGCTCCAGCCTCCTGGCCTCCTCTTTTTCTTTCTTTCTTCCTTTTTTTTTTCTTAAGCTCTTTATTGGAATATAATTGCTTTACACTGCTGCGCCAGTTTTTGCTGTACAACAAAGTGAATCAGCTGTTGTACATATATTTCCATATCCCCACCCTCCCGCGACTCCTTCCCACCTTCCCTATCCCAGCCCTCTAAGTCATCAGCCATCATCAAGTTGATCTCCCTGTGTTATGCAGCAGCTTCCCACTAGCTATCTATTTTATATTTGGTAGTGTATATATGTCAACGCTTCTCTCTTACTTCGTCCTGGCTTCTGGCCTCCTCTTCACATGCCAAGGACTTTGTTCTTTCCTCAGAACCTCTACTGTTGCTTCTACCTAGAACACTCTTCTGTGGTTCAGTCTCTCACTTTTTCAGGTCTTTCCTTCACTGTCACTTACAGAAGGCTTTCTTCACAGCCTGTATAAAATAGCAACATCCTTTCCTCCATCCCTCTTTTTGATTTCTCTCCATAGAATTTCCTGGCATATTATATAGTTTCTTATATGTTTATTGTCTATTTCCTCCCACTATAAAACAAGCTCCAAAGGACTTGCATTTGTTCCCAGCAAAAAGAACAGTGCCTGGCAAGCAGTGCTCAGTAAATACATTTTTAAAAAATGAATGAATGAAAAAATTGGGCACGTCTTCCATGTGGTTCCCCACCAGTGTTGTGAGCACTTATCTCTTTATCTGCAACACTCCCAAAAGCTCCTTGAAGAAAGGTCTGTGTCATTTCTCTTAATCTTCAATACCTAGCATAGTAAGCACTCAATGCTTAATGAAAGATGAAGAATTGGTATCTGATGAGTACCCCAAATAACATCCACTGGCAAATCAGTTTAACCATGGTTTGAATGCCTTATTTTAAAGACTGTATTTACAGTACATCTGACTGATATTTAGCTGTGATATTAAAAAAAAAGTTAAATTTGCTCACTTGGATCTGCAGGTATGTACATTTCAGCTACTAACTGGCAATAATCTAATTAAATGTTAAATCTAAAGTATGGCTAAAACAGTTGAAGGAGACAGAAGCCAGTGACAATGCGTTTAGGTCTGAAGTTTCCCTCTTGTGAATGTTGACACCAACAGTGATAACAGTAGCTAATACATAATGGGCTCTTTCTAGGCGCCAGGCACAGTTCTTCACCCCCTCTCCCGGCCCCAACAATGCTATACGGTAGGTATCTCTACTAGATCCACTTCGAGACAGAAAGCTGGGAGACCAAAGGGGTTGCTCTCAGCCACAGTTAGTAAATGACGGAATAAAACCCTGGCAATATGGCTTTCAGAATCCCCAGCCTTAAACTATTCTGATACTGCCTTGCCTAAAGCCAAGCCGGCGAGGATCAGAAGAGAAGCAACAGCCGATCGCAGCTTGCTGGGGAGTTAAGTCAGCTGAAAGACGGGCAGGCGTGACATAGGACAAGTGACTGTTTTTCCCTTAACTTTTCCAAGTATAATGTTAAACAAAACCAAACTGTTTTAACACAACCATGTAATTTAAGAATATCAAACTGCACCCAGCTCAGAAGTGGCCCCAGAGAACTTCAGAGTGCTCCCGACGGCCCGGCCCACGCGCGGGTAGGAGGCGCCTCCATTGGCCGGCCCCGAGGCATCACGGGAGCTCGCCGGGGGCTGGGGCCGCTGCCCGCCTTCCACGCACCTGCACTGCGCAGCCTTCCGAGGCGTTCTTTTGGAGGAGGGGCTTCTGAAGGGTTCAGGGTTTCGTTTTCCCTTGTGGAAGGTCGATGTTCCCGGTGTAAACGCGGAGCTTCCCTAAAGTGAGATCCTTGGGACTCCACTCAGTCCCAGCCAGCCCGGAACCACCGGTCGGAGCATAGCGTTTCCTGAGTGCGCTCATTGACGATCACTTCCGCCTACGGCCCTGGAATACCCGAGGCCCTTAGGCGGCGAACAAGAGGAAAGTTACTTCCGGGATCTGCTGCCGAGGTGCCGGCCCGGTGGGCCTAAGGAAGCGACGTTATTGGCGTCGTCTTTTACCCCCTTTCTGTGGGTCGAGATGTCGGGGCTCAGCTACCCAGAGATGGAAGGCTGTCGTAAACTTCTCGGCCTGTTGGACAACGACGAGATCATGGCTCTGTGCGACACCATCACCAACCGCCTGGTGCAGCCTGAGGACCGCCAAGGTAAATGTAGACCCTTCTCCCCAAGGGCGGCCGTCCCTCCTCAGGCCTCACCCGGCCCCCAGCTTGCGGGAGCGTGTGAGTGGAGGCCGTGGTAGGCCTCGCTCGCAGCCCGCCCGGGATTGCGCTTGTGCGGAAGCCTCTGGAATCTCGGGCCCTGTAGCTGCTCTGTTATCTCGAATCCACGCTGAAAATGGCGCAGCTTCTAGGTTTTACCCATTATATGTTATGGGCAAATGCGGATTGTTTCGAAAATGCAGAGTACGTGAATAGTGATTTCCTTTTTTTTTTTTTTTTAAGATTTCCGGGGTGTCGGGGTGTTTTCCATTTTCAGTTTCGATCACCTGAGAAGTGTCCGCCGCTGCTCGTTTTTTTCAGGCTTGGGGGAGCATATCATAAACACTTAGTCTACTGCGTGAAACAACTGCTGTGAGAAAAGAGCAGATAGGTTGAATCCATGTCTCCTGTTGGATCCAAATTTTTTAAGAGATGATTCTGTGTACTAGGACTACATTATTCAGAGCCAGATAAACGTTTTGGTGGAGTACATTTCATGGATTATAAATATTCAGTCTGGTTGTAATGTAATGAGTAGCTTAAACGTTTTTGATTTTTGATTATTACCTGGAGAGTTTTATTTTAAATTTGCCGAATTTTACTTTAAAATGTAAAAATGTCCCGCCTCCTGTATTAGCATATCACTTAAGAGTTTGCCTCTTAAAACTTTCTCTGCTGTTAAGTCAGATTTACATATTTGCCACTTAAGATCATTCATTTGAAAGTGAACCATGAACACTAAATGAATAAATTTCTAAGAATTTAGACTGAAAATAATTTTAATGTAGTTCTTTGGCATTGATATATTTTACATGTTAATCACCTAACAGTCTTGATGAATGTGAATTTAAAATTGTAGTAGATAAAGATGCTGACTTTAACTGATGGATCTGAAAGCAAACAAGAAGAAACGAAACTACCCAGTACAAAAATGTTAAATGATTTGAAGAGTTATTTCTCAGAGAGGGAAAAATAATAAACATATTAAAATATAGTCAACATCTTTAGAAATAAATGAAATGAAAACCAAAACTACATGGTGTCTTTTATATGTATCAAGTTGGCAAAAACTAAACGTATAAACTTCAAGTGTTGTTGATCTTGTGAAGTATATCTTTGACAACTACTGGGAGAGTGTAAATTAGAACTGCTACTTTGCAAAACCAGTTCGATATTATCTCCAAAAATGGAAGGTTGCTTACCTGAGCTTCTTAAACTTGAATGTGCCCATGAATCCCTCAGTGAACTTGTTAAAATGCAGATTCTGATTCAGTAATTTTGGAGTGGGTCCAGAAAGTCCATATTTCTAACAAGCTCCAGGTGATGCTCATGCTGCTTACCCCTCTGGGCAGGGAGACAAGTGTGGAAATGTTCAAAGTAATAGTATTTGTAATTGGATACACATAATAAAAGTCTATAAACAAAAGGATGGATATCTTATGGTATAGCCTATAATTACCTACGGTACAACACTGAAAATGAATTAACTACAGCTGAGTCTATCCACATAGATTAATCTCAGAAACATTAAAAGTTAATTACAGGGGACGAGGTATATTGATGAATTAGATTTATAGGACATTCAAAGAAATACCAAAATATATTCTGTAGGGATACATAGTTATGCTGTACAACTATAAAGAAAATTGAGGGAATTCTCTGGTGGTCCAGTAGTTAGGAATCTGAGCTTCTACAGCAGGGGGCCCGAGTTCTACCCCTGGTGGGAAAGGAACATCCCGCAAGCCCTGTGGCATGCCCCCCCCCCCCAAAAAAATGAGAGAAAGAAAATCGAGGGAATAATAAACAGCATTTTGGAGAGTGGCTACATGTGAGGTGAGTGAGAGGAAAGAGGGAATAGTATTAAGTAGGGAGAGATAAAATGAGATTCTCAAAGATACCAGTAAATTCTGTGCTTTAAGTTGTGTCATGTGTATGTGGGAGTTCATTTTATTGCCATTTTGTATACCTCAGACATGTAGAAATAATCTTTAGTCTGTTGTTTAATAGAAGTTCTTTAAAATTAAAAGGAGAGAGTCTTGATTCTGCCACTTCTTAGAAGTATGAGTGTTGCCTCGTGTATCCCTGACTTTCATTATCTGTAGAGTGAAGAGACTGAACTGAAAAGTATTGTAATTTTATCTATATTTTAGGGATTGTAAATGAATTTAGTTCCACTGACTTTATTAAAAAAATTTTTTTTCTCTTATTCATATATTTTCTTAAAATACAACCATTTTTAAAAGAAAATGCTTAAATTCACAATCTCTTATGAGAAGTGAGAGGAAAGAGGAATTTTAGGTAGGGAAATTTACAGCATAAAGAAATTTTTTTTTAAATCCAAAACCTGTGACAAAACAAGTGACAGACCACTTCTGGTTTTTTAAAAATGATAACCATCTCATACAAAAGCAATAAGGCCATAACAAGAGTTTATAAATATCATTTGATAGAGTTTCTGCTGACCCTGGACAAATTTACAGGTGACTAATGATTTTCTATTAATCTTTATAATTTTCTTTTAGATGCCATTCGTGCAATATTAGTGTACAGTCAAAGTGTAGAAGAACTTTTGAGGCGTAGAAAAGTCCACCGAGAAATCATATTTAAGTACTTGGCAGCACAGGGGATTATTATACCTCCAGCTACTGAAAAACACAATCTTATTCAGCATGCGAAGGATTACTGGAAAAAGCAGTCACAGCTGAAATTGAAGGAAACGCCAGAGCCAGTTAAGACAGAAGACATTAGACTCTTTGAACAGGTAAAATAGATGTTATAGTCATATCCTGAACTGTAGTTCTGGGATGATGTGTTAATTAATATTTATTTTTTATAATTTTTAGCTTTATATCTTTTGCATCCTAAAGAAAGAGCAGTAAAGCACCCAAGACAAAGTATTTTTGATATTTAGTAATGTATATGTAATATTCTATTGATTTGTGAGAAAAATGTTTTGTATCCCTTTATCGAATGGGGACTATTGATTTTTTTTTTTTTTTTTAGAGGTTATATAACTTGTTCAAGGTAAACCACCCAGAAGGTGAATGTAGGTCTCTTTGATTTGAATTTCTCTTTTTTTAATTTTTTTTATTTTTTTTATTTTTTGGGGGGTACACCAGGTTCAGTCATCTGTTTTTATACACATATCCCCGTATTCCCTCCCTTCCTTGACTCCCCCCCTCGAGTCCCCCCCACCCTCCCCGCCCCAGTCCTCTAAGGCATCTTCCATCCTCGAGTTGGGCTCCCTTTGTTATACAACAACTTCCCACTGACTATTTTACAGTTGGTAGTATATATATGTCTGTGCTACGCTCTCGCTTCGTCTCAGTTTCCCCTTCACCCCCCGCCCCCTCGCATACCTAGAGTTCTCCAGTCCATTCTCTGTATCTGCATCCTTGTTCTTGTCACTGAGTTCATCAGTACCATTTTTAGATTCCGTATATGTGAGTTAGCATACAATATTGTCCTTCTCTTTCTGACTTACTTCACTCTGTATGACAGATTGTAGTTCTATCCACCTCATTACATATAGCTCCATCTCATCCTTTTTTATAGCTGAGTAATATTCCATTGCATATATATGCCACATCTTCTGTATCCATTCATTTGTTGATGGGCATTTAGGTTGCTTCCATGTCCTGGCTATTGTGAATAGTGCTGCAATAAACATTATGGTACAAGTTTCTTTTAGGATTATGGTTTTCTTTGGGTATATGCCCAGGAGTGGGATGACTGGATCATATGGTTGTTCTATGTGTAGTTTTTTAAGGAACCTGCAAATTGTTTTCCATAGTGGCTGTACCAACTTACATTCCCACCAACAGTGCAGGAGAGTTCCCTTTTCCCCACACCCTCTCCAACATTTGTTGTTTGCAGATTGTGTGATGATGGCCATTCTGATCGGTGTGAGGTGATACCTCATTGTGGCTTTGACTTGCATTTCTCTGATGATTAGTGATGTTGAGCATCTTTTCATGTGTTTGTTGGCCATCTGTATGTCTTCTTTGGAGAAATGTCTATTTAGGTCTTCTGCCCACTTGTGCATTGGGTTATTTGCTTTTTTGGTATTAAGCTTCATGAGCTGCTTGTATATTTTGGAGGTTAATCCTTTGTCCGTTGTTTCATAGGCAATTATTTTTTCCCATTCTGAGGGTTGCCTTTTAGTCTTGTTTATGGTTTCTTTTGCTGTGCAAAAGCTTTTAAGTTTCATGAGGTCCCATTTGTTTCTTCTTGATTTTATTTCCCTGATTCTAGGAGGTGGGTCAAAAAGGATGTTGCTTTGATGGATGTCATAGAGTGTTCTGCCTATGTTTTCCTCTAGGAGTTTTAGAGTGTCTGGCCTTACATGGAGGTCTTTAATCCATTTGGAGTTTATTTTTGTGTATGGTGTTAGGAAGTGTTCTAATTTCATTCTTTGACATGTTGCTGTCCAATTTTCCCAGCACCACTTATTGAAGAGGCTGTCTTTTTTCCGTTTTATACTCATGCCTCCTTTGTCATAGAGAAGGTGCCCATATGTGTTTGGGCTTACTTCTGAGTTCTCGATATTCTATTCCATTGATCTTCCTTTCTATTTTTGTGCCAGTACCATACTGTCTTGATCACTATGGCCTTGTAGTATAGTTTGAAGTCAGGAAGCATCATTCCACCAACTCCATTTTTCCTTCTCAAGATTGCTTTGGCTACTCGGGGTCTTTTGCATTTCCATACAAATCGTAAGATTTCTTGCTCTAGTTCTGTGAAAAATGCCATTGGTAATTTGATCGGGATTGCATTGAATCTGTAAATTGCTTTGGGTAGTATAGTCATTTTCACGATGTTGATTCTTCCAATCCAGGAACATGGTATGTCCCTCCATCTGTTTGTGTCGTCTTTGATTTCTTTCATCAATGTCTTAAAGTTTTCTGCATACAGGTCTTTTGCCTCCTTAGGCAGGTTTATTCCTAGGTATTTTATTCTTTTTGTTGCAATGGTGAATGGGAGAGTTTCCTTAATTTCTCTTTCTGCTCTTCCGTTGTTAGTGTATAGGAATGCAAGAGATTTCTGTGCATTAATTTTGTATCCTGCTACTTTACTAAACTCATCAATTAGTGCTAGCAGTTTTCTGGTAGAGTCTTTAGGGTTTTCTATATATAATATCATGTCATCTGCAACGAGTGACAATTTGACCTCTTCTTTTCCAATTTGGATTCCTTTGATTTCTTTTTCTTCTCTGATTGCTGTGGCTAAAACTTCCAAAACTATGTTGAATAATAGTGGTGAGAGTGGACACCCTTGTCTTGTTCCTGTTCTTAGAGGGAATTCTTCCAGTTTTTCCCCCTTGAGAACGATGTTGGCTTTTGGTTTTTCATATATGGCTTTGATTATGTTGAGGTAATTTCCTTCTATGCCCATTTTCTGGAGAGCTTGTATCATAAATGGATGTTGAACTTTGTCAAAAGCTTTTTCTGCATCTATTGAGATGATCATATGGTTTTTATCCTTCAAGTTGTTGATATGATGTATCACATTGATTGATTTGTGTATATTGAAGAATCCTTACATCCCAGGGATAAACCCCACTTGATCATGGTGGATGATTTTTTTAATGTGCTGTTGGAGTCTGTTAGCTCGTATTTTGTTGAGGATTTTTGCATCTATATTCATCAGTGATATTGGTCTGTAGTTTTCTTTTTTTGTGACATCTTTGCCTGGTTTTGGTATCAGGGTGATGGTGGCCTCGTAGAATGAGTTTGGGAGTTTTCCGCCTTCTGCAATATTTTGGAAGAGTTTGAGAAGGATAGGTGTTAACTCTTCTCGAAATGTTTGATAGAATTTGCCCGTGAACCCATCTGGTCCTGGGCTTTTGTGTGTTGGGAGATTTTTAATCACTGCCTCAATTTCCGTACTTGTGATTGGTCTGTTCATGGTTTCTATTTCTTCCTGGTTCAGTCATGGAAGATTGCATTTTTCTAAGAATGTATCCATTTCTTCCAGGTTATCCAATTGATTGGCATATAGTTGCTTGTAGTAGTCTCTCATGACGTTTTGTATTTCTGAGGTGTCCATTGTGACTTCTCCTTTTTCCTTTCTAATTCTGTTGATTTGCATCTTCTCCCTTTTTTTCTTGATGAGTCTGGCTAATGGTTTATCATTTTGTTTAACTTCTCAAAGAACCAGCTTTTAGTTTTATTTATTTTTCTTATGGTTTCTTTCCTTTCTTTTTCATTTATTTCTGCTCTGATCTTTATGATTTCTTTCCTTCTGCTCACTTTGGGGCTTCTTTGTTCTTCTTTCTCTAGTTGTTTTAGGTGTAAGGTTAGGTTGTTTATTCGATCATTTTCTTGTTTCTTAAGGTAGGACTGTATTGCTATAAAATTCCCTCTTAGAACTGCTTTTGCTGCATCCCATAGGTTTTGGGTTGTTGTGTTTTCGTTGTCATTTGTTTCTAGATATTTTTTGATTTCCTCTTTGATTTCTTTAGTGATTCCTTGGTTGTTTAAGAGTGAATTGTTTAGCCTCCATGTGTTTGTATTTTTTGCAGTTTTTTTCCTGTAATTGATATCCAGTCTCATGGCATTGTGGTCTGAGAAGATGCTTGATATGATTTCAATTTTCTTGAATTTGCTGAGGTTTGATTTGTGACCCAAGATGTGATCTATCCTGGAAAATGTTCCGTGTGCACTTGAGAAGAAAGTGTAGTCTGTCGTTTTTGGATGGAATGTCCTATAAATATCAATGAAGTCGAGATGGTCTAATGTGTCATTTAGAGCTTGTGTGTCTTTATTGATTTTCTGTTTGGATGATCTGTCCATTGATGTAAGTGGGGTGTTCAAGACTCCCACTATTATTGTGTTCCTGTCGATGTCCCCTTTTATAGCTGTTAGCATTTGCCTTATGTATTGAGGTGCTCCTATATTCGGGGAATAGATATTTACCATTGTGATATGTTCTTCTTGAATGGATCCCTTGGTCATTATGTAGTGTCCTTCCTTGTCTCTTGTAATAGTCTTTACTTTCAAGTCTAATTTGTCTGATATGAGTATTGCTACTCCAGCTTTCTTTTGACTTCCATTTGCATGCAATATCTTTTTCCATCCCTTTACTTTCAGTCGATATGTATCCCTTGGTCGGAAGTGGGTTTCTTGGAGGCAGCATATAGAAGGGTCTTGTTTTTGTATCCATTCAGCCAGTCTGTGTCTTTTGGTTGGAGCATTTAATCCATTTACATTGAAAGTGATTATTGACATGTGTGTTCCAATTACCATTTTCTTAATTGTTTTGGGTTTGTATTTGTAGGTGTTTTCCTTTTCTTGTGTGTCCTACTTAGAGAAGTTCCTTTAGCACTTGTTGTAAGGCTGGTTTGGTGGTGCTGAATTCTCTTAACTTTTGCTTGTCTGGAAAGCTTTTGATTTCTCCCTCAAATCTGAATGAGATTCTTGCTGGGTAGAGTAGTCTTGGCTGTAGGTTTCTCTGTTTCAGGACTTTCAGTATATCCTGCCATTCCCTTCTGGCCTGCAGAGTTTCTGTAGAAAGGTCAGCTGTTATCCTGATGGGTTTTCCCTTATATGTTGTTTGTTGCTTTTCTCTTGCTGCTTTTCATATTTTTTCTTTGTGTTTAATTGTCGTTAGTTTGATTAATATGTGTCTTGGTGTATTTCTCCTTGGGTTTATTCTGTATGGGACTCTGTGCTTCTTGGACTTGGTGAATTATTTCCTTTCCCATGTTGGGGAAATTTTCCACTATAACCTCTTCAGATATTTTCTCAGACCCTTTCTTGTTTTCTTCTTCTTCTGGGATGCCTATAATTCGAATGTTGGTACGTTTAAGGTTATCACTGAGGTCTCTGAGACTGTCTTCTAATCTTTTGATTCTTTTTTCTTTTTCCTGCTCTGTGGCGTTTATTTCCTCCATTCTATCTTCCAACTCACTTATTCGTTCTTCTGCCTCAGTCATTCTGCTGATTATAGCATCTAGAGTATTTTTAATTTCATTTATTTTGTTATCTATTGCTGTTTGTTTTTCTGAGTTCTTATGAACTGTTTCTTGTACTTTCTCTATTTTGTTATCGAGATTTTGTATCATTTTTACTATCATTACTCTAAATCCTTTTTCAGGCATTTTTCCTATTTCCTCCTCATTTATTTGGTCTTGTGGGTTTTTTTCCTGCTCCTTTGCCTGCATGGTGTTTCTTTGTTTCCTCATGGTTGTCCAAACTTTTGGGGTTGCTTGTCCTGGCGATAGAGGTGTTTATAGAAGCCTGTCCAAGCCTCAGACTAATGTCCAAGTATTGGATTAAACGAATATTAAGTCTAGGAAACACATACATGTATAAGACATACAATTACTTAATCCGTTAGGACATAAGGCTCTAGAAAGACCTGACAGAACCCCAGTGTGCTATCAGATATTCAAAGAGAAACCCAACAGAAATTGACAACTGAAAGAGAACAAATCAGAGACAAAAGCAAAACCAAACAAACAAATAACACCCTACACATACAGACATCAATCCAGGGAGATTTTGTAAGCTAGGATCAAATATAGAAAAGAGCTGAAGAACCACCAGAGAGAATGGAGATTCTCAGAATGTAATTAGACAACTGTACTAAGAACTAAGATAAAGACAAAAGCCTAATATTAAATACCAAGGCAGTGCGTCCTCTGGAGAATAGAGCAAGGAGTCTGAGCAGACCGCTAGTGTTGCTTATAAGTATGTTAAGATAAAATAAACTTAAAATCGCTGGAAGAAAGGAGAACAGAGGAGCATAATGTGGTTGGAAATATGCAAAGAAAAAGAAAGGAATAGAAATGTATAAAAGATAGGGATGAAAGGAAAGTATGAGAGATATATTGTCCATACTACCAAAAACTTAGCTAGATATAGAAGTATATAAAAAGGCAAAAAAAAAAAAAGAATAAAAAATATCATTAAAAAATTATGTTATAAAACTTGTAGATCCCTTAGGGCTAAGACCGTGTTTAATAAAGGAAAAAAAAAAAGAGAGAGAAAAAGAAAAGAAAAAAAAAAAATCGAGAACTGATCCCAGAATGGACCAGTTCAATAGGTATTGATTCTACTATTTCTGTTTCCTTAGCATCTCAGCTGTAAGTGTCCTTCTCCTTGCCTTGGGTTTTTTTGCGTTATTCTGTGACCAGCAGAGGTTCTTTTATTGTTTGTCTGTAAGCGTTGGTGTGTGGGGAGGGAGAGGGTACAGTAGTGGCTCCTTCTCCTTGGAGTGAGTGAACAGTGGTGCACTGTTGTTTCAGTCAGGCTTGGAGGTGCCTGTTGCAGAGGGCGCTGGTGGCTCAGGCGTAAACAGAAAGTCTTAGAGTTGGGCCTCTCTCTGGGTTTTTTCTTTTTTGATGCTGTTGTTGTTTTTTTTTTTTCTCTCTTGGCAGCCTCCCTGCTGCTGGCATTGCAAGGGGTTTTAATCTAGCCCCGCCCAAGCGCCTGAGGGTGCTTGTTATCCCTGAGCGCCTTAGGTGGCCCGCAGGGCATCTCTCCACTGCCTGTTGCAGAGGCGCCCGAAAGAGAGAGAGAGGCTACGCGCGGCTCCTCCCCCCCGCCCGTGAGCCTGCAGCCTCCAGCCGCCATCATGGCCGGGCAGCTCTCAGGGACGGGCACTCCTCTCCGCGGACCTCCTCCCTCCTGTCCTCTTGGTCCGTCACCCTACCGGCAACAATGTTTCTCACCTTGAACCAGCTCTCCGGTTCCCACGCTCCCGCTCCTGGACCCTCCGTTCAGCCACGGATCGATGTCTCGGTCTGGGAACGCTGAGCTGCACTGCGGACCCTCCGAATGTTTCTCACTCCCTCCCGTCTGCCACAGCTCCGCCGCTTCACCCTCTTTGAGCCCTCGTAGATGCCTCCCTACCGGCTATGTCGGGCTCCCCGCAGTCCTTTCTGGTGTCCGACGCCGTCTGCTGGTGTTCAGCTGGCTCTCTGTGGGAATTACTGCGTCCTTCAGTGCATTCCCAATGCATCTGTGGAGAGGGATGCACTCCACGTCTCTCTACTTCGCCACCATCTTTTTTCTCCGGGACTATTGATTTTTAAAAAGAGTGGATAGACTACAGGATCAATTTAATTTTAATTTAGCCTCTGCTTCTCTAATTTTTTTTTTCCCCACTTTAAAGGAATGTTGTTGTAAGCCCCTTCTCATTTTGAAGACTTTCTTTGGTAAAATTGCAAAAATTTCATGAAAGAAACTTAATTTTTTTATTTGTTAGCTAGAAAAAATCCTGTTTTAGTAATTTCCTGCAGCTGACGTTGTTCGTATTGCTTTGTATCTCCAGTGTACATTTTAAATATTGTGTGGGTATTTAAATATCAATTGAACTTGTAGGTAACCTGCAGTTTTTAAACTACATACCCACGTTGAATTAATGGTATTTTACAGTGAGAGATGTTTGCCTTCACATTGGAAAAAGATCTTTTACGGCTTCCTTAATGTACTGAAAAGAATGTTGACTTTGAAATCATGTAGATGTGACTTCATATTAGGGTCTGCTGTAAACTAATTGAAAATGAGCAAGTAAGGACCTTTGTGAGCCTCGCTTTGTTTATAAAATGGGCATGACGATAATACCTGTGTCATAAGGCTTGTGAAGACAGAAGGAAATAGCACTTAAGTGCCGAGCACAGCGCCCAGTAAATATAAGATCTTTCACCATCTAGAGGAGGTGCTATGCTCTGGAATAAAATCTTGCTTATCAGATGTATTTTTGCAATATTTACTTTGAAAAAAATAGTATAAAATTAATCCCAATCATAGAAAATAACCTGTTTTAATCATATTAGAAGTGTCTGTTTAAAGACTTGCTTATTATAAATTTTGCTGCATATAAAATATACCACAGTAAATATTCATTTAAAGCATACAGTTTGAATGTTTTGACAGATAACACACCTGTGGAATCGCTGCCACAATCAAGAGAAAATGCTTATGTAAATCATTATTATTAACTCTTAATTCATGCTGATATTTTAAGAGACTTTGTTGAACCTTAATTTCTTAGAGGAATTTTTCAGAAGTTTAAGCTGACATTCGAAAATGACTTCCCCTTTTTAACTGAGACGAAGCGAGAGAGTAGCACAGACATATATATACTACCAACTGTAAAATAGTCAGTGGGAAGTTGTTGTATAACAAAGGGAGTCCAACTCGAGGCTGGAAGATGCCTTAGAGGACTGGGGCGGGGAGGGTGGGGGGGACTCGAGGCGGGGGAGTCAAGGAAGGGAGGGAATATGGGGATATGTGTATAAAAACAGATGATTGAACCTGGTGTACCCCCCAAAAAATTTAAAAAAAATAAAAAAAATAAAAAAAAAAGAAAATGACTTTCCCTTTTTGAGAAAGAATTTACTGTAGGGTTCAGTGAGTTCACAGGTAGTTCATTTCCTTTCTGCTATAATTAGTACCTTAAAACTTGTTAGCTCTGAAACAGGCTAGATAGAAAATAGATCTGAGAATTAACCTTGGTTTTATTTTATTAATCAGCAGGAGAAAGAAGATAAAAAAGCTGAAAAGGTTGATTTTCATCGATTAGGTGAAGAATTCTGTCACTGGTTCTTTGAACTTCTTAATTCTCAGAATCCTCTTCTGGGACCACCACAAGATGAATGGGGGCCACAGCACTTCTGGCATGATGTCAAGCTTAGGTTTTATTACAACACATCAGAACAAAATGTGATAGACTACCATGGAGCAGAAATTGTGAGCCTTCGTCTGCTGTCACTAGTGAAAGAAGAGTATCTTTTTCTCAGTCCCAACCTAGATTCCCATGGACTGAAATGTGCTTCTTCTCCCCATGGTCTCGTTATGGTTGGAGTTGCTGGGACTGTCCACCGAGGGAACACTTGCTTGGGCATTTTTGAACAAATTTTTGGACTCATCCGCTGCCCTTTCGTGGAGAATACTTGGAAAATCAAATTTATCAACCTGAGAATTATTGGAGGGAGTTCACTTGCTCCTGGGACATTAATGAAACCAGCTATTACACTTGAACCAAGTGATCTAGAAGCCTTTTATAATGTAAACACTTTGTGTGGTCCAGGGAAGTACGACTCAATGTAAGGCAGGCATTGGATAGTGGGACTGGAGACCAAGCTTTATCTAGTGGAAATGAGGCACTGTTGAACAAAAGAGAACTAATTTTACCTAGCCCTTGAAGCACTGAGTACTATATGTCAGTCTGGAAAATCTTCTATACAGAAAATCTTCCAAATACTACATCAGTAATGTCTAAGTGATTTCAGATTTGGGGATTGACATATTTTAGTTGAAATCTCTTTCTTGACTACAGGCTAACGTGTTATGTGAACACTTGCCTCTTTCTACTTCATTTGCAGCAAATGTTCTGAGAGCTTCATGCAATTTGTCAAATAAATCCCACTTTAAATGTTGTAATTAACCGTGTGCCTTAGAAACCAGTTAATACTTTCATTTTACTTAGTGGATATTCTGCTAATATCTATACCTGTTATACAGGAAAAAATAGTGTTCAAGGGTTCCCTTTTAATTTCCTCATTTACTTTTGTCTAAATCTGGGTAATTGTACAAATGCATCTCATGACGGTACTGCTTTAAAGAAAAAGTACATTGCAGATGCTTAATGTAAACTCAGAGGTCTCATTTTAGAAAACTTAAATGACTTCCTTATACAAAAAGTCTAGTAATTTTGCTGGTGGAAAAAAAATTTGCCTTTTAAAATATTTGAGGAACATTTTTCAGAGTTGCCTATTGTTGACCAAGCTAAATATCTTAAAATCTGTGACACTTTCTGAACTATTTTGGGCAGTGATAAGTGCTGTTCTCAAAACAGACTTTTTTCTTTAAGGTTTCAGCTAACAGAATACAAAGGAAACAGACTAGAAATTTTTTTAAAGATGTGCCCCATGCCTAATTTCAATGAATTACTGTTTTGCCTCTTAAAAGATCTTAGAAGAGGTAACAACAAAAAAAAAAAAAAAAAAAATTAATACATATATTGAGATATACTCCCATATCATAAATTAAAATTATTAGGATTTTTTTGGCCTCTATTTTGTTTCACTAGATTTGAGTTACAAGGTTAAGTTGCCAGATTATACAGTTCCTTTCAAGTTTAAATTCCTTATCACCCAGCAGCTACTTGCTGAATCTGAATTTAATTAGTAATTTTAATTTACAAAAATGCATTTGGAAAAAATTCAACTGGGAAATGCTGTGATGGGGTATTGTACATACCAATTTTAACTTTAACTCTGCTCAGGGTCATCTAGGGTGACTGATAAAATTGTGGAAACAGGAGGAAAACATTGATTTTTTTTTTTTTTTTTCTAGTGCTGTGCCTCTTATGAGGAGTACAAATTGATATGCCCTAAAATAATAAAGGAGGGAAATCCCTTTTTCTGCTGCAATAATAGTGTTGTGTTTAGATTTAAACCCAAGTTACCTTTTTCTTTAAGTTTGAAGTATCATTATAACATGTAATCAGTAAATATCCAAAGTAAAGAATAAAATTGAAAATTATTCCTATCTGTTTCTGTGCTATTGCTGTCAAGTACTGCAGAAATAATACCGAAGATGCTCAGGATGAGCAGAAACTACCTGTAGGTATGTTCAGCACTGCATTTTTGAATGTGTAATGCTCAAGTAAGGCTGCAGTCTGCATGTTTTTTTAATTACCCTTAAAAATGTGAAATCTGATAGACTAAATGAGAATTAGAGCTATATTTTCTTTTGAATCTCCACAGGTGGGCACACAGTAGGACCTAATGTCTAAATGAATGGGTGAATGAATGAGCAAAAGAAGTTTACATACTGTGTAAAAGATTTTTTTGTATCTAGATTTTGTCTTTGGTTCAAATTAGTGGCGGTTTTGGGGTTATGTCATGTTTGGATTTAATATAATAAGTGGATACACAAACTTTTAGCCCCCAAACTAAGATCAGGATAAAATTTTAACTTTCCATTAAAATTTACTGAGTTTCAAAAGCCCAAGATCAGAGTAGGATATACTGGAGGGTCCTAAGATACCTAGAAACCATTACAAGGGAAAGAAGACCTAGGAGAATTGAAGCTTAAAGCTTGGTCAGGCCTTTCAGAAGGTCTAGAAAGCACAGTGCAGGTTGAACGCTACTTTTACTACCACTCACTACTCTGTTTATGTTAGGGAATAGCAGAAACCACAGCTTTGTCTCTTCATTAAACTCAGCTGGTATTTATGAAATTTGTGGAGTCAAGTAGTAAAAAAATACAACTAACTCCACACGTAATTCACAGTAAAATTGGGTGGTCATACTAGGGGACAGCTCATCTATTTATTGGAGGCTGATTTGCTGTAGCTGACAGTATACATCAATATCATTTTTTGTTAAAAAACTTAAAAGTAATAGTTATATTGGGACGCTTTACTAGTATCTAGAACACCAAAAACCATATTTCATGTGTCTTACTAAAATACCAAATAATAGGGAAAAAAATCCGTATCTAATTTATTAAATCAACTTGAAAACGGCAAACACAGGAAAACATTTGCAACGTTTTTATATTAAAGGAAGGCTAGTTACCTACTCCCAGTAAGAAATGGTAATAGCACCCCAGAAAAGGATTTAAAGAAAAGTGGTTTAAATAAAAAAGGTAATCAGAAATAGTGTTTTTAACAAAGTGGCTATTATGGCTTAAAAGATGATAAAAATGAGTGAAAACCATACCTTGATGTTTTTCTCAGCATCTATTTTCACAAATTTACATGCCCTTTTCACTGTTTTTTAATTTGGGTTGTGGGGGATGGTCAATGATCTTTTGAAAAAAAGAGAGCTGTGTTCCTTCTAGAAAAAATGTTTGCATATGGTATTACAGTTTTTGCATATTTCAGTGAGTTCATGGACTTCCCTAAAGCACATGTGATGAAAGAATAATCTCTACGAAGTGTTAAGATTATGATAGTTGTTAACTTGTGAGTTTTGTTTTTCAATAGATGTTAGATATTAAGATGAAACCTACTGAAATACTGTCAAGTGAAACAACGCAGAATTCATTTTATTTTCACAAGATAAGTTTAATGAACATGCTTTGGAGAAAGTGATAAAAATGTGAAAAAAATATTATAGTAATTCCTCAAGATCTTTACAAAACTTTATCCTAAGAATGTGTTTATTTGGTAATGTTGTATATTGCTAATTCTAATGAAAGATTTTAAAAATATAAACATTTCTTCTTAAGGCTCTATATTTGCGATCAGCTCCCTCCAGCCCTTCCCCTCAACCCTATTTTAACCTTAGTGTACAGCCAGTTTGAATATACATAGCACAGCTGTGGTGCCGGGAAACAAGACTTTCTGGATCTGGGTTCTCTTCAAATTTACATGTATGTATTCATTGAGCATCTACAATCTGTAAATCACTGAATCAAGCATAAGATAAAATCAGTTGGTTGATTTACCTCAACTTCTCATGTTGAATTCAAATCTCAATCTCTGGGTTTAGATGTCTTAAGGTGAGAACTACACTAGGCCCTTTGCTGGAGTTGGAAGGAAAATATTTCAGAACTGTATCAGAGTCCACTAAATACTTTCAGCTTTACTTTTTCTAGTTTGAACCTTTCCTGTAGTCTTTCAGTAAAGTGTTCATATTAAAATTGAGTATGATATTTACTGTGAGTTATAATGTGCCCCAAAATATTATACCAGAAATTCTAGAATTACTTGTATTAGTTATGTAATGTTAATAGAATCACTGGCCTAATCTCTTCCTTTTCATTGAGTCATTTAGTGAGGGTTCTTTGGTTAGCAGTTTTCATCTTCAGTTTTTAGACACCCTAAATCTCAAGTATGAAATTAGTTATATTTGAATTAATGAATTTAAGGATTGAAGGAATCTCCTGCTGTCCACTGCTGACTTATTTATCTGATATGTTTTCTGATCAAAAAAATCAGTAACTACTCAGGAAAGCCTTTGTGCTTGAAGCATTTAGTTTCATAAACTTGCATTAGTTTTTTTCCATCTCTGATCTTTTACTATACTCATTGTTCTCAAGTTGTTACATGTAAGGTCCCCCCCACCCCCCACCGCCCCCAGCCTTGCACAGGATAATTGCTAAATTTGGGGTGCTTATTATATGGCAGTTACTTTTCTTTGCATGTTGCATGTATTCATTTAATCTTGTGGACAGCTATCACTCTTTAAGAGGGTTGAGTAACTTCCCAAGCTTTCATGGCTGATGGTAAAGCCTAGATTTAAACCCAGGTTTTAGAGCCTGAGAGCCGTGTGGTAACTACTACACATACTGCCTTTTATCTAGGGTAGGTTTGGGTTTTTTTGGCTGCACCATGGCCGTGCAGCATGCGGGATCTTAGTTCCCCAACCAGGAATGGAACCTGTGCTCCCTACTGTGGAAGAGCGGAGTCTTAACCACTGGACTGCCAGGAAAGTCCCTACAGGAGGTTTTTGATGAATCCTTTTTGGCTAATTGTCATTTGTTGGCATTTATTTCCAAAGCAAAGATTCTGCCTTTGAGTTGTTTATCTGAATTAGGAAGGTGTGTTAATGCATACTGTATCCTCTTGTAATTATACCTCTTAAGTTGCTTGTTTAGCAATATAAAATCACTTGGAGGAAAGATGGAGAATGTTCATGTATGACAACATTACTTATGAAAAAGAATAAATTGGGAAATTTTTAAAAATGTAACTATATCAAATTTCTTGTCACCACAACCTCTAGTTCTCTTTCCTTCCTATTTCTGACACCATTGTGCTTTCGGCCTCAGAAACAGTCTTTGTTTCACACGTTCAGTTTCTTGCCACATCTGGATGTAGCATATCTGCAGTATTGTTTTCTCTATTTCAGCTGCTGTAATTAGACCCTCTTTACCTACGCCTTGACTTATATAATAATTTCTTACTTCTTTGGTTTAATATTTCTTGCATATCTGACATTAATATTTCCTTAAAGTACTACAGCTATCATCATACCTTCCATGCTCAGAAATTTCTTTGGTGTTACATTACCTCCAAAATAAAGTCCAGATTTCATAATCTGCTTTTTATCACTATTTAGCTTTGATTCCATTCATTTTCACACATTGTTTGATCCAGCCAACATACATAGCTAAGTAGACTTTGTATTTACCTTGTGCTTGCTTAGCCCTTTGCTTTTACTGGCAAGTATCTGAAGTTGTAGAATTTAATTTTTGTTGTTGTTGCAGACAGTCTTAATACATTGTAGAAAGAAAAGGACCCTAATAGAAATGGAGTTTAAAAACTGAAACTTTCTCAATAAGTCATGCATTTTGTCTCTTTAGGAGTTTTGTGTACGTTGTGTGTCTAGAATAATTTTTGCCCAGCTTTTTGCATAGCTGCTTCATTTTCATCTTTGAGGATTTGGCTTAAATGTTTTCTCCTAAGTGGACCCTCTTGTTAATATTTATCAGAGCACCTTATTTCAGTTTTAACACTATAGATAATATTGTTAATTTATGAAGTTCCCCTACTAAGATTTTAAGCTGAAAGCAGGGACTGGTTTACTTTTCATTGTATTTCCATTGCTTTGCACAGAGATGAGGTATTCAATAATGTTTATTAAAGATATAAGTAAGGGAACAAATGGTAGTTTTTATTCAGAGCCCTATATATTTCTAGTCCTTTGCCTATCTGCTAAAGACAATGCCAAGCATATATATATACTCAATAAATATTTGTTTAATGAATAAAGCATATATGTACTCAATAAATATTTGTTTAATGAATAAAGCCAAAGTTATTTTCCTGAATAATGACATATGGACTCAAATCAAAAACACTCTTTAATAATTCTACCTACCAAAGTCTTATGCTTTTGTAAAAGATGAAGAAACTGAGGTCCAAAAAGTAAGTAATGTGCTGAAGTTCACATAGTTTTGTTGTAGAGAATTTTTTCCCCTCTGGCTTTTTTTTTTTTTTTTTTTGCTTTATTTTCTTTTTAAACTACAAAGCTGATTTTTTCTTGAACTTTATTTCCAGTCCGACTACTGATACTCCCTTTTTCTGAAAGAATTTAAACTCAATTTCTTCACATGTAAAAATGAACTAGTTAGATGATTTCTAAGGTCTGCTACAATTTTATTACAAGTACATGATTTTGTGATTATATGCCTTCTCAGCAACTTAAGAATCTTACTTTTAAGTGAATTTGTAGTTCATTGTTAAGGAAATTAATTCTTTAATTATTTTGCTTCCTCATAAATCATGCTCATTGAAAAAACAATGAAAAGTGTGTTTTTCAAACATATTTTTAAGGATATGTGTATAGTGTTTTTTTGTTTACAGAGGAAATAAAAAGATAAAAAGATTACAGACCATATCTAGAATAGAAAAGGGAAAAAAGTATGACTCCTTTAAAATACTGTCCTACTTTCTAATCACTAGACATGCTTAAGTTGTTTGAAAAATTGGTGTTCTATACAACTTTTTTGCTTTGTTGCATATGGTTAAAATATATGTCTATGTTTTAATCAAGAAAAGTGTAAAGTGGTTGATGCAAGGCCAAATTATACACTGCCAGTAATCCCTAGTAAAAATAAAGATGTTAATAAAATAATCAAATATAGATGACTCCAAGAGATTGAGTCGTAGGAGTTGGCAAATATTTGAGTGACATTGGACACGTGGCAGATTTGGGATAGGATTTTTCTGCAGGAAGCATGGCCCTGAATGGGTACTGCTCTTAAGATCATTGAAAGTTATTCCAGGAAGTGTGATGGAAAACATTTGTTGAGCAGATAGGTTTTGCTGTACTGACTGCACTGATTAGAGAAGTACAGCTTTATGATAAAACGAGTTTAGAGTACAGAAACTAGATAATGAGAGAAAATTTTAGCACGTCAGGAGCTTTAATGCCAGGACTAGTAATAGAACAATCAAAATCACTGAACAATAGACTTCTAGGAATTAAGAGAAATGTAGAATAAGGTATTTTAATTCTAAGAGCAACCTTATGCTAGAGCAAGAGTTTTGGACTGAGGAAAAAAGTTACTTTTAAATAACATAGTGTTTTTTCTGAAATGCTCTTTGAATATGGTAAACATTTATTGAGCACTTACTATGTACGAGGTGTTTTAACAGAAGACAGTTGGTACACAGAGTAGTTTATTGTTTCTTCTAGTTTGTTTTTCTCACTTTTATGTTTACTGTTTAATAAAGAATTTATTTTATTAGAAAGTGCTTCTCTGTGATCTCTCATTGATGCACTCTTACTACTTTAACCACTGTCATCTTTTGGTGCTTAATCTGAATTGTAGGTGAAATCCTGATCTTCAGATTAGAGCAATGCTGCTAAAAGAATGGAGACCCTAGTAAACAGTTTCACAAGAACAGAACGAAAAAATGACTGAAACATTTTTTTCACATATATTTTGCAATTTTTTGCACTTAATTCATATATTTTGCCAATTTTAAATGTAAGATAAGATTTTCATAAAAATCTCATTGTTTTTAACTGTGTTCTGTTCTTAATGTACAGTCATTCATTAGGTACATAAAGTATACAATAAGGACTGTGTTGGTCAATTTACTTTAACCAGCATGAAGTCAAAGGTGTTCATCTTCACTAATGTACTTTCCTGTTAATTTTCATGTTTATTAGACTTGCATTTTACAATTGATACTCCATTATTCCCAATTTACAAAAATGACCTACTGAAAAATGATGAAATAGTAACGAATACCACCACTCATAAAAATTCCAGGATGTAAATAGCAGAAAGAACTTCAGTGTGAATGCAGAGAGAGTCTGTATGTTCTGTGTAGGAGATTCTGTGAGTGTGATGTCTTCAAAACATCAACTGAATCATTTAAAGAAGGACAATGATAAACATCCGAAATTTTTTTTTGGACTGCATGCCATTTACCATCAGTCAATAGTGAATAGCCTATCAAATATTTGCATGTCGCCAAGGTTTTTGCATCCTTTTTAAAGCACGTTGATTTCTCTTGTAAATGAATTTACTCAGGTAATTTTATTTTTTCTGAATAATTATAAAATAATCCCAGTTTACGATTTATTATGCAAGATGGAGAAGAGTCCAAAATTAGAGAGACATCATCCTGAGTTGCATTCCTTAAAGCCAAGTGTAAGATACTGTTGCCAGTTTTCCAGGCACCTGACTCACATGCTTACTCAGCACTTGGTAGTGTGAAGCCACCTCACTTCAGGTTAATAACTGGAGTCCCTGCCTTAGAAGGTTCTCCCACCTTAGATCAATCACTTGGACACTAAGTCACACTGTAGCATCTCTTAATGATTATGTCCATCTGTCCTTTGTTTCCTGCCATCAGATGTAATCCTCAGAAATAACATTTATATATATATATATACATATAATAATATGGCAACACTAGCCTTTAACAACCGTGAAGCAATCCATTACATGTGGGTCTGAACTTACAGACTCAATTCAAAAATCAAATCTATAACAAGGTAATAATAATAAAGATAAAAACTTGTTGAGAGCTTGTAAAAGTCTCGATGTTAATAACAAATATAATGAGAGAACAAAAAAGCTACTGGAAAAGTTCTATCAGAAAAGTTCATAATTCAGTGACATCATGGAAGAATAATTCTTTTCATATGTGTTCTAGAGGATATTTTATTTTGCAGACAGAATCACTGATGTGTAGTGTCTGGATCATTTGGTGTATGTGTGCTACATATACTAAGGGATAAGTCCTTAACAACTTGTCCTATTCATCCCTGAAAACCTGTGAATACAGAAAACAAGATTACACTGGAAAATAAATTTTGGTGAAGACTAGAAAGGATATATCATGATCTTTAATGATGGAACACCAGCTATTTGGGCAATAGTGAAGGTGGTGGTTAGGTAAATAAAAGCGTTATGCAAAAAGGCCAAACAACATACCCCCTTCTTAAAAGAGAACAGTTAATTATCAACAGTAGACTGTCAAGATGTTGATCCGGTGCTGAAGGGGAGAGAAAATATCAAATTTTATCTCTTAAGTCTACACCATTTATTTTTATAACGCTGTATGAAAAACTGGGCAGGAGGTTAAACAAAACTTTTTCCTCGATACTGCCTCTTTAGAGGAAAGGTGTTCACATGAGGTTTTGAGATAACAGCAGAGATTAAAAACATTTCTTTGAGACACTGTTAATGTCAGTAAAGGGCTTTTCATTGATTTCAGGTGCCTTGCTCATGTGACATATCAACCAGTACACCTTCTGTCTTGAAGAGACATCCCTCAGGTCCATAATGTGAATTGTAATGGCAAAGAGATCAGATTATTTTCAGATTACATGACTCTTGTGCAATTGGCTTAGTTGTACAGAGCTTCATTCCCACCTAACCCCCATCTCACTTTTTTGGCTTAATGTAGAAATATAGTATATTAGGGTACTTCTTTAAAACCATGTCCAACTATTGCAATATAACATGAAAGAATTCTTTCCTGAGCTGAATGCAAAGGACAGATTGGGAAGCCATTTAACATCATCTGCAGGTAGATTTTTCTCTTGGTGATTCAAGGTAAGAAGATCATTGTGAGATAAAGTATATGACTAAAAAAGAATTTTATATGTGGATCATAAAAACAAGAGGTTTTGTGCATCACATGCTTATTCTTAGAATACCACAGCAGTGACAAGCTTCCTCTTTCATATGAACGTGGTCACATAGGACAGAACTGTGGGAAAAAATAAAATTGCTTATATATCATTCCTTTTTTTTCTTTTAATTTTTTTGGCCATCTTTGCAGCATGTGGGATCTTATTTCCCAGACTAGGGATTGAACCTGCACTCCTTGCATTGGAAGTGCAGAGTCTTAACCACTGGACCACCAGGGAAGTCCCTTATATATCATTCTTATAGACGTTCAACAAGTTGTACGCTAAAAGTTTATGCTGACATGACTGTAAATACTGTTTAAAAAAAAAAAAGCAGCAATCACCCTTTCTCACAATTTAACTAGAATCATTATTGCTTTTTTTTTTTTTTTTTTTTTAGCAGCAATTCAATGCTTTTATTTTCTCTCCTTTCAAAACCCCCATATTCTGGCAATTTGTCAGAGATCATTTCATTATCTACTTTCTACTCAAATAAGGCTACTTTGAAATATTTTCAGTACTGGAGTGAAAAAACTTTAAAAAGAACCTATTTGGGGAGGATTAGATCAAGATGGCGGAGTAGGAGAATGTGCAGCTTACATTCCCCAACAAACAGATCAAAAATACATCCAGAGGGGAAGAAAGATGGTGGTGAGGTAGAAGGACATGGAATGCATCCCTCTCCACAGATGCATCAGGAATACACCAAAAGATGCAATAATTCCCACAGAGAACCAGCTGAACACCAGCAGACGATCTTGGACACCAGAAAGGACTGTAAAGATCCTGACATAACTGGGTAGGACAGAGGGGGGAAAAAAGAAAAGGAGAAAGAGGAGGAGAAGAAAGGAGAGGGACGGGTCCCACACCCTGGGGCAGGGGGATGTGAAACAGAGGGGAGATTGCTGACTTCGGGGAAACATCCCTTATTTGACGGGGAAACCCCTTCACCAACGGGGAATTTCCCTAGGTCAGAAGGGAGGCATTTGGAACTGTTCAAAGAGGGTGAAGCGGCTGAGCTGTGGCAGATGGGAAAGAGGGAGAAACACATGGAGGGTCCGCACCATGGCTCAGCATGTCCAGACTGAGACGTTGGTTCACAGCTGAACAGGGGGTCTGGGAGCTGGAACGTGGAAACCAGAGAACTGGTTCAGGGTGACAAACATTGTTGGCAGTGGGGAGACAGACTGAGAGAACAGGAGGGAAGAAATTCACAGCGAAGAATGCCTACCGCGGAAAGCTGGGCAGCCATGGGGGTGGCTCCATACGGCTGACTCACAAGTGGGGAGGGGAGGAGCTGCAGGTGTAGCCTCTCTCTCTCAGTGCCTGTGATGGACAAAGGAAGGACCCCTTTGGGCTTGGCTGATGCACTCAAAGATAACAAAGGCCCCCAGGTGGGGCTGGCTTAGAGTGCCTGCAGACAAGAGCCAGAAGTCCACAGAGTGGCACAGCTCTGGAGACATTCTGCTTACACCTGAGCTGCCAGCATCCTGCTGCAACAGGCACTGCCATGGCCAACTAAGCCGCTGCAACCCAGGCAGGGTGCCACTGCTCACTCATGCCCAGGGGAAGGAGCCACTACTATACCTTCTCACTCTCCACACACCGGTGCTTACACATGAACAATAAAGGAAGCTCTGCTAGTCGCAGAGTAATACAAAAAACCCAAGGTGGGTGGAAGGACACTTACAGCTGAGATCCCAAAGAAACAATAATAATATTTCTAATTCTATTGATCTGGTCCATTCTGGGTCAGTTCTAGCTTTTTTTTTTTTTTTTTTTTTAATTAATGACGATTTTAGTCCTAAGGGATCTACACGTTTTATAGCATTTTTAATTCTATTTTCATTCTATTTTTATTTTTAGCCTTTTTATATATTTCTGCTTCTAAGTTTTTTTGTAGTGCTGTTTCTCTCCTACCTTCTTTTCATCTCTATCTTTTATATATTTCTTTTTTTTTTTTCTTTTCAGTCACACTACGCTCTTCCGTTGCCCTGTCTTCCACCTTTTTTAGTTTGTTTTATCTTAATACATTTATAATCAATATTATTGCTCGGCTCTGTCTCCTTGCTTTATACTCCAGATGACACACTGCTTTGGTTTTTATTATTAGGTTTGGTCTTTATCTCAGTTCTGATTATAATTTTCTGATTTTGTTTTGGGAATCTTCAGTCTATCTGATTGTACTCTCTCTCTTTATTATATTTGAGCCTAGCTTTCAAAATTTCACTGGATATGTGTTTGTGTGTGTGGGTTTTTTTTTTTTTTCTTTTAATTAATTGTGATCTTAGTCATAAGGGATCTACATGTTTTATAACATTTTATTCTTTTATTCTGTTTTTTCTTCTATTTTTATTTTTAGACTTTTTACATATTTCTATTTCTAGCTAAGTATTTTGTAGTGCTGACTTTATCTCTCCTATCTTCTTTTCATCTTTTATACATTTCTGGTTTTTTTTCTTTTCATATTTCCAGTCACTCTCTGCTCTTCTGTTGCCCTGTCTTCTATCCTTTTTCAGTTTCTTTTATCTTAATATACTTATAAGCAATATTATCAGTCTGCTCTGTCTCCTTGCTTTATTCTCCAGCTGATACACTGCTTTGGTTGATATTATTAGGTTTTATCTTTATCTTAGTTCTAAGTATAATTCTCTGATTTCATTCTGACAATCTTCAGTCTGTCTGGCGGTACTCTCGCTCTTTATTATATTTGATCCAAGCTTTCAAAATCCTCCTGGATTTGTGTTGTGTGTGTATGTAGTGGGTTTTTTTGGGGGGGTTTTGAATTTCTGTTGGCTTTCTCTTTGATTGTCTGATCACGTACTGAGGTTCTTCTGTCAAGTCTTTCTAGTGCCTTATGTTCTATTGGATTCAGTATTTCTGTGTCTTATACATGTATGTGTTTCCTTGACTTAGTATTTGTTTGACTCAACACTCTGCCATTAGTCTGGGGCTTGGACAGTCTTCTTTAAATCCCTTTATTGCTGGGAAAAGCACCCTCTGAAGTTTGGACTACTCCATCAGAAGTCAAGTAGGAGGCTCTGCGGAGGGAGCACTGAATCCAGGATGCTAGACTACTAGGGAGTCCTCAGACACAGGGAAGATTAACTGCAGAGAACTCTCACAGAGCCCTGTATCAGAGCCCTGTATCAGACCTGGCTTTGTCCCATCTGCAACTGCCAGTGCTAGACACCTCACACCAAACTACAAAGAAGACAGAAACACAAACCCACCCATCAGCACACAGACTACCTAAAGCCATATTAACCTCATAGATACCCTAAAACACACTAACTGACACGGCCCTGCTCATCAGAGAGAAAGACACAGTGGCACACACCGGAAAGAAGACACCAGACACCCCCCCACCAGGAAGCTGAATCAAGACATTAGACAAAGTCCACCACAGGGGGAAGAGAACAGAAACAAGAGGAATTACTACCAGGCAGCATAGGGAAAGGAGACAGCAGATCCTATAAATTAGGCAAAATGAGAAAACAAAGAAACACCATACAGGCAAAAGGAGCAGGAAAAAAACCCAAAAGGCCAAAGAAATGAAGAGGAAAGAGGAAAATTGCCTGAAAAAGAATTCAGAGTAATGATAGTAAAGATGATCCAAAATCTTGATAATGAAATAGAGAAAATACAAGAAACAGTGAGTAAGGACTCAGAAGAACTAAAGAGCAAACAAACAGTAATGAACAACAAAATAACTGAAATTAAAAATACTCTAGATGGTATAAACAGTAGAATAACTAAGGCAGAAGAATGAATAAGTGAGTTGGAAGATAGAATGGGGGAAATAAATGCCACAGAGCAGGAAAGAGAAAAAAGAATAAAAATAATGGAAGACAGTCTCAGAGACCTTAATGACAACATTAAGCACACCAACATTCAAATCATAAGCATCCCAGAAGAAGAAAAAAAGAAAGGGTCTGAGAAAATATTTGAAGAGATTATAGTGGAAAACTTCCCCAACATAGGAAAGGAAATAATCAATCAAGTGCAAGAAGCATAGAGAGTCCCATATAGAATACACCCAAGGAGAAATACACTGAGGCACATATTAATCAAACTAATGAAAATTAAACACAAAGAAAAAATATTAAAAGCAGCAAGAGAAAAGCAACAAATAACATATAAAGGAAAACCCATAAGGATAACAGCTGATCTTTCTGCAGAAACTCTGCAGGCCAGAAGGGAATGGCAGGATATACTGAAAATCCTGAAAGAGAAAAACCTACAGCCAAGAATACTCTACCCAGCAAGAATCTCATTCAGATTCGATGGAGAAATCAAAAGCTTTACAGACAAGCAAGAGTTAAGAGAATTCAGCACCACCAGATCAGCCTTACAACAATTGCTTAAGGAATTTTCTAAGGAAACATAAGAGAAGGAAAAGACCTACAAAAACAAACCCAAAACAATTTAAAAAATGGTAATAGGAACACACATGTCAACCCTCAGAATGTGAAAAAATAATTGCCTATGAAACAACGGACAAAGGATTAACATCCAAAATATACAAACAGCTCATGAAGCTTAATACCAAAAAAGCAAATAACCCAATCCACAAGTGGGCAGAAGACCTAAATAGACATTTCTCCAAAGAAGACATACAGATGGCCAACAAACACATGAAAAGATGCTCAACATCACTCATCATCAGAGAAATGCAAGTCAAAGCCACAATGAGGTATCACCTCACACCGATCAGAATGGCCATCATCACACAATCTGCAAACAACAAATGTTGGAGAGGGTGTGGGGAAAAGGGAACTCTCCTGCACTGTTGGTGGGAATGTAAGTTGGTACAGCCACTATGGGAAACAGTTTGTAGGTTCCTTAAAAAACTACAAATAGAACTACCATATGATCCAGTAAAACCATTACTGGGCATATACCCAAAGAAAACCATAATCCCAAAAGAAACTTCTACCATAATGTTTATTGCAGCACTATTTACAATAGCCAGGACATGGAAGCAACCTAAATGCCCATCAACAAATGAATGGATACAGAAGATGTGGCATATATATGCAATGGAATATTACTCAGCTATAAAAAGGGATGAGATGGAGCTGTATGTAATGAGGTGGATAGAACTACAGTCTGTCATACAGAGTGAAGTAAGTCAGAAAGAGAAAGACAAATATTGTACGCTAACTCACATATACGGAATCTAAAAATGGTACTGATGAACTCAGTTACAAGAACAAGGACGCAGATACAGAAAATGGACTGGAGAACTCGAGGTTTGGGAGGGGGCAGGAGGTGAAGGGGAAACTGAGATGAAGCGAGAGAGTAGCACAGACATATATATACTACCAACTGTAAAACAGATAGTGGGAAGTTGTTGTATACCAAAGTGAGTCCAACTCGAGGATGGAAGATGCCTTAGAGGACTGGGGCAGGGAGGGTGGGGGGGACTCGAGGGGGGGAGTCAAGGAAGGGAGGGAATACGGGGATATGTGTATAAAAACAGATGATTGAACTTGGTGTACCCCCAAAAAAATAATAAATAAAAAAAATAATAATAATCACCTTAAATGTAAATGGATTAAAGACATAGCTGATAGGCAGGGATCTCAAAGAGGGTGAAGCGGCGGAGCTGTGGCAGACGGGAGGGAGTGAGAAACATACGAAGGGTCCGCAGCGCAGCTCAGCGTTCCCAGACCAAGAGGTCGATCCGCGGCTGAACGGAGGGTCCGGGAGCGGGAGCGTGGGAACCAGAGAGCTGGTTCAGTGTGAGAAACATTGTTGCCGGTAGGGTGACGGACCGAGAGGACAGGAGGGAGGAGGTCCGCGGAGAGGACTGCCCGTCCCTGAGAGCTGCCCGGCCATGATGGTGGCTGGAGGCTGCAGCCTCATGGGCGGGGGGGAGGAACTGTGTGCATAGCCTCTATCTCTCTTTTGGTGCCTCTGCTACAGGCAGTGGAGAGAAGCCCTGTGGGCCACCTAAGGCGCTCAGGGATAACAAGCACCCTCAGGCACTTGGGCAGGGCTAGATTAAAACCCCTTGCAATGCCAGCAGCAGGGAGCCTGCAGAGAGAAAAAAAAAAACAACAGCAACAAAAAAAAAAACCCCGAGAGAGGCCCAACTCTAAGACTTTCGGTTTACACCTGAGCCACCAGCGCCCTCTGCAACAGGCACCTCCAAGCCCGATTGAAACAAGTGAGCCAATGCTCACTCACTCCCAGGAGAAGGAGCCACTATTGTACCCTCTCTCTCCCCACACACCGACGCTTACAGACGAACAATAAAGGAACCTCTGCTGGTCACAGAATAACGCAAAAAAAATCCAAGACAAGGAGAAGTACATTTACAGCTGAGACGCTAAGGAAACAGAAATACTAGTATCAATACCTATTGAACTGGTCCATTCTGGGATCAGTTCTTGATTTTTTTTTTTCCTCTGTCTCTCTTTTTTTTTTTTTTTTTTTTTAAATACGATCTTAGCCCTAAGGGATCTACAAGTTTTATAACATAATTTTTTAATGATATTTTTTATTCTTTCTTTTTTTTTTTTTTTTTTTTTTTTTTTTTTGCCTTTTTATAAACTTCTATATCTAGCTAAGTTTTTGGTAGTACGGACAATATATCTTTCATACTTTCCTTTCATCCCTATCTTTTATACATTTCTATTCCTTTCTTTTTCTTTGCATATTTCCAACCACATTATGCTCTTCTGTTCCCCTTTCTTCCAGCCTTTTTAAGTTTATTTTATCTTAACATACTTACAGGCAACACTATCGGTCTGCTCAGACTCCTTGCTCTATTCTCCAGAGGACGCACTGCCTTGGTATTTAATATTAGGCTTTTGTCTTTATCTTAGTTCTTAGTACAGTTGTCTAATTACATTCTGAGAATCTCCATTCTCTCTGGTGGTACTCTGGCTCTTTTCTATATTTGATCCTAGCTTACAAAATCTCCCTGGATTGATGTTTGTATGTGTAGGGTGTTATTTGTTTGTTTGGTTGGTTTTGCTTTTGTCTCTGATTTGTTCTCTTTCAGTTGTCAATTTCTGTTGGGTTTCTCTTTGAATATCTGATAGCACACTGGGGTTCTGTCAGGTCTTTCTAGAGCCTTATGTCCTAACGGATTCAGTAACTGTGTGTCTTATACATGTATGTGTTTCCTAGACTTAATATTCGTTTAATCCAATACTTGGACATTAGTCTAAGGCTTGGACAGTCTTCTATAAACACCTCTATTGCCAAGACAAGCAACCCCAAAAGACTGGACAACCATGAGGAAACAAAGAAACACCATGCAGGCAAAGGAGCAGGAAAAAAACCCACAAGACCAAATAAATGAGGAGGAAATAGGAAAAATGCCTGAAAAAGAATTTAGAGTAATGATAGTCAAAATGATACAAAATCTCGATAACAAAATAGAGAAAGTACAAGAAACAGTTCATAAGAACTCAGAAAAACAAACAGCAATGGATAACAAAATAACTGAAATTAAAAAAACTCTAGATGCTATAACCAGCAGAATGACTGAGGCAGAAGAACGAATAAGTGAGTTGGAAGGTAGAATGGAGGAAATAAACGCCACAGAGCAGGAAAAAGAAAAAAGAATCAAAAGAATAGAAGACAGTCTCAGAGACCTCAGTGATAACATTAAGCATACCAACATTCCAATTATAGGCATCCCAGAAGAAGAAGAAAACAAGAAAGGGTCTGAGAAAATATTTGAAGAGGTTCTAGTGGAAAACTTCCCCAACATGGGAAAGGAAATAATTCACCAAGTCCAAGAAGCACAGAGAGTCCCATACAGAATAAACCCAAGGAGAAATACACCAAGACACATATTAATCAAACTAATGACAATTAAACACAAAGAAAAAATATGAAAAGCAGCAAGAGAAAAGCAACAAACAACATATAAGGGAAAACCCATCAGGATAACAGCTGACCTTTCTACAGAAACTCTGCAGGCCAGAAGGGAATGGCAGGATATACTGAAAGTCCTGAAAGAAAGAAACCTACAGCCAAGACTACTCTACCCAGCAAGAATCTCATTCAGATTTGAGGGAGAAATCAAAAGCTTTCCAGACAAGCAAAAGTTAAGAGAATTCAGCACCACCAAACCAGCCTTACAACAAGTGCTAAAGGAACTTCTCTAAGTAGGACACACAAGAAAAGGAAAACACCTACAAATACAAACCCAAAACAATTAAGAAAATGGTAATTGGAACACACATGTCAATAATCACTTTCAATGTAAATGGATTAAATGCTCCAACCAAAAGACACAGACTGGCTGAATGGATACAAAAACAAGACCCTTCTATATGCTGCCTACAAGAAACCCACTTCAGACCAAGGGATACATATCGACTGAAAGTAAAGGGATGGAAAAAGATATTCCATGCAAATGGAAGTCAAAAGAAAGCTGGAGTAGCAATACTCATATCGGAAAAATTAGACTTGAAAGTAAAGACTATTAAAAGAGACAAGGAAGGACACTCCATAATGATCAAGGGATCCATTCAAGAAGAACATATCACAGTGGTAATCATCTATGCACCCAATATAGGAGCACCTCAATACATAAGGCAAATGCTAACAGCTATAAAAGGGGACATCGACAGGAACACAATAATAGTGGGAGACTTGAACACCCCACTTACATCAATGGACAGATCATCCAAACAGAAAATCAATAAAGACACACAAGCTCTAAATGACACATTAGACCATCTCGACTTCATTGATATTTATAGGACATTCCATCCAAAAACGACAGACTACACTTTCTTCTCAAGTGCACACGGAACATTTTCCAGGATAGATCACATCTTGGGTCACAAATCAAACCTCAGCAAATTCAAGAAAATTGAAATCATATCAAGCATCTTCTCAGACCACAATGCCATGAGACTAGATATCAATTACAGGAAAAAAACTGCAAAAAATACAAACACATGGAGGCTAATCAATTCACTCTTAAACAACCAAGGAATCACTAAAGAAATCAAAGAGGAAATCAAAAAATATCTAGAAACAAATGACAACGAAAACACAACAACCCAAAACCTATGGGATGCAGCAAAAGCAGTTCTAAGAGGGAATTTTATAGCAATACAGTCCTACCTTAAGAAACAAGAAAATGATCGAATAAACAACCTAAACTTACACCTAAAACAACTAGAGAAAGAAGAACAAAGAAGCCCCAAAGTGAGCAGAAGGAAAGAAATCATAAAGATCAGAGCAGAAATAAATGAAAAAGAAAGGAAGGAAACCATAGCAAAAATAAATAAAACTAAAAGCTGGTTCTTTGAGAAGATTAACAAAATTGATAAACCATTAGCCAGACTCATCAAGAAAAAAAGGGAGAAGATGCAAATCAACAGAATTAGAAATGAAAAAGGAGAAGTCACAACAGACACCTCAGAAATACAAAACATCATGAGAGACTACTACAAGCAACTATATGCCAATCAATTGGATAACCTGGAAGAAATGGATAAATTCTTAGAAAAATACAATCTTCCAAGACTGAACCAGGAAGAAATAGAAACCATGAACAGACCAATCACAAGTACGGAAATTGAGGCAGTGATTAAAAATCTCCTAACACTGGGCTTCCTAGGTGGCGCAGTGGTTAAGAATCTGCCTGCCAATGCAGAGGTCATGGGTTCGATCCCAACTCCAGGAAGATCCCACATGCCATGGAGAAACTAAGCCCGTGTGCCAAAAAAAAAAAAAAAAAATCTCCCAACACACAAAAGCCCAGGACCTGATGGGTTCACGGGCAAATTCTATCAAACATTTCGAGAAGCGCTAACACCTATCCTTCTCAAACTCTTCCGAAATATTGCAGAAGGCGGAACACTCCCAAACTCATTCTACGAGGCTACCATCACCCTGATACCACAACCAGGCAAAGATGTCACAAAAAAAGAAAACTACAGACCAATATCACTGATGAATATAGATGCAAAAATCCTCAACAAAATACGAGCTAACAGACTCCAACAGCACATTAAAAAAATCATACACCATGATCAAGTGGGGTTTATCCCTGGGATGTAAGGATTCTTCAATATACACAAATCATTCAATGTGATACAACATATCAACAACTTGAAGGATAAAAACCATATGATCATCTCAATAGATGCAGAAAAAGCTTTTGACAAAGTTCAACATCCATTTATGATACAAGCTCTCCAGAAAATGGGCATAGAAGGAAATTACCTCAACATAATCAAAGCCATATATGAAAAACCAAAAGCCAACATCGTTCTCAAGGGGGAAAAACTGGAAGAATTCCCTCTAAGAACAGGAACAAGACAAGGGTGTCCACTCTCACCACTATTATTCAACATAGTTTTGGAAGTTTTAGCCACAGCAATCAGAGAAGAAAAAGAAATCAAAGGATTCCAAATTGGAAAAGAAGAAGTCGAATTGTCACTCTTTGCAGATGACATGATATTATATATAGAAAACCCTAAAGACTCTACCAGAAAACTGCTAGCACTAATTGATGAGTTTAGTAAAGTAGCAGGATACAAAATTAATGCACAGAAATCTCTTGCATTCCTATACACTAACAACGGAAGAGCAGAAAGAGAAATTAAGGAAACTCTCCCATTCACCATTGCAACCAAAAGAATAAAATACCTAGGAATAAACCTGCCTAAGGAGGCAAAAGACCTGTATGCAGAAAACTTTAAGACATTGATGAAAGAAATCAAAGACGACACAAACAGATGGAGGGACATACCATGTTCCTGGATTGGAAGAATCAACATAGTGAAAATGACTGTACTACCCAAAGCAATTTACAGATTCAATGCAATCCCGATCAAATTACCAATGGCATTTTTCACAGAACTAGAGCAAGAAATCTTACGATTTGTATGGAAATGCAAAAGACCCCGAGTAGCCAAAGCAATCTTGAGAAGGAAAAATGGAGTTGGTGGAATCAGGCTTCCTGACTTCAAACTATACTACAAGGCCATAGTGATCAAGACAGTATGGTACTGGCACAAAAACAGAAAGGAAGATCAATGGAATAGAATAGAGAACTCAGAAGTAAGCCCAAATACATATGGGCACCTTCTCTTTGACAAAGGAGGCATGAGTATAAAACGGAAAAAAGACAGCCTCTTCAATAAGTGGTGCTGGGAAAATTGGACAGCAACATGTCAAAGAATGAAATTAGAACACTTCCTAACACCATACACAAAAATAAACTCCAAATGGATTAAAGACCTACATGTAAGGCCAGACACTCTAAAACTCCTAGAGGAAAACATAGGCAGAACACTCTATGACATCCATCAAAGCAACATCCTTTTTGACCCACCTCCTAGAATCAGGGAAATAAAATCAAGAAGAAACAAATGGGACCTCATGAAACTTAAAAGCTTTTGCACAGCAAAAGAAACCATAAACAAGACTAAAAGGCAATCCTCAGAATGGGATAAAATAATTGCAAATGAACAACGGACAAAGGACTAACCTCCAAAATATACAAGTAGCTCATACAGCTTAATATCAAAAAAACAAATAACCCAATCCACAAATGGGCAGAAGACCTAAATAGACATTTCTCCAAAGAAGACATACAGATGGCCAACAAACACATGAAAAGATGCTCAACATCACTAATCATCAGAGAAATGCAAGTCAAAGCCACAATGAGGTATCACCTCACACCGATCAGAATGGCCATCATCACAAAATCTGGAAACCACAAATGTTGGAGAGGGTGTGGGGAAAAGGGAACTCTCCTGCACTGTTGGTGGGAATGTAAATTGGTACAGCCAGTATGGAAAACAATTTGGAGGTTCCTTCAAAAACTACAAATAGAACTACCATATGATCCAGTAATCCCACTACTGGGCACACACCCAAAGAAAACCATAATCCCAAAAGAAACTTGTACCATAATGTTTATTGCAGCACTATTTACAATAGCCAGGACATGGAAGCAACCGAAATGCCCATCAACAAATGATTGGATAAAGAAGATGTGGTATATATACACAATGGAATATTACTCAGCTATAAAAAGGGATGAGATGGAGCTGTATGTAATGAGGTGGATAGAACTACAATCTGTCATACAGAGTGAAGTAAGTCAGAAAGAGAAAGACAAATATTGTATGCTAACTCACATATACGGAATCTAAAAATGGTACTGATGAACTCAGTGACAAGAATAAGGATGCAGATACAGAGGATGGACTGGGGAACTCGAGGTATGGGAGGGGCGGGGGGTGAAGGGGAAACTGAGACAAAGCGAGAGAGTAGCACAGACATATATATACTACCAATTGTAAAATAGATAATCAGTGGGAAGTTGTTGTATAACAAAGGGAGTCCAACTCGAGGATGGAAGATGCCTTAGAGGACTGGGGCAGGGAGGGTGGGGGGGCCTCGAGGGGGGGGAGTCAAGGAAGGGAGGGAATACGGGGATATGTGTATAAAAACAGATGATTGAACTTTGTGTACCCCCCCCCCCAAAACAAAAAAAAAAAAGACAGTATGGTACTGGCACAAAAACAGAAAGGAAGATCAATAGAACAAAATAGAGAATGCCGCGGTAAACCCAAGCACATATGGGCACCTTATCTTTGACAAAGGAGGCAAGAACATACGATGGAGAAAGGACAGCCTCTTCAATAAGTGGTGCTGGGAAAATTGGACAGCAACATGTGAAAGAATGAAATTAGAACACTTCCTAACCCCATACACAAAAATTACCTCAAAATGGATTAAAGACCTAAATGTAAAGCCAGAGACTATAAAACTCCCAGAGGAAAACATAAGCAGAACACTCTATGACATACATCAAAGCAAGATCCTTTTTGACCCACCTCCTAAAATCATGGAAATAAAATAAAAAACAAACAAATGGGACCTAATGAAACTTAAAAGCTTTTGCACAGCAAAAGAAACCATAAACATGACAAGAAAGCAACCTTCAGAAAGGGAGAAAATACTTGCCAACAAAGCAATGGACAAAGCATTAATCTCTAAAATATACAAGCAGCTCATGCAGCTTAATACCAGAAAAGCAAATAACCCAATCCACAAATGGGCAGACGACCTAAATAGAGGTTTCTCCAAAGAAGGCATACAGATGGCCAACAAACACATGAAAAGATGCTCAGCATCACTAATCATTAGAGAAATGCAAGTCAAAGGCACAATGAGGTATCACCTCATACCGGTCAGAATGGCCATCATCAAAATATCTAGAAACAATAAATGTTGGAGAGGGTGTGGAGAAAAGGGAACTCTTCTGCACTGTTGATGGGAATGTAAATTGGTACAGCCACTATGAAAAACAGTTTGGAGGTTCCTTAACAAACTACAAATAGAACTACCATATGATCCAGTAATCCCACTGCTGGGCATATACCCAGAGAAAACCATAATTCCAAAAGAAACATGTACCATAATGTTCATTGTAGCACTATTTACAATAGCCAGGACATAGAAGCAACCTAAATGTCCATCAACAGATGAATGGATAAAGAAGATGTGGCACATGCATACAATGGAATAATACTCAGCCATAAAAAGGAATGAAGTGGAGCTGTATGTATTGAGGTGGATAGACCTAGAGTCTGTCATACAGAATGAAGTAAACCAGAAAGAGAAAAACAAATACTGTATGCTAACTCGTATATATGGAATCCGAAAAAAAAAAAAAAAAGTTACTGATGAACTCAGTGACAGGGCAAGAATAAGGATGCAGATGCAGAGAATGGACTGGAGGACATGTGGTTGGGAGGTGGGGGCGGGAGGCGAAGGGGAAGCTGTGACAAAGTGAGAGAGCAGCATAGACATATTTACACTACCAACTGTAAAATAGATAGCTAGTGGGAAGTTGCTGTATAACAAAGAGAGATCAACTCGATGATGGGTGATGCCTTAGAGGGCCAGGACAGGGAGGGTGGGAGGGAGTTGCAGGAGGGAAGGGAAATGGGGATATATGTATAAATACATCTGATTCACTTTTGTGTACCTCAAAAGCTGGTACAAGAGTGTAAAGGAATTATATTCCAATAAAGAGCTTTAAAAAATACAAAAAAATAAAAGTACATCCATATGCAGAACAATTCTCATGGAAAACTAACTGGAAACTGGTAGAGCTTCTAAGCAACCAAAGCTATAAGAAAGATCTCTACGTACCAGGTAGGATGAGAAAGAGGCACAGGGTTTGGCCCTCTATCCCTGAAAGGGATCTGAAAGGAAGAAAAGGTGTGTACAGACAGACCCTCACCCTGGGGAGCAAGCAGGTTGAGCCACAGAGTGGGCATCCCAGTCTTGGGGTCCTACCCAGAGAAGAAAAGTCCCTCTGGCTGCTAGGAGAACTACTGGGACAGATAGAAAGGCTGGAGAACCCTAGACTCCACTCGTGAAAACTATGCAGGTGCTGGCTGTGAAATAAAATTCATATTCTATGGCAAGACAAGAAGAATTTAAACATATAATTTTTTCTCTGCCCTTTGGCCTTCCTCCCGAACTGTGCATTGTGTATCTATGTTATGCATCAACCAAACCTCCCCCATCGGCAGAAATACCTGCTCAACCATAAAGAGCAACATTCTCCTAGCATCAACAAGATGACTCCTTAAAAATAACATTCCTTCTTGACCTCCTAAGGGGCCACATGGTGTTTAGATCTGGATTGTGTAAACTGTCAATAATCCATCATTTAATGTACAGCCCTCTGTCTCAAACTGTGCCTTGATTGTGTGTTATACAATGGTGCCTTGACTTTTAATGGGTGGAACAGTTCTCAGAGCTTTCTGAGGTCCTCTTCCTGGGTTATAATCTTCAAATTTGGCTCAAATAAAATTTTCCATTTCTTAGATTGACTAATTTTTTTTCACATATGCTTGGTGCACCCTATAGGATATAAGAGACACTCACCAGAGGACACCTGGAATCTATCTGGAACCGGTGCTTGGTACCAGCATGGGCGCACTGTACCCCACTGGCTTCTCAGTACCCTTCAGGTGTTCCGGTGAGTCCTCCTCAGATATTTGGATCTCATTGTTTGGGTGATGATCCCAAAAATTTTATTTGAACTCATTTTCACTTAAGACTTGGAGTCTTAAAAGGCGCTGGTGCATTTTCTACGCAGGACCTAGTGGGTCTGGGCAAAAGTCCCAGGGCTACATAAGTGGCTGGGTTTTTGTTAAATTTGGCTTAAATTAAAAAAAAATGATATATGTTCTGAACAAAGTTTTTGCTAGTTGAAAATGAGAGACTAAGTTATTCAGCTCTGAAGAATACAGGGACATTTTGGTCCTTCTGGCCACAGGCGTCCTCAGGCGACTGAGGAGGACCTAGTGGAAGTGTCTAAGGATAAATCTTCCTGTTGTGCCGTGGTCCTATGGGGGAACTCCACTACAATCATTAAGTAAATACTTCTCGTCTGGGAGGCACAGCAGAGACTGATAACCTAGCACTCTGAGCACGCATTGACAGTTTTAGGCTGTCATAGGGAGAAATCAAGCCACATAAAAGAAATCAAATTGACCCAAATGTAACTCCTTGAGGAGCTAGACTAGAAGCATCACACGTGCAATCTACCACACTGTCCTCAGAAAGTTGTTCAGATCATATCTCATATTTGATTTAGGCTACAAAATTCATACTGGGAGATTGTGCCTCAAAGGCCAAACAGCTCCCATGCAAATAGCCACCTATGGGAATATCAGCTGTGTTTCTGTATGCTTGCAAGTACTTAATTGTGAATTAAAGGAAATCAGGCCCTGAGATGGCCAAGTTGGGGTTCTTCTGACACTCCAAAAAATTTTTGAGTGTGCAGTTAAAGCTGGCAGTCTTCTGGATCTGTGCCTGTAGGGTCTACTGGAAATAAAGTGGTAAGCATCTTTCTCTTTTCTAAAAGCAGATTAGCAGGGGAAGATATTTGTATGGCTAGCTTCATGGATCCTTTGAACTGGTGCAACATCTAAATTTTTAAAATTTTAGAGAGCTCTTGAAACTGGAGCAGAACGTTGTGGAGCCCTCCCAGGTACAAATCCTTTCCATGTCCCCTGTTTCTTGTTTGTAGGAAATAGTCTTCATTCAGCTCATTGACTTTCCTTGAGTTCCAAAGAGCAGATTCAATAAGTTGCTTAATCAGGGAAGGGAGGGAATGCAGAAACAAAGGAAGAACAGTCAAGAAGCAATAGTCCTGGATCCTCCTCAAGAGATATACATAACAATATCTTTGAGTTCTTCTTCAGGAACTAGCGCTCACCCAGATGAAGGATGGGAACTTCAAGCTGAGCACAAGATTCCTGGAACACTGCCCTGTTATCCCATCACCAACCAATCAGAAGAAAGTCTGCACAGAATGGAAGATAATGAAGATTCTGACTCTTTCCCCAAATGATTAACTTCCCTTTCTCCCTTTAAAAACTTTCATGGCCAAGCCTAATCTTCAGAGTATGTTTTTGGACATGGGTTCGCCTTCTCCCCAGGTTGCTGGCTCCTGAATAAAACAACCTTTCCTTTCTAATCAACACTTATCTCTAGAGTACTGGCTTTTGAGTGGAGAGCAAGCAAACTTGAGTTCAGTAACACTCTCATCTTAAACTATTGCACCTATTTTAATTGGTATGCAAAAGCCCCCAAAGGCTTTAAAATTCCAAAATAGCCTCAGTGAAAGATTTGTTGTAGAAGGCTATAATGAAATTAATCAATGATATCATTAATCAATGATATGAAAACGTACCTAAAACTTTAACTACTGCTCCCCTCTATCCTTCTTTGAGTGCTCATTCTAGTAATCTTCTGTCCAATTGCCTTTCCACTCTGAAGACATTATTAAATGGTTACCTTTAGAAATGGGACCACATGAGGCTGCAAGGCAAGCCCCTTCAGATCAAAGGCTGATCTGAGGGCCAAAGGTAAAGAATTTCTTAAACCCAGGGAGATCCTCAAAAGTGTTTGAAAATGAATTACCAACATGGGAGGCCACTGATCTGACCATAGCTGATATTCAGAGCCTGATAAGAATTTTTTTTGGGGGGGTGGGGGTGGGTGGGTGCCACTTCTCCCCTAAGCTGAATGAGGAAAAATAAAACATTCAAACTAGATGAATGGGTATGTGAGTCCTTCACTGTCACTGAGATGGCCACCTGTTTCTTCAAGGGAAAAAAACAACTCTTCTTATTTTCCGAATCAATCAATCAATGTGATGCACCACATCAACTAAAGAAAAAAACCACATGATTATCTCAATCAGATGCAGAAAAAGCATTGCATAAAATTCAGCATCCAATCATGATAAAAACTCTTACCAAAGTGGGTATAGAGGGAACATATCTCAACATAATAAAAACAATTTATGATAAACCCACAGCCAATATAATACTCAACAGTGAAAAACTGAAAGCCTTCCCACTAAAATCTGGACTAAGACAAAGATGCCCACTCTCACCATTTCTCTTCAAAATAGTATTAGAAGTCTCAGCCACAGCAATCAGACAAGAAAAAGAAATAAAGGGTTCACATTGGTAGGGAAGAGGTAAAACTGTCATTATATGCAGATGACATGATACTATATAGAGAAAACCCTAATGCTTCCACACCAAAACTACTAAAACTGATAAACAAATTCAGCAAGGTAGTAGGCTACAAGATTAACATACAGAAATTGGTTGCATTTCTCTACATTAACAATGAACTATCAGAAAGGGATAATGTAGAGAAGGTGAAAGACATATGCTGAGATTAATAAAGGAAACTGAAGATGATTCTAAGAAATGGAAAGATATCCCATATTCTTGGATTGGAAGAATTAATGCTGTTAAAATTGCCATACTACCCAAAGCAAACTACAGACTTAATGTGATCTCTATCAAATTACTGATGACATTTTTCACAAAACTAGAACAAATAATCCTAAAATTAAATGGAACCATAAAAGACCCAGAATTGCCAAAGCAATCCTAAAGAAAAAGAACAAAGCAGGAGGCATAATCCCCTCAGACTTCAGACAATACAACAAAACTATGGTAATCAAAACAGCATTGTACTGCACAAAAACAGACATATGGATCAATGAAACAGAGTAGAGAGGCCAAAAATAAACCCACACATTTATGGACAATTAATCTTCAACAAAGGAGGCAAGAAGTATAATGTGGAAGAGACAGTCTCTTTGCCAAGTGGTACTAGAAAAGTTGGACAGCCACATGTAAATCAATGAACTTAGAACACATCCTCACACCGTTATACAAAAATAAACTCAAAATGGTTTAATGAGTTAAATACAAGACATGACACCATAAAACTCCTAGAAGAGAACATAGGCAAATATTCTCTGATATAAATTGTACCTATGTTTTCTTAGGTCAGTCTCCCAAGGCAATAGATATAAAAGCAAAAATAAACAAATGGAATCTAATCAAACTTACAAGCTTCTGTACAGCAAAGGAAACCTTAAAAAAAATGAGAAGACAACCTATGGAATGGAAGAAAATATTTGTAAATGATGTGACTGACAAGGGCTTAATTTCCAAAATATGCAAACAGCTCATACAATTCAATATTGAAAAAACAACCAAATCAAAAAATATGAAGACCTAAATAGACATTTCTCCAAAGAAGACATACAGATGGCCAATAGGCACATGAAAATATGCTCATCATTGCTGATTATTAGAGAAATGCAAATCAAAACTACAATGAGGTACCACCTCACACCAGTCAGAATAGCAATCATCAAAAAATCTACAAACAATAAATACTGGAGAGGGTGTGAAGAAAAGGGAACTCTCATACACTGTTGGTGGGAATGTAAATTGGTGCAGCTACTGTGGAAAACAGTATGGAGGTTCCTTAAAAAAACAAAGAGAGTTACCATATGATCCAGCAATCCAACTCCTGGGCACATACCCAGACAAAACTATAATTTGAAAAGATATGTGCACCCTTATGTTCACAGCAGCACTATTTACAATAGCCAAGACATGGAAACAACCTAAATGTCCATTGACAGATGAATGGATAAAGAAGATGTGGCACATATATACAATAGAATATTACTGACCCATAAAAAAGAATGAAATAATGCCATCTGCAGCAACATGGATGGACCTTGAGATTATCATAGTAAGAGAAGTAAGTCATAAAGAGAAAGACAAATACCATATGATATCACTAATACGTGGAATCTAAAATATGACACAAATGAACATATCTATGAAACAGAAACAAATTCACAAACATAGAGAACAGACTTGTGGTTTCCAAGAGGGAGGAGGGTGAGGGAGGGAAGGATTGGGAATTTGGGATTAGCAGATGCAAACAAGTATTTACAGGATGGATAAATAACAAGTTCCTACTGTATAGCACAGGGACCTATATTCAATATCCTGTGGTAAACCATAATGGAAAAGAATATGAAAAAGAAAATATATATATATACACACACACACACAATACATACATACGTACATAAATATGTACATATAACTGAGTCACTTTGCTGTACAGCAGAAATGAAAACATTGTAAGTCAATTATACTTCAATAAAATTAAAACAAAACAAAAAAACAAGAAACAAATCTAGTCTTTAGAGGACCAGAAATAATCTAAAGCTCTCCAATCCTGTTACCACTCCCCAAACCTCCCCTATCTATCTTAAGAGCCTTGTAAGTATCAAGGGAAAAAAAATTTTTTTCTGACCTTAAGGGAACAAAGTCTTCCTAGAAGGAACTTGCCTTTCTCCTCCTGTGCCTTTCAGATGCAAAAGTTCTACCTGGTCTTCTCTAGAAACCCTTATCTCCACCATCTTTTTAAAATGAAAACTTTGGGAAAGGGTGTAGATAATTTGGAACTTGACTGGTCAAGGACAAATAGAAATCTTAAGTGTCTTTACCATATATACTAGTTTAAAAGGCTTTAGCCATCTTGACAGGTGACATTTGTTTCATTTGTCAGAAACCTGGTTTGAATCCAATCTCTTTTATAACTGATGGGTTTTATATTGTTGTACTAGATTCATGGCTGAACTTTCAGAATATGAACCATGAGGTCCTTGTGTCTGTGTGTTTACATGTATTTATATATGTGTGTTGTAGATGTGTGGTACTGCCAAAATTAATTTGTAAAAGAGTTCAATTTAATAGGCTTAAAAGAAATTAAGTGCTCAAATGCTCAGAAGTATAACAGAAACTGGCTAGAATGAATTTCAGGTTCACATCATCTGGGAAATATTCAATACTGAATTAATGTCTGGTATTAATGTTAGCTTAAGTTTGTTAATTTAATTAATACAGACATCTTTAGAGTCATCGGCATTAAGTATAATGTTTTGATTGTATCTAGGTTTACTAGAAATCAAGTATTATTCTTGTTACAAAATATGTCAGCAAAATTTGTCAAGAAAAATAATAATATGATGAAACTTTTAAGTAAATAAAATATAAATAAATGAGATAAGAGCTTTTAGGTAAACTCTTTAGGAATAATTGTGTTTTGTGAATGTCTGCTCTAAGGATAGTATCTCCAGATTTTGGTAACTTGAAACTAAGTTAAATTATGAGAATTTATTCACTATCTGGGCCATTTCAACTTGGATAAAATACTGGAACACTAACTGCTGGGCAGGTCTAAGTTTACCTACTTTTATCTTCTTGTGAGAAATTAAAGATGTTTGACTATATTAGATACATGTCTTGTATCACATTGAGGAAAGAAATTCTATGAGAAGGTGTATCTTTCTAGAGATTATAAAATACATTCATAAGTGCCAATCAAGAATTGCTAGTGTAACAAACAGTTTATAATTACTTGCTTTTTGGTTTTCACTAGAGATTAAGGTTTTAAGGTTAAGAATTGTAAGGGAGACATTGCAGTATACAAGGAAAGTAGGATGTGCATTTCCAGCAAAGAAGGTACAAGGCATGGAAATGCATGTTGTTAAAGGCAAAAAAGGTGGTTTTGTCCTAGAGCTGGTTGTTTCTGAACGGAAAAGAAAATAAGGGACAAAATATTATGGACAAAGGAAGTTGTAGAAAGTTTGTGGAAAAGGAACACTGAGAAAACAGTTTTGTACATGGTCGGGGTTGGTAAAGATTGAATTAAATTTACATAAACATATTTTGTTATTAAGAGTAGGCTAGTGCAAGACTGGAGTTTGGTTCTCTTTCTGTGAAGAGAACAAAGTTTTCTTGGAATTCTTCTTTTGTGTCAGTTTATGTGAGGTTCTTTGCCTTTAAGTGATTGGTATTTGCTATTGAAATCTTTGTCACTTTGGTTAAATGAATGAGCATTGTTTCACAGTGATCTATGATTTTATTTGACCAAGAGATTTAAAACTTTTTGCTATTTCTGACAGACTTCCCAAAGATTAAATTCTAAATGAAGTCTGTCTGACCCACAGGTAACTTTGAGGTTTTCTAAAAGGCCTCTGGAATACTTCAAAATATTTGTTTTCTTGCCATATAAGACAAAGGAATATTAAACCAAGGAGACTTATTTGGTATGTTAAATTACATGAGAAGCATTGTCAAATAAGTGGTGATGAAACTGCTTAGATTGTTTTATGGGTAAACATTATTAATATAGATATTCTAGAAATTACATGGAACTCCTAAAATTCTGATTTATCCTGGTAAGTATCAGTCATAACTTTAATAATTATCTTAAACTATTTCATGTCACAGCAGTAACCAAATTTCTTTGCCAACTGCACTGTAATCAGATCTTTAACCCTGCATTTTAGAGTCTTTTGTCATTTATATAGTTATTATACTACTCCAATATTTTTGCAAAATGCTTCAACTTCAAGAAGATTCATAGAAAAGACTTTTTGACAAGTACAGATTTCTGATAACTTTCATATTATACCTGTGAACTAGGTAAGAAATTAAAGAACTCTAATGGAAAACTTGATGGCTTCATAAAACTGTTAACAGAAGATTAACATCAAGGGTTATTTACATAAGACTGAGTAAACTTATGAGTATGGTTTTAATTTTTGGTTTCTGTCTGATATATTACTGGTTTTTAATCTGTATTTTCTAGATAAAAAAAACCTTTAAATGACACCTCTGCAAGTAGAATTGAAACCATTTATCTTTTGTCTCTACCTGATCTCTCCAGAATTTGGAAGCTCTAGGTTCCCAGCAGCTTTCTCAGGTATGTATAGAAGGCCACCTCCTAACAGGTGCAGGAATTTCAAGATATTTTGCGGAGATTGAGAGGAGAAGGATTCATCCAAATCTATCACCCAAACCTATATCACAGGCAGAATCCTTGACACACCCTTGGTGTGCCTTTCCTGGCCTTGACGGTTTTAAAAAAGTTCAATCTGAGATTCTTTATGAAAAGTTCCAACACAGCTAATTTAAAAGAGACTATGTGGTCAATTAACCATATTTGGTAGATAGGGTAATTTTAGAGATAAAAAAGATTATGTTTCAGTGAATATTATATTCTAATTTTGTTAATTGAGGTCTGTATTTACTAGTTAACACTCACTTCCCAGATAGCTCTTTGTAAAGTTCAGTTATTAAAAGGACACTTTGTTTCCAAAATTTATCATAGTAATATAATTTTGGATGAAGATCAGATGTTCCATGACCTACAACAAAGAGATTATGCATATCAGAAAAGACATCATATAAAGGACTCTTTACAGCCATGTCACTTGGGATTATATCAAGTCTCTCCTGAATGAACTGCAATTCCTATGGCTGACTTCAACTAAGAATAGCACTACCAGACCAGGACAAGAAGACAACAATATCTGAAGTAGACAGCTGACCCAAGATGCTGAACCAGGCCTGTATATTGATTACTTTGACATCTGCTCACACTTTTGCTTGTGAATCAAATGTATTTCTTAGGCTCAATCATATACAAGTTTTAAAAATTAATCCAATTGTTGGGTTTGTGGCCAATTACCTATGTCCAGTACTCCCTGGTTGCCTTGGTAGACTTCTCCTCTCTAAGACTCTAATTGGATAGTCCTTGGAAATTTATATTAAAAGAAAGAAACTCTAGCATTGTGCAAATTAATGTTACCACCAATATCACTAAGTGAGACCCTTTTACCAGGCCAATTAATGAATGATGCCTGTTCTGAGCCTGGCCATAAATACTCCTTTTCATTAGATGTTGAATATTGGGCAGCTCCTAATAAAAATCCCAATGGATTTATGGAACAAGTTTATAAACTTGGTTGTTTCCAGGTTGATTAGGGAGCTACATAGTTAGTTTCTCTTGGTCTCACAGTTATCTATGGGTACCCTTGGAAAGAGCCCTTGTTAATTAGTGATGTCAATCTGTAATGTAAGCACTGTGGTTTCTATAAGTTTTCCAATGGTATGACAATTTGGCCATGATATTTGTTAATTCATCTTATGACACATGAAGTATCAAATTTCTGCTCTGAACAACCCTCATTACAGACTGGGGAAATACTAGGAAAATGGTTTCATTCAGGAGGTTTATGGCTTACATCTTTGCTAATGACATAGTTGCTCCTCCTATCAATTTAAAGTATAGTTTGCGGAATTTATAAAGTGATAATTTCTTCCCTTTCACACTGTATGTCTCTACTTGTACTAAGATAATGATGTCTAAACAACTGGAAACTAGATCATATCTATAGTTCTCTATAAAATAATGAACATACACAATGCACATACAAAGAAAATTGGCTTAAGTCTTATTGGACAACCTAGAGTTGAATGTCACTGCTTGCTGAACATTCTGCTATTATAACTCCTCCAAAAGGAGAGAACTGGCCTATTAGGACCAGTATGGAGGGACATGATAGACCCCAGGGCAGGCAAGCAACCACCCTGGCATTGAGGAACCATACATTTGATCACCTACTGCTTTCTATCAAACAATTAATAATCTAAGGGGGAAATTGTGAAATAAAATTCATATTTTGTGGCAAGAAAAGTTTAAACATAGTTTTTTTTCTCTGCCCTTTGGCCTCCTCTCTCCCTGCTACCATGCATTGTGTATCTGCATTATACATTGACCAAACCTTCCCCATTGGCAGACTGAAAGTAAGGGGATGGAAAAAGATATTTCACGCAAATGGAAATGACAAAAAATCAGGGGCAACAATACTCATGTCAGACAAAATAGACGTTAAAACAAAGGCCACAAAAAACAACAAACAAGGGCATTATACAATGATAAAAAGATCAATACAAGAAGAAGATAATACACTCATTACTATATATATACCCAACATAGATGCACCTAAATATAAAAAGGAAATATTAACAAATATAAAGGGAGAAACAGACAATAACACAATAATAATAGGAGACTTCAACATCCCACTTGTAATCATGGATGGACCATCCAGACAGAAAATCATTAAGGCAACAGAGGTACTAAATGGCACAATAGACCAGTTGGACTTAATTGATAGCTACAGGACACTACATCCAAAAGAAGCACAATACACATTCTTTTCAAATGTATATGAATTAAGAAGAGAGAAATAATCTCAAGAATCCTTTTTGAACATGATCGTATGAAACTAGAAATCAACTACAGAAAGAAAAAGTGGAAAAGAACAAACATGTGAATACTAAACAACATGACTAATGGGTCAATAATGAAATCAAAGAAGAAATCAGAAAATACCTTGAGACAAATGAAAATGAGAACATAACCTTACAAAATTTATGGGATGCAGCAAGAGAAGTTCTAAGAGGGAAGTTCATAGTGATACACGTCTCCTTCAAGAAACAACAAAAATCTTCAATAAGCAACCTAACCTACCACCTAAAAAAATGAGAAAAAGAACAAAGCACAAAGTCAGCGAAAGGAAGGAAAAAATAAATATCAGAGAGGAAATAAATAAAACAGAGATTAAAAAAAAAACAATAGGAAAGATCAATGAAACCAAGAGCTGTTTTTCTTTAAAGATAAAATTGACAAAACTTTAGCCATGCTCACTAGAAGAAAAGAGAAAACCGAAATAAATAAAATAAGAAAAAAAAAAAACAAAAAACCATTACCAGAGAGGGAAGAAAAAATCATAAGAGAATACTATGAACTGTTATATGCCAACAAATTGGACAACATAGAGGAAATGGACAAACTTCTAGAAAAATACAGCCTGCCAAGACTGAGTCAAGGAAAAACAGATAATTTGAACAGGCAGATAACTAAAAGTGAAATAGAACCTGTAATAAAATAATCCCTCCAAACAAAAGTCCAAGGCCAGGTGGCTTCACTAGGGAATTCTAGAAAACATAGAAAGAACTTATACCTATTCTGCTCAGACTACTCCAAAAAATTGAAGAGGAGGGAACATTCCCAAATTCATTCTATGAGGCCACCATTACCTTGATACCAAAACGAAACACTATGAAAAAAGAAAATTACAGGCCAATATCTTTGATGAATATAGATGCAAAAATTCTCATCAAAATATTAACAAACTGAATTCAATAATACATAAAAAATGTCATACACCATGACCAAGCTGGAATCATTCCAGTGTCACAAGGATGGTTTAACATACACAGATCAATCAATGTGATATACCACATAAACAAAAGCTAAGAGAAAAAAACACATGATCACCTCAATAAGATGCACGAAAAGCATTTGACAAAATTCAACATCTATTCCTGATAAAAATTCTTACCCAAGCGGATATAGAAGGAATACATCTCAACATAATAAAAGCCATTTGTGACAAACTCGCAGCCAACATAATACTCAACGGTGAAAAACTTAAAGCCTTTCCACTAAATTCAGGAACAAGATACAGGTGCCTACTCTCATACCTTCTATTAGACATAGTATTGAGGGACTTCCCTGGCAGTCCAGTGGGTAAGACTCCATGCTTCCTATGCAGGAGACTCGGGTTCAATCCCTGGTCAGAGAACTAGATCCCACATGCATGCTGCAACTAAGAAGTCTGCATGCCACAACTAAGAAGTCCGTACATAGCAACTAAAGATGCTGCATGCTGCAACTAAGACCCTGCACAGCCAAAATAAATAAATAAATAAATAAATAAATAAATAAATAAATAAATAAATAAATAATTTTAAAAAACACACAGTATTGTAAGTCCTAGTGGCAGCAATCCAACAAGAAAAAGAAATAAAAGGTATCCAAATTGGAGCAAAAGAGGTAATAGTGTCACTATTTGCAGATGACATGATAGTCTATGTAAAGAACTCTAAAGTCTCCACACAAAAGCTATTAGAACTAACAGATGAATTCAGCAAAGCTGAAGGATACAAGGTTGATATACAAAAATCTGTTGCATTTCTTTACACTAGTACTGAAGTTTTAGAAAGAGAGAGTAAAAAAAAAATCCTGTTGAAAGTTGCATCAAATAAGTAAACCTAGGAATAAACTTAAACAAGAATGTAAAAGAGCTATATGCTGCAAATTATAAAACACTGACTGATAAAGGAAATTGAAGATGATTCAAAAAAATGGAAAAATATCCCATGCTTCTGGATTGGAAGAATTAATATCATTAAAAAGGTCCTACTACCCAAAGCAATCTACAGATTTAATGCAATCCCCATCAAAACACCCATGATATTTTTCACACAACTGGAGCAAATAATCCTAAAATTTATACAGAACCACAAAGGATCCAGAAATTGCCAAAGCAATCCCAAGAAAAAAAAACAAAACTGGAGCCATAACCCTTCTAGACTTCAGACTAAAGAACTACATTTGTGTGGAATGGGCACAAAAATAGACACACAGATCAATGGAACAGAATAGAGAGCTCAGAAACAAACCCACACACCTACAGTCAGTTAATCTGCAAGAGGAAGCAAGAATAGACAATGGAGGAAAGACAGTCTCTTTAGCAGTTAGTGTTGGGAAAGCTGGACAGCTACATGTATATCAATAAAATTAGAACACTCCCTCACACCATATACAAAAATAAACTCAAAATTGTTTAAAGACGTTTCTAAGACATGACACCATAAGACCCACAGAATAGAATATAGGCAAAACATTCTGACATAAATCGTAGCAATGTTTCCTTAGATTAGTCTCTCAAGGCTAAAGAAATAAAAGCAAAAAAACAACTGGGACCTAATTCAATGTAAGCGTTTTTGCAGAGTAAAGAAAACCATCAACAGAACGAAAGGACAACCTATAAAATGGGTGAAAATATTTGCAAACAATGCTACCAACAAGAGGTTAAAACCTAAAATGTACAAACAGGTCATATAACTCAACATCGAAAAAACAACCAAATCAAAAAATGTGCAGAAGACCTAAATAGACATTTCTTTAAAGAAGACATACAGATGAACAACAGACACATGAAAAGATGCTCAACATCACTAATTACTGGTGAAATGCAAATTTAAACCACAATGAGGTATCATCTCATACCAGACAGAAGGCTATTATCAAAAAGTCTACAAATAATAAATCCTGGAGATGGTATGGAGAAAAGGGAACCCTCTTACACTGTTGGTGGTAATGTAAATTGGTGCATCCACTATGGAAAACTGTATGGAGTTTCCTTTAAAAACTAAAAATAGAACTACCATATAATCCAGTAATCCCCCTCCTGGGTATATATCTGGAAAATATGAAAGCTCTAATTTGAAAAGATACATGCACTGTAATGTTCACAGCAGCATTATTTAAACAGCTAAGAGATGGAAACAACCTAAGTGTCCACAATAGACAATTGGCTTAAGAAGAAGTGGTGTATATATATATATGAATATTATATACTCCACATACAAAAATAAACTCAAAATCATTTAAAGACATTTCTAAGACATAACACCATAAGACTCACAGAATAGAACACAGGCAAAACATTCTGACATAAATCATAGCAATATTTTCTTAGATTATTATTATATATATATATAAAATGGAGTATTATGTACATGTGTATGTATATATGTGTGTGTGTGTATATATATATATATATATATATATAAAATGGAATATTATTCAGCCATGAAAAAGAATGAAATATTGCCATTTGCAGCAATGTTAATGGACCTAGAGAATATTATGCTTAATGAAATAAATCAGAGAAAGACAAATGCTACATGACATAACATATGTGGAATCTAAAATATAATACCAATGACAGAAACAGACTCATAAATGTAGAAAACAAACTAATGGTTATCAAAGGGGAGGGGGGGAAGGAGGAGCAAATTAGAAGTATGGGTTTAACAGATATAAACTACCATACATAAAATAGATAAACAACAAGGGTTTACTATACAGCACAGGGCATTACACTCAGTATCTTATAATAACTTACTAGGGTGAGTCAAAAAATTATCCGCACTCTGTTTATATCAAAACTTCTGTAAATTCTATAGCCAGAGTGTGGATAATTTTTGACTTACCTGCGTATAATGGAATATAATCTGCAAAAAAACAAAAAACAAAAACAAAAGCAAACAAAAAAAACCTTAATCACTTAGCTGTACAACTGAAACTATACATCAATGAAAAAGTTAGAAATGACAAAAAATTCCTATTTTCTTTTGTTCATATTTTATGAATTACAATTATCAACATTTTCAGAACATCATCATTGATCAGTATACATTCTTTCTTTTAAATTTATTTATTTATTTATTTATTTATTTATTTATTTATTTAATTGGCTATGTTGGGTCTTCATTGCTGCACACGGGCTTTCTTTAGTTGCGGCGAGTGAGGGCTACTCTTCGTTGTGGTACAGGGGTTCCTTGTTGTGGTGGCCTCTCTTGTTGTGGAGCATGGGCTCTAGGTGCATGGGCTTCAGTAGTTGTGGCACATGGGCTCAGTAGTTGTGGCTCATGGGCTCTAGAGCTCAGGCCCAACAGTTGTGGTGCACGGGCTTAATTGCTCCGTAGCATGTAGTATCTTCCTGGGGCAGAGATCGAACCTGTGTCCCCTGCATTGACAGGCAGATTCTTAACCACTGCGCCACCAGGGGAGTCCTACATTCTTTCTTTTAGACATATGTATAGCAAGGACATGTTTTTGCATGATATATTGGAGGGATGGGATATTTTCATCAGATGATTTTTATATTCTTTGTTATTTCCCAGCCAAAATAAAGCATTTACTCATTATCATAATTAGTAAATGGGTAAATATATCTTATTTCTATCCCTACAGTCAGATGGCTTGCTGTGATGTCTTTCTTCATTTTTAAAGTTAGTATTTGTAAGGCTGGATCATTTGAAATTCCTGGGTTTGAACATTGGGAAAGTCCCAAGAACTGTACACAGGTACTTTTAAAATACTTCTGGCCCCAATTGCTAGACTTTGCACAGTGATTAGTTTAACTTTTACTGTTAATAAATGTAGCAGACCAATAAACAAGTTCTCAAAATACATAAAGTATAGTGAGTACTATAAATATACACCATTCTTGAATAACTAAGCAACAGCTATTTTTTCAAGTCTAAATGGACTTGAATTACAAAAAGTTTTAGGGGCTGCAGAGAACTATGTAGCTGAGTAAACAGATACATTACATTTTCAAAGGTATATTTGATTTAATGGCTTATTTTTTCTACAAAATGTGTTAATATTCTAAGAATTCTAATAAAATGTCTATTTTTACAAGATGTTCCATTTTGGAGTACCCTACTTTAAATTATTGAATTTTAATTCCATTTAAACATACTGGATTACGTTTTGCTGGAAACAAATTTGTACAGGCTCAGATAGCATGCAATAATATTGAAAAACTATCTTGCCTGTCTTCGTCATCCTTTCTTTCCCCAACACATTGTTTTCCTTGAAAATTAAGAAGGAATCAGGGATACTTTATTCTCCTCTTGTTTAGAACTCAAATGCTGCTGCTGATTATTTTGAAGGAAAGGAGCTTGCAATAGCATCTTGAAGTAGAATGTGTGGAATTTTAGTGACATCTTGTGGCCAAGGCTTTTCTCTGAGTGTTCTATGTCTGTCATAGAACTGGCTTCGTACTAGTGGCCTTACAAGAGGAAAATGTACTTCTGAGATTATCTAAAGACTCCAAAAATTTAAGCTGATATAAAGGGTTTTAAGGCAATCAATTTCCTTATCCTCAATCTCCTGCCCTCTCCCTACACTAACTGGCCATGAGCCTGTGGTCTAGGGACTATTCCATTTCCTTTCTTCCAAACTTCCTTTTACAGTTACCATTCTCCTCTTTACCAGAGGAAGACGGACTTCTCACCCCTCCTGAGCTTCACTGTAGTGCATTCCCTTCTGGTATCAAAACCTATGGGTGCTAAATACAGAGAATTTTTAATTAATTGGTGTTGGTGTTGATGTAGGGAAAGTGAATCACTACAATTATCATTTAATAAAAGCTTTGCAAGTCAGGTGGTTGCTAAACTTTTGCTAAAATTATTTGGCTTCATCAAAATTAAAGAAAAATTGAATTAAGGTTTCATCTGATAGATCACCTATTAAAATGAATCTTGTAATAAATCAATATCTGATTTTCTCATTTTGACCTAAAATTTATATGTGCTAAAAAGTACAAATCTTACTTAGAAAATGTTTAAAATATTGGGGTTCAAAATATTACAATTTCATTCCTCTCTACTTATCAGTGTAAGCATGATTTCTCATGCTCAAATAAAAAAAAACTGAATTGATGACAAACTGATTTATATAAGAAATAAATTCATCTCATTAAATTATGGATTTCCAGTGAAATGTGTGAATTATATTATTTTGATCAATTATATAATACTAAAAATTATACTAACTCAATCCAGAAGATATGTTTAGTACTTAAAACATTGTAGTAAAATTTTTAAAAATTGTGATTATATTTTTCTTTCATAGAAGTGTTATACAGTGATTAATGTTTTTAAATCATAAACTATATCATATTGGGATAAAATTCTGTGGGACAGCTGGAATAATATACAAATTTATATATACACACACAGAGACATACACACAATGGAATATTACTCAGCTATAAAAAGAATGAAATAATGACCTTTGCAGCAACACAGATGGACCTAGAGATTATCATACCAAGTGAAGCAAGGCAGACAAACATATAATATCACTTATATGTGGAATCTAAAAAAATTATACAAAGGAACTTATTTACAAAACAGATATAGACTCACAGACACAAAATAAACTTACATTTACCAAAGGCAAAAGGGGGGTAGGGATAAATTAGGGATTTTAGATTAACAGATACACACTACTATATATAAAATAAACAACAAGGACCTAATGTATAGAACAGGGAACTGTATTCAATATTTTATAATCTATAGTGGAAAAGAATCTGAAAAAGAATATATATAACTGAATCACTCATACATCCGAAAAATTATAAATCAACTATATTTCAATACAAGAAAGTGGAAAAAAAGTACAAATTAAAAGAGTGCAAGTAAAATTTCTAGCTGTTAAAGGAGTTTGTAAATGTTTAAACAGATACTGGTGGGTAGAGAACACGAAGTTGGATATATTAAAAAAATTAACACATTTTAAAAATGGAAATTACTTTTCAATTACTTAATATAATGACATATTTCAGATGTCAACTCAAAATTTGTGAGGGAATAAATTTTGCAAGCATTTGCGAAGGGGATATGCAAGCAAACAAGTTTGAAAAGCAGGACTCGATATCATATCTACTTGGCTTTCATTTCATTGACTCAGAGACGTTTCGGAGGAAAACCACTTTCACTTCTGCTTTAGACTGTGGTAATGTTTTCTGAAACTAAAAGCAGGACAAAATCTGACTAGTCTATAGAATATTTAAAATCAAAACCATATTCCTAGGTCTAGGAAGCTGTGGTCTGCTAAGCTCAAAGTCAAAACAAAAGAAAAATTTGTAGAAGATATTTTTCCTTTCTCTGACTAGAATTGAAGTGTCCTGTGTTTGTCTGATTGTAAGATTCCATTGATTGTAAGGTGCACCATTGATTCAATTACTTTTTGGTGCCAAAAAATGGCATTACACTCAGTGGATACATAGAGTAAAAAAAAAAATCTAATGTCAGAAATGTTAAATAATGGTGTGTGTGTGGGGGGAGGTGAGGAAATATCTTAAGATGAAAGAAATAACCTACATACAAAAAACAGTTTTTCACTTTGGTGTCCCTCATAAGCTTGTACAAGAGTGTAAAGCAATTATATTCCAATAAAAAGCTTAAAAAAACAGTTTTTAAAAATATCAGATCTTTAATTTTTCTTTTCATGTGGCAAGCTTAAATGCGATATGACAACATTCATCAAAGTTATTATCAGTAGTGACAGCAAACAGCAAATGCTGAGCGCCTAGTATTGGCATAACGTGGTACTGGGGTTACACACAAGTATAGAATATGGTCATTTTTGTTACATAAACAGAAGAAAATTTAATCAGGAGAAGACGGCACAGTTGGTACTAACAATTTGGAAGCATTCACAGAATAGACTGCACTGTAAATGAAGCACAGGATTTACAGCCATGTAGAACAGAGGGTGGCAAACTGGCCCCAGGGCCAAAGCTCACCCAACATCTGTTTGTATAACATCTCGAGCTAAGAATGGTTTTACTATTTTTATATGGTTAAAACAATTAAATATAATGTTTAGTAACACATGAATATTATGTGAAATGCAAATATTACTGCAGTACATCTATGCTTATTCATTTATTGTTGGGCTTCTTTTGCTCTACAGGGCAGAGCTGAATACTTGTAACAGGGACCATATGGTTTGCAAAGCCTAAAATATTTGTCTGATCTTTAATACAAAATGCGAGCCTATTTTTTTTAAGAACTTTTATTGAAATACAGTTAACATACAATAAACAGGATATATTTAGAGTGTACAATTTGGTAACTTTTTTCTTATTAGTAACGTATATATGGCAATCCCAATCTCCCAATTCATTCCCCCCCAACCCTCCCCGCTTTCCTCACTTGGTGTCCATATGTTTGTTCTCTACATCTGGGTCTCTATTTCTGCCTTGCAAACCAGTTGATTCGTACCATTTGTCTATATTCTGCATATATGTATTAATATATGATATTTGTTTTTCTCTTTCTGACTCACTTCACTCTGTATGACAGTCTCTAGGTCCATCCTCGTCTCTACAAATGTCCCAGTTTCATTCCTTTCTACAGCTGAGTAATATTCCATTGTATGTATGTACCACATCTTTTTTATCCATTCATCTGTTGATGGACACTTAGGTTGTTTCCATGTCCTGGCTATTGTAAACAGTGCTGCAATGAACACTGGAGTGCATGTGTCTTTTTGAAGTATGGTGTTCTCTGGGCATATGCCCAGTAGTGGGATTACTGGGTCATACGGTAACTCTATTTTTAGTTCTGCAAGGAACCTCCATACTGTTCTCCATAGTGGCTGTATCAATTTACATTCCCACCAACAGTGCAAGAGCGTTCCCTTTTCTCCACACCCTCTCCAGCGTTTACTGTCTGTAGATTTTCTGATGATGCCTAATCTAACTGGTGTGAGGTGATACCTCGCTGTAGTTTTGATTTGCATTTCTCTAATCATTAGTGATGTTGAGCAGCTTTTCATGTGCCTCTTGGCCATCCGTATGTCTCCTTTGGAGAAATGCCTATTTAGGTCTTCTGCCCATTTTTGGATTAGGTTGTTTGTTTTTTTGATATTGAGCTGGATGAACCGTTTATATATTTTGGAGATTAATCCTTTGTCTGTTGATTCTTTGCAAATATTTTCTCCCATTCTGAGGGATGTCTCTTCGCCTGGCTTATCATTTCCTTTGCTGGGCAAAAGCTTTGAAGTTTCATTAGGTCCCACTTATTTATTTTTGTTTTTATTTCCATTACTCTAGGGGGTGGATCAAAAAAGATCTTGCTGTGATTTATGTCGAAGAGTGTTCTTCCTATGTGTTCCTCTAGGAGTTTTATAGTGTCTGGCCTTACATAATGCGTGCCTATTTTTGATGCAGAGAATCAACTTAACAGGCTGAATTGGTGACAGCCACAAAGGCTCAGTGGTGGGAGTGCAAGTAGAAGTAGTAGAAGAAAAGTCTGTAGAGGTGGGTTAGGGCCAGCTTGAGAGACTTTATATTGGCACTGAGATGCCACAGCAATTTTCTGAGCCAGTGAATCGCCATAGTGCTCTTCAGAAAGAATAATTTGGCAGCAGTATGTAAAATAGATTAAAGTACAGTATTAACAACTGGAATAGAGAAGCAAGTTAGAAGATTAAAATGATGGTATAAATATAAGGTAGTGTGTATCTGGAGGTCAGTGGTGATTTGGGAATGAAAAGAAACATAAAAAATTAACTCTAATACTTATTAATAATTGATAGTAATATAACGTTAAATATATTTTAATCTGAATTTTATCCCAGGTCTAGTACACATTAGTTGACCCAAATCTGTTATATAGAACCATGTTTACAATAAGGCGCCGCTCCAAAGGTGAAATTAACAAACCAATCACATCATCTCCTCTTGAATGCAATGTTAACTTAGTCATCTATTAAATCATTTATTCACTAAGGATGTATTCTGTGTCTACTATGATCTAAGCACTATTCTTGGTGGTGAATGAAAGAGCCATGAACAAAAGAGACCAAAAAATATCATCAAGAGGGCAGTGTAGGAGGATGCAGAGCTCATCTCCCCTGACAAACACATTAAAAGTACATCTACATGTGGAACAGTTCTCACAGAAAACGGACTGGAAACTGACAGATTTCCCATACCACCAAAGCTGCAATAAAGATCTCCACGTAACTGGGTAGGACAAGAAAAAAAAAAAAACAGGTATCAGGTTGGGACCTGCACCCCTGGGAGGGATCTCTAAGGAAGAGATGGTCCACATAGGCAGTCCCTAACTCAGAGGAGGGGGCATGTAGACTCACAATCTAGGTATCCCAGTAATGGAGTCCTGTAGGGAGGAATGAAGCTCCTTTGCCTGCTGAGAAATCTGCTGAGATAGATAGAAGGGCTGACGAAGCCTAGACTCTACTCGCAAGGGGTGTGCACGTGTTGGCTTGCTAACACTCAAGGCAGAAAAAGCCTTGTGCTGGTAGCTGCCACCTCACCACACTTCCTGACCTGAAGAAGCAAATGCCTTGGTCTCACTCACTCCACAGTACAGCCTGGTGCTAGATCAGGGCAAAGTTTGATCTAGCTACACACAGAGACTGGGGCACCTGGGGTGAGCCCTGGAGACCATGGTCAGCACATACATGGAGGGGGCAGGTCGAGCCAGGCTTACACTGTCAGTGCCTGCACTGGGTGGCACCACAGAACATGCAGTAGCTAAGCACTGAGTCTCAGGCAGACAGTGGACTTGATCTAGTTACACACAAACAGACCAAAGGGTCTGGGATGTGATCTGGGTAGAGCTAGAGCCCACTGTCAGCATGCACACTGGGCAGTGCCACAAGAATGTGCAGCAAATAAGCACTGAATCTCAGCCTGACAGTCCCTGGGCACGGGTACACAGAGATTCATTTCCCAGTGAGAGCATCCTGGCTCTGCCCACTCCACTCTGCCGCTTAGCCCTAGCTCTGGGGCAGGCAGGGCCCGGAGGAAGTCTGCCACAGAGGCAGCCCAGAGCCCAGGCAGCAGGACAGCCACCTCAATTTCTGCAGCCACCAACACCCTGACACCCAGCCTAGTCTACACCTCAGCCTCGCACTAGATCTGGGATGGACACAACAGAGAAAGGGATACAGCTGTAGGCTGCTTCTGGGTGGAACTGCATATGCCTATACAGGTGGTGCACAGGTTTGCTGTGACCTTACAGGCCTCACTTGCTTCACCAACCACCTCCTTTGAAGCAGGGCATGCACTCAAGGGCAATGGAGCTTGACCCAACCCACCCAGAAGACTTCTACCCCAACAACTGGGGAGCTGACTCTGCCCTAGACAGGGTGGTGACAGCCTCAGAGCAAAGATGAAGCCTAGCCTCACATCCAGCTCGGGTTCTAGACACCACAACACCTATTACCCTTCAAGGGGATGATGTCCACCACACTGAGGAAAGATATGGCCAGCATCCATACCAAAACCAGCCCTCGTATAGAAAACAATGGATACACACAGCAACACAGAGATGCCCCCACATAAAAATGCCCCTTCAAGATCAAAACACTAACTGTTTCTCCTAAACTCATAAAGACAGAGAAACTTAAATAAAACGAAAAGGTAGAGGAACTACTGCCAATTGAAAGAACAAGTAAAATCCCTTGAAAGAACAAATAATAAAACAGACCTCACCAGTCTATGACACCCCAAGTTCAAAAAGAAGGTAATAAAAATGCTAAAGAAATTAAGAAAGATTATTGATAGAAATTCAGATCACTGTAACAAGGAAATAGAAACTATAAAGATGAACCAATAAAAATTAGACAATTCAATTGCCAAGATAAGAAACAACTTAGAAGCAATGAGTAGCAAACTAAGTGACAGAGGAATGAAGAAGTGATCCAGAAGACAGAATAATGGAAATCACCCAATCAGAACATCAGACAGAAAGACAAATGAAACAAAAAAGGAAAGCAACATACAAGATCTATGGGATAATATAAAGCTTGTCAACCTATGCAAAATACGGGTATCAGAAGGAGAAGAGGAAGAAAGGGGGCTTAAAACATGTATTTTAAGAAATTATGGCTGAAAACTTCCCAAACCTAAAGAAGAAAACAAATAATCAGGTACAGAAAGCACAGAGGGTCCCAAATAAGATGACACCAAACAGACTCACACCAAACATGCTGTAATTAAAATGGCAAAAGTTAAACAAAAAGAGAGGATTCTAAAGGCAGCAAGAGAAAAAGAAAGAGTCATTTACATGGGAAATACCACAAGGCTATTAGCAGATTTCTCTGCAGAAACTTTGCAGGCCAGAAGGGAGAGGCACGGCATATTCAAAGTCCTGAAAGGGGAAAATCTGCAACCTAGGATACTCTACCCAGCAAGACTACAATTTAGAATAGAAAGAGAGAATTTCTCAGACAAGCAAAAACTAAAAGAATTCATCAGTTCTCAATCTACCCTAAAAGATATGTCAAAAGGTCTTCTCTAAATAAAAAAGGAACAAAAATCTATAGGAAAGTGAAAAATCACAGTAGGAAAGGCAAATATATAAAAGAATGAAACACAACACTGTAAATCAACTATACTCCAAAAAAATAAAAAAAAAAAAGATTGAAGATCACTTAAATAAGCCAGAAAAGCAAAACAGAAACAGACTCACAGACACTGAAGATAAACTTATGGTTACCAAAGGGGAAGGGGAGGGCAGGATAAATTAGGTGTATGATAATAACAAGTACAACATATATGTGTAAAGCAGATAAGCAAGAAGAATTTAAGGTACAACATAGAGAACTATATTCAATATTTTGAAATAACCTATAATAGAAAATAATCTTAAAAAGTACATAACTGAATCACTGGTGTATAGCTGAAACTACGCAATATTGTAAATGGAACCGAATAGAGGGCCCAGAAATAAACACACACTCCTAAGGTCATTTAATCTATGACAAAGGAGGCAAAAATAGACAATGGAGGAAAGACAGTCTCTTCAGCAATTGGTGTTGGGAAAGCTGGACAGCTACATGTAGATCAATGAAATTAGGACACTCCCCCACATGATATATAAAAATGAACTCATAATGGTTTAAAGACCTAAGTATAAGACATGACACCATATGACTCTCAGAAGAGAACACTGGCAAAACATTCTCTGACATAAATTGTAACAATATTTTCTTAAATCAGTATTCCAAGGCAAAAGAAGTCAGGGCAAAAATAAATGGGACCTAATCAAATTTAAAAGCTTTTGCACAGCAAAGGAAACCATCAAGAAAACAAAAACACAACCTACAGAATGGGAGATTATATTTGTAAGTGATGCTACTGACAAGGGGTTAATTTCCAAAATATACAAACAGCTCATACAACTCAATATCAAAAAAACTAACAATCCAATCAAACATGGGCAGAAAACCTCAATGGACATTTCTTCAAAGAAGACACACACACAGATGAACAATAGGCACATGAAAGGATGCTCAAAATCGCGAATTACTAGAGAAAGGCAAATCAAAATCATGAGGTATCACCTCATACTGGTCACAATGGCTATCACCAAAGTCTACAAATAAACACTGCTGGTGTGAATGTAATTTGGTGCAGCCTCTATGGAAAACTGTATGGAGGTTCCTTAAAAGACTAAAAGTAGAGCCCCAAATGCTCCAGAAATCCCATTCTTGGGTATATATCCAGAAAAAAGTAAAACTAATTTGAAGAGATACTTGCACCCCCATGTTCATAGCAGCACTATTTAGCCAACACATGGAAGAAACCCAAGTGCCCAGCCACAGATGATTGGCTTAAGAAGAAGTGGTATACACACACACACACACACACACACACACACACACTAGAATATTCCTCAGCCATTAAAAAGAATAAAATATTGTCATTTGCAGGAATGTGGATAGACCTAGAGAATATCATGCTTAGTGAAATGAGTCAGAGAAAGACAAATGCTATGTGATATCACTCATATGTGGGATCTAAAACATAATACAAATGAATCTATATACAAAACAGAAACTGACTCACAGACAGAAAAGAAACCCATGGTTACCAAAGGCAAGAGGGAGGGGAGGAGGAACAAATTAGGAATATGGGATTAACAATCTACTATACATAAAATAGATAAACAGCAAGGATTTACTGTATGGCACAGGGGATTATACCCAATATCTTGTTAACCCATAATGGAATATCATCTGCAAAAATCAAACCAAAAAACCCCCCAAACTTGGATCACTTTGCTGTACAGCTGTAATTAACACAATACTGTAAATCAACTATACTTCAATAAGAAATTAAGATATAATTATTAAAGAAGGGGAGTGCCTTAGTGCCGAGACCAGCTCGGCGACTCGAGGTGAGTGATGGGTGCCGCAAGCTTGAAGAAGACACAGACACAGACTGAAGAGAAAAGTGGGACCGGGGGGCTCAAGACCTCTCGGATCAAGAGCCCCACTGACTCATCCCAGGCTGCTTTTATTGAGTTCGTGGGCTTACATTCTCAGGTTACACTCATAAACAATCAAAGGCCTCACATGACTGAGGCAATTATCTTTGTTTACTTCCTGGGTCCGAGTTGAGCAGGTGTGGATCTGAGCTGGGGGTGGAGAGCAAAACAGCCCTGGGGGCAGGAGACCTCTCTCAGATATTGGGGGTCTGTGCCCCACCCGTGTTGGCCCCTCTGCGACTGTGCCTGTCTTAGGTTGTTCCTCCTCTGAGGAATCTTACCCGTCTCTGGCTAACCAGTCATCCTCCAGGGCCAAACATGGTGATATAAGGAAGGTTCTATGCACCACCCCTGTTGGCCCCTCTGCGGCTGTGCCTGTCTTAGGTTGTTCCTCCTTTGAGGAATCTTACCCGTCTTTGGCTAACCAGCCATCCTTCAGGACCAAACAGGGTGATATTAGTCTCCACGCCCCGCACCCTCAGTTCCTCCACTGCTCAAGCAGGACATTCTGAATCCCATCGCTCGGCCCACATACTTCAACATTTTCAAGGTTTCGAAAAGGTTCCCGAATGTCTTCCCACACCTTAGGATATGTAGATCATTGCAACAAGCAGGGCATTGTTTTGCATGGTTTAATGGTTTGAGATTCAGAGCTGAGTGTTTTCAGGAAAGAATGAGGAAGAATGGTCACCTTTGTGCTGACTGATAAGAGAACTGTAGGACAGAAAATAGCTTTTGTTTGAGGAGGCTGTAAAGAAACAACATCTTTAAGTTAGACTTTGAGCAAGAAATTCAAGAGACAATATTCATAGCAGAGGCCAGATAAGACTTGAGGGAGCAGTCCTGAGGGTTAAGTCAACCTTAACTTGGAAAGTCTTTGCCTTGCTTTAACAATTACATATGAATTGGCTTATTGTGTGACTTCTCTTTCTTTTTTATTTATTTATTTATTTATTTATTTATTTATTTATTTATTTATTATTTATTTATTTAATTGGCTGTATTGGGTCTTTTTTGCTGTGCGTGGGCTTTCTTTAGTTGCGGTGAATGGGCGCTACTCTTCGTTGTGGTAAGTGGGCTCCTCATTGCCGTGGCTTCTCTTGTTGCAGAGCACAGGCTCTAGGCGTGTGGGCTTCAGTAGTTGCAGCACATGGGCTCAATAGTTGTGGCTCACGGGCTCTAAAGCACAGGCTCAATAGTTGTGGCGCACGGGCTTAGTTGCTCTGTGGCATGTGGTATCTTCCTGGAGCAGAGATCGAGCCCTTGTCCCCTGCATTGGCAGGCGGATTCTTAACCACTGCACCACCTAGGAAGCCCGTGACTTCTCTTTCATCAAGAATTCAGTTTCTGGGAATTGTGTGTAATTAGAATGTCAGTAAATAAAATAAGTGCAGTATGGGAGTCTATCATTTAAAGCAGCATAGTGTTAAATCTGTGTTTAGCCATGTCTTTCTGAACATGATTTCCTATGTTGTCTTTTGACTGACAGGTCCACCACAAGGAATAACTACGATTGCGATGGAGGGAGCCATCTATGCCAGAAGGGGCTGGCTGTGCAAGGGCTAGAGGGGGTACTGGGGCAGATGCCAACAGTAGGAGTTAACAGCCGCACTTGTGGCTACAACAAGTGGAAATTTTAATCACTACTCAGGAGGAGTCAAGGGACATCATGGGACCCAGACACAAGGAGGTACGCTGAGTCAGCGTTTTTTTTGAGGGGAGAGTACTGTATTATTATCCACATCATTCTGGTTTCTCTTTTCCAAATTAATGTTTTCTGTGTTATACTGATGATGAATGAAGGCTATCTGCTGAAAGGAAGTTCTGGAATGCCACCCTGTTTTATGCAAGTCTCAAAAAAAAAAAAAAAAGATTTTGCCCACTCAAAATAACCATTACTTTGCTGGAATCGGATTATTCTGGAAGAATGGCTAACAATTTAAATATGAGTGAGAGATTTTATAGCTAGTTAAGGTGTAGAGATGGGAGAAAAAAGATTTGTAGAAAGTAAATGTTTAATGGTCTACATCAGGATTGGCAAATACTTGATTCCAAACTCCTCCACCCTCCTATACCCCCAACCTGTAGCGGACACCAGTAATCAATCTTCCCATTCTTTCCCACTGAGCTCAAAGGAGGTCACGCATTCTTGAATACATTTTTCCAGGCACCATTCCTAATCAATTGACGTTAGAAAGAGAAGTAAAATCCAACGATCATCTCAGATCTAGAGGTCTTTTATGTTTCATGGGAAATGCAATCTCCTTGCTATGTTCTTCAAAGGAGGCCATGTCCTTGAACCACAAAATTGGCATTTGTGAATACGGTCAATTATTCAATAACACATATTTTAAATTTGACTATAAATTTTATTGTGTTTCATGAATGTGGGATATATCCTTTAACAGTTTGTAATGTAGATATATAGTGCCTCTGGTATTGGGAGATGATTATTTATGCAGTAAATCCTCCATGGTGATTATTAAACCAAATCTTACATATGATCACTATAACTTGCAAACTGTATTTCTAATATCATAATTATAATATATAAATAGATTTTTAGTTAATAACATTATGTCTAACATTTACATATGAATAGATAATTGCTTATGTTTATCTATTACTTGTGATTTCAATGAGAAATTTATCTTGGTAATTTAAATATCTGTAATAAAAATCACATTTAATATAAATGATGCATTTCATCATATAATTATATAGTTTAGAGTTTGAAGACATCTTAGAGATTATTCCTCCCTAAAAAGTTATGCAGAAATTCTTTCTACAGTAATTTTTATAGATAGTCACCCAAATTTCATAGACCATATTTGGTAAGAGGGAAGTCACTGTATCCCTAGCTAGCTCATTTAATGTGAGAATGTGAGAGCAACTATAATTATTAAAACTTCTTTCTTTTTTAAAAGCAAATCTCAGATATATTATTTCACCCTTAAACACAAATACAGTAGTCCTCCTTTATCTGCAGGAGATTCGTTTCAAGACACCCCCCAGTGGCTAGTACCAAATTCTATGTTTTCTCCTATAAGTAAATACCTATGATAAAGTTAATTTATAAATTAGGTACAGTAAGAGATTAACAATAGTTAATAATAAAGTAGAATAAACATAACAATATGCTGTAATAAAAATTATGTGAAGGTGGTCTTCCTCTCTGTCTAAATATCTTACTGTATAAATTTAAGTGCTTGGTTAAGATGGAAGAGGCATTATCACACACTGTAGCTGGCAGTTTTAGGTGCATCAGCAAAACTAGCACAAATTTCTTTTTCCTTCTTCACTAGTTCATGCTACTATGAAGATTTTTTCTTCCTGCAGATCTTAGCAACCTCAGCATTCAATTTTTTTCTTTCCTTATTAAGTCTAGAACTTTCACCTTTTCACCTAGAGAAAGAGCTTCATTGCATCTCTTTGGCATATCTGAATGGCAGCATCACTATTCTTGTGCTTTGGGGCCATTATTAGGTAAAATAAGTTACTTTAGCACAAGCACTAAGACTCCACGACAGTCCATCTGATAACTGAGATGGCTACTAAGTGACTAACAGATGGGATACTCTAGACAAAGGGATGATTCACCATCAGAGAGGGATTGCTGCAGATTTCATCATGCTGTTCACAAGGGCACACAATTTAAAACTTAGGAGTTGCTTATTCCTGGAATTTTCCATTTAATATTTTTTGGACCACAATTGAACATGGGTAACTGATACCATGGATAAGGGAGGACTACTGTAAGTTTTTTTTTTAAATGGAGGGGGAATTTGCTAACAAAACCATTACACTATTGTTACATCTAACAAGATTAAAGAGAATATATTAAGTAATTATTGAAAAAATTATGGTTGTTTTAGCTGGGTGAGTGGTAAATGGGGATTATTATGCTGTCTATTTTTGAATATGTTTAGAAATCTTCCTAATGAAATTATTTAAAAAATATTACTGGAGGTAACATATATATATACACACACATATATATACACACATACATATATACATATATGTACATATATATGTGTATACATATACATATATATGTAAATATTATTTTATAAAAATTTTATGTCGAGTGGAAATCTGCCACTTTGTAATTCAAACCCATTTCGTCCACTAGAGCAGTGGCTCTCAAACTTTAGTGTGTATTTAGATTATCTGAGGTTATTTGGAGGGTTTCTTGTAACACAGATTACTGCTTCACTCACAGCACTCCCCCCTACTCCCGCCAAGAAATTTGGATTTCTTAGTTCTGTGGTAAGACTGATATCTATCTAGGGACTCATTTTGAAAACTTCTGATCCATGTTAACTCTACTGGAGCCCAAGGCTATGGCCCTAGTATCTGATGACATAATTACTAAGAGCTATAGGGGATAAATAATGTTAGGGTTTGAGATGTTTAAATAAGAAACGAGCAGCAAGTCAGCTTCTATACCATGTTCTCATGCATCTGTTTACATTTCCAAATATAGATACATAGAAACTTTATACAACCTGACCACCTGAATTGAGTTTTGGACTAGGTATAAGTACAAATTCTATATGTGAACATGTGACTTTTACCATGCAAATTAAAGTTTAAAATACTTCTATTCATATAGAAAAACTCAACTATTCTGATATCTGTGTTTAGCTGGAATAAATATTTGTGCTGGGATGGTAAAATCTTCCTGGATTGATAAGGTTGACACTTCCATGGGCACCATAGTCATTTCAGTGCCTGTTATATTTCCTTAACACTTTTCCTCCTAGAAACTCATTTACTCAGCCTGGAGGATATAGGTGAAAATATACTTTAGAAATGATACGTGCATTTTTCACTTTTATATTACTCACAGGGTTGAAGGAAATTTTCCCTTCATAATAGCCTTGGATCAAAAACCTGACGGAACTGGCTTTAGTCATAATTGGCAAAGCATATAAAACACTATGCTTAGGAATCATTCGCGATAAGGGGATTAAGGAAACTGGTTTCTTCATCAAATAGGTGTTGAGCACTGTCTATGTACAGTATACTATGTTAGTATATGGAGTTTAATGCAAAGAAGAAAACATGTGAATCTTGCTTGCATGCTGCAAGTGAGTAAGCAAGATACCATATGAATACAAGTAAACTTCAGATTACCTTCCATGCCCAGAGAATTCCACAAAAGATGCTTGTTACTGAATTTAAAATATTCTCAATATCTGAAAATAAAGCTATTAGATATTCTCAATTCTACCTCATTATTTCTTTCCTGTCACACCTAAGCTTCTAGAAACCATACCCTGTATTTATTTCCTTTTCTTCACCTTGCATTTACTTCACATACTGCAATTTGTCTTCTGTTCTAACTATTCCTCTTAAAATTCCTCTCAACAAGGTCATCAGTGACCATTTTAACTGCAAATTAAAAAAAAAAAGTTTAGAGATTTTTTCCTCTTACTAGATCTTTTTGCTGACTTAGGTTGGAAAATTTTTATTCCCTTGAAATCTATGACATCCTGCTCTCATACTTTTTCTACTCTAGGTAAATATGGTGAACAATTTCTTAATGATATCAGCCTAATCTGTTTAACCCAATTTATTTTCATATCACCCAAACCTTGGCACATTATAGGTCTGGTGTCCTCCAGGAGAAGTTAGGCCAGCCAGCCATAAATCTTCAATGGCAAATATTATGGACATTTTCTTTATGCAAGTATTCTTTCAAGGTACTATGAGGGAGAAAAAATGAGGATGTATGTATATTCTAAAGGAATTTATAATCTATTGGATACTATGTAATCAAATAACCATACTATTAGGAACATTAAGGTAAAAGCTATAAAAGAAGTAGCAAGTGCTATTTAGCATTTCTTTTCTGGAAATATGGCCAACAAGACATTTAAAATGCTTTAGTATTTTAGGAGGAGGATAGAGATGTTTATTAACTTTAGAATTTATGTAATTGTACATTACAATTTTAAGGGTGACCACTAAATTACATTTACTGTACAACTTTCATGAAGTAAAATGAGGGGACACATGAAGTCAACAGAAAATGAGGTTAAAATTCAAGAAAAAAGCAGGACAATTAAAAATCACAAAATAAATTATTAGCAATAAGTCCAAATATATCAGTAGCCATAATAAATGTAAATGGATTAAATTGCCAGTTAAAAGAATGACAGACTTGATAAAAATTTTTTTTTGCTATTAGTATCACTGATGATCCACATGAAAACAAATGCTCAAAAACTCCAACTCCTACAGAAGTCACTTTCATATGGTTTTACAAATGAAATGAGAAAAGCAAAAGCTTCAGTCTCTTAGAGAACACATTTAACCACAAATAAAGAAGTATTTCTTAGACAAGACATAATAGCACAAACCACAAGTGGGAAGATGGTTAAATTGACTACAAATACATACAATTACTTGATTTGTGTGAGGCATTATTGGACACTCAATATTAGCTATAATAATATTTTTAAAATTCTTTTTTTTAATGAAAATATAAAAAACTACAAGTATAAGATAATTTGAGCAAAGATATTTAAAAGCAAAAGCATGATAAAGGCTAGCATTCAGAATTTTAAAAGATCTTAAAATATATGTAAGGAAAAGATAAATTCAATTGAAAAATTGGTAAAATTGATGAATAGGCAATTTTTTAGGAGAAGGCAAGTGACTAATAAACTTGTTCAAGTTAGGGGAGATGTCAAGATGGTGGAATAGGAGGATGCAGAATTTGTTGCTCCTTACAAGTACATCAAGAATACATCTACAAATGGAACAATTCTCATAGAGCACCTGTTGAACATTAGTGAAAGACCTCAGACACCTAAAAGGACAAGAAAAATCCCTTCACAACTGGGTAGGACAAAACTCTCAAGGAAAACACAGGCAGAACACTCTTTGACATAAATCGCAGCAAGATCTTTTTTGACCCACATCCTAGAATAATGAAAATAAAAACAAAAATAAACAAATGGGACCTAATTAAACTTAAAAGCTTTTGCATAGCAAAGGAAACCATAAATAAGACAAAAAGACAACCTTCATAATGGGAGAAAATATTTGTAAACGAAGCATCTGACAAAGGATTAATCTCCAAAATATACAAGCAGCTCATGCAGCTCAATATCAAAAAAAACAAACAACCTAACCAAAAAATGGGCAGAAGACCTAAATAGACATTTTTCCAAAGAATACATACAGATTGCCATACAGACACATGAAAAGATGCTCAATATCACTAATTATTAGGGAAATGCAAATTAAAACCACAATGAGGTATCACCTCATACCAGTCAGAAAGGCCATCATCAAAAAATCTACAAACAATAAATGCTGGAGAGGGTGTGGAGAAAAGGGAACCCTGATGCACTATTGGTGGGAATGTAAATTGATACAGCCACTATGGAGAAGGGTATGGAGCTTCCTTAATAAACTAAAAATAGAACTACCATATGACCCAGCAATCCCACTCCTAGGCATATACCCTGAAAAAACCATAATTCAAAAAGACACATGCTCCCCAATGTTCACTGCAGCACTATTTACAATAGCCAGGACACGGAAGCAACTTAAATGTCCATTAACAGATGAATGGATAAAGAAGATGCAGTACATATAGACAATGGAATATTACTCAGCCATTAAAAGGGATGAAATTGGGTCATTTGTAGAGACATGGATGGACCTAGGGAATGTCATACAGAGTGAAGTAATTCAGAAAAACAACTATCATATACTAACACATATATGTAGACTCTAGAAAAATGGTATAGATGATCTTATTTGCAAAGTAAAAATAGAGTCACAGAAGTAGAGAACAAATGTATGGATACTAAGGGGGAAAGGAGGGGAGGAATTGGGAGATTGGGATTGATGCATACACACTATTGATACTATATATAAAATAGACAACTAATGAGAACATACTGTATAGCATAGGGAATTCTACTTAATGCACTGTGGTGACCTAAATGTGAAGAAAGTCCAAAAAAGAGGGGATATATGTATATGCATAGCTAATTCATTTTGCTGTACAGTAGAAACAAACACAACATTGTAAATCAACTATACTGCAATATAAATTAATTAAAAACAAAAATCAAAAGACAGGGACTTCCCCAGTGGCTCAGTGGTTACGAATCCCCAATGCAGGGGACACAGGTTCAATCCCTGGTTCAGGAAGATCCCACATGCCTTGGAGCAACTAAGCCCACAAGCCACAACTACTGAGCCTGCACTCTAGAGCTCTCGAGCCACAACAACTGAGCCCACATGCCACAACTACGGAGACCCGAGCACCAGGAGCCTGTGCTCTGCAACAAGAGAAACCACTACAATGAGAAGCCCACGCACCACAACGAAGAGTAGTTCCCACTCCAGCTAGAGACAGTCCGTGAGCAGCAATGAAGACCCAACACAGCCAATAAGTCAACTGATATATAAAATAAGGTTATATAAAAAGAAACTTGTTCAAGTCAATTAATAATCTGGAGAGTACAAATTAAAACCACAATAAGAAAGAAGTTTCATCTCTCAGATTAAAAGAAATTAAAATGCCCTGAAAATACCAGGTTTCGGTGAGAATGCGGAACAATGAGAACAATGCTGGGAGTGAATACTGGAACAAATCCTACAACTCCATAATTTAACGTTTCGGCATATAAACTCAGAGAAACCTCTCGAGTATATGTACAAGGAAATTGTTTTAACAACTTTTCTTGTAATACTGAAAAAAAAAGCAGAGGAAGTCAATGTCTATCAACATGGAGAATGGATAAAAAAATGTGTATTATGATGACAGAATACCCTATACTAATAAAAATAAATGTTAGGATTACATGTATCAGCAAAGCTAAATGTTGATCACCCCCAACCCACCAAATCCCCTTAAGTCATAGGATAAGATGTATAACATGACATCATTTTAACATTTTGAAAAATGAAAAGCTGTACATTATTTAGAATATATACTTAGAAATATACATTTATATATACATATTTATGTTATAAATGTGTATATATAATTACATACATACATATACATTATAAAGAATGCATACGAATGAAAAATATCAAAACTATAATAATGGTTACCTCAGAGAGAGAGAGAGAAGAATTCCTTTGGAAAAGGGTTAACAGATCCTCAGCTATGTTTTTAACTCTTTGTTAGTTATATTCTTCTCTATATTTTATGTATTTGAAACACTTCAAAAATATGTATTTTTCGAAGGACTACAAGAGTTGGGGGAGGGTGGGGAAATCAACTTTGACTGGAGGGAATCAAGGAAAGGTAACAAGCTGGTGAAAGAAGCAAAGAGATGAAAGGCTGGGATGGAAGTGAAGAGGACACCACAGAGGAAGGTAACACCTTGAGCTTCTGCCCTGAAACTAGGAGCAACCGTAGAGAACTGAGGATGGCTCAGTTGCACTTGAATGTGGCGACAGGTAGAGAACAGGAAGAGGAAATGTAATTTAGGAAACTCAGGGAAAGCTTTGACCATTAGGGTTTTCTATTTTGTTCACATACAGTGGGAAGACATATATAGGGCTTTTCTGCAGGGAATTATAAGATTTGGTATGTGCTCTCTGTTAGTGGGAATGTAAATTGATATAGCCACTACAGAGAACAGTATGGAGGTTCCTTGCAAAACTAAAAACAGAGTTATCATATGACCCAGCAATCCCACTACTGAGCATTTACCCAGAGAACATCATAATTCAAAAAGACATATGCACCCCAATGTTCACTGCAGCACTATTTACAATAGCCAGGACATGGAAGCAACCTAAATGTCCATCAACAGAGGAATGGATAAAGAAGATGTGGTACATATATGCAATTGAATATTACTCAGCCATAAAAAGGAACAAAATCGGGACATTTGTAGAAACATGAATGGACCTAGAGCCTGTCATACAGAGTGAAGTGAGTCAGAAAGAGAAAATCAAATATTGTATATTAACACATATATACAGAACATAGAAAAATGGTACAAATCAACCGGTTTGCAAGGCAGAAATAGAGACACAGATGTAGAGAACAAACATATGGACACCAAGTGGGGAAAGCAGGGGGGTTGGGGTGGGATGAAGTGGGAGATTGGGATTGCCATATACACATTACTAATAAGAAAAAAAAAATCAAATTGTACATTTTAAATATATGCAGTTTATTGTATGTCAATGTATCTCAATAAAAGTTCTTAAAGGAAAAAAAAGATTTGGTATGTGCTTTAGAAACACTAAAATGGTATAGAATAAATCAAAATGTATTATAAAGATGATGAATCTGATATGAGAAGCATACTTAAGAAACGACTGCAATATTCCAGGCAAGAGATGATGGGGCGGTACCTGTAGCTAGGAGGGTGGCACTGAAAGTGGGAAAGAAAAGATGGGTGTGAGAAAGAGTATTGAGATAAGAATGAAAAGATTCAGAGTCTGATTGAGATGGGGTGTGGAGATAACGTAAGATTCACAGATAACTACAAGGTCATTAATAGAAACATAAATATCAGAAGGATGCACTGGTTTTGAAAAGAAAGTTCAGTTTTAAACATTGAATTTTATCTATAGAGATTTTGAGAAGGGAGCTGAGAACCATATATCTGGTCAATGATGATGTTAAAAGGCATGAAACATCCAAAGGAAACAAGAAAATATTGGTGGGATAGAATCTTCTGGAATGACTGTTTTTAGGATGCTGAAAGAGAACTAGGAAGAGTTGCATAAGTGGTGCTAAGAAAGGATCTAAGTAGGTGGTCATAGCAACATGCTGAAGCAAGGTGAAGTAACTAGAATTGAATTTAATGATTCATAGGTCACCGGTGCCTGTTGAGACAATGGTTTTAAAAGAAAGGCTAAAAATGTAATGCATTGTTTAAAAACTCTAATGAAGTTCTGATTATAACTTAATTTTAAAGCATTCCTAATGCTATTTTAATTAACTATGTAATTTGATTCCAATTTGATTGTTTCTTTCTTCCCTTCCTATTTATCACTGTTGTGGGGATTTTCTCATCTTCGGGGCATTTACCAAAAAATAGTTTCCAGAAACAGTTACAAGATGGGTGAAGTGTAAAACAGTGTAGCTTCCTTCATTTCTCCCACTGACGGAGGTATGTTCCAAAGCCCTAAGGTTTTTTTTTTTGGTTTTTTTTTCTTTTGTTTTCTTAATTTTTACTTTTTGACTGCCCTGCTCGGCATGTGGAATCATAGTTCTCCCACCAGGAATCAAACCCACGCCCCCTGCATTGGAAGTGTGGAGTCTTAATGACTGGACAACCAAGGAAGTACCCCAAAGCCCTAAGGTTTTAAAAATGACTTTGCGCCAGTAATTTTAGTGATAATGACTATTATGTTCACCTATTTTAGGTACATCCATTGAATTAATGGGATTAGTTTGTGTTTTCCTTTTTAACTAATTAATCTGTCAGCATATGACATAACCAGTTTCTCAGATATAACATAATTTTGGTATTCCATGTACTCAAGTCTTTTATCAATAACATTTGTATGGTCCGGTTCATATTTTTACAGACTAACAGTAGGTTTCTCCTTCAAATATTTCTCTAAAAAAAGTCATAGTAAATCCTAAATATTAGGCAGTTGGTTATATTTGTTATTACTTATAATTATTAATATAGTAAAATTATTATTTTCACATGCAGAATCATCACAGCATCTTAAATCTGGAAGAGGTCTTAGAGAAAATTAACCTGCTTCGTTTGACATATGAGTAACGAAGATTCCAAAAAAATTAAGAAACTAGGTAAAAGTCACATGGCATGTTAACACATCATACATGATTCAGAGCTATACAGTTACAAAGACCAACACATAATAAAATGAAGTAAACAATTATCTGCCTGTTTAGTCATTCTAAATATTATTAGATTTCCACTATAGACATAAAATTATATTAGGAGCTTAGGAGGAAACAAAAGGCGGTGATAACATTGTTCCTTCCCTCTAGGAGGTACATAATAGGAAAAATCCTTACTGTGCCATCTATAGAATCTAATATACAAAGTTATCAATGTTGGATGAGGAAGAATGAAGAATTTTAGTTAACAAAATGCCTTTTCTCTATTACATAGTAAAAGTACTAACAGACAAACCAATCAAGGGACTTTATAAATATTTTTTAAACAAAGCAGTCAAGCTCATTATCAAGTGCCAGATGCTTTAAGAGTTCACTTCAACTCACATTTATTTTGTCATCAGAAAGGCTTGACCACCAAGCAGGATTGGGAGCTTTAGCTAGATTTTTCTCCCTTTTCCCTTCATTTAGGAAATCTCTTTACTTCTCACTCAATACTAGAAACAGAGGGGCGTGCACAAAGGCACTTTGAATTGAGTATATATGAAAACAGTAGGTCTTAAATATTCAGTGTAATGGCACAAAGTTTTGAAATAACTATAAAATTTAAGCTTAAGGTTAGAACTCAGGTTATTGTATATTAGGGAAATTTTGGGGAAAGGAGTAACGGTTAATAAAGGAAATTACTGCTACAATAGAGGAAGAGAGATATTGTATAGTTCCCATTTTTTTCTAAATCATGTATTTGAGTTCTCAAAAAAATTGCTTTTTGATATGAGTAGGATGGAAAACAGGAATGGGCCATTAGAAAAGCAGAGTAAACTAAGGCAGCATGACATTAAGCCATGATGACTGAGGGGTACTAACAAAATTCTGAAAGATTAGTTTTTAAGAAACTATTCAAATTCGTTCCACTTAATATTAAATGAATGCTTGGCTACATTACTCTTAAGACCTGAAAAGCATGTGTTCCCACAGAGTAGTAAATGATTCTAGATTTGGCCACAGTGTGGAGATATTGCGACACAGATTCACCTTGCCAGGCTGGCAGAATGCGGAGTTCTCATACTGGAACAGGGATTTCCACTGCTTGCACTGATTTTCCTTTCCATTTTATAACATCTTATCATAAACAAGTGCTTCCATTTTCTAGTATAAATTTATACACGTGTATGACACACTTTTCTTTGGAAGGAACATTGGAATTTCCATGCATCTGGTACCCCTAAATGTTCACATGTGATGCTTTTAACTGATCCTCCATATTACAACTAGGAATCCATGTAATGCCAAATTAATCAATTTCAGTATACAGTGTTCTTGAAACACCCACTAGAGCATATAAAATAATAACAAATACCACCACAGCTTGTGGGTTTCATCTAAGAATGAAATGGCACTTGTGGTAAAAAGCATTCATGAATTCATGTACAAATCAAGCTGTTCACTCATTGCACAAACAGGAAGTTCCTACTCTGTGCCAGGCACACTTTCTGGACACGGGGAGAGACAGGAAAATATGATGACTCCCTACTGGAATAGAGTGCCATTGCAAAGATATAAAAAAGACATAATTACTATGTGAAATAAACATAATGAAGGGAAAAGAAAGAATATAATAAAATATCTTAAATTGATACAGATGAGAAGAAAGGAAGGAGGGTGGTGATATTAGCCAGGTGGACCCTGTTCCATGCAGAGGGAACAGGTCCTCAGGGGGAAGGAGTCTGGCAAGGTCAACAGACTGAAACAATGTTACTAGGTTAACAGGGCTTTAACCTGTTGAGCGTGGTGGGCTGAGAATGGCAGGAGATGACCTGTCACGTCAGCAGAAGCCAGAATATTCAAGCCGGTGAGTGACATGACAAGGATTGTAGATTTTATTACAGATTCTGTGGGAAGCCATTGGAGGGTTTATAAGAAAGAGAGCAAGAAGATTAGCTTTTTGCTTCCTGCTATACTGTGTAAATTCCAACTCTAAGCATTAAAAACTTTCAGGATATTTTTTACTAGTTTTCTTTTTTTCTTCAATTTTGTAATTTATTTTCCCAGAAAACACCTTGCACAAGAGATGCTTAAAGTTTAAGGAATACAGTTTTGGGTAAAAAAAAAATCCCTTTGAAAATATGTTTGATTCTGGTGATAATATTTCACTTTTTTACTACAATATAATTCTCCATTCAGCCATAAATTTGTGTAATTTGATAGCTGAAAGGACTTTATTTGAAAAACAGATGGATAATTAAACTACTAAACTGTATTTTAGCAATGTTCATTGAATTTATTATTCAGGGGAAAAAAAGAACAAAAAAATCCCAACGATTGTGTTCAATACATAATGTGCAGAAATGTAGACCTTTTAAACTGAGCTGGGTATCTTTTGGCAGTGAGAAAGCCGAGGCTCATCCCTTGTGAATGAACTTGCTATGTCACTCTATAGAAACTATTTACATTCTCTTGTACACTGAGAATTCCAGCACCTACATAACCATACAGGGTATCTTGCAGAGTGATTGTTATGTGCTGAAGTGACTGAAGGTGGTTCAGAATTGGCTACATGTTTTTAAAATAGTTAAATGTCATCCAAGCTCACCAGCTACAAAGCTGCAACTTAAAGGGAAAAGAAACAGAATGATAAAGAGTGGATAATAATTACAGGGATGAAATTAAGATACAGAGTTCTCTCAAATTGACTCTACTTGCAATCCACCCTCAGGGTAAAAAGTAGAAAATTTACAGAAATAAATGTACGGGAAACTTGCTTCAAAAATAAGTTGGAGGGATTAATTACAGGTTTAGAGGAATTAACATTTTTAAAAATGACATTTTAAATAAATTAAAACTGGCGATGAAGGGCTTTTGCATGTGCCCACATACCATCTTTGAGATGCTCTTCTTTCCTTTGTATATATTCACGTTTTCATCTGGTATCATTTTTCTTCTGCTTGTTCTATTCCATTATCATTTTTCCTAATTCCTGACTGCTAACTATGGATTCTCTCAGCTTTTTTCAAAAGTTCTTCACTTCACTTTTAGTTTTAAAAGATGTTTACTCTGGGTACAAGATTTTAGGCTGATTGTTTTATTTTCTATCAGGATGTTAAAATGTAGCTTCATATTTTTGAGAGAAGTCTGAAATCATTCTCATAGTTGTCCTCTATATATAATGAATCTTTCCTTCCCTCTGACTACTTTTATAGTTTTCTCTTTATCACTTTTTTTTATAGCAATTATGATGTTCTCAGTATAGTTTCCTTTTTTCGCGATCTTACTTGGGATTTATTAAGCTTTTTGAGTCTGTGTGCTTACAGTTTTTATCAAATTTGGAAAAAAAATTCTGTCATTTTTTCCAAATGTTCTTTTCTATTCTTTTTCTTTCACATTTTTTCCCTCTATCTGGAGACACCATAAACACAGGTTATGCTGCTTGATATTGTCCCACAGGACAGTGAGGCTCTGTTCATTTTTCATTTTGTACTTGGTTTTCTCTGTGCTTTTGGGGGGATAGTTTCTATTGCAATGTCTTCCATTTATTTCTCTTTCCCTCCTGAACTGTTTAATTTGCTGACAACCCATCCACTGAAATGTTCACGACAAAGTATTTTTCATTTCTGGAGTCTCATTTGAGTGTTTTTTATATCTTCCAATTCTTTCTTCATTATATTTATGTTCTCTTTTAAATTCTGAGCATATTTACAATATTTACTGTAGTTGCTTTAGAGTCTTTGTCAACTAATTCCATCATCTGTTATTCCTTGGTCTGTTTATACTGATTCATTTTTTTCCAGGTTAAGATTTATATTTTCCTGGGACTTCCCTGGTGGTCCAGTAGGTTAAGACTCCATGCTCCCAATGCAGAGGGTCTGGGTTCGATCTCTGGTCAGGGAACTAGATCCTGCAAACATGCCACAACTAAAGATCCTACATGCCACAACAAAGATCCCATGTGCTGCAACTAAGACCCAGCACAGCCAAATAAATAAATAAATATTAAAAAAAAATAGTAGGCAATTTTTACACTTAAAAAGTTTACATTTTCCTACTTCTTGATGCATTTAATAATTTTTTTTTAATTGCTTCTTTTTTTTTTATTTTTTTTATTTTTTATTTTTTTGGGGGTACACCAGGTTCAATCAACTGTTTTTATACACATATCCCCATATTCCCTCCCTTCCTTGACGCCCCCCCCTCGAGTCCCCCCCACCCTCCCTGCCCCAGTCCTCTAAGGCATCTTCCATCCTCGAGTTGGACTCCCTTCATTTAATAATTTTTGATTGGCTGCTAGACATGGTCAGTTTCTTGTTTTTGAGTGCTAGATTTTGTTGCATTCCTTTAACAAGTTCTACACTTTGTTCTGGCAAGTTACATCACTTACAAATAAGAAGGTCCATTCAAACCCTGCTTTTTAGTCATTTTTGGGTGGGTAAATATAGCCATTCTTTAGGACTACTTTATTTCCAATATAAAGAGTAGTCTTTTCTGGAGACTCTATAGACACCCAGTGTATTAGTCTGCTTGAGCTGTGATATCAGAATACTGCAGACTGGGTAGCTTAAACAATGTGGATTTGTTTTCTCACAGTTCTAGAGCCTAGAAGTCCAAGATGAAGGTGATGGAAGATTGGTTTCTGGTGAGAGTTCTCTTCCTGGCTTGTAGATGGACACCTTCCCACTGTGTTGTTATATGGCTTTTTCTCTGTGTTCATGTTCTGAAAGAGATGGAACTCTTTAGTGTGTTTCCTTCTTATATATAAGGACACCAGTACTATTAGATTAGGGTCCCACCCTTATAACCTCATTTAACCTTAAATATTTCTTTAAATGACCTCATTTAACCTTAATTATTTCCTTAAATGTTCTATCTCCACACAGAGTTAGGGTTTCAATATAAGAATTTTAGGGGAACACAATTCATTCCATGAAACCAGTATTCAATGAGGTTCTTCCACTCTGGTTGGTGTTTTACCCTACACATGTTCATACTGTTCTTCAAAGACTTCATGTCTCTATAACAATACGTAGAGTTTAGATAGAAGGCAAGTCTAGATATACCTAGAAGACAAGATATATATATCTTGTTAATCTAAATATATTATGTCATACTGTGGTTCCACTCACAGCTCCCAAAACCTAAAAATTATATTTAGTTAAAATCTGACATGAAATCCTTACAAATAAAATTCAATCTCACAAAAGTGAAAATGTTGTGAAATATATCGTGGAAAATTGCCCCCAGTTGAGAAGCACTGCTGTAATGTATCCTTAGATTGACCAAATGTAAAAATAATGAAGCTCTTTGTTAAACAACTGAATTTCACTGCTGTCACAAACATTCTATGGCAATGTCACTCAACCTTTTGTGCAAGAATTACACAGATGCAAGTAACTGTAGGGAGTGCATCTGAGTTTAAAAAGTTGTACAGGTGATAACAATACACATCAAATCTTGAGAATTACTATGCTAGAGCTCAAACTTGAGTGTGCATCAGAATCAGCTGGAGGCCTTGTTAGAACACAGATTGCCGAGGCTCACTCCCTGAGACTTTGATTCATTAGGACCAGAGCCTAAGACGGTGCATTTCTAACAATTTCCCAGGTGATGCAGCTGGTGATGCTACCTAGGAACCCCCAACCTTGAACACCATTGTTTTACAGCGCAGTTATTTGTGCTGTTTAACTCTGGCAATAGTAATTTTTCAAACAAAAATTTTACTAATAATGTGGTAAGGTTGAGAGGACCATGTTTTATAGTTGAAGAAGCATGGCAATTAGAATCAAAATGAAAACAAGACACCTTTCTTCAGATCTTGCTCAACCCTTACTGGAAGGTCATTTTGTGTCCTGGAATCTCAGATTCATCATCTGTAGAAAGGGAATTATCCTATATGATTTGCTACCTTGTATAACACATTTATATTAATTAATTTTCAGTAATAAGCACTACTTTCACACCACTCTTTTCTCATATACCCTTCACTGGAAAAAAATTATCCTGATAATAGTGTATGGACCCTCTTAACTAAAAAGGCTCTAAACAATTAAGGCAAAATCACCGGAGGATCCTTTCTCATGGTATCTGGAGCATAGTCATCATTCTAATCTTCTTGGTCAACTGTGGAATAGTCCTTAAGAAGTACAGTGGGCTCTGAGTCCTGACTGGATAGGTTACATCTTGAATCTCTTTAACCAAGGAATACACAGATTCTGGATTTACTTTAGAATTAACCAGAACTTTTGACATTCTAATAATGTGAGGAAGAACTAGGAATGTAGCCACTATGATTATTTCAGACTGAACTAAAAACATTTATATCTACCTTACTGAACTTTCTGGTTACTTTTGGTCATTTATGAGAAAGAAACATGACATCACTTGAGAGTTTGAGAGCTTTGCCAATAAGATGCATCAGTCATTAGGAGCCTGCATCTCAAGATAGACATGTTACATAATGTTCTTTACTACATTTTCCTGCTGGAAGGATGTGTAATGTGTGTTACCACTTCTGTCATTAAGGGTATGGATCTTGCTTAGCATGACATTTTGTGGGATCCTAGTTGTGTGGTATATTTATAGGCATCTAACCGGATGAATAACACCTGATGAGTTTAAAGCACACACATTATTGGTAATACGGCCATCTTTCTGAATAAACTACAAAAACAAATCTAAATTCTGTGGTAATGCTTCCATCTGTCCTATGATATTCCTTATAGTAGAATATCATACAGTGGTAGTGTCACAAATGTTATGTCTCTAGAGCATCATGTAGCCTTGGGAGCAGAAATATCTGAAGAACCAAAAAAGAGTAAAGGCTATAATTAAAAATAAGCCCCAAGAAATAGTTTCCATGTGGTTGCGAGAAGCCCTTGAGCACAGCTGGAAAATTTCAGGCTGAAATATGTTGGAACAATAGTTTACAGAGGAAAGTAGCTGGGTTTGTGGTTACACTTGGAAGTGAAATTTCCTTGCTTGGTCATAATAGCAAACTAGCTATAAAGTTTGGAAGAATATTCCCTAAAGAAGATTGTCACTCCCTGAATTACAAAGAGAAATATAATAGAAGATGATTTTTTAAATGAGTATGGGCTTATACTCACATTAAGTATAGTTTAAGAATAGTTTATTACACACAAATGGAAATAAGTTTCCAGGTGTAAAGAAAAATATAGATTTAGTTAATAATAAAGGGTTGAAGAAGCCAAAATTTGGGAGAGGAGATTAGGATTTAGTACAAAGTTCTAAAATAATGTTACATTTTAAATCTTATGGTACAAATGTCTCCTTTTAGTATTTGAATAAACATCCCAATATGTCCAAAAATCAACTCACTATTTCCTTCCAGATTTGCTTTCTTCTGTATCTCCTTTTTTTTGTTATTGTTACTGGCATAATCTTCCCTCAAGTCATCTACTCTTGAAACTTTGGTGTTATCTTTTATTTCTCCCTCTATTCATCTTTCATATTAAATCAATTGTTAATTTCTTTCACCCAGATGGCTAATAAGTCATTCACATCCATATCTATTTTTAAAATTGTTTTAAGATGCTGGGATTATTGAAAATAGTCTTAAAAGAAACGCTACGCAGAGTACTGTGAAGTTGTAAAGCCTTCAGGTGTGGAAAATCATATGGAAGTGGGAGGAGCGGAGGAAGGTTGGTTAATTTGTGGTTGATGAAATTTTAAGAAATCAATGCATCGAAAAGTTAGAGTGGAATCCAGGAGTAGGGATAGAAAAGCTGAAAACAGATGTGTGGTGGGCACATGTGGGCAATCATGAATAATATTTTGGATGATAGAGGTACATTTTAGAACAAGAATGTATACTGCTGCTGACAAGCAGTATTATCAGACTATTAAAAATGATTCCTAATATGGGTCTATCTGGGGTGAAAACGGAATCTCTAAGAAAGTAGCTTCAATCAATATTTCTTCAACCTTCAGACATATTATTAGTAAATTATGTAGTTGTTAAAATATAATGCTGGAGATACTGTTCATATTTTTAAAATAATTATAACCTTTTTATTGTTCTGAAAAGGAACTTAAAAGACCAGTGCAATCGATAGCTGTCTTAACGGGCATGCTGGCTCAGTGGTTAGGATATCAGCATATGACAAATTTAAGTACTTTGTCAGAGACAAATCATCATGTTAGTTCAGTGAGTCACTAGGTGAACGTTAGGGTTGTTCCTAGTTGAATTCGTTTTCTACTGCTGTATAACAAATTACCCCACATTTAGCAGTTTAAAACAAAACCCATTTATTACTCACATTTCTGTAAGGCAGAAGTCTGGGACGGCGTAGCTGGGTTCTCTGCTCAGGGTCTCACAAGACTGAACACAGGGTATCAGCGGCTTTGTTCTTAACTGGAGCGTGGCATCTTCCCCAAATTCCTGTTATTGGCAACATTCAGTTCCTTGCAGTTATAATAGAGAGGTCCCAGTTTCTTTGTTGGCCATCAGTGGGCAGCTGTTCTTATCTCCAGAAGGCCATCTGCAACCCTTCTTAGGTGGTTCCTTCCACCCTCGCGGCGGCAAGTCCTTCTCTGATCTCTCTGATGTGCTCTTCTGCCATCAGCTGGAGAAAGCTTTCTGCTTTAAAAGGCTCCTGTGATCAGATCAGGCCCACCTGGATAATCTCCCTGTCTTAAAGTCAACTGTGTCACAGAGCATAACATAACATAATGGCAGGAATGATATCATCATATTCACAGGCTCTGGGGATTAGGGGGAGACTTATTTGCGTGTAGATGTGGCGGGGCGGAGGCGGGGTGGGGGTGGGGGTAGAGGTGGGAGCGGAGATGCATTTTAGAAATTTCGCCTGCCACACCTGTGTGTCAACAATGCGACGCTGAAGTGGTGGGTCACAAGGTGAACCAGTAGGAAAGACAGGCAGGACGGGCTTGTTCTTCCTATTAGGTCTGCAGGTACACTTTTGTCTCATTTTCAATTGGTTTAAATAAAAAAACAAATTGCATCAGAAAAGCTAAATAAATTCTTTTTTGCAAGACCAGAATGCCCTGATTAAATAAGAGTTAACAATGCAGGAATCAGTAATTTTCAAAGAATTAGAGTAAAATTCACTTAGGAGGATATTTAACAAAATGGATATGGAAACATTTTTGGTAAATTGGAAGACAGCGAAGCCACCAACATCTTATGCAACTAGTCTCATGATCCCAATAAATTGCATACATGTTGGCCAAAGGGCTGCAATGAGATAAAATAATCTACCATTTTTAGACATTCTCAAGGAGAAGCATAAAAATGAAATCTTGGATTGCCATGATTTTCTATGATTTAAGAGAAAAACAGTGAATTGGAAATACTGCTTACTTAAGAAAAAGTTTCCTGATAAAGTGAGCGGGCGTTTTCTAAGATTCCCTTACCAAGTGTATATTTACTCCTCTCTCACCTCCCTGCCCCACACCTTGTGTTTTTATGAATGCTATTAAAAAATTCTCATAGGAAGGATATTTTTTGCAACAAAATTTGGGCAGGTTATGGATAATTATATAAAGCATTATAATTGAACAAAATTTTATATTAGACACATTCAAATATACACACATGAATTCAATCCCCTGAATATGTCCTTTGGAAATATTAATGGATGTAATTCTGAAATAAAATATGAAATTGAATTACTAAAAAAAAGAGTAAATCTGATTAAAAAATATATGAGCAAATCTGTTTCTAGATTTAATCATAAATGGATATTATTTTTTTCTGCTTAGCAATAGATGAATAACTGACTTGAAATTTTCAAGATATTGAGCTGTAATTTGAGTGAATTCCCATTTCTATTTTCTTATAGAAAATTTGGTGGTACGGGAAAAAGACAAAAGTTATTAAAAACTTATGAGACTTGGAAGAGCCTAATAGTGAGTATCATGTGATTATAATGTAAAACTAATTTTAATGATATTCAATTTATTATTTTTAAGGAATACTATGTAAGCATTAGTGCTTTTTGTTTTTTTAATTTAATATTGCTATTATACTGGCCCCTACAAATCTAGTCTGATTATCATCTATAAATCTTTTCCTAGAATATTAAAGCCAAACTATATTATAAATTAGTAACATTAATTATGCCATGGAGAAACAAACCCTTTTCCTTCTTTCCCTTTTCATTTTTAAATAGGTAACTTTTTTTTCTTTTCATTTCACAGGTCAATTTTTATCTTATGTAATTCCGTGAATATATTCTTATTCACGAGAAATTTTATTTAATTATTTCATTAAAAATGCTTATATGAGTCAAATTTAATGATTTATCAGCATGTATAATTTACTTTTAGTTTAGAATAAACCATATGTACAGAAAAACTCATTAATCAGAAATGCCATTAATTCACAATGTGTAAATATTCAATTCAGACTAATTGGAATTAACCTTTATATGATCTGTAAAGAGATAATTAAGACATATTTTAGTTTTATACAGAGCAGACATTAAGGCAAGGGAAATGTTCAGCATATATAAAAAAAATAATTTTCCCTTAGTTCTTTTATATACTACTTACCTTATCTTTCAAAATATATATTTAAAAATATATAAAATGTATATAAAATATAGAAAATCACATAGAAATATAGTACCTTTCTCTAAAGCAATGTTTAATTTTCACCATTCATGCAATAATTAAATGCTTATTGAGCACTATGTTCCAGGCACTGTGCCAGCGATATTGATAATAGAAATACCAACAGAAAATATTTATTGAGCACATTATGCTATGTGCTAGATCTTTTGCTAATCTCTTAACATGTATTATTTCAAGTCCTTACCACAACGCTCTTGGACAGATTTTATTATTATCTGCATTTTTGTGATAAGGGGACTGAAGTATAAGAAATTAGATAATTTACCTAAAGTCATAGCTAGTGCTATATCCAGAATATACATCAGGTAATCTGACTCCAGAGAGAAAAATTATCGCTATTACATAAATAGTGAAAGAAAAAAATAGTATTCCTGCCCTCATCAAACTTACATCCTACTTACTGGAGACAATATTAAAGAAACAAAATAAGCAAATATTCAATTACAATTAGCAACATATTTTATGGAGAAAAATGATAATGAATTGTGGGAAGACCTAAGTTAGGTAGAGAGATGACGTCTCTGAGGTGATGATATTTAAGCTGAGCATCTAAGTAGGGTGAGTGGGAGTTAGCCAGGACACAAATGTGATGGAGAGATTTGTAAAAACTCAGTGTATTTTAAAATTTTACAGAAGCACTGTCAAAACTGGACAAATAATTATGTGCAAATTAAAAATTTCTTAATATATAATTCAGCATTTCAATCGTTTAATTGCTCCTTTGTCTTACTAGTCAAAATTAGTGAAAACTTTTATATTCATAAATTACTTACACTCAAATTATGTAAACTTCATGTATGTTTCAAGCAACTTCATTTTGAATTGACTTGATATACACTTACTTTGTCCCAGGCATTAGTGTAAGAACTTTATATGTATCAGATCATTTAGTCTAAGAACAACCATGCCAAGTAGGGATGATTTTTATCTGCATTTTGCAGAAGAGTAAACTGAAGCACAAAGAAGCTAAATAATACCATCAAGGTTGTACAGATAATACCTGATCAAACACAGAATTTGAATCCAGGCACTCACAGGCTCCAGAAGCTTTAACTACTCAGCTATATGACAAAGGCTGCCTGATTACTTTAAAGCAGGGACAATCCTTCCTCCCACCTTCACCCCCCCCCCCCCCCCAATACTGTTTGGGTCCTTTCTTCTCAACTTCTGGATGAGAAAGGATATAGTAATTGGAGTGCTTGACTATCAAGATGGGAGAAAAGTGAAGGAAAATTCTGGAACGGAGAGCCCTTCCCAGACCAAGTGTAACAGTGAGAGCCTACAGGGAAGAAGGCGATGAACCAAGGAAGCGTCCCCTTTCATATCTCAGCCTAGATCTGACCCTCACCTCTTCCTACGCTTGGGAAATTGAGGTGCTGAGTCTGAGTCAGTTACAGGACACATTTAAGATTCTGTATCTTTTCCAACATAAAATCTCTAAGTTGAATTTTACTTAGAGCTTCCTATACATTTTAGTTATGTGTTCAATGAGATCTGAGTATTGTCACACATCCAAATTGAACTTAATTGTTAAGCTCTGAAGTCTTGAATATACTCAATATTCAATATTTGTGAATAAATACAACGCTCCTTCTCCTAAAGGAGGCATAATCACTGAAATAAAGGTGCTATACTGTTCTTCAGGAACGTCTTGGCAGCTTTCAAATGTTCCTCAGCGACATTCCCACATCAGCCTTCAGGGAAATGACACTGGCCTGCTACCAAAGCTTTGTTCCATGTCCCCCAGAAATACGACCCTCACTGGTGAATTCTTGTAGCTTTCTCTAAGTGGATTATTCCTATCATGTGTTAGCGGTGACTACTGGCTGAGCTGGCAGGACATAATTCTTTAGTAGGAAAAGCAACTTGAATTAATTTTTATATAAGGTTGACTTTATCCCATTGAAAGTTATGGTATATTAAATTAAAGCACCTTTTAAAAAATGAAACTATGTATGGACTACAATGTCTGTTTCTCCATATATTTATTTCTTTTTTGTAGGTAAGAACATTATTCACCAAATAATGTTTCAGGTGGAGCAGATGTAATTTCTAGAATGGTAACATTGTGACCAACAACACCCTCACCATCAAGCATGCCTTTGGTGCAACTCCCTTTGAATGGGGACAGGTGTGGCTATAAAAGTGTATTGTGGTAAATGTGAATTTATCACATGGAGGAAGTAGGGCAAGGAAGAGGAAGAGGAGGTCACCCAAGACAGATGAGTGTGCAACAGAGCACGGAGACCAGCAAGTAATAAAAGGAAAAGCCGGGTTCTATCAGAGGGCTAGGATGATGATGGCTGGGTAATGAAACAGTTTCTGGAGACTTCCGCAAGTGAGAATTAGAGATTTTTTTTCTTGATGGATACTTGAAGTGTCTCCCATTCTTCTTTCATATCAAGCAAAGATTAATATTTTTCTTTCTTTTAACAAGCCTTTCATTTCTAGACAATGATAATTTTCACATCATGAAAAACATATAGAATCTTCTAACTCAGCTACTTAAATATTATAAGATTCTGTTCTCTAGTATTATATGCGTTCAGATGCTTTTGCTATAGTTATGTTTCAGAGACCATTTAAAAATTTTTAAAAAAATAGACTCTAGGTTTCTGCCATTCATTTTCTAACCAGGGGGTATCCCAAACCATTGAAACAGAAGGCATGGGATAGTACACACTCTGGGTTGTCTGCCCATGTCCAATCTCAGGCTTCTTCCTGAGGGCAGAGCCCTGACTGGCCTTGTGGGTCTCGTGCTCCGGAAAGATAGCTCCTTTCCAGCCCTAGGAAGGTAAATCTTGATTAGTCTAAGTTAAACACGGTGATTGAAACCATCTAGTTATTGGTTTAGGCATGTACATGTCATGCTCTTCTGGCCAGGGGGATATGAGGGAAAGTCATCTAGGGCTGTGTCAGTTAATTTATTGCCTCTCAGCTCTGAACGCACCTTTGGACATTCACTCTATGATAAATAACGGAATTCCTGTAACTATTTCCCCTTTAAAGTGAGTATGATGTTAAGCTTTTTCAGTAGAGGGCGCTGGAGAGACACTGCAGAAGGAAGAGGCTTCTGCAATTTGCAGCCTGAACTGTGGGTGTGGGGATATTGGGTGAGACCGGCCTGAGTCCCAGGCCCAGAACGCGATCTCTCTGTGGCCTTGCAGCCTCGGCCTGGCTATAACCTGGCTGGCCTGCGTGCAGCTACCTGGGACCCAAAGAATGGGTCATGGGACGGGGAGAACCCGTACCGAAAGCTCCGCCTGCAAGCCCCTCCCTGCCAGCGCTGCCCTTGCAAGTTTTCTCTGTCTTCCTCTCCCCACCCCACACAGCAGAGCCCAGACCCCCACTGGACACCCATACCATGGTAACTGACCTCCTCCTCCCCCACCTGCACTGTGCAGGGCTACCTATGATTTGACCAACTCCAGAAGGGCCAATTTCCCTCCTCTCCTGTGGCTGAAGCACAACTTCTTCAGCAAGGCTGCAGCTCCTCCAGGGCTCGCCCTTACCATATAGAGGTTCCTTATAGTTACTGTTTTTGTACTTAATATAAAATTGTAGTTAATAGTTCTTATATAAAACTTCCCATATTTAACCTGCTGGGTGAGTTCTCCTTTGAGTAGGTTCAGATTGCTACAGGGGGTTCCTGAGACACCGTATCTTCACTCATAAAAAGCAATGAATTAATTTATGCTTCATTTTTCTGTCTCTGAATGTTAATACATGTAACCCCTGGAACTTCAGCATTTTTGGCCAGTGGGAAAAGACAAGTGGAAAGAACATTTTTTTTGACGATACCATCATGTTATTGAGTTAAACAACCTGCAGACTTCTTATGTGAGGTGGGATCAAAAAATACTCTCATATTTAAGCAACTCATGGTTGAGATTCCAATTACCTGCAGCACAAAGCTGTACACAAAGATATATAATATTCCCTTGTATATTCCCTTGTTTAGAGTCATCGTTATTCTAAAGGTTTTTTTTTTTTTTCAGGTAATCACATTGTCTCTTGGCAATCCTTGTCCCGTGATGACATCGACTGTTATTCTTTTCAGTCATTAGGTTGCATTACCCACCTTGCTTATCAAATTCACTTTTATAAGGTCCTTAGTTTCCTTTCACTGCTACCATATTCAAGTCCTTCATATCATAAAATTATATAGGCATTTACAAAAATTTTAGTTTTCCTTTCTGATTATATTGAATTTTTATCAGTTTTTTTTTTAGCAAAAAAGCCATTGACATGAAGGCCTTGTGTTTTATTATTACTATGATTTTTTTTTTTTTGGAGACTAAAACCCCTCTTAAATGTCAGTTCTTTCTCAGAAATCTAAAATAGCCTTCTCCTGGAAAGTAGACGAGCAGATTTCCAACTTCTCTATAGGAAGGCATCTGGGTATAATGCTTCATTGTAAGTCTGTATTTAGAATTAATATATACACATAGAATAAATTAAAAAAAAGAAATACAGCATTCTAAATGTCTCACAGCACCTGTGTCCTATAACAAGTTCTTACAAATTTCATCCTTGATTAAAAGGAAATCTTTCCAGAGAGGGGTAGGCTGCAGGGAAGAAACTGGCCACACGGCTTCTGCAAGTGTGTTCTGTTCATTATCTTGTCCTCGCACGGCTACTTTGGTCTTTATCGTCCATGTGTGGTTACCGGAGTTTCCTTCGCTCACCGTTACTTCTTTGAAACTTCCTCCAGAAACATGTCCAACCCTCTAGGCATCATTAGTCCTGTCCAGTTGGAGCCAGTGATTATAACTCTTTTTGTGGAAGAATGAAGGTCTTAAAACAATTCACCCATTCCACCTCATGCAGGCATAAGATAATACATCTGATTATTGCTCTGTGTCTCTTAATGCTAAGATCTCCATGCTCTGGTTCTTTTTTTCTCTTCTTTTTCTTCACAAAGTGGCTCCCTCCACACTCCTTTAGAGTACTGCTTCTATTCTGGGCTTTGGGAGACCTGGAATCCCTGGGTTCCTTCCCAGACAGATGTGGTGACCTGCACGAATATACTGCCATCTTGCACACGTCTTCTAGTGAATAATAATGTACGTGCTTTCTCATGGAGCTGCTGAGGCAGTCTGGTTAACTACTAAAATTCATCACTGCCATACAGGAAAGGAAAGATCAGACAATGTGGAAAATTAACTGCTTGGTGTTTACCCCAAAAGAAATAGGACTCAGGACTTCAATAAGGTTTGAGGGCAGGAGTAGAGTAGGAGAAAAAAAACTGAACTTCCTTTTACCGCCCACCTTCAATGCCCCTCCCCTGCAGGTCCTCAAGGATATCTGTTAGTCTAAGAAAATGAAGGTGAGACCCTGGATATCTAATTGGGGGGGGGGTGAAAGGAAGGAGCCCCTCAAGATGGGGTCGTAAACCCTAGAAACAAGAAGCCCTCACCTAGCCACCCCCCAGGTGAGTGGTATCCTTTCCATTTCCATTCTCAACCCTGCAGTGCAAAATGTCATAACTGCTGACCTCCTGATCAGAAAATGTCTTGATATTTGATTTTTAAAAATCAGAAAAAAATATGTCAGTGATGGTACCCCTTTGAAAGTCATGGAAGTCTCCAAAGATGAAACGCTAGAATCAGAAGCTGAATTTGAGAAGCGATTCACTTTACAGTTGGGGCAGGGAGCCTGGAAATTAAAAATCAAGGGTGTAGCTTCCTTTTGTGAATTTATTGAAAGACCTGTCTACATTCTCACAGAGTTCTTGCTTCTGTTACCTCTGTTGCTTTCTTCTTTGGAAGAAATGAAGAACTGAAATGATCTTGAAGATTGGTCTCTGTGGCCCGGTTCTACTTGTCCTGCCTCCCTTCCATCCAGAACCGACTGGGGATGAGTTAGATACGGAATGATAGCTCCTGCCCTGTATCAGGACACATCACAAGTGATCTCAACTTCTTACACCTCAGCACGCCTACCCTGAAGCTTTCCTCAGGATACAGACCTCTAATCTTAAAATCACTAAGGTCAAGATAGGACAAGAGACTTCCCCATGTTCCACTTCCCTCTGTACTAGGGATGACATAATTTTATCCCAATTGTGCCTCAGGTATTAATGAAGGTATTCATTAATGCCTGATTTATAAATCGTCTTAAAATCTTACATAGCATTCCCATACTATTTTTTACGTTTGTGAATTTAACCAAAAATTATGGATATATATATATATATATATAAATATAGCTACAGGATATGTGTTATAAAATTACACAAGTCAGGGACTACCTTGGTGGTCCAGTGGTTAAGCCTCTGCACTTCCATGGCAGGGGACACAGATTCGAACCCTGGTTGGGGAATTAAGAACCCACATGCCATATGGCAAAAGGAAAAAAAGGAAAACACTTACATGACTCAATATATATACATGTACATACACTCTCACACACATATGCAACATATCTATATATGGCATATATATGTTTACCAGTCCTTAATCGTGTTGCTTTAATTTTAAATTTAACATTTACCAGTCCTTAATCGTGTTGCTTTAATTTTAAATTTAACATTTAATAACCTAAGAAAATATTTAAGTGTCAAATCAAATTCAAAAATGATAATTGTATGCTCTACCTGTATTGTTTTATATCATTTGTGTCTATATGTGCCACATCTATATCCACGTCTACACCAGCTACATCATTTATTAGCTTTATCGCCTTCACCATGTGTCTCTTCTTTCCCGCACCATCTCCTCCACCACTCTTCCACCCTTAGAATAAAATTCTATTCATTAAAATCTTAAGACTGTTACTATTTTGGAGTTAAGATTATGGCTGGGTTTATATTTTCCTCTTTCTTCTTGCCTGTATTTTGTAATTTTTCTGTAATAATTATATATAATTTGGCTTGCTCTCTGACTCTTCCACAACTTCCTGAAATGACTCATGATTAGAACTTCAGAAGCCTCAGAAATATTTTCAGCTATAAAGATGACAATAAAAAGAGACCGTTCTGTCTGAATTACTAGTGATTTCATACAGTTTGACTGGTTCTCGGCTTACACCGTCTCTGAGAGCTAGAAAAACCATAGAGGTTATCTGAACCAGTCTCTCATCTTAAGGGGAGTAAACCGAAACCCAGAGAGGCTGACACGCAGTCAAGAAGCCACAGAGTTGGTGGTGAATCCAAGACTCTCACTGTGTAATTGCTTTAATGACAACAATATGAACTTTGAAATTTCATTGTTTAATTCAGCAGCTGTTGGAAAACATACATACCTAACACATACATGCTTAATGATAGCAACAGGGTTGGCATCTCTAAGTCAGAATAGTTAAAATGGGATAAAAAGTCTTAATTCCGATATAATTGTGACAAGTTTAAATGCTGTGCTCAGAATAGCTACAAACTGTGAGTTTAACGCTATTTCATTTTGAAAGAGGAACTCATCAAAAATGTCCATTATAAAAAGAGACTTCCTAAAGATACTATGCTAATGAAACTTACGCTATAACGTTCATCCCCTAAGAACTCAATGCCGATATATCAAGAAATTCTTCCAGAGATTGTTATATTTTAGATCAAAATTTATTGTAAAAATCAAATACAAGCTTAAAATAATTCTTATGCTTATTATATAGGTATGTGGGTGAAAATAATTGTTGCCGTAGTTGGAATACAGTAGTAGTTTTATTTTCCCTGAGCTACATTTTTTTTCATCTTTGAAAAGAGGACTTCTGTGCAACCTACCTTCCTCCTACTACCCAACACACAAATTGACAACCTAGACCAGCCCATGCTCTGCAAAATTGCACCAGAGAAATTTGTAACAACCTCCACTTGAGCTCCTCATTCCCTGAATCGCCGTTATTTGATCTGGTTCAGTCTGGCCTGTTGCTTGTGTTTATACAGTGTAATAAGACATCTGCTGCCCACCAGGACCGATCAGGATCTGTGGCACTTCCCAGCTGACTGCCATCCTATTCATATTCATTGAACGCAGTATATTCTGCATACACCGCTGATTACCCCCATCTATTTCAGTTCCTAAAGACCCAGGGTTTCTCTTCGTGCCCTTACAACACTGCTCCACTCATTTGGCTCCAATTAGCTTCAGCTAACGAAAATAACATTACAACAAAGCTCTGGTTAGCCATTGCTGTTTCTAATGACATAATTTGTGAGGTTTTAGCCCATGAAAGTAAAGACACTGGGAATTAAGTTATGGTATCTTCTGTGGGGCTGAGGAGTATTAATTGCAGGCATCTGGGCTCACTTCCTTAAAGAAGATTTCTGATTTCTATTTAACTAATAAATGTTGACATAATTGAAAAGCTATAAGCTCCATATGATGGACTTTCTGAAGAATTTCTTATTATACCCTTGTTCAGTTAAGCAACAAAATACTTTGGCATTAACATTATATCATGGTTTACTTCACTAATTATTTTATAATTATATTGCATGGTTAGAGATCTTATCCAAAAGAGCTTCTTTAGGATTTATTAAAAGATGCAAATTTATCCCAACACTATAAAACAAGTATCATTAGTGTGGTGAATAGTCATATATTTTTAACTTAAATTTTTCTTCTCAATGGACTGATTTTTCCATTCTAGTGTACTGTTTTAGCTCCAGAGTCTGGGATCAGATTCTAATGGTTTATGTTTTAAAGATAATAGTCTTTGCAGTGACACTTTTGAATAATGATAATTATTTCAAAAGATCTTTTCATATGTATTCTAGACACTTGAAAAAAACTGAGTGGATCACAATAGATTCTATAACAAATTACATTACCTTAATCCTTAATAACAAGGTTATAACCAAGAAGTTCATCAATTTTCCTGTTTTTTTGACTAGGTGTCTGCATACCGTACAACTGTCCTTCATGGTATTAAATCTGGATTTTGAGCTGTTTTGAAACATAATCAATTATCATATACCAGTCTGAGGAAATTTCACTGCTAAATTATAACCTCAAGCAAAAAGTCTTTCTACTTATCACTCCTTTGAAAGTTTTAGTTTTAAAATGGTGTTCTCATTGCATTTTATGTTTTTTCCCCCTTCCATCCCAAACTTGAAAAGACAAGGCCAATCATAGTCAAATACCGTAAAAGCTGTGCTCCCATGGTTTTTATGTAAAGTTAATAAAATAAATAAGAGGCAGCTGTGCATTTCAGGAAATCTCTCTATTGAGGGGTTCTGGGAATACTATAACCACAAGTGTGAAGCTGGAGTCACCAGAAACCCCCAATGGAATTACAGCTCAATAAATCAAAATTTGCTCCTTTTTACCTTTACAGTATAACTCTGCATGCTCTGTGGTGCCTATGCTTTACAGCATTCCTACTGCTATCTTTTTAATTATCATGGAACTTCTTGTTTCCTGTTCTGGCAGGTGTAGATCTAAGGGGGATCTTTTGCTATATCTTGGTTGCAGTGTGTCTCAAACACTTTGGGTCTAGGGACTGTGGCATAGTAATAAATCCCTCTCATCTGCCACCACCAAATAAGAAAGAAAGAGTGAATATGAAGAACTGTGAGGCATTTTGATAACATTTCATGGAGGTATATAATAAATACATGCATGCCAGATTGTAGTATCATACACGTTAATAGGTCCATGGACTGGCAATGGTCCACCTAGACGACCCTGCAGACTACTGAGTCTTGTAGTTGACTGGCCGTGAATTACTGTTTTTAACAATTGCTGCAATACAGTTATCATTCTTCTAACTTATGTATTCCTTGATGACAAATCTGGTGAGTTATTTTATCCCAGGATTTCTTGTTCTCGTATGTCTCCTCCACCCTCATTTTATTTTAAAGTACTAGCAAAATCTTAGTTTCTTTAATTAAGAAACCACACAGATTCTTCTAGCCAAGCAGATCAAACACCAAAAAAATATACATCAGTCTAGAGCCTGGGTTCAAATTCTGGGCTTTATCATTTGTTAGCTCTATAACCATGGTCAGGCTACTTAGTCTGTATATGTCTCAACTTTTTTCTAAAATGGCAAAAATATTAGTACCCATCTCCTAGGATTGCAGTGAGGTTTATCAGTAAGCTTCTGCTATATAACAAACTACCCAAAACTTAATGGTGCAATACGATAAACATTTATTATTTCTACAACTCTGTAGACTGGCTAAGAGGGTCTTCTGATTTGGAGAAACTTGGCTGAAGGGTGATGGCTGATGGCTTAGGGTGGCTTTATTTACATGTCGGAATGTGTCTCATCATCCGACAGACTAACCCAGACTTCTTCATATGGTGCTCTCAGAGCAGCAAAAGAAAACAAGTTCATTTTCAAGCCTCTGCTTACATCATGTTTGCTAATGCCTTTTGATTAAAGAAAATCACGTGGCCAAGCCCAAATTAAAGGGGTGGAGAAACAGACTCTACTGCTTGATAGGAGGAGTGGGAATTCACTTCACAAAGAAGCAAACATTCAAGGATGGGTGGAATTTGTGGCCTTCTTGCAATTTGCCACATGAGGATGAGATGAGTTAGTAGTGCTGAGAGGAAAGTGCTTAGAATCAGAAACAGTTATATCTTAAGTTTAATGTTATCTACCACTTTCATCATGTGTGTAAATAGCGCCACCTTCACACTTAGCTCTTGCCATTAGAGCAGGTTTCACGTTGTTATATCCTTTATATGTAAATAAGAAGTTATATCAATTTAGATGCTGTTGAAATTCTGATCTTCAGTTTCTGAGTCCTTTGCAATATCCTCCCAGATAGACTCTCATGAAGAAGGTAACATGGTCATTACAGAAAAAAAAAATTCTCTCTTCATTCTTTACACTCCTGCCTCAGTGATAAATTTTTGCAAATCTGGGTTCCTCCTATCTTTTTTGTTTTTTAAAGATTTTTTTGATGTGGACCATTTTTGAAGTTTTACTGAATTTGTTACAATATTGCTTCTGTTTTATGCTTTGGTTTGTTGGCTGCAAGGCATGTGGGATCTTAGCTCACTGACCAGGGATTGAACCCGCACCCCCTGCTTCGGAAAGCGAAGTCTTAACCACTGGACTGCCAGGGAAGTCCCCTCTTTTTTAATTTCTAATTTCCGGCCCTATTTCCCACGATGTTCTCAATCTGCCCCCAAACCCAACCCACATGCCTTGAACTGCTGCTTGAACTTGCTGCCTATACTGTTCTCCAGTAACATGTAGAGAATTGGAACTTTGCAAAAGGTCATGTTTTTTAAAAGACCGCCCCTTACATCTCCTTCAGAGATAAGGGCTTCCCTCTTTTGAGTTCCCATAGCATTCTGCACATGCCAGAAACCAAATCCATGTTTCATTTGCCAGAGAATCCTTTCCAACACAGTACTCCAGGTAGCTACTATAACATTTAACTGTTCAGCATGTGAACTTACAATCGAAGGGTGGATCTCTTATGAACATTTCCTTTTTCTAAAAGTTTTTATTTGCTCTCTATGCTCACGGTTTCACAAAAACATAAACGAAAAGATTGGTGCAAAGGGAATCACTCTTCAGTGGTGAGAAGAGTTGAAATAAGTGCATGATCAGGATAGCTGTGTGAAATTAAGGGACCCATGGGGTCAATTCAAGCGGGACTGAGATGTCAGTAAAATGAACTCCACCTTTCAGAATAAATGGACAACTGCCACAGGACCATGTGTATATGCTTCCCCACGTGAGGCCAAGAGCTATCAAACAAGGGCAGTGGAGGGTGGAGGTCAGCAGGAGTGATGCTGAAAGGAAATCAGACCAGAATAGCTCATGAGTTGATTATTAGCTTCTTGAAGGTGGTGACAATTTCTGACAATTTTTCTGTTTTTTGTTTGTTGTTAGCACATTGTACAGTGCAAGGCACCTAAAAAAAACCACTATGAACTACTCTCTCTGTGTGATGAATGAAAAGATTCATAGCGCAGTACCCAGCTTTAGCGCACATAATACATGCACACTTTTCTTGCCCATTAACACAAAATATAGGACCAATTTCTGATCTGGGGAATAGCTTTCCCCAGAAGAAATGAGTGCGCATATCTTGGTCAATGTTCTCTCACTTCGCCTTGAAGATGAGGATCTCGAACTATATCTTCCTAGAGTCTGTTCAAACCAGTTGAGTCAGTGGTAAATGAAGCTGGACTTGGGTGAAACCACCTGGATTAGATAGGGGACGCAAGTGTCTACTCTAGAATTATCGAAGGATAGGCCTTTTATGTGGGACATAGTTCATGCAAATGATCCCACTTCTACCTTCAAATAATCTTAGCTCTTTCTTTAGACGGGGTTCTTTCTTTTTTTTTAAATAAATTTATTTATTTATTTTTATTGGCTGCGTTGGGTCTTCATTGCTGTGCACGGGCTTTCCCTAGTTGTGGAGAGTGGGGGCTACTCTTCAGTGTGATGTGCAAGCTTCTCTTGTTGTGGAGCATGGGCTCTAGGTGCGTGGGCTTCAGCAGTTGCTGTGCGGAGGCTCAGTAGTTGTGGCTCACGGGCTCTAGAGTGCGAGCTTCAGTAGTTGTGGCGCATGGGCTTAGCTGCTCCTCGGCATGTGGGATCCTCCCCGCTCAGGGATTGAACCCGTGTCCCCTGCATTGGCAGGTGGATTCCCAACCACTGTGCCACCAGGGAAGTCCCTAGACAGGGTTCTTGACTGTGGGAGATTCTGACCCCTCAGGGACATTTGTCAATGTCTGCAGACATTTCTAGGGGTTGGACTAAGCAGAGGGTGTTACTGGCATCTAACGCATAGCAGTCCATGGTGCTGCTAATCGTCTACAGCACAGGACAGCCCCTCACAACAAAGATGCCAACGACGCTGCTGTTGGGAAACCCTGCTTTAAAGCACATCTAGTATCAACAAATATACATTAATATGTATAAAACAGATGACTAACAAGAAAAAAAAATCAAACTGTACAATTTAAATATATGCAGTTTATTGTATGCCAATTTTATCTCAATAAAAGTTTTTAAAAGAGAAAAAAGAGCATATCTAGTAATTTCTAGGCTCAGATTTGGCAGTTTCCAATCCTTTACTGGATTATGCCTAAATAGTGAAGTACAATTCTTCCCTTCCCCTAATTTTACTGAGATATAGGTGATATACAGCACTGTATAAATTTAAAGTGTATAGTATAACGATTTGACTCACATATATTGTGAAATGATTACAAGTTTAGTTAACATCCATCACCTCATATAGATACAAAAAAAGAAAAAGAAAAGAATGTTTTTTCCTTGTGATGAGAACTCAAGATCTACTCTCTTAGCAACTTTCAAATATGCATACAAGCAGTGTTAACTATAGTCACCATGTTGTAGATTGCACCCCTAGTAACTGTCTTGTAACTGAAAGTTCATACCTTTTGACCGCCTTCATCCAAGTCCCCTTTCTGAACTATTATTCTTTAATAATATATTTTAGAATAACAATAACATTATTAACTATATTATTACCATTTTCTTTTCTTGAAAATAGAATCTTTAAAGATTTAAAGTTAAATGGTTTTGAAGAGATTTTATTTTAAATGAAGCAGAAACTGATCAACTGAACTTAAAATGGCCTCGAAGTAAATTAAACTGACTTCTCTCAAACTGGAATCTCTAACTGATAGTAACTGGGCCACAGTTACAAGCAGTCTTCACAACCTGGACCTTCAGAATACGAAATGGAGCCCTTGAGGCTGATATAGTAGATGAACTTGTATTGGTTTGGATTTCATTATGCTTAATAACTATGATAAATGCCAGTCATGGATTCTTGAAAATTCAATCCTGGGAAAGTTTCCATAAAGATGTGACTCAGGTAAAACGAATGTGTTTTAAGCATCTAATCTACAGTGAACAATTTGTCCTATCCCCAAGGTATGAAACAGTAATTTCAAACATATGTTTGGGTAACCAGACAGTAAAGGCAATCTCAAGATTGCCATAGTAGCTTGTTTAAGAAAACGGTATTCATGTGTAGTCTCACTGGCAAGAGTCTGCTCAGATAGGAAAAATGATCCTGTCCAGTGAGGAGAGGCATCAGTTAGCTCTCAAGGGTGCCCTCCCCCACCACCCACCCCAGACACACCCCCTGCCAAACTGGGGACCGGCAGTACTTTGTTCACACCTCACAGAGCCCCAGAGGGTCGCCTGAGCTTTCTCATTCACAGGAGGAGCTGGTGCCTGAAGTCAACCCTTCCCTCCCACCTCTCACCCTTTCTTTCCCCTGAAGTGTTTATGGGGAGATCCTAGTGGCTTTGACATTGAAACCATGCAACTGTTGCATGTTTGTTGACAGCTGGTAGATGGAAAACAGCACAGCCTGACATAGTAATTGTAGGTAGATTGAAAAAAAAATCTGCATTAATGCCAGGGAATATAAAACGATTTCCCTTCCAAATATCTTGATGATTTAGATGCAGAATATTTCCCTTACATTTAGACTTAAAGTAACATCACCTGAAAGCTTAGTTTCTTCCCTTTGGGTTCATAAGGCTCCTTTATCTGGCAAGGGAGAGGGAGGAGGCCTGAGGACTTACGGATTTAGAGGGTAAGGGCCAAAACCCCAACCCTGACCCTGGGCCCTGCACATGTCCTTGGCTCACAGTCTGATGGCGCCATTACTGATACCTTAATGTGGCTGAATCTAAACAGACAGGACAAAAGAAAGATTTGTTTTTACCCCTTAAATGTAATAGCAGAAAGCTCCTTGGGAGCATGTGTTTTCAGTAACCACAGGTGATGGATTCTACTGGTAAAAATCATTAACTACCTCAATCCTTATAATAACATTAGAACCAAGGGCAGGAACTTGGTGTAGAGGCTGTAAATTCCAGCCATGAGAAGTGAGTGGAGGCTTGTGCCACAAAAGGTTTGTCCTTAGGGAACAGGCAGGCCTTTGAGGATCCCTACTCCTATTAGTTGTGGTGGGAGGGCTGGCCATTAGGTCCACCCTTTCCACCTGCCTTGCCCCGGGGTCCTAGGTTTCACCCCTTTCCCTCCATCTTGTCCATCTCTCATGTACTATATCTTTGTTGGACCAGAAGGTGAGAAAAAGAATTGCCCCTTCCCTTCTCCCAGGCGAGGTTGGCTGGAGGTGAAATCTGGGGTTCGGCCTAGAACCTACTACTCACCCACAAAGTCAGGAAGCCTGGGGAGACCAGAGCTAAGACACCTGTAACAGGGTTTCTCTGAGATGCTCCACCTCCACTGTACCCCCTTCTTAGTCTTCAAGGGGACAATTCACTTTAGAAGGAGAAGTGGAGCAGGACTTTGCCTGGAGAGGGTCTGAGGGCCGGGTCCTCTGGACTTGCTCAGGCACCTTTGCAGCTGAGGAGTTCCATTGGGCAAGCTCAGCCCCTATGCAGCCTGTAATGGACCTCCTCATAGAAGCCTCATTTCACTTTTATTTTGTCTATGCTTAGCAAATTAACAACAGAGACAAATTAGTAGTGGCAGCTTCACTTGCTTAGGTTGGGGGATGGAGGGAATGATTTTTTTCCAAAGGAAAAAAAATTACCTTAAAAATTTGGTATTACTTTCAAAAAAAAAAAAAAGAAGAAGAAGAAGAAGAAGAACCTTTCCAGTGACCACTGGGTTGTTTTAATTTCCCAAACTTTTTTTTCCCCCTTGTAAATAGGTTTCACTCATTGGCAATTTCCCTCACTTCTAAGATAATGCACTATCATCTAATAGGTACAGCTTTCAGTCTGTCCCTCGCTTGCCTCACTCCAACCCCATTCCTGCTGTAAGTCCCACCTGTGTTTCTCACTCCTTTCTCCTCCCAACTAGGTGACTGAAGTCACCCCCACCAAGAACCGAGGCTTTGTGTGTATTGGGGGTGCTTAAGTTGACTCATCATGTTCTCTTTAGGGGTTGAAGGGCCACTTGTAACATGTGTATGCCAATTTTATGTAACTCACTGCTATGAAAAGATGTTCAAAATGAATTTCAGCAGGTGACAAGTTAGGGTAATGAATAAATATTCTGTATCAGTATTTGGACTGCCTCCTTTCTCCAGAATCTTGATCCTGATCTCAGAAACCAGAGTAAGTCAAAAGATCCCCCTCCCCTGAAGCAAAGTGAATTAGTAATCAGTCCTGATTACTCAGGATAGTGGAAAATTTATTTATTTTTAATGGGAATCAGGGTGAGGGCTGGAGGGGGTACTCTTGCTTGTGACAGTTTTTAAAAATAAGTGCTACACTACTCTGTAATTGTGGCAACTATGAAAATTGACTTTTACTGGAAAGCTGCCAGCCATCAGCGCCCTGATTTTGACTGGACTGTTCCTCCCTTTTTAAAATTTGTTCTCTGCCTTGTCCTGGGAAGATGGGGCAGCTGGCTCAAACTTTTTCAGGGTTTGTTCTTTCGATGAATGAGCACTCCATTTTTCTTTCCCACTAAAGTTGTTTCAGCCACAAACCACTTCATTGCACTGTGTCAATTTCAAAATAAAAGGAAATTTATATTTAGAAAGATACTACCTTAGTTAAGTTTCCTAATAATATAAACAAAGAGTAGACACTAACAAAAAATGTCATAGTGGATCTATGGATCTGATAAGAAATATAGGGTAGAATGAGAAATGGGGAATTTTATACAATTGGATCTAGTTGCTTGGGAAACTGCAGTTAGGAGAAGTAGGACTTATGCTCAGATATAAAAATTCATTTGTTCCTTCATTCAAGACAGTCTTTCTGTGCTTCAGTTAACAAATGTACACTAAATGTCTAATATGAATAAGGTACAATATTAATCTTTACAGGGCAGAATTTACAAACTACAATGCCTATAGGATCAGGCAACGAACAGGCTAATGAAGGTGGCCAAGTATTAAGCAATAGGGAATGGTGGGGACTTGGTCAGGTGGAAAGCCCATGTCCCACTTAAATGGGAAGCCACACTGAGCTCCTGCTAAGGACAGTATTTTCAGGTCTTCTGGTTTTTCAAAAGAATATAAAATACCAGATTTTTGTGTGTGAAATTTCTTGATTTTAAAATAGCATGTCATTTTATTCAATACCACACACTAGTGGTTCTAGCCAGGGTAATTAGGCAAGGAAAAGAAACAAAAGGCAGCTAGTTGGAAAGAAAGAAGTAAAACTGTCTCTACTTGCAAATGATATACTCTTTTGTATAGAAAATCCTAAGGAATTCTCTAAAAAAAAATAAAACTATTAGGACTAATAAATGAGTCCTCAGCAAAGCTCAGAATTCAGATCAATACACAAAAATCAATGTATTTATATACACTTGTAATAGACAATCTGAAAATAAAATTAAGAAAATGATTCTACTTAACAATATCATCAAAAAGAATAAAACACATAGAAATAGATTTAACAAAAGAAATTCAAGACCTGTAAATGAGAATTGAAAAAACATCATTGGAAGAAATTAAAGAAGTTCTAAATAATGGAGAGATATCACATGCTAATGGGAGATTTAATTTTCTTAAGATAGTAATACTCCTCAAACTGACTTACAAAATTCCAGCTGACTTCTTTGCAATACTTGACAAGCTAATCCTAAAATTTCAATGGAAATGCAAGATTTCCAGAATAACCCAAACAATTTTGAAAAAGAATAACTAAAAGAATGACAAAGTTTGAGAACTCACATTTCTAACCTAAAAACGTGCTACAAAGCTACAGTACTCAAGGGACTTCCCTGGTGGCACAGTGGTTGGGAATCCTCCTGCCAGTGTAGGGGATACAGGTTTGATCCCTGGCCCGGGAAGATCCCACATGTTGTGGAGCAACTAGGCCTGAGCCACAGCTGCTGAGCCCATATGCCACAACTACTGAAGCCTGCGTGCCATGGAGCCTGCGCTCTGCAACAAGAGAAGCCACCGTAATGAGGAGCCTGCATGCAAAAGAAAGTTACAGTACTCAAGACAGTGTGGCAGTGTGGTATGGGCATAAGAATTGACATATAAATCATCAAACAGAATTCAGAATAAAGAAATAAACCTTCACATTTTGGGCAACTGATTTTTTTTTTAAATTCTAGTTTAACATTTTTTATCATTTTTATTAATTTTTTAAATTTATTTTTTGGCTGCATTGGGTCTTCGTTGATGCACATGGGCTTTCTCTAGTTGTGGTGACTGGGGGCTACCCTTCACTGAGGTGCACAGGCTTCTCAGTGTTGTGGCTTCTCTTGTTGTAGAGCACAGGCTCTAGGCACACAGGCTTCAGTAGTAGTGGCACATGGGCTCAGTAATTGTGGCACACGGGCTTTGTTGGTCCTGGGCATGTGGGATCTTCCCGGACCAGGGATCAAACCCATGTCCCCTGCATTTGCAGGCGGATTTGTAACCACTGTACCACCAGGGAAGTTCCTGGGCAATTGATTTTTGACAAGGGTACCAAGACAATTCAGTGGGGAAGGATAATCCTTTCAAAACGGGATGCTGGGACAACTAACTGGATATTTACATGCAAAAGAATGACATTAGACTCCCATCTTTAAATGAATCATAGACCTAAATGAAAGAGTTAAAACTTTTAAAACTCTTAGAAGAAAATATAGCATTAAATCTTTGCGGTCTTGGGTTAGGTATGACATGAAAAGCATAAGTGAAGAAAGAAAAAAAAATAGATATATTGAACCTTATTTAAAAAAATGTGTTACAAATAATACCATCAAGAAAGTGAAAGGACAACCCATAGAATGGGAGAAAATACTTGCAAATCACATATCTGGTAAGAGATTTACATCTAGAATATATAAAGAATTGTAATAACTGAATACTGAAAAAAGACAAATAATACAATTAAAAATTGGACAAAGTACCTATATAGACATTTCCCCCCCAAAATACATAAATAGCCAATAAGCACAAGAAACCATGCTTGACATTATTAATAATTAGGGAATTGAAAATTAAAATCGTAGTGAGATACCACGTCACGTGGACTTGGATAGCTAGAATAAAAACAGATAATAAGAATTGGTGAGGATTTGGAGAAACTGGAACACTCGTACCCTGCTGGTGGGGATGTAAAATGATGTAGCCACTTTGTAAAACATTCTGGCAGTCTCTCAAAAGGTTAAATATAGAGTCACCACATGATCCAGCTGTTCCCCTCCTAGGTATATACCCAAGAGAAATGAAAACATGTTCACACAAGAATTTGTACACATTCATAGCAGCAATATTGATAGCCAAAAAAGTGGAAACAACCCAAACGTCTGTTAACTGATGAATAGATAAATAAAATGTGGTCTATCAATAGACAGAATATTATTTTGCAATATAAAGTAATGAAGTACTGATATGTAATACAATGTGGGGAGAATGTGACAACATTATGCCTGGTAAAGGAAGCCAGTAACAGATGAATTCATATGGTAGGATTCCACTATGTGAAATAACCAGAATAGTCAAATCTATAGAGATTGAAAGTAGATTAGTGGTTACCTAGGTCTCGGGGGGAGTGGAGGGGAATATCTGTTGACAGGTACAGGTTTCTTTTTGGTGTGATGCAATTTTTCAAAAATTAGATTATGATGATGGTTACACAATGCCTTGAATATGCTTGAAAACAATTGTGTGGGAAACACACACACACACACACACACACACACACACACAATGCTAACCAAATCAAATGTGTTTGCAGACTAAATTTGCCATGCAGGTTGCTGATTCATGGCTCCTATTGGGGATGGAAAAGAGACAAAAGTTAATGTTCTTGCCGTTAAACCACCCTTTGACTAGCAGGAGAGATGAGAAGATAAACATAAATAATTCTAACAAAAGTTGGATTTCTAGGTACCAGAGTATAGCTGTGACAGTGGGCATCCTTTCCTTGTTCCTGATCTTAGAGACAATGCTTTCAGCTGTTTTTCACTGTTGAGTATGACATTAGCTGTGGGTTTGTCATACACAGCCTTTATAATGTTGAGGTATGTTCCCCCTTTGACCAGTTTCTGGATAGTTTTGTTTTGTTTTGCACCTTAGTCTCTCCGACCTAACAGCATTACCACTATAACCTGCATTCCATGTTTGAAATGTCATCCACAGCTCTACTCTTGTCCTTAACAATAGCTACCACTTCTCAAAGTTTCCATCCTGAGCCCCTTCCCAAATTTCAGACATGTCCAGGTGCCCATTGATGTCTCCACTCACTTTTCTCTGAAATAGCTCAGACCCTTAACACCACCAAAACAAAACTTCTGATATCCCAAGGAAATAAACCTACTGACAACTGCCACATGCAAGCTGATGAAGGATACATCCCTTCAGCTGCTAGAACCAAAAACCATGGAGTCATTCTTAACTTCTCCCTTTTTCTCCCTTACCTACAACATCCAAATATCTATTTGGCTCTTCATTGAAAATGTACCTAGACTCCCAACTTGTGTGCAATCTCCATGGCCACAATTCTGGTCCTTCAACACTCATCTGGAATACAGCAGTAACCTCCTCTTGGGCTCCCTGCCTCCTTCCTTAATTTCATAGTGTTTTCTCTTTTCTCCAGCCAGATGGAGCCTACAGTACCACTTACTTCCTCTTATCCAAACCTCTCATTACCTCTAAAAATGATGCCAAACTTCTTAGTCACATCACAGGCCTGGTTACTGATTCCGTGCTCTTCTATTTTAAAAGAAAGGTGGAGACCTGCTTTACCCTGTTCCCAGCGCAGTCACACCTCCAAGCATTTGCACGTGCTGGTATCTGTTCCTGGGATAACCTTCCAAACCAGTTTACACTGGTTGTCAGGAATGGGAATACCTCTCTGTCACTCTTGTCCTGCACTCAGGATCCAGGGCTTGGGGACACCCTCAGGGCCCCTGCATCCAAGCACTGAGAATATATTAAGGGAAGAGTCCCAAGACACCATAATACCCAGACACCCTACCGGTAGTGTCATTACCAGGGACGGACTCAGACACCCTACCCTGCCTTGTGTAGGATTCCTGAGTGCTTTTTCAACCTTTGGAACCTGTGGGAAAAGTAAGGTAGCTATGGCTGGGCTCCACGTGTGCAGGACTCTCTTGCATCCCCACTCATAGGTGAAACCTGGTGACCTCCAGTGAACTTATGAACCTCTGTGTTTCAGTCCTCAGAGCTGCCTCGCACCAGATCTCTGATCTTGCACAAGCACTCTGTGCCTTACTGTCCCCAACACCCACATTCTAATCTATTCCCTCTTCCAGCAGCATATTGATAACTTTTAAAACCCCAACACAGAATGTGTTCACTACGCTCCATGGCCTCCAAGGCCCTCAGAAAGAAGGCTCAACCTCTCTGCTGATCCGGTGCCACTCGGCCTCACTCCGCTTACTGCGGACAAGAGGGACGCAAATCCACGTCCAAATCCTGCGGCCGCCGTCCGACCTCCAAACCGTGACACGCGCACGTCCGTCGCCCGTAACCTTCTCGCACGCGCCCTCGCGCTGTCTGTCACAAACAGGGCCCCGCCCACGACCGCCTTACCCTTCTGGACACTGGGCCTGGGCTGCGGGCCTTAGGGTTCAGCGGGGTGCGGGCCTGAGAGGCCGGCGAGCCTTTCTCTGAGGCGGGTCCCCGCCCGCAGCCATTGGAGTCTGTGTGCGGCGGAGCGGGGCTGAAGCGGCGGGAGTGGAGGCGGAACCGGCCTGGGGCAGGCGCCCCGGCGCCCTGAGCGCTGTCTGCAGGCCTCAGACGCGCCTCTGTGGCCAGGGGCGGGGAGTGGCTCCTCCTCCCCCACGTTCTCCGTCCTATCACCCCGTCCCCACCCAGCCTCCTGGGGCCAGAACAGACCCAGAGCAGGTAAGATGGTGGCTGCAAAGATGAGGCCGGAAGTCCTGCCTGGAGAGGGAGAGGTTGGTTGGTTTAGTTTTTATTTTTGGCTGTGTTGGGTCTTCATTGCTGCGCGGTGCGCTCGTGGACTTCTCACTGTTCTCACGGCAACGTGGCTTCTCTTGCTGCTGAGCACAGGCTCTAGGGCCCCAGCCCCCACCCCTTTAGTAGTTGCAGAATATGGGCTCAGCAGTTGTGGCATGCTGTAGCACATCGGCTCAGTAGTTGTGGCACGTGGGGGCTTAGTTGCTCCAAAGCATGTGGGATTTTCTTGGACCAGGGATGGAACCCTTATCCCCTGCGTTGGCAGGTGGCTTCGTAACCACTCTGACACCAGGGAAGTCCTCCCCCCTTTTTTTTAAATTGAAGTATAGTTGATTTACAATGTTGTGTTAGTTTCAGGTGTACAGCAGATTGATTCAGGCATATGTATATTCTCTTACAGATTCTTTTCCTTTACAGGTTGTTACAAAATTTTGAATATAGTTCCCTGTGCTATATAGTAGGTCCTTGTTGGTTATCTACTTTATATACTGTAGTGTGTGTATGTTAAACCTAGACTCTTAATTTATCCCTCCCTGCCTTTCCCCTTTGGTAACCATAAGGTTTTCTTTTTTTTTCCCCTATGTCTTTGGGTCTGTTTCTGTTGGCTATATAAGTTAATTTGTATCATTTTTTAAAGCCATATCATATGATATTTGTCTCTCTCTTTCTGACTTACTTCACTCCGTATGACAGTCTCTGGGTCCACCCATGTCTCTGCAAATGTCCTGATTTCGTTCCTTTTCATGGCTGAGTAATATTCCATTGCCTATAGGTACCACATCTTCTTTATCCATTCCTCTTTTATGGACATTTAGGTTGCTTCCACGTCTTGGCTATTGTAAATAGTGCTGTATGGACATTGGTGTCCATGTATCTTTTGGAATTATGGTTTTCTCCAGATATATGCCCCAGAGTAGCATTGCTGGATCGTATGGTAGCTCTATTTTTAGGTTTTTAAGGCTTCCTGGAGTTTTGATCACAAATGGATGTTGAGGAAACTTAACCTTTCAAAACCAATTTGTGAGCTATTATCATTGACTATTATTTTTGCAATTAATTGTGACAGTGTTAATGAACTGTACTTCAACTGAGTGACAGAGTTTCAACATGTAAAGCACATCAAGATTGTTTTGTTCAGGTTGCGTCTAGAATGCTTTTATCTATATTTGAATGTAAATATTCAGAGCATGACAATAAATCTGAGCGACATGTCTTATTTACATTACTGACATTGTTATACTGATTAGATATGTTGGTAACTTATCAAGCACCTGTCATTGATCAGGCATGACTTCAGGAATGCCAGCAATTCTTTAGTTCTAAGATGGTCCAAATGCTAAGGCTGAAGGTAAAGTCAGAAGATTTTGGCAGAATTCTGTGAAGAAGTTGACAGTCAGTGCATCATGAGAGTGCTGTGCATAGAGGGGAACTCAACAAATATTCACTTTTTGACTAGTTGAGTATATTAATTATGATATAAAAAACAGGTGCAGTCTCAAAGATATGTAACCTATATCAGCAAGTACAAAAATTAAGAAAAGTTGTCTGGCTTCCTTACCCCCTGTCTTGGTTAGAGAAGGCTTGCTTTGGTTTCCTTCTGAAGTTCATTGAAAGGGGCTGCTTGGAAACTTCTGTAATAGATTTGGCATTTTGCAATTAGAATACTTAGAAGCACTTGTCATTTCATGTGAAAAAAAATAGACATTTGAAAAAATAAAATGTCTTCTCACAGATGTCTTTTCCGGGTCACTCAGTGGTAAGTGGAAAGTTGTTTTGCATTAGTAAAGTACATTTTTATTTATAAGACGCCAGAAATGATTCGTCCTTATTTTCAGTTTCTGAGTCACCTATATGTAACAGTCCCACAGGTGTCCAGAGAAATGAATTATAATCTTTTTGGCAATACAAGTTTTCTTTTAGAGAACCCTTATGGTATTGTTGTAGAACTTGAGAGACAAAAGTCTCAGTTAGAAGCATGCTTGTAGGAACGTATCAGAATTCTAAAGCCTTTTTCCAAATCCTTAGGATAAAAATCTGTTAATCTGCAGCTGTCCAGAATGCATTTAAGATAACAAGAATAGCATTTTTTTTTTTTTTTTACTTTGGTTTGCTGCAAATGGGTTTAATGAGTGACAACTGATGTGCTCAGTAATAGAACAAAAAATCAACACGATTATTTATGGAAATGTTTGCCCCCAGGCATTCTGGGGATAGCAGGGTCCTACTGCCAAGATTGTTTTCCTTAAGGACTTAAGTACTAAAAAAAAAAAAAAATTGGTGCAGATACATTAATCAAAAAGAAAAGTTTTTAGAGAGTTTTATTTTTGAAGTTTATTGTCACTGTTCTTAGTGAATTGATAATCTTAATTGGATATGTTTGGAATTGATCCAAATTCTTATTTGGAGATTGAATTGTTTTAGTGATTAAACAAAGTAACTGAGGTCACCACCCTATTCAATAAGATATTTTTTGGCATGTAATTAATTATAATCTCATTGTAAATCCTTTTGATTTAAAGATTAATGTTGATTCTTTGCTTCGATTATGCTATTCATTTGCTTTTTTAATTAAAATTAAGGCAAGGCACACAACAGATTACTGTGGAACTTCTTCAAGATGTTGATCCTATTCATTTAAAAAGCCTGTTTTATTTTTTAGTCAAAAGAAATGAATTTGGCACAGTTACAATGATTCTGTTATATTGCAGAAGGAAAATGCATAGAGATTATGTGTTTTATAATAGTTCATTTATAAATGTTAGTTTTATTGTTTCCATTTTAAAAATATGACCGATTTTAGATTTTTCTCCAAGATTTTATAAATCTTTTATTTTCTTGACCATACTTTCTTTTAACACATACACACACACACAACCTAAAAACTATATTAATGAGGATGGTTGACTTCATAATTTCTCAGTCTGAGATTAAGTACTCATGGGAAGCTTTTCCATGGTGTTTCCAACCAAATGAAATGAATGATTTTACATATTTTCTTAAACTCAGTGTTACTATTCTATTTAATAGCTTATGACTCTTATTCAGTATAATTTTTTGTCATAAATATCAAGAGGGATAATGTTAGATATTAGAGTTGCAATTTAGGGCAGGATGTTGTTTTGCTGTATATGGGTATTATAGATTTTAATGTTTTATGTATCTGCTAAATATAGAAATCTTATAATACATACTACTAGTTTAACTTGTTCATGTGTAAAAATGAATAAAAAAAGATGTTTAAGTAAATCATTAATTTATTCTTAGAAATGGAAATCACATAGGTAAAATGCAGACGAGATGCTCATTTTCTGAAATATATAGTACTCTATCACATAATATGAACTAATAATAACTTAGTGCTATAATGCTAATAATGACTTTGAGATTATTTCACTATCATATAGTCATAAGATTTAGCTCCCAGCCTGCCTTGGATGGAATGGAGAACAAGTTGTTCTCATGGTGAAATTGGAGCCATTAATAGTTGAAGGACCATAACAATCACTTGCCCTTTGCCCCTTGGAATAGGCTATTTGATTTCCACCGATACAGTGAATGCTAGAGACAAAGTTAGGTCAAGAAATTAAGGAAGAAGAGGTGCCAAACCACTGAGTAGGAAGACAAAAGTAAAATCTGGTGATTATTCCAGCTTTGGAGTCAATAGCACTAGCATTGAATTTTAGGATGCGGTGTGGTCTGGCCAGAAGGACTTTGACCCAGGAAACCAGAGGAGCTTCTAACCCTGATTCTCCTATCCTCAACTAACATCTCCCCTACTTCTGGAGGTCAAAGCAAAAGTGTGAGAATTAACCTTGCCTCCAAACCCAGACAGAATTCTACACTATTTCCTATTTCTCACGGGAGTCTGGGTTAGGTCTAAAGGTGTAGATTAAGTTAATCATATGTAGATTATTACAGAGATAATAGCATTTATTAAGTGATTCATAAAGGTGAATCTTAAATGTGGAATGGTTTGTCAATGAGGAAGAGAGCATAATTTCAACCCTACTGTAAACTATTTAATCAGCAGCCTGACTTTAACTCTGGAGGTGGCTCCCTCTTTGGGTAAAGCCTCGAAGTGTTTTCTTGCCTGATGAGGGTCTTTGGGGTCTTGAAATCCTCCTCTGTAACCTGTCTGTCTACCATAGGGCTTTTAGGGCCACACAGGTTCTACACATGTCAATTATGTAAAATAAATCCACATTCCTAACAGTGTGAGAGCTCCAAAATCATCTAAATGGAATGTGAAATCCCCACGTTCACATCACTGTGTCTATTCCTTTTGCCCCACACAGAAATTTTCCAAACTGGTTCCTCAGTGGGGAACTAGATCTTCAACATATTCTTAGTGTTAGAGCTCAGAACTAATCTTATAATTTACTCCCTTCCATATGCAATCTTCTGTTGCAAGGGTATATCCAAAATAAGACTAAAGAGGAGTGCTTCATTGTGTCCATTTTACATTAGGTTCAATTCAACAGTACCTTACCTATTTAGGCAAGGTACTAAAATCTTAAATAAGATATTAAAACTGATAGCCTGACATCTTGTTTCTAAACCAATTATCTGCGAATCTACTGCCGTATCTCTTTGTTGTATATGAAGATTATGACAGTGTTCACGAGGGTCTCAGTTTTCATGAGATCTTAAGGAAAAAAGAGTGTTACACTCACCACATAGACATTTTCTCTGGTTCCCAATGTTCTGAAGTTACTTGAGGATAACTGGGGTCCTGAATGTGGCCCAGAGAACTCTCTTTTGCCAAATAACTAGTTATTGAACAGAAGTCTGATCCTCTAGTGAAAATGGAATTGCCTATTTCTCCATTACATAGTCTTATGTCAATTCAGATCAACCAGAATACATCATTGATCTTTCTCAGATATGTCTCCCTTCATTACAAAGGCAGGATATTTTCTGCTGATACTACTCACATAAGGAAACTGCTTAATTCACCACAGAATGTTCTAAGGAATGGCTTATGTCTCTTGTTTAGTCAGACATTTGATGATAATTAAGTAAAATAATGTAATATGAGGTAAGGTATAAGTAGGATCATGGACCATGATCTCAGCTAATGTTAACCTATATAAACCATTGAGTTGAGACATTAATTCCAAATTTACTTATGTCTAAACTTATGTATGGAAAATACATCATTTGATTATTTTCTCCTAGTAGTCGAGTAGGTCAATTAATTATAATGATTAAACATGATTCACCCAGTCTTTTTATCCTAGGTTTTTGAAAAGCATTTTACCGGAGATAGAGATAACCTCATTATTCCATCATCCATCTATCCATCCATACACACCTGCATACCTACATAATGTAAGACATTTATGGAGGGCCTACAGTGTTACATGCTCCGTACCATGATCTGGAAACATGATAGTGAGTTAGACAAATATCTGCTCTCAAGATACTTACAGTTCATATTTAGGAAATATTTGAATAGCGGACACTATTGGGTTGCCTCCCTGGCACCCAGTTGTCTCCACTCTTTTCTTAGTGCTGATTTGTAGAACCATGATGTTTGGGGGAAGCTGATATTAATCTAAGCATTGCATTTCATCTCTCTGGTTTAGTTGTGGGCATGGGACCTAAGTTGGTACAATCAGAATAAATATTTGGATTTTTGATTGGAATTCTATTAATGGTGCTATCTCTTCCATTACAGTCTTCTATGATAGATTGTTTCATGGGGTAGAAAAACAGAACACAAGTGACATCTAGCCAATAAGTGGGCCAGATATCCTAGTGTATTTGTTCAACCTATCACAAAGTCACCCAATAAAATGGACACTAGACATTCTGGAACTTACTTTTTTTACTTTGTAAAACACAAGGAGATGGAAGTCAGTTTGCCTTGTTTATTGGATTTGAAAAGAACCATTAGTTTAAAAAATAACAAAGATCAGTTAATGCATTCTTATTAAAAATTTAGGATAACAATTCAATGTAAAGTCATTGATTAAAGCAGGACAGGAATTTATGAGGATGAGTCAAAAATTATCCACACTCTGGCTGTAAAATTTCTTTTAATTAACTTTTAGAAAAGATAAATACATCATTTTTTGACATAATCACCTTACTTTTCAATACACTTTGTCCATCTGTCAACAAGCTTTCGTATTCCCTCATTAAAAAATGTTTTAGGCTGAGCTGCCAGCCACAAATGCACCTGTCTTCACTTCTTCATCAAAAGTGAATCTTCATCTTCGTAAGGCTGATTTCAGGGGACCAAACAGGTGAAAGTCCGATGGAGCAAGATCAGAACTATAGGGAGGATGCTTTAACATCTCAAAATGAAGTTTTTCCAGAGTTTTGACAGTGTGGGCGGAAGTGTGTCCACATGCACACCCTCAGACCACAAAAATGAATCACTGCACATTGCTCTTCTTTCGTGCAAATCACATGTGGGGCATGCATTTTTGCTCGCACCCAGTTACAAATGAACTGTTGTAACAGGTTCACACTTGCACAGCAGTGACATGGGAGACAGTAGCCTTGAACCAAAAGTGCTGATAAGAAAGTGAGGGCAAAAGAAGTTTTAATATAACAGGAATGTGGATAATTTTTGACTCACCCTCATATATCTTTAAGAATTACCTGACAGATGTATTTATTTATTTGACAAATAAAATGATAATATATTTAAAGCATATAATGTGATGATTTGATATAAGTATATATTGTGAAGGATTTCCATAAGCAAGTTAATGAACAAATCCATCACCTCACATATTTACCTTTTTTTTGAGAGCATTTAAGTTTTACTCTCTTAGCACATTTCAATTGTATATCAATAGTTCAGTATTATCAACTATAGTCACCATGTTACACATTAGATCCTCCCCTCAGATCTGTTTGGTGTTTTTAATGAAAATTTGTATCCAACCTCTCCTTATTTCCCCCACCCTACAGCTCTACAGTCCCTGGCAACCACCATTCTACTCCATGAGTTTAATTTTTTTTTTTTTTTTACTTTAGATTCCACATATAAGGGATACTATGTAGTATTTGTCTCTTTCTCTGGCTTATTTCACTTAGCACAATGTGTTCTAGTTTCCTCCACATTGTGGCAAAATGCAAGATTTATTTCCTTTTCAAAGCTAAGCAATATTCTGTTGTATCATATTTGTATCATTGTATCACAAATTCTCTTTATCCATTTCTTTTCTCAACACACACTTAGGTTGTTTCCATACCTTGACTTTTGTGAATAATGCTGCAGTGAATGAAATATCTGTAATGAGGTACAAATACTTCTCTGAGATAGTGATTTTGTTTCCTTTGGATATGTATCTGGAAGTGGAATTGCTGGATCATATGGTAGTTCTATTTTAATTTTTTGAGGAACCTCCACATTGTTTTCCATAGTGGCTGCACCAGTTTACATTCCCACCAACTGCACAAGAATTCCCTTTATTACACATACTTGCCAGTGTTTGTTTTATCTTTTTGATAAGAGACATTCTAACAGGTATGAGGTGATATGTCATTGTAATTTTGGTTTGCTTTTCCCTCATAATTAGTGACATTGAGCACCTTTTCATGTACCTGTTGGCCACTTGGATGTCTTCTTTGGAAAAATGTCTGTTAAGGTACTTTGTCCATTTTAAAAATTGGATTATTTGATGTTTTGCTATTGCTTTACATGAGTTCCTTGTATAATGTGGACATTAACCCCTATTGGATATGCAGTTTGCAAATATTTTCTCCCATTCCATGGGTTGCCTTTCATATTGCTAATGGTTTCCCTTGCTGTGCAGACGTTTTTTAGCTGGATGTAGTCACACTTGTTTATTTTTGCTTTTATTGCCTTTCCTTTTGGTGTCAAATCAAAAAAAAAAAAAAAATCATTGCCAAGACTGATATCAAGGAACTTACCACTTATGTTTTCTTCTAGGAATTTTACAGTTTCAGGCCTTACATTCAAGTCCATTTTGAGTTGATTTCTTTATGATGTAAGATAGGGGTCCAGTTTCATTCTTTTGCATGTGAATATCCAGTTTTCCCAACTCTATTTGTTGAAGAGACTATTTTTCTCCATTTTATATTCTCAGTAGCTTTATAAAATATTGACCAAATAAGCATGTAATTTTTTTTTCTGGGTTCTTAATTCTCTTCTTTTGATCTTTGTGTTAGATTTTATGCCAATACCATACTATTTTAATTACATAGCTTTGTGATATAGTTTGAAATCAGGAAGTGTGGTATCTCCAGTTTTGTACTCCTTTCTCAGGATTGCGTTGACTATTTGGAGTCTTTTGTGATTCCATACTGATTTTAGCACATTTTTTCCTGTTTCTGTAAAAAATGCCATTGGAGTTTTTATAAGGATTGCACTGAATCTGTAGATCACTTTGGTTAGTATAGATATTTTAACAACATTAGTTTTTCTAATCCATGAGCATGGGATATCTTTCCATTTATTTGTGTCTTCCTCAATTTCTTTATCAGTGCTCTATAGTTTTTGGTGCACAGATCTTTCATCTCCTTGATTAAATTTATTTCTAAGTATTTTATTGTTATTCATGCTATTGTAGATATTATTCATACTATTTTGCGTTAATTTCTTTTTTGGGTAGTTAGTTGTTAGTGTATAGAAATGTAACTGAGGGCTTCCTAGGTGGCACAGTGGTTGAGAATCCGCCTGCCAATGCAGGGGACACGAGTTCGAGCCCTGCTCCAGGAAGATCCCACATGCTGTGAAACAGCTAAGCCCATGCGCCACAACTATTGAGCCTGCGCTTTAGAGCCCGTGCGCCACAACTATTGAGCCTATGCTTTAGAGCCTGTGAGCCACAACTATTGAGCCCATGTGCTGCAACTACTGAAGCCCACGCACCTAGAGCCCATGCTCTGTAACAAGAGAAGCCATGGTAATGAGAAGCCCGCGCACCACAACGAAGAGTAGCCCGTACTCACTGCAACTAAAAAGAAAGCCCGTGCACAGCAAAAAAGACCCAACACAGCCAATAAAATAAATAAATAAATAAATAAAAGAAATGCAGTTGATTTTCGTATACTGATTTTCTTCTGAAGGATTGCTAATTCCCTGCTCTTTTAGCTTTCTGCTGCAAGCTAATTAGAAGTCCTATCTTCAGGCAGCAACTGGGAAAGTCAGAAGGTTACATATATATCCTAGCCCCTATTAGGGAGAAGTTGGGAGCTGGGTGTTTTTGTTTACTTTCTCTGTGCTGAGACAGAGGGAATAGTTGCTGGGAGAACTTATGTACCCAAATAGAACTGCCTCTTTGTTTTGTGTAATTCTGGGGGATTTGTGAATGCTGAGCCTCATTAGTTCCCAGAGCTAGATTATTTGAGAGCCAGTCCCTCGGGCTGCAGCTGTAACAGTTGGGGTGTTAAATGTGTGGTCAGGCTCCTTCCAGGAGGAAGCTTGAGATTTCATTGTACTGTTGGAACTAGTGAGGAGGAGACAGAGGGTGATGTGCCCACCAGCTCTATCTTGGGAGGATCCTGGTCAGCTTCTATATGCAGGCTGATTAGAAGCCAGAACCTCAGGCAGCAGCTGGGAATGTATGCAGTCAGATTCCTTCCAGAGAGAAAGTGGGAGGTGGGCATTTTTGTCTGCTTTCTTTGTGCTGAACTCAGGGTGGATACCTGTATGAAGTACTTGAGTGCCCATTTGAAAGTTGCTTTTTTTGTTTAATGTGGTCCTGTGGGATGATAATTACTGAGCCCTATTGGCTATTAGAGCTAAGGAATTTGAGGGCTTGTCCCTGGGTGGCAGCAGCAAGAGTTGGGAAACCAGATGTGTGGACAAGCTTCTTCTAGGGAGAGGCTGGTGACTGGGTTTTACTGTTGGAATGAGCAGAGGGAGAAAGCAAGGAACTGCCCGCTGGTCCTCAGGCAGCAGCTGGAGGAGTATGCAGTCAGTCCCCCTCCAGGAGAACCTGGGAGATGGGTGTTTTCATCTGCTCCCTCTGTGCTTAGTCAGGGGAGATAGCTGTGCGGAGTGTTCGCACGTCCACTTAACAACTGCTTCTTAGTTTGCTATAGTCCCATTGGACTTGTGAATGCAAGTCCTTGTTGAATATCAGAACTAGGTGATTTGGGGGGCCCATCCCTCAAGTGGTGGCTATGAAAGTTGAGGTGTTAGATGTCTGGACAATTTCCTTCCTTCTAGGATGAAGCTGGTGACTTGGTTTTATTGTTGGAGTAAACCAGAGGGAGAAGGTGGGGGAAGTGCCCACCTGCTCCTTCAGGCTCTGGGGAGGATCTCAGGGAGTACCTAGTTTCAGGCTAATTAGGAGCTAGACCCTCAGGAAGCCACTGGTGAAGTATGTAGTCAAAACTCTTTAGGTAAAAACCAGGAGAGGGAGTTTTTGTCTGCTTCCTCTGCACTGAGCCTGGTGGGGATGGCCATGGAGAGTGTTCCCCTGCCTGTTAACAGCTGCTTCTTTGTTTGCTATGTAGTCCTGTGGGGCTTGTGATGCAAGCCCCATTGGCTTTCAGAGCTAGGTGATTTGGGAGCTAGTCCCTGGGTGACAGGCTTTAAAGTTGGAACACTAGATTTAGGGTCCAAACCCTTTGCTCCCCAAGGGGAGTCTGGGAGTGGGAGTTCCCTTCCAACTGTAAGCCACTGTGCCAGATGTGGAGCTCGTGGTGAGAGTGTATCTCAGCTTTTGTGGGTATTTTCTCAGTTGCCCAATGTGTAGGAACCACTCAGGTAGTTTCTGGATTTCTCTATAGGGAATTGATTTGTGTGTAGCTGTATATTTGGTGCATCCGTGGAAGGAGGGGACTTCAGGAGCCTCCTATGTTGTCATCTTGGTGACCTCCCCAGAAGGATTTAATATGGATAAAAATTCTCTTTAATCCAATTGAGAGGTTTAACTTCTGGGGAGTAATGCCAGAAATGGGAGAAGTAGAGGCAAAGAACTGAAGCAGTATGGCATAGATAGTTGAGTGGGTAAGTGAGAATTATATTAAGACTCAGCCGTCATTTAGAATGAAAAAGCCTTTATTTATTTATTTATTTATTTATTTATTTTTTAAGAATAGATCACCTGATACGATTACTTGTGATGATGACTGTTGCTTTTTAGGGCCAGTGTTACAATTTCATTTCACCAAATTATCCCTGCCAGTAGTATACAGGACTTGGAATTTAATACCATTCCTTTTGGTGAAAACTGACACAATTTATCACATGCTTGGTAAGCTGTTCTGCAGCTGTGGGGGATAGCCTGAACAACACTGATCACCCCTTCTGAGATGGGCTGTCAGTGGAGGCCAGTATTGGACTCATAATTCATATCACCTAATAAGATCTTGGACGGTATTGGGGGTAAACACTGGGCCATATGGGAGTATCCATTGTAGACACTCACCTACAGAAGAGACCATCCTGGAGAGGTTTATTAGTAAGATTGAAACAAATGCTAATGATAATTCGGTAGACACAAAGCCAAACTCTAGGTGTTTAGTATGTTGGCAGAGTTAAAAAGTATGCTGGAACAAAGCTTCTCAAACTATCTTCGGGACTTCCCTGGTGGCACAGTGGTTAAGAATCTGCCTGCCAATCCCAATCAAATTGCCAATAGCATTTTTCACAGAACTAGAGCAAAAAATCTTAAAGATTTGTATGGAAACGCAAAAGACCCCGAATAGCCAAAGCAATCTTGAGAAGGAAAAATGGAGTTGGTGGAATCAGGCTTCCTGACTTCAAACTATACTACAAGGCCATAGTGATCAAGACAGTATGGTACTGGCACAAAAATAGAAAGGACGATCAATGGAATAGAATAGAGAACTCAGAAGTAAGCCCAAACACATATGGGCACCTTCTCTTTGACAAAGGAGGCACGAATATACAATGGAAAAAAGACAGCCTCTTCAATAAGTGGTGCTGGGAAAACTGGACAGCAACATGGAAAAGAATGAAATTAGAACACTTCCTAACCCCATACACAAAAATAAACTCCAAATGGATTAAAGACCTCCATGTAAGGCCAGACACTCTAAAACTCCTAGAGGAAAACATAGGCAGAACACTCTATGACATCCATCAAAGCAACATCCTTTTTGACCCACCTCCTAGAATCATGGAAATAAAATCAAGAATAAACAAATGGGACCTCATGAAACTTAAAAGCTTTTGCACAGCGAAAGAAACCATAAACAAGACTAGAAGGCAACCCTCAGAATGGGAAAATATAGTTGCCTATGAAACAGTGGACAAAGGATTAACCTCCAAAATATACAAGCAGCTCATGAAGCTTAATACCAAAAAAGCAAATAAGCCAATCCACAAATGAGTGGAAGACCCAAATAGACATTTCTCCAAAGAAGACATACAGATGGCCAACAAACACATGAAAAGATGCTCAACATCACTAATCATCAGAGAAATGCAAGTCAAAGCCACAATGAGGTATCACCTCATGCTGATCAGAATGGCCATCATCACAAAATCTGGAAACAACAAATGTTGGAGAGGGTGTGGAGAAAAGGGAACTCTCCTGCACTGTTGGTGGGAATGTAAGTTGGTACAGCCACTATGGAAAACAATTTGGAGGTTCCTTCAAAAACTACAAATAGAACTACCATATGATCCAGTCATCCCACTCCTGGGCATATACCCAAAGAAAACCATAATCCCAAAAGAAACTTGTACCGTAATGTTTATTGCAGCACTATTTACAATAGCCAGGACATGGAAGCAACCGAAATGCCCATCAACAAATGAATGGATAAAGAAGATGTGGCATATATATACAGTGGAATATTACTCAGCTATAAAAAGGGATGAGATGGAGCTATATGTAATGAGGTGGATAGACCTAGAGTCTGTCATACAGAGTGAAGTAAGTCAGAAAGAGAAAGACAAATATTGTATGCTAACTCACATATACGGAATCTAAAAATGGTACTGATGAACTCAGTGACAAGAACAAGGACGCAGATGCAGAGAATGGACTGGAGAACTCGAGGTTTGGGAGGGGGCAGGGGGTGAAGGGGAAGCTGAGATGAAGCGAGAGAGAGTAGCACAGACATATATATACTACCAACTGTAAAATAGATAGTCAGTGGGAAGTTGTTGTATAACAAAGGGAGTTCAACTCGAGGATGGAAGATGCCTTAGAGGACTGGGACGGGGAGGGTGGGGGGGACTCGAGGGAGGGTGCGGGGGGACTCGAGGGAGGGCGGGAATATGGGGATATGTGTATAAATACAGCTGATTGAACTTGGTGTACCCCCCAAAAATAATAAATAAATAAATAAAATTAAAAAAAAAAAGAAAGGATCTGCCTGCCAGTGCAGGGGACACAAGTTCAATCACAGGTCTGGGAAGATGCCACAGAGCAACTAAGCCCCTGTGCCACAGCTACTGAGCCTGTGCCTTAGAGCCTGTGAGCCACAACTACTGAGCCCTCATGCTGCAACTACTGTGTGCCTAGAGCCCATGCTCTGCAACAAGAAAAGCCACCACACTGAGAAGCCCGAATGCTGCAACGAAGAGCAACCCCTGCTCGCCATAACTAGAGAACGCTTGGACCCAGCAAGGAAGACCCAACGCAGCCCAAAACAAAACAAAACATCCAGATCTTTGCCTTCTTTTTTAGGTTTATATGTCCATTCTGTTACTGTTGTAAAATACAGTACAAATTAATTACTAGAAAAATTAAATACAAACTCCCATTTAAAAATTATATTAACTCTATCAAATGGTTATAATAGTGTCTAAAGGTCAACAGTCTCTCTTTCTCTCTCTCTCTATACATGTATATAATGTATATTTTTATGTATATAATTCTCAAGTGTAAAATGTTTTTGTTAACAAGAGAATATAATTTTATATGGTGGGTGGTACTTCCTTGAGAGAACCTTGAAGACTTTCCTTTTTTTACACCTCAATTTTGGGACCACATATCAGCTCAAGACAACTGGAATACTATTTGGAGAAAAGTTATTTAAGACCTTTTTGGGGGCAATACCCAGGTGAAGAGTATCTCTTTGTTCAAGGAGGTCGCCAAGAGGACATAACTACTGGTTGACCTGTAAGTTGGACCTGGACAGTTGGAGGCTCCTCACACTCTTCCCCCTGTCCTTAAAATGTAAATTCTGTCCACAGTTCCCACAGTGGAAGGTGTTTTCAAGAATGCAGCCTTGAAGGCTTGAGAGAGCAATGTGGTGTTGAGACCATCTAGATGGTATTATGTGACTGAACACAGTTAAAACTTCTACATGAATTTTTGAGATCCTGGTCGGTGGGTGTGAGAATCTACTTGTCCTGTAGCCACCCAAGACAAGCCTCGTATGTAATATCCCTTGCTTATTAAAACTACCACCTACGAGCATGGAGTCGTCTGCCTCTTTCCTCAGCCTCTCCTTACCCTCTGTGTACAGGGCTAGCTTCAGATTTTACCAGGAATACTCCTACAGTTGTGAACCAACATTCTTACTCCATCTCTTTTAAGATGATGGAAGAGGAAATGATAACTTCATTTTTAACTTTTGAAACAATTTAAGAAAAAAAAAATTACTGAATAGGCTGAGAAAGCAGTAATTTAAAACCTGACTATTACTTAAGGCTATTTTGCACATAAAATGAAGGGCTTGGTTGGGAACACTTTTACTGATACACACATTTAAATTTTGTTTATAAATTGAATTATTTTAGAGTCTGAAAGGATAAAGGAGTCATTCCTGATCTTTGGCCACAGATTTCTCTATAATGGTGGATCAAGAAAAGAAATGGATAATAACGAATGTTGAGACTGAAGATGTCTTAGTGGCAAAGTTATGAGGGAGTTTTTTGCTATGCTGAAGAGCTTGGACTTGATTCTGTGGAAAATGGAGAACAATTCAAGAATTTTAAATAGAATTGCATTATCTGACTGCATTGTTTGTTCTTTTCATTTTTGATTTTTTGAAAAATCACCTTTCCTGTTGGGTGCGGAATGCATGGGGGATGGGATAGGGATAGTGAGTAAGTATTAGAAGCAGGGAGGCCAGGTGCTGGTGTTAAAATACAGGCAAAAAACATTGAAGACCTGAACTGAGACAGTGACTGTGGGATTAGAAAAGAGAAGAGATTTAGACTCTTGAGGTAGTGTAATCAGCATTTATTGGTGAGTGATTGAATAAGGTAATAAGGGAGAGACAGAATCCAGGGCAATTTCCAACTTTCTGTCTTGGTCAAATGTAAGTGGTGGTGCATTTCATAGATGTGGGAATGCTGGAAAAGGAGTAAAGATGAGGAGGCAAGAGACTGATTCAATTTTGGATTTGAGATTACTGTGGATCCTGGAACTAATTATGAGTAATTGGCAAAGGGATGCTTCTTTTGACTTTGGGGGTGTGGTAACTAGGAAAATCATAATTGTATAAACAGTTTTTAGAAAACTTCTTTGAAACATTTGGTCTACAAAACTTGCAAAAATTTAAAACAGACTCAATGTTTTTCAACAAAGCCTTTTTATGAAATAGACATGTTTCAAAGTCAGAAAGAATTGGGAGGCTGGCTAGGATAATATTAATGTCAGATTCAACTGATATCTGAAATGCAGAAGAAGAAAGAAACAAAAATTAAACCTATCAAACAGTTTTCCCTAAAGTTTCTGTATTGGAATTAAAAAACATATACAATTGGTATTTATTAACTGTAATGTGTTTTGACTATTTAAAATTTGCACTCTATGTTTAAAGAAGAATGTGAAAAGTGAACACTCAAACAAATAACAAAAGTGAATATGGAGAAGTGGATATGGGATCTATAATGAGTTCTGAAGAAGTTAGGATCATCTATACATATAGGAATATATATGTATATCTCCTATTGGTTCTTTTTCTCTGGAGAACCCTGACTGATACAGGCCATTTAATAAAAATGCTAAGGTTGGCCCTGAAAGTTCTGTGTTTTTGTTAAAAAGCAAATTAAGAAAGCAACTTAGACTTTGGAAAACCCAAGCCTACATTAAGCAGTGATTAATAATGGTTGACATTTAAGAAGATCAATTTACAATTTTGAATAGAAGGGGTTGCATTTTATTTGAACAAATTTAATGGTTAGTGTGTAAATATTTGTGCAACTACTAACATTTCACATTTTCAAAGGAAAAGTTAATTGAAGAGTTGTAGAAATATGTATCCCCAGTGTTCCAATGGAAATATTGGTAGTATAGACTCCTGCTGTCTTGTCATAGCTTCACAGGTAGTTTGCCTGGCCCTGGGGGTCAATAAACATTCTTAAATAAGGGTAGAAGGAAGAGGGAGGTGTATATTTTAAAATCAGAGTGCAGAGGTGACTCATCAGATAATTTCATTGGGAGGAATATACCTCTGCCTATTCTATTTTAGGATAGAAATTTATCAAGTAAAATTTTTCATCTACTTTCCAAATAATCTAAGAAAATATTTGCAATATTTGTGCAAAGATGTTAATTGAAGTAAAGACAGGTTGAAAATAAATTATATAGCTATTTGATGGAGAAATCAAAAGCTTTACAGACAAGCAAAAGCTAAGAGAAATCAGCACCACCAAACCACCTTTATAACAAATGCTAAAGGAAATCTTCTGAGAAGAAAACACAAGAGAGAAAAAGACCCTCAAAAACAAACCCAAAACAATTAAGAAAATGGTAATAGGAACACACATATCGATAATAACCTTCAATGTAAATGGATTAAATGCTCCAACCAAAAGACACAGACTGGCTGAATGGGTACAAAAACAAGACCCACATATATGTTGTCTACCAGAGATCCACTTCAGACCTAGGGACACATACAGACTGAAAGTGAAAGGATGGAAAAATATATTCCATGCAAACGGAAATCAAAAGAAAGCTGGAGTAGCAATGCTCATATTAGATAAAATAGACTTTAAAATAAAGACTGACACAAGAGACAAGGAAGGACACTACATAATGATCAAGGGATCTATCCAAGAAGAATATATAACAATTATAAATATTTATACACCCAACATAGGAGCACCTCAATACATAAAGCAAGTGCTAACAGCTATAAAAGAGGAAATCAACAGTAACACAATAATAGTAGGCGACATTAACACCCCACTTACACCAATAGAGAGATCATCCAAACATAAAATAAATAAGGAAAAAAAAGCTTCAAATGACACAATAGACCAGATAGATTTAATTGTTATTTATAGGACATGCCACCCAAAAGTGGCAGAATACACTTTCTTCTCAAGTGCACACAGAACATTCTCCGGGATAGATCACATCTTGGGTCACAAATCAAGCCTTGGAAAATTTAAGAAAACTGAAATTGTATCAGGCATCTTCTCTAACCACAATGCTATGAGATTAGAAATCAATTACAGGAAAAAAAAACTGTAAAAACCACAAATATATGGAGGCTAAATAGTGCACTACTAAAGAAATCACTAAAGAAATCAAAGAAATTTAGAAATACATGGAAATAAATGACAATGAAAGCACGACAATCCAAAAACTATGGGACGCAGCAAGAGCAGTTATAAGAGGGAAGTTTATAGCAATTCAGTCTCATCTCAGGAAACAAGAAGAATCTCAGATAAACAATCTAACCATACACCTAAAACAGCTAGAGAAAGGAAAACAAAGAAAACCCAAAGTCAGTAGAAGGAAATAAATCGTTAAGATCGGAGCAGAAATAAATGAAATAGAAATGAAGAAAATAATAGCAAAGTTCAGTAAAACTAAAAGTTGGTTCTTTGAGAAGATAAACAAAATTGATAAACCTTTAGCCAGACTCATCAAGAAAAAAAAAGGAAAGGACGCCAATCAATAAAATTAGAAATGAAAAAGGAGAAACCACAACTGACACCTCAGAAATACAAAAGATCATTAAGAGACTACTATAAACAACTATATGCTAATAAAATGGACAACCTCAAAGAAATGGACAAATTCTTGAAAAGGTACAATTTTCCAGGACTGAATCAGGAAGAATTAGAAAATATAAACAGACCTATAACAAGTAATGAAATTGAAACTGTAATAAAAAAATTTTCTAGGACTTCCTAGGTGGCGCAGTGGTAAAGAATCCACCTGCCAATGCAGGGGACATGGGTTCGAGCCCTGCCCTGGGAAGATTCCACATGCCATGGAGCAACTAAGCCACAACTGTTGAACCTGTGCTCTAGAGCCCGTGAGCTACAACTATTGAGCCCATGTGCTGCAACTATTGAAGCCCACGTGCCTAGGGCCTGTGCTCCACAACAAAAGAAGCCACTACAGTGAGGAGCCTGCCCACCACAATGAAGAGTAGCCCCGAAGACCCAATGCAGCCAATAAATGAAGTGAATAAATAAATAAATTAATTAAAAAAAAATCTTCTAACAAACAAAAGTCCAGGACCAGGTGGCTTCACAGGTGAATTCTATCAAACATTTAGAGAAGAGCTAACACCTATCCTTCTCAAACTCTTGCAAAATATTGCAGAGGGAGGAATACTCCCAAATTCATTCTACAAGGCCACCATCACCCTGATACCAAAACCATACAAAGATATCACAAAAAAAGAAAATGACAGGCCAATATCACTGATGAACATAGATGCAAAAATCCTCAACAAGATACTAGCAAACAGAATCCAACAACACATTAAAAGGATCATACACCATGATCAAGTAGGATTTATCCCCAGGAATGCAAGGATTCTTCAATATATGTGAGTCAGTCAATGTGATACACCATATTAACAAATTAAGGTATAAAAACCATACGATCATCTCAACAGATGCAGAAAAAGCTTTTGACAAAATTCAACATCCATTTATGATAAAAACTCTCCAGGAAATGGGCATAGAGGGAACCTACCTCAATATAATAAAGGCTATAGGTGACAAACCCACAGCAAACATCATTCTCAATGGTGAAAAACTGAAAGCATTTCCACTAAGATCAGGAAGAAGACAAATATTTCCACTCTCAGCACTTTTATTCAGTATAGTTTTGGAAGTCCTAACCACAGCAATCAGAGAAGGAAAAGAAATGAAAGGAATTCAAATTGGAAAAGAAGTAAAACTGTCACTGTTTGCAGATGATATGATACTATACATAGAAAATCCTACGGATGCCACCAGAAAACTGCTAGAGCTCACCAATGAATTTGGTAAGATTGCAGAATACAAAATTAATGCACAGAAATCTCTTGCATTCCTATACACTAATAACGAAAAATCAGAAAGAGAAATTAAAGAAACTCTTCCATTTACCATTGCAACAAAAAGAATAAAATACCTAGGCTAAACCTACCTAAGGAGACAAAAGACTTGTACTCAGAAAACTATAAAACACTGATGAAAGACATCAAAGATGACATAAACAGATGAAGAAATATACTATGTTCTTGGATTGGAAGAATCAATATTGTGAAAATGACTATACTACCCAAAGCAATCTACAGATTCAATGCAATCCCTATCAAATTACCAATGGCATTCTTCACAGAATTAGAACAAAAAATTTTACAATTTGTATGGAAACACAAAAGACCCCAAATAACCAAAGCAATCTTGAGAAAGAAAAACAGAGCTGGAGGAATCAGGCTGTCCAACTTCAGGCTATACTACAAAGCTACATTAATCAAAACAGTATGGTATTGGCACAAAAACAGAAATATAGATCAATGGTACAAGATAGAAAGCCCAGAGATAAACCCACACACATATGGTCACCTAATTTATGACAAAGGAGGCAAGAACATACAATGGAGAAAAGATAGCCTCTTCAGTAAGTAGTGCTGGGAAAACTGGACAGATACATGTAAAAGAATGAAATTAGAATACTACTTAACAACATGCACAAAAATAAACTCAAAATGGATTAAAAGCCTAAATGTATGACCAGACACTATAAAACTCTTAGAGGAGAGCATAGGCAGAACACTCCATGACATAAACCATAACAAGATCCTTTTTGACCCACCTCCCAGAATAATGGAAATAAAAACAAAAATAAACAAGTGGGACCTAGTGAAACTTAAAAGCTTTTGCACAGCAAAGGAAACCATAAGCATGGCAAAAAGACAGCCCTCAGAATGGGAGAAAATATTTGTAAATGAAGCAACTGACAAAGGATTAATCTCCAAAATACACAAGCAGCTCATGCAGCTCAATATCAAAAAACAAGCAACCCAATCCAAAAATGGGCAGAAGACCTAGATAGACATTTCTCCAAGTAAGACATACAGATTGCCAACAAACACATGAAAAGGTGTTCAACATCACTAATCATTGGAGAAATGCAAATGAAAATCACCTCACACCAGTTAGAATGGCCATTCTCAGAAAACCTAGAAACAATAAATGCTAGAGAGGGTGTGAGGAAAAGGAACCCTCCTGCACTATTAGTGGGAATGTAAATTGATACAGACAGTATGGAAAACAGTATGGAGGTTCCTTAAAAAACTAAAAATAGAACTACCATATGACCCAGCAATCCCACTACTGGGCATATACCCGGAGAAAACCATAATTCAAAAAGATACATGTACCCCAATGTTCATTGCAGCACTATTTACAATAGCCAGGACATGGAAGCAAACTAAATGTCTATCAACATAAAGAAAATGTGGCATATATATACAATGGAATATTAGCCATAAAAAGGAACAAAATTGAGTTATTTGTAATGAGGTGGATGGACCTAGAGCCTGTCATACAGAGTGAAGTAAATCAGAAAGAAAAACAAATACTGTATGCTGATGCATATATATGGAATCTAGAAAATTGGTACTGATGAATCTAGCAGCAGGGTGGGAATAGAGAATGCAGAAGTAGAGAATGGACTTCAGGACACAGTGCAGATAATGGGAAGCTGGGGCAAAGTGAGAGAGTAGCATTGACATATATACACTGCCAAATGTGAAATTGATAGCTAGTGGGAAGCTGCTGCAGAGTACAGCGAGATCAGCTTGATGCTTTGTGAAGACCTAGAGGGGTGAGATGGGGAGGGTGGAAAGAAGGCTCAAGAGGGAGGGGATATGGGGATATATGTATACATATAGCTGATCCACTTTGTTGTACAGCAGAAACTAACAGAATGTTGTAAAGCAATTATACTCCAATAAAGATAAAAAATAAATGAGAAAAAAAGTGATTGGGTGAATAAATAATTGTGAAATATTATGCAGTCAAAAATGATGTTGATCTCTAATTATGACATGACGATATTAAACTTATCTATATATGAAATTAACATGTACAAATAACTAACACCAATTTTCTTGTTTAGAAAGGACCTGTCTTTGTTTGTGAGAACCCTCAGGGTAGAACATAAGAACTGGTGACATGAATGGAGAGAAATGAAGAATCAAAAGAGCTATTTCACCTGCTCTACATGGCCACATGGGAGCAGAGGAAAGCAAAGGGAGTGAGAGGACAGGTTCACTGAGATGTTGTGAGAAAGGGATGCTTACAGTTAAGGGCCAGTGCAAATTCCCCAGTAGTGGGTTTACCGAAGATCCATTTGGGAACTTGGATATCTAATGTTTGATTTAAATGTTGGTATTGCTGTGCTGTAAACTTATTTTTTATCTTCCTGCTAAACCTTCAGTAAAGTCTAATCTCTTCCAGATACTTGTGTAAAATGGGCCTTTTTGTGGAAATCAAGGAAGGGTCTGAGTTTGATATCAGACGTGGAAGAAAATGTACAGGCTGGAGTCTGGAGGCAGAGTTGCTCAGAACAACTGGGAAATTGGGGTGGGGCTCTACACAAAGTTCATCCACAGAGTGTGGATTTAAGGTTTGAGGCAATATTATATAGATCTTATTGGGCAAGGAGGCATTAACTGACATTGCCTAACTGATATATAGTATTGAGCAGAACACCATGCATGGGTTACCACTCTCGGGGGAGGACTCCAACTATATGGAAGATAGCAATACTCATCACTATGCCAGCCACCAGGAAGAGAAGTTCATATACTTCTGCCCATTGCATCTTGGTATTGGGGTCATCGAGGGAAATACAACACAGTCACGCACTGGATAGAGCAGTGCTGTACTTACAGAGAGAAGAGACAGAGCAAGGTCAGCTCTGTGGCAAGTGTTGGTCCCCCAAGTCTAGTGGATCTCTCCAGGCAGCCCACTCAGGGCAATTTACCTACACCTCCTGAGCTCCAGTGAAAAAGCCGGTTCTCTCCCCGTGGAGGACATGTATACTAATGAGGCTGGACGGTTGCAATAAGATGCAACGCTTAAGCAGAACAGAGGAGCATACATTGAATTTACAATAGGAAAAGCTATTCCCACGCAAGGTGATCTGCCCGGCACAGGGAAGTGAGGGTTTGTCATATCTTGGTAAGGAAGTGTTCCATGCCCAAGGTCCATTATTTTATTCTATTTTATTTTTATTTTATTTTATATTTTATTTTATTTTACTTTATGTTTGAAGTATAGTTGATTTACAATGCTGTGTTAGTTTCAGGTGTACAGCAAAGTGATTCAGTTATATGTATATCCAAGGTTCGTTCTTATGTGGCTTAGTGTGATCAAAGACTGCACACACAGACTCTGTCTTTTCCAACATTAGGTTACTCCCATTAGTACTTTTTTATTTAAATTTGAGGTTACGCTCAGGCATGCACTTACATTCACACATACACTGCAAATATTAAAACATCATACACCAATATGTAAATAATGTTTGTTTCTAGGAGGTTGATTTAATTTTCTTCTTCATATTGTCCTGTGTTTCATGAATATTTTTACATTTCTTGATTCTCTAATCAGAAAACAAAGATATTTATGTTTTGAAAACAAAAAGAATTTTATTTTGATTCTAGAACAAAACTTAATCATGCAGAGGCTGGGCTTTGCAGTTTTTGTTCAAGAATGGAGCCATATCATGAAATCACCGTATGGATTCTTGACATGTATTAGAAGCGTTATGGGCACGTCAAGTCTTTTTCCCATGTCTCTTGTTGTTTTGCTTTAGACAGGTAAATTAGAGCTTTGGACGGTTTTATGAGGTAGACAGTATCCTGCTCTTTCAAGCTGTGCTTTCACTTATGATGCTGTGTGATTTTCCCAGGATGTCCCCTTTCCTCATCCTTCCAAATGCACTTTGAATGTCACTTCCTTCTTGGTAAAGCTTTATCCAGCTCCAGTAGTACCCAAATGCTTTGTCTCTGCCCCTGTGGTGCCTTATATATACCTGAAACAAAGTCCTTATCCTGTTATTGTGTGCTTATTCCTATCTACAGTTGTTTTTCCACTAGACAATTAATTCCACAAATTCCCATTTCACTCTTTGTGGAAAGACTATTGGTGTGCCCAAGATTTCTGTGAATTCTCGAGTTCTCTTCTGGCCCCAATTTCTTGCCTGTACTGAATTTGATGAGAGATCACCTTGCCCTCTGTCCTGTTCTCTCCTGAATTACATGGGGCACAGATCAAAAAAAGCTTATTGTGTATTTATATTCCTTCTGCTTAGCACAGTGCCTGGCACAGAACTGTTCTTCAGTTTGTGTTGTATGGATAATAAGCACTGGGGTCAAATGCTTAGAATAAGGAGCCCACTCTTAATTCAGTGATAGCTATAGGACGTTTCATCACATGAACCCGCAAAACAGATTAAGCATAGGCTTTTCAATATCAGTAGTATATAAGCACATCACTGAGAATATTTTAAGAATAGTTACATGATTAATGCTTTAAATAATTCATACTTATTAGGAATGTGTGTTATCCCATCCTCCTCAACATTGATGTATGTTAAAAAAAATTGATACTTTCTCTTCTCTCTCTGGTGTGATATTTACTTTGTAACACATTTACGATTGTCCCATCTGTATTAAGTTTAACTTCAAAAATACCTGGTATCTGTTCTGTATCCAACTCCAGAAGAAAACTGCTCTGTCCTGCTATCATCCATTATTATTATTATGTTTTCTGCAATGCATTATACCATGTGTAACTAATATTTTAGAATTATAGAGAACCATCTGCTTCTGTTTTAATGTCTTGATAAAAGCGTTGTAAATATTATAGCTATATAAGATTCTTTCCTTTAAAGAATCTGTTTCATTTCACCTGGAAACTATCTTAATTCTTAAATCCTTCACCCAGATGTTGCATCTCGTAGATGAAGTACATGACTTTTAATCAACTTCATTGCTAATTAGTTACAGGAAATATGCAGCTTTACATTTTCACGAAGTGGTGTTAGAATGCTAAGATAAACAAAGAGCTAGTAATATAACATTTACTCCTGTACCATACAATTAACCTTTTAGAACATGGTGTTCATATTCATTTAATCACTAAAGGCAGGACAATTATACTTACAAAGCAGAAATAACTGATAAGGGCCAGCAGAGCATACTGTCCTCAAAGCCATGTGACTTTATCCCGGGAGCCCTGTCTTTTGGAGAGCTACCTCCTGATGGTGATTGCCTCCTGATGCCCCTTTCACTCAGTGATGAGCACTTTAAACAAGCTTACGGGGACAGCTGGAGAGTCGCCCTTTCTCCATTAAGACATATATCCCAGTGGGAACAAGGAGCAGTTAAGGATGTAGCAATGAACTCAAGTTGGGTTATATTCAGTTTGTTGCTTTTAAGTTGGGGGTAGGGGCTAAGGGTTAACTCTGTTTTTTTTTCCCTGGAAAATGTTAGTTTCACAGGATGTAAGAGCTGAAAGTGGACCTAGATATCTAATTTAATAACCTTCATTTGGTGGGGCCAGAAAACAGTTTCATAAATATTAACCAAGTAACTCCAGGGAAAAATTGTCATCCTTGGTGCTATGATCCTCATATGGTTAACCTGCCTGTCATTTTGCTCTTTGTAGGAAGACCATAGGTGTGCCTGAGGTTTTTGTAAATTATCACATTCACTTCTGGTTCTGACTTCCTGCCCACGCTAACTTTGATGAGACGTCACCTTGCCCTCTCACATGTGTGCTTCTGAATCACACAGGACTTAATAATTTTTCTTAATTTTTCCATGAAACAGTAGTTTGTCCAACCTCCTGCCATTCAGTCAACCCTGCTCTTTCCTTTGTCCCCAGATTCCTATTTTATTTTCAAGCTATTTTAATCCTTCTTGTACTTACCCTCTTCCTGTCATGGTGTATTAAATTTTTTATTTTTTTGGTGTAGACAAATTTCCCTCATACACTAGAAGGTGTCAGGTGCTAACCAAAAATATTGTTAATATAAGCCAATAAATAAATACAAATAAAAATAGAAAGACAAATTATTTTAATTAATGTTTATTAAGTGAATTTACACATAAACATTAGAACTATTCCTTTCCATTCCTTTTCTTATACATGGACTCTTTACTCCTGTCTCCATTTGTGGCACTTGTCTGGCTAAATCAAAATTCTGGTTAATTCTGACTGTCTCTCTGTGCCTGCTCTTGAATGACTGAATATAGCTGGGAGAAAGTACCCAACCATGCTGAGTGATTTCTCATTGGTTCATGACTCTGTGGGCCCTTGACACTGTGTGCAGTTGGACTTCATTTCCTAGTCATTGAGTCCTATTTTTTTAAATTTATTTTTAAATTTTTTTAAGATTTATTTATTTATTTATTTATCTTTGGCTGTGTTGGGTCTTCGTTGCTGCACACGGGTTTTCTCTAGTTGTGGCAAGCAGGAGCTACTCTTCGTTGCGGTGCACAGGCTTCTCAGTGCGGTAACTTCTCTTGTTGCGGATCACGGGCTCTAGGCACGTGGGCTTCAGTAGTTGCAGCACATGGGCTCAGTAGTTGTGGCTCGTGGGCTCTAGAGCACAGGCTTAGAGGTTGTGGTGCACAGGCTTAGCTGCTCAGCAGCATGTGGAATCTTCCTGGACCAGGGCTCGAACCCATGTCCCCTGCTTTGGCAGACAAATTCTTAACCACTGCGCCACCAGGGAAGTCCCCCTAGTCATTGACTCTTCCACTCTCTGAGATAGCTGTTTCACACTCTCTTCTCTCCTAAACCTGCAATATTTCCCCCTCTCTTCTTCTTTCAGCTGATGAATCTGCCTCCTACTTTACTGAGAAGACAAAGGCAAGTTGAAGAGCTATTTCTCATCTCTACACCACATACTCAACCAGCATCTGTACCCCCAAATTCCGCTATCCCTCTTGTTAACATGGATAAATGCTTTGTGCTCATACCTAGGGCCAGCCCTTCCACTTGTGCTCTGTGGTATTAGTACTTTAGAGCTGTGCTTGGTGCATAATGGGTTTAACAGCAATAAATACTTATAAATGAGTGAATGAAATCCACTCTTTCCTTGGTTGACATAGATTCAGGGGCTGTCCAATGAGTAAAAGGTTGAACTTTAAGGGTGTTTTTTCTACAATCTTTGTATTGCTGCACGGATGCTTCCAAGCTTCCTCTCTGGGTTCAGGTTGGATGTGGCTGCTATACCTCTGAATTTTCTTTAGTTGCAACAGAAATTCCAAGGGTTGTGCTAGGGGATGAAGATAGAACAGGTAATATAACAATATCTCTGTTGTCAAAAAGTTTGTGAAGCATTATTCTATTCAAAATTTGAGAGGTTTTGAGATATATTGACCCTTTCCCTAAGTTTGTTAATTAATTAAAATATGAAATTAAACAAATATAGATATTTGTTTAAGGGATATTTTCCCTTTCTACTTGTCTGATTACCTTTTCTTATACCTTATTTATTTGACCTGATGAGTATTGTTTTTCTTTACAATGCTTTTATCGCTCTTTTACCTGAATTCCAACCACTGCAGCTGCTTTCCCACTGTACTTTACCCCATGATGTGTAATGAAGCTGCCCATTTTCCTGTAATTAAAAAGGTTAAAGATTGATTGTAATCATCACTCTGTGAGAAAAGCAGCAGGAATGAAATTACAGATGATAGTTTTATTTTAAAAACCAAACATGTTTAATATATGTTTCTTTCAAGTGGATTTCAGGATTTACAGAATAGAGCTTCTTACCCATCCCTGGCTTTTAGGCAGAATAGAAAACTATCTTGTTCAGATAGTCATTCTCTTTAGTAGTTTTAAAAAAGGAGAATCTTTGTCTCTTTCTCGCTTGGTTTTATGTTTTGTAAATTTACATCTTTATAAAGTATTTTTCTTATATCTTACCTGGCTCCTTTCTGCAGAAATTTAAGCTCCAGTTTTCATCAAATATAACACTAACCTTATTTATTTCATCCATCTCACTTCCTTTCTTTAGTCTAAGTGATTTCATTTCTCTGAAACTTTTCTTTTGGGCCTTTTCTTACAACCTTCTCTTTCTCATTATTTTTCTATAAGCATAACTATCAAATAGCAAAATATCACTCTGTACATATTACCAAATGAAATTTTTATTTGGGCCAAATACAGCAAATAAATTACTCCCTCCCAATTTTTTAAGAAGTATAGTTTACTTAAGTGGCATAGGAAAAGTCTAGAATGTTCTTACTGTATTAAAGTATTTACCGCTATGTAAGAAATGCAGATTTAAACACATAAATATAATCAAGAGAATAGACTTTAGAATCAATCTGTTGCTAAGTTGCTGGCTCTTCTCTTAAACTTACAGTTTAGTGTAAAGATAATATATGCACATAAAAATTATAGATTATCAGTATTTGTGTGCTGAATTGTGTGTTATGGTGTATTAGACATCTTCACAGGAAGAAAGGATTAGGCTGGCCTTGAGTAATTGGGAATGTAATTATGTCACAGGTAGGAGACTGGCTTTAAAAGAGGGAGTAGGATGTGCCTGGGTAAAAGAGAGGAGATATTATAGATAAGAGCAATTCCTGAGTGGAGGCGAGGGGTGCAGGAATTAATAAGCTATATGAGGATACTTGGAATATTGGCTAATATCTTCAAGAAGGGCAAGATATTAATCAGTGCTCTCCAGAGAAACGAAACCGATAGGATCGATCGATCTATCTATCTATCTATCTATCTATCTATCTATCTATCTATGAATGAGGAGATTTATTGTAGGAAATGTTTCATGCAATTATGGAGGCCAAGAAGTGCTGCTATCTGTGCTATCTGTAAGCTGAAGGACCGGGAAAACCGTATAATTCAATCTGAGTTGAAAGGCCTGAGGAGCAGGAGGCCAATTATGTAAATCCTGGCCCCAATCTGAAGGCCCAAGAACCAAGAGTGCTGATATCCAAGGGCTGGAGAAGATGGATATCCCAGCTCAAGCATAGAGAGCAAATTTGGCTTTCCTCCACTTTTTTGTTCTATTCAGGCTCTCAATGAATTGGATGAGGCTCTCATATGCATTAATGAAGATCTTTACTCAGTTTACCAGTTCAAATACTAATCTCTTCTTGAAACACCCTCACAGACACACCCAGAAACAATGTTTTACCAGCTACCTTGACACCCTTCAGCCCAGTGAAATTGAAACATGCAGTATTAACCATCACACTCCTAGGAAAATGAATGCTTAGTTGATCCAGCCAAAAACAATGCTTTTTCTGATTATTACAGGAAATAATTGGGGGTTTTGAAGAGCAAAACACTTGACTAATTCTTTATGCTTACTGGGTTCACTTATGGCTGCTTTTCAGCCATCTGCCTACCCCCAGTCTTGAACAGATGTATTGTAATAATGTATTTTCTCTGGATATGGTAATAATTCTAATAAAGAAGGTAACAACTTCACGTACTTCCTACGTACTAGGAACTGCTCTAAGTGCTTTATAGTGTTAACTCACTTGGTCTTTTAAAACAACCTTACAACATGAGTACTGCTGTCATCTCCATTTTACACATAAGGCAAGTGAGGCACAGAGAAGACACAAGAGAGGTTGTTATAGATTTATAGGTTATAAATTTATAGATTTATATTCAGCAAAGCCAAGATCTGAGCCTTAGTTGTCTGGTCCCAGAGACTGTGCTCGTAATCTTATTCAGAGCCTGTGCCCTGGACTTGGTCACTTAGGCACTTTTGTTGAGCACCTTGTAAGTGCTGGACACTGTGGGGCTAAACAAATATAAGATTTGACTCTCCCCTTAAAGGGCTGACAACTTGTTGCTAAATCGTGAGGGATGAATTCATAGGCTTTAGATGTTCAGAAGAGACATAATTAACAAGATCAGGGAAAGTCAATGAGGTCTGCCCTGAGGTTGAGAGAGGGGGCTGGATGAATCCCCTGGGATAGAAGAGAGAGAGGGTTTAGGCTCGATAGCCATGGGAGTGATCATGCAGAGGGGGTGTGTTAGTTTTCCAGGGCTGCTGTAACAAAATACCACAGACTTGGTGGCTTAAGACAACTGAAATTTATTCTTTCACAGATCAGGAGGCTAAAAGTCTGAAATTAAGGTGTGGGCAGGGCCACGTTCCCTCTGAAGCCTCTGGGGAAGAATTTTCCTTGCCTCTTCCTAGCTTCTGGTGACTGCTGGCATTCCTTGATGTTCCTTGGCTTATAGCTGCATCATTCCAACCTGCCTCAGTCTTCACATGGCCTTCTTCCTTGTGCCTTTGTGGGTCCTCTCCTCTTGTTTTAAGGACACGAATCATTGTGTTTAAGGCCCATACTGATCCAGTATGGCCTCATTTTAACTAATTACATCTGTAAACCCCTATTTCCAGTAAGGTCACACTCTGAGGTGAACATGAATTTGGAGGTGGGTGGGACACTATTCAGTTCACTATAAGTGTTAACAGCACAGGGAATGGTGTAGGTACCAAGCTCTTTGAGAAAAGGGAGTAAGTGGAAGATCTTTGGGGGGAGAAAACGTGAGTTGTACTTTAAACTACATGAGTTTGAGGTGACGTTTTTGGATATGTTTCAACGACAATATGAAACAGTTTTATTTCCTTGGAAGTATCACCCATTTCTAAGTCCTGTAAAGCACTTGGTTATTGTCATTCAGAAAATTAAGTAGGTTATGCCTCTGTTGAAATGTTCTTTCTTGTCTTTCATACATTTATATCCTGCAGCTGTTTTCCATGCTCTTCTGCATCCTCCTCCTCTGTCTCATAATTAGCATTGTCATGGAACAGCAAACAATTAATGAGTGTCTATTACATGCCTAGCACCATTCTGAGTCTTTACACTTAATCTTTATAACAATTTGATGAAAAGTGCCCTATGTTAGATTATAGGTGAGGAAACTAAGATGATTTTTATTTCAATGCTGCATTTTTATGAAAATTAAATATCCTTGGGATAATTTTCTCATAATTAGTAGTGTATATTTTAGTTAAAATGTAACCACATGGTGTGCTACCCAAGACAAGAATCAGATGCCTCTTATACTGGGTAAGTTCTCAAAAGCTAGAGAAACACCCTGCCTGGAAATGGGAAGGTTTCTTGACTTTGATCACAAGACAAAATACAGAAAATACTGGAGCTTAAAAACATATGTTGTGGAATCAAGGATATCTGATATATCTACTTTATCAATTCATAAATTATACTATGCATTTCTTTTGGTGATATAAAGTTACTGGGAACTTGAACTGCTAGTTGTCACACATATATATTCAGAAAGTGTTACCTTTCAAACAGCTATTATAAGTTTCTGTTTCTCAAAGTCTTATGTGAGGGATTCTAGAAGGAGAATATCCATGTTGGAATGAGTCTCCTGACTTCCCGCTGTGGTTTGCTACATGCATGTGGGAAAGTTGCCTACATTTTCTGAGCCTCAGTAACCTCATGGAGATAAGTATAATTAACATATGGGACTATTTTAAAAATTATATAAAATTATATGCATTTGCCTATAACAGAGTAAATGCTTAAACTTATTAACTAAAATTTAGTAATGAATAAAGAACACATTTACTTCATTATTTATGAGATTATACTTAATGGCTTTTTTTAATGCTTTGGTTTGTTGTTTGTATTTCATTAAGTAGTAGATGCATTTTAGCTTATCTTCTTCCAATTCATAAAAATTAAATGCAAAATTCTTTCAAGTTTCAAATGTAGACAAGTGAGTGTAAGGAAACATGAAAGATTTGACTCATATGATTATTAAATTGCTTATAATATATGGATAAGTTTTTTGGATTGCTAGTTAGGCCTTTAAAATATGTAGTGCACATTAGAGTTTGATGCAATCAAGTGTTTTGACATTTCTAAAAGTCTTTGAAAAGATGTCAATATTATTATTAGACTACTAGAATAATCTTTAGTTTAGGTAGCTCTTTAAACTCTGGTTGAAGTATTAGTTGATAATGATCCTATAATTTCCAAAATCCCAAGATAATTTATCATCTTCTGATGCATGTAATACTCATTTAGAATTTTCAAAAATAAGATGTAGCCACTTTTATAAATATTAATTTTGTATATAAATGGATTTTATCTGTTGCAGATTATCAAATTTATTATGTATGTTTTGCATCCTCTTTCGATTTCAAAATCCCCTTCTGTTTGCCACATATATGAATACTTTAAATAAAATAATATTATTCATACTGTCTTTGCCTTTACAGAAAAGTGACTAATTCAAAATTGGATAACTTAAGTACCACCTACCCCAAGATGATTTATTTCCTGAGCGATTAATTTAGTTCTCAGTATCTTAGAAATCTATTAGATGATTTATTTTCATTTTTCTCATAAAGCAATATGAAAATTGTGGACATGTCTTGGATCAGGAAGGCATTGATAGACAGAAGCTGGAAATCAATGGGGCTAAACGTTTGTTGAAAATTTCATCTAGCTAATGATTTTTTAATTCTATCAGGGTTCGGGCTTGTAAGCTAGTTATAAAATTATCTACTTCAGTATAATAAACTTAATGTAGACTATGAAAATATCATACATTGTTTAGGTTTTGAAGTTTCCGTGAATCTCCATCCTCATATGTTACCAAGTATTATTTCAATTTGACATCTAATTTATAGGAAAAGAACTGAGTAGATTGTTTTCTAAAGATTGATATATAAAAATCAGTTGCTTTATTCTAATTTTGATTTTTAAAATATCTCATATTACACACATTGCAAATTATTTATTTTTGACACTTGTTTAGATTTATATTTAAGTGACACAATTGTTGACTTACATTTTAGACCAATATTTGGTTTACATAAACACAACTCTAAACTATGAACAGTTAGATTTTAGGCCACTTAAATATTTGATTTATTTAAAATAGAAAAATTCTATGAAAATAAACCTGTCAACATCTGTTTTCTAGGAGATGGTGTTATGTCATATCACTATACTTTTCCTTTATTTCAGCAAATATTCATAGGAAGTGAGAGTAAGCAGGGCTTATTAAGATGACTGGATATAAAAAAGGTATTGTTTTGCTGAGTTTGGGTACAGGAGCTGGTGATAGCTGAAGTACTCTGTAAGAAGATAGGAGAATTTTTTTTTTTTTCCTTCTGAAGGTGGGCAAAGAAAAGAGCAAGTGGTGGGGGAGAACAGAGAGTAGAGAGGAGGGTTGAATCACATAATAAGGTGCATGAAAGGCACTTAGAAATAAGGATCTATCTAACACTGGATTTAATATTTTTGATTCTTCAAAATTTCTCCCTGCCTCCAAGCTTTCATCAAAGTTTGCAGCACCAGAGGTCTTTTGTGTGTGTATGTAAATCAAGCAGAGGTGCTAGACGTGAGGTAAGAGTTATAATTTGAATTTAAATTGTTCTCTCAGTCTTTTTAATGAATTAGAATGAAAGTATTCTCATTTTTTCTCTCTTAAATTTTGAAATAATCACCAATTTGCCAGTATTCCCAAATAGAACATTGTGATCTTATGTCATTTTTTAAGTGACACAAGCATCATTTTAAGGTCTCCAAGGAATGTATGGCAGTGGCAATATAGTAGATCTATGCACAGTGTTTATGTAGTTGGTCATCAGTGCCCTGCATGGTGGCATATGTCAGAGCCCAGAATGGTGTTAATAGCCCTGAGGGCATATTTACTTAGTACCATAATGATGGGAAAGTATGATCCACTGGCAATTTACGCACTGAGTTTATGTCACTGAGGACTCACCGACTGATTTAGAGCTGCACTATCATTATCCTATGTCATAGGAGTCAGGCATCCATGTGCGTATAGGGGCTGTGCAACCATTTGACATGCCGTCAAGCATTTAACAAGGAAAGAGGATTTCAAGTGATATTAATGGTATTAGTGCTAATATTAGGTTGCACAAATTGTTCTTTTATTTGGTTTTTAATGTATTAAGCAACAATCATGAAAATCTTTTAAAACTGGGGCTTACTTGTGGTGAGGTCAACACGTGTCCTTCATATAATGTGGTACAAAGTTCATCTCAATTGTTACAGTCTAGTAAAGTTATAATGGGATTACTCCTTCTTATGCAGAATCGAAGGATTTCTACTCCTTTTCAAAGTGCAAATCTCAGGAGATTATAGTTAAAGACTATGTTATTGACCTAATTTCTCTGATGGTTCAAACTCACTCATGTTTTCATCTGAAGAATGCTATGGTTGTAATTGTCAGCTCATGGAATGTGCTCTATATTCCAGTTCATGGCAACTTTGCTTCATACAGTTCCATTAGATGACCTAGTGGGCTGTTTGAATATTTAGAGCTTTAGTTATATGAATGCCTGCATATACATATATGCACACATATTTAAAACTGAATAAACAAAACACCAACTCTAATTTACATTAAGTGGAATGACTTCATTATAGATTAGTTTTCTACTATTAAATAGAATATGCCATATCATATTACGGTTTAAGATAACAGAATATTTTTAGGATCTTTGTGAGAAGAGAGAACATACAGAAATACTTTAGAATACAACAATTAAGTTTACTGTAACATTTGATATCTATACAATTGGACAGAGGGATTCAAACTATCTACAGTATATATTATTAGATTAATTTCCATTTCCTGTTATTCAAGTTCCAGTGTTATGTCAGAGCTATGTATTCTTCATTTTTCTGAATTTAAAGACCTTTTTATTCCTTTTTATTAAGGTAACTATGAAATTTTGTTGATAATAAGATGGCATTATTTTAGATCTATTTATTGCTATTTTGTTTTGGAAAGAGATGACTGGGAAGAATTATAAACTATTAAGAGAAGCATATATTTACATTGTGATGTATTATAGGAATTTGAACAAATAGTGTTACATTTGATGCTTAATATGTGCAACTCATATATTTATAGATGTCTCACTATGGAAAGATTTGGGGGAAAAGTGAGGCTGATACCCTCATCTTCTGAGAGCCACTCTTCTTTCCAGATGCTTCATTCCTGATGTTCCATTGCTCTCTCATCTGTCAGGTGGCATGTGTGAGCTATATAGGTATTATTCTGAAAGGAAAACCTATTTATCGTTTAGTTAAATATTATATAAATATTACAAAATGAAGCATAACATATTTCTGTGATTCCTAGAATTTCTCTTTATTTAAAGTATATTCTTTTCTTTTTAAATTAATACCTGTGGCTGACCTAGCTGGTTAGCAAATATATTTCTATTTCCAACCCCTTTATGCTTATATTTCCACTGGAAATCAGCAGAAAAACCTAAATTTTCACTTTCCCAGCCCCTCTTGTGATGAAGGGTCATGTTGGGACACAGGTCACAGATATAAGTAGAGGTGTTCTGGGAAGTACTTTACTGGTGGTGCCTCTTCCTTGTTCTTGCTTTGGATACTGATTCAATGTCTGGTATTTTGGTAACTATTTTGTGAACCTGAGCTGTTAAATATGAGGAGAAATCCCTGCAAACTACTAGGAATCTAACTGCAGCAGCTGCTTCTCATACCTGTGTGGTCCAATATGGTAGTCACTAGCCACATCTGGGTAAGAGCACTTGAAATGTGGCTAGTCTGAATTGAGATAAACTGTTATCACAAAATGCACACTGGATTTCAAAGACAGTATAAAAAACAAGAAGGAAAATTATATCATTACTAGTTTTACTATTGATTACGTGTTGAAATGATAATATGTTGGATATATTGGGTGAAATATATTATTAAAATTAACTTTACCTGTTTTATTTTACTTTTTTAATGTGGCTACAGGAACCTTTGCTAGCACATATGTGACCTGCATTTCTCACATTATATTCCTGTTGGACAGCACTCCTCTAGACTTTCTTGTGTGTGAGAAAGATGTATTTAGGCCATAAAAGTTGGGCTGACTGCTACTTATGGCTGAAAGCTTCCCTTACTGTTGCCAAATGCCATTTCCAATCACTGAGTATGGGGATCATGGAAGTCATTAGTTAAGTCTTTCCTACACACATGTAGATATTATGTTTTTATAGTTTTTGATCAAACCATAGTACCAGCTTTATCACTTTTGTGCTCATCCAATACTACTTCCTAGCTATTATTCCTTTTAAACTAATGCATATTTTAAACAGTGGGACAGAACTGGGTATGCATCTAGACTCAACTTTTCATTGTCTATGGACATTATGCAAGTTATTTTACCTCCCCAAGTCTCAATTTCCCTAATTGTAGAACAAACAAGGTCATTCCTGACCTGTAAGACTGTGTAAGGATTAAGTGATAAAATTTACATAGGAACATTCTCCAGGATAGGTCACATCTTGGGTCACAAAGCAAGCCTCAGTAAATTTAAGAAAGTTGAAATCATATCATGCATCTTTTATGACCACAATGCTATGAGGTTAGAAATCAGTTACAGGAAAAAAAAACTGTAAAAAACACAAGCATATGGAGGCTAAAGAGTATGCTACTAAATAACCGAGAGATCACTGAAGAAATCACAGAGGAAATAAAAAAAAACTTAGAAACAAATGACAGTGAATACACAACAACCCAAAACCTATGGGATGCAGCAAAGGCAGGAAGAGGGAAGTTTATAGCAATTCAATCCTACCTCAGGAAACAAGAAAAATCTCAAATAAACAACCTAACCTTACACCTAAAGCAACTAGAGAAAGAAGAACAAAGAAAACCCAAAGTTAGTAGAAGGAAAGAAATCATAAAGATCAGAGCAGAAATAAATGAAATAGAAACGAAAACAACAATAGCAAAGATCAGTAAAACTAAAAGCTGGTTCTTTGAGAAGATAAACAAAATTGGTAAACCTTTAGCCAGACTCACCAAGAAAAAAAGGGAGAGGATGCAAATCAATAAAATTAGAAACGAAAAAGGAGAAGTTACAATTGACACTGCAGAAATACAAAGTAGTCTCATAAGAGACTACTACAAGCAAATATATGCCAATAAAATGGACAACCTGGAAGAGATGGACAAATTCTTAGAAAAGTACAACCTTCCAAGACTGAACCAGGAAGAAATAGAAAATATGAACAGACTTATCACAAGTAATGAAATTGAAACTGATTAAAAATCTTCCAACAAACAAAAGTCTAGGACCAGATGGCTTCACAGGTGAATTCTATCAAACATTTAGAGAAGAGCTAACACCTATCCTTCTCAAACTCTTCCAAAAAATTGCAGAGGAAGGAGCACTCCCAAATTCATTCTACGAGGCCACCGTCACTCTGATACAAAAGCCAAAGATATCACAAAAAAAGAAAATTACAGACCGATATCACTGATGAACATAGATGCAAAAATCCCAACAAAATACTAGCAAACAGAATTCAAAAACACATTAAAAGGGTCATACACCATGATCAAGTAGGATTTATCCCAGGGATGCAAGGATCCTTCAATATACGCAAATCAATCAATGTGATACACCATATTAACAAAGTAAGGAATAAAAACCATATGATCATCTCAACAGACGCAGAAAAAGCTTTTGACAAAATTCAACACCCATTTATGATAAAAATGCTCTAGAAAGTGGGCATAGAGGGAGCCTACCTCAACATAATAAAGGCCATATATGACAAACCCATGGTCAACATCATTCTCAATGATGAAAAACTGAAAGCATTTCCTCTAAGATCAGGAAGAAGATAAGGATTTCCACTCTCACCACTGTCATTCAAAATAATTTTGGAAGTCCTAACCATGGCAGTCAGAGAAGAAAAAGAAATAAAAGGAATCCAAGTTGGAAAAGAAGAAGTAAAACTGTCACTGTTTACAGATGACATGATACTATACCTAGAAAAACCTAAAGATGCCACCAGAAAACTACTAGACCTAATCAATGAATTTGGTACAGTTGCAGGATACAAAATTAATACACAGAAATCTCTTGCATTCCTAAACACTAACAACGAAACATTAGAAAGAGAATTTAAGGAAACAATCCCATTTACCATTGCAATAAAAAAGAATAAATTACCTAGGAATAAATCTACCTAAGGAGGCAAAAGACTTGTAAGCAGAAAACTATAAGATACTGATGAAAGAAATCAAAGACAACGCAAACAGGTAGAAAGAAATACTATGTTTCTGGATTGGAAGAATCAATACTGTGAAAATGATTATACTGCCCAAAGCAATCTACAGATTCAATGCAATCCCTATCAGATTACCAATGGCATTTTTCACAGAACTAGAACAAAAAATTTTACAATTTGTATGGAAACCCAAAGACCTCAAATAACCAAAGCAATCTTGAGAAAGAAAAACAGAGCTGGAGGAATTAGGCTTCCTGACTTCAGACTATACTACAAAGCTATGTTAATCAAGACAGCATGGTACTGGCACAGAAACAGAAATATAGATCAATGCAAAAGGATAGACAGCCCAGACCTATGACACACACCTATGGTTACCTAACCTATGACAAAGGATACAAAAATACACAATGGAGAAAAGGCAGCTTCTTCAATAAGTGGTGCTGGGAAAAGTGGATAGCTATGTGTAAAAGAATGAAATTAGAACACTCCCTAACATCATACACAAAAATGAATTCAAAATGGATTAAAGGCCTAAATGTAAGGCTGGATACTATAAAACTCTTAGAGGAAACCATAGGCAGAACACTCTTTGACATAAAACACTTTTTTGACCCACCTCCTAGAGTAATGAAAATAGAAACAAAAATAAACAAATGGGATCTAATGAAACTTAAAAGCTTCTGCACAGCAAAGGAAGTCATAAACAACATGAAAGACAATCCTCATAATGGGAGAAAGTATTTGCAAATGAATTAACTGACCAGGGATTAATCTCTAAAATATAAAACAGCTCATGGAGCTCAATATAAAAAAAATTAAAAAATTAAAAAATGGGTAAATACCTAAGTAGATATTTCCCCAAAGGCCATATATAGATGGCCAACAGATGCATGAAAAGATGCTCAATATCATTAATTGTTAGAGAAATGCAAATCATAACTACAATGAAGTATCACCTCACATCAGTCAGAATGGCCATCATCAAAAAATCTACAAACAGTAAATGGTGGAGAGGGTGTGGTGAAAAGAGAACCCTCAGACACTGTTGGTGGGAATGTAAATTGATACAGCCACTATGGAGAACAGTATGGAGGTTCCTTAAAAAACTAAATATAGAACTACCATATGACCCAGCAATCCCACTCCTGGGCATATACTCAGAGAAAAACATAATTCAAAAAGATATGTTCACCCCAATGTTCATTGCAACACTATTTATATTACCAGGACATGGAAGCAACCTAAATGTCTATCACCAGAGGAATGGATAAAGAAGATGTGGTATATATATGCAATGGAATATTAGTCATAAAAAGGAACGAAATTGTGCCATTTGCAGAGATGTGGATGGCACTAGAGACTGTCATACACAGTGAAGTAAGTCAGAAAGAGAAAAATATCATATATTAACGTATATATGTGGACTCTGGAAAAATGGTATAGTTAAACTTATTTGCAAAGCAGAAATAGAGACACAGACAGAGAACAAATGTATGGATACCAAGGGGGAAGAAGGGTGGGATGGATTGGGAGATTAGTATTGACATATATACACTACTATGTATAATATAGATAACTAATGCGAAAAAACTATATACCACAGGGAACTCTACTACGTATAAAATAGATAGCTAATGAGAACTGACTGTATAGCACAGGGAACTCGACTCAATGCTCTGTGGTGACCTAAATGGGAAGGAAACCTGAAAAAGAGGGGATGTATGTATACATATAGCAGCTGATTCACTTTGCCGTACAGCAGAAACTAACACAACATTGTAAAGCAACTATACTCCACTTAAGAAAAAATTATAAATTATATGAAATGGGTAACTCAGTGCCAGGTACAGAGTTGTTGCTTAAAGTACTGTAGCTCTCATGATACAAGGGTAAATCTCAGTCTCCAGCAGTGGTTCGGTCAGTAAAGGAGTGGGAGGAGAGAAAGAGTTGTTAAGAAAAAGTGTGAGTTTTTTGCTGTACAGAGTGGTAAAAGCCAGATATAAAGACCCAGGAAGGTTCTGTACCCAAAATAGAGCTTGGTCATCTACTGGGAGCCCTGCCTGAAGCCCTTCTTCCAGCCTCTGTTGTCACCGTTTCCATTTTCTCTTCTCAAGGCCAATGAAAATTGGGATCCGGACTGCACAACATTTGAGAATACAGCAAAACACTAGTCAAGAAAGGAAAAGCAGTGTGATTATGAATTTATAGAAAATGAGCCTGTTTGACTTATGGAATCTGCAGTTTGATTTGTTTTTTGCTTGCTTTTCTAGAGTTTGTGCTGGCAGAAGTGTTCAGGAAGAGTTTTGCCATTATTGTAAATGTTTTAAAAAGGGAAAGGGAAAGATCAGAGAAGTAAAAGTACATTAGTATTGATACTGATTTGCAGAAGTGAGCCTCTGGCAGGCACTCTTGGAAGGAAAAAGGAATTCACAGAAACACATTCATAATCATATAAGTGCATTTTCTCTACCCCACCACACATGCTACATATGGCCCGAAAAACATCCAAATGGGTAGCAGTATCACTGCTGAGATCCATGATTTAATGAGTGTCAGTGCAATTGCAGTCAATATTTCAAATGTGATGTTCTAAGAGGAGCACAATTGGGAGAGAGAAGGGCTTAAAATGAATTAAAATTTAAACAATTCCCAATCAAATGAAAATGTTCTGGGAATAGTGCCAGAGAGTATTGTTAAATTGGTTTTAATATAAGCATTCTAAATTTAACCAGCTGGAATTATTTGCATTTTTTGAAATTACATATGCAGATATATTGCATGGATATTTAAAATACAATATTTATTTATTTTTTTAAAATCAGACCTTGTTCTTGGTGGCTGAGGCGTCAGAGTATATATTCTGTTCAGTACATAGAGTCTCTGAATTTTAAGATGGGACAGAATCTTAGAGCTCTGTGAGTACAATGCTGTTGAGTACAGTTCTGTGGGTACAATTTCTCTTTGATAGGGAAATGCATCTGGGGAAACTGAGGCATATAAGGAACAAATGACTAGCTAAGATGGATGTGGAACCCAGCTCTGTTTGTGACCAAGTCAGGGCCTCTGCTCAGGACATCCAACTGCCTTCTCATGAGCTGTGTGGCAGGCTGCCACTGGACAAACAGATGGGCTCTTCTGTTAACCTCCTAGGTGACAGATGTGCATTTTAACAAGGACCTAGGGGTAAAAGCTTAATCTAAAGTAGTGAGTACCCTGGAAGACACTGAAAGCATTGCCATAGGCTGGAGAGATCCCAGGGCATTATGTATAATGCAGGGGGTGAGGGATGGCAGCAGGGGGATGGTGGTCCTCTGTGGAAATAGACTGAAGGCTGTGCAATGTGTCAGACTCCCTTTACATACTGTCTTGGTAGGTTGACCGAGTGATTGATGTTGAAAAAGTAAAAATAGTCCATTGCCCAGAATCTTTAGAGTTGTCTTCCTGTCACATGTAATAATGATGATCATGAAAAAGATAGTAATAAAGACTGTTTCCCGCTTCTCTTTTTCATATAAAGAAAAGTTGGATTGTAAAGAAAGAGACGCAACTTGACAAGAACACAAGTTACATTAGCTGTGGGTGTAAAGCATTCTATGTGTCTGGCTGGCACTCCTACCCGATGTCTGGCTGGCACTAATCCTCCAGATTACAGCTAGAAAAGGAAACCAGAGTCAGCTGCCTACTGAGATCTCAGTCCACCCATTGGCTTACTCGATAGAAAAGTTGTGAAGTCCAACCTCAGAGGAACTGGGATTGGCATCTCCTGTGCCCGCTAAAGGCTAAGGGCTTTGCATTGCTCTAGAAGTGGTGAGATGGCAGAGGGAGGCTAGTTGGCCAGACCGTGGGCAGTGCCCAGAGTAGGGAAGAATTGATTTTGTTTGCTGCTAAATAGCTAGCAGTGGGAGCACTGGGGAAAATGGCTGTTAAAGAGACGGTGTAAAACAATTAGAGGACACTATTGGCTAATCTGAATATCAAGTAAACTTTTGGAAGTCTAGCAAAATATAGGAGATAAGAAATAAGGGTATAAATTACAGACCTCATTTCTAATGTCAGGTGGCCAGAGCCTCTTCTACTCTGGAACACTAAGAAACTAAACCTTCTTTCCTGACTACTGGAATGGGTTGTTTACAAGGACCCTAGTTATCTGTGTGAATGTGTGTGTAAAACAGAAGTGTGTGAAAATGTGTATACACTTTTTGTGTGCATGCTTATGGGTATGGATGTGTGTATGTGTGTGAGTCTATGTGTGTACCAGTGAAGAAGACTCAGAAAAAAAATAAAAGAGCTGGCTTTCCTCACCCGGGCATGTGCTGAATACCCAGGCTGAAACACTTCAAAGTGGCTCTTGTTTAAAAACAAGGAAATCTGAAGATAGGAACCAAGATAAAAGGAAAATGTAGTGGTTGATGTCCTATGATTATAATTGTGATGTGAATTTTCACCTCCCTGAATTATTTATTTGACCTTTGAAGACAGAGAAAGCCTTTAGCTTGTTTTTGTATATTTGATGGTACCTAGTGTAATGCCTTGTGTTATAAATACTTGGCCAAATACAATGAATTTATTCTTTCCACTACTGTGTTCTTGTATTCGGAAAGTCCTCAATTATAACATCTCGTGTTGGCCTTTTATTTCACGCATTGGTTTGGTCACTAGGTGGGCCCTTTCAATTTCAAGCTCAAATCCCTGAGTTCTGGGAATTTTTTTTTTTTCAGGTAAGAAGTGGATTTATTTACACAGAAACACACTCCACAGACAGAGGTGGGCCATCTCAGAAGGTGAGAAAGGAACCAGAGTATGGGGTTGTCAGTTTTTATGTGGGTGGGTAATTTCATAGGCTGCTGAGAGGGAGGAGTATTCCAGCTATTTCAGGAAGGGGCGGGGATTTCCAGTAAGGTCTACTGGAAATTGACTTGTCACCATCTTGGACCCATTTGGCTCTCCTCAGTTTATGTCATCTCCTCGGCCTATGTCATTCTTTGAAGGTTGTGCCCTGCCCTTCCCTCCTGTTTCATTACCCCCTCAGAGATTTTACTCCCGTATTCTTTTTTATTAATACATTTATTTTTTTATTTCTTGCCTGCATTTGGGTCTCTTTGCTGTACATGGGCTTTCACTAGTTGCTGTGAGCAGAGGCTACACTTCATTGAGGTGCACAGGCTTCTTATTGCAGTGGTTTCCCTTGTTGTGGAGTCTGGTAATTTTTTGAATCATTTTTTTGTCTCTCATTTTCTCCAGCTTTTCGTTTTTTTCCTTTCTGGAGCTTTTACTGTTTGTTGAATTCCCTATATTGATATTCTATTATCTTTATTTCCTTTTCCCTGTTTCCATCATTTTCCCCTTGCATTTCCTGAGAGATTCCTTAAACTTTATGCATATTTTTAAAATATTTTATTTCTCACCTATTTTTTAATGAGTTTTAGTTTTATTTTTTTCTCTGGATTTTCTTTCTTTTCTCATTTCAGAAATCTTCACTTCAGTCTCTGAGGACATTCAGTATAGTTTATTTATGTTTTCTCTGTTTTCTGCTTTGTCTCCAATTTCTTCTTTTATTTGTTAGAGGCTTTTCTCCAGTGTCAGGTGATCTTTGGCTGACTGTTCGTATTTGAGAGTAAGGCAGTTAAAAGCTGATTGGAAGCTGTGTGTGTGTGCATGTGTGTGCATGTGTGTGTGTGTGTTGTACCAAGGGGATGCTTTATTGAGTAGTAGACTTCAATATATTTGGCTCAGTGTGGACTGTTTCACTGAACTATATCAGTGTCAGAAGGTTTTCTGTTTTTTGTTTTTCTTTTGAGGTAATCAGTTTCCTCAGAGAGAAATCCTCCGGTGTAATATCTGAGTTCTGTGAGCCTGACTTTCATTGTTCTCAGTGCAAAGTAGGAGAAAGGAGTTTGCAAGTCATCCCTTCATAACCAGACTTTCGATTAATCACGTCATTTTCAGTGTGATATCCTACCCTATTTTAGTCAGTTCAGGTTGCTATGTCAAAAATACCATAGACTGGCTGGCTTAAACAACAAATAATTATTACTCATAGTTCGGGAGGCTGGGAAGTCCAAGATCAAGGCCCTGGCGAATCTGATGTCTGGTGAGGGCCCACTTTCTGGCCTTTAGATAGCTGCCTTCTCACTGTATCCTCACCTGGCGGGGAGAGAGAGAGAGAGAGAGAAATCATTTTTCTCAGTCTCTTTTTAGAAGGGCATTAATCCCACTTGTGAAGGCTCCACACTCATGACCTACTACCTCCTGAAGTCCCCACCTCTAAATACCATTATACTGGGAAATAGGCTTCAGCATATGAATGTGGAGTCCATAGCACATTCAGTCCATAGCACACCCTCAACTGTGCTTAGTGTTCCAGAGTGTCTGCTTCAGCTTCTCCATAGAATATGTTTATGACTTTTATGGTGGAAGGAGGTGGAAAAAGCCTAGTCACCTAGCTGCACGCAGAGGTTATAGGGAAAGGATTGGGGGAGGGGGGTCTGATGGGTACAGGGCATCTCTGCTTTGCAAGCTACCCGGGGCTTCCTGGGGTTCTATACAGTGAATCTGCGGGTATCTAAGACCACCTCCACGTAGGCCTCGAATTCTGTTTTCCTTCTCTGGTGTGCTAAATCAATCACAACTCACCTATTTCCAAATTTCAAAATTTTGCAAGTTGTCTTTTCTCCAATTCTCTTTTCCTTAGGATTTCTCTCCTCTGGCATGCTCTTAAAATTTCATGACTATCCTTTCAGTAAAGTGTGGTTAGGGAATAGAGTAAATGTGTCTCTGATCAGCCGTGTTTTACTGGGATAGATACCAAAAATATAAAGTCTGGGGCAAATGCATGAAATATTTAAAGCTGTTGATACATATTGGCATTTAATATTTTTTAAAAATTATTTTTAACAGCTTTGTTGAAGTATAATTGATATACAATAAGCTGCACATATTTTGTGTACAATTTCATTAGTTTTGCCATATGTATACGCTTGTGAAGCCATCATTACAATCAAAATAGTAAAGATATTCAACATCCCCCAAAGTTTTCTTGTATCCTTAATGTATTGTATTTATAAATCATATTGGGAAGAATTAATATCTTAACAATATTGAGTCATTTGACTGTTGAAATGGTATATCTCTCCATTTATTTAGGCCCTTTAAAAGTTCAGCAATGTTTTGAAGTTTTTAGAATACAGGTCTTGCACCTTTTTTGTCAGACTTATTCCTAACTGTATCATATTTACTTATAATATTAAAGTGGTATTTTAAAAAATTCAGTTTCTTATTATTCACTTCTACTATATAGAAATAGAATTGACTTTCAATTTTGATGTTGTATTCTGCAGCATTGCTAAATTCACTTATGATTCTTATAACTTGTTTGTGGACTCCATCAGATTTTTTGTATAAACATTTCTGTTTGTGAATAAAAGCAGATTTACTTTCTTTTTCAATATGGATACCTGTTTTTTGGTTTTTTGTTTTGTTTTGTTTTGTTTTAATCTTGTCTGATTACATTGGTCAGAACCTCTAGCCCAACACTGAATAAAGGTGGTGAGAGTGGACATTCTTTTCTTCCTAATGTAGGGAGGAAAACATTCTTTCACCATTAAGGCTTTCCACAGATGCAATTTGTCAAATTGAGAAAATTTCCTTTAATTTTGAGTTTTGTAAGAGTTTTAAAAGGTTTTTAATCAGGAATGAATGTTGGACTTAGTCAAATGCTTTTTTTTTTTTTTTTTATGGCAATTGGGTTGATCAACTGGTTTTTCTTTTGTAGTTTGTTAGTATGGCAAGTTACATTGATTTTCAAATTTTAAAGCTGCCTTGCATTATTGGGATAAACTCTACTTGGATATAAGGGATTATCTTTTTAATATGTCTGCTAAAATTTTGTTTAGAAAGTTTGCATCTATGTTCATGACGGATATTTATCTGTAGCTTTCTTTTCTTGTAATGTACTTGCCTTGATTTGATATCCCAGTAATACCTGCCTCATAGCATGGATTAGGAAGCATTCCTTTGCTTTCAATTTTCTGGAAAATTTTGTATAGAGTTGGAATTAATTCTGAAATGCTTGCTGACTATCACCAGTAAAGCCACTGGGGCTTGAAATTTTCTTTGTGGGAAAGTTTTTAAGTATAAATTTAATTTATTTCATAGGTAAAGGTTTATTCCAGTTATCTATTTCTTGTTGAGTGAGCATTTGTACTTTCTGTCTATGAAAGAAATTGTTCATTTAAGTTGTTGAGTTTATAGGCATAAAATCTATTCATACATATGTTTATGATATTGATGCTATTCCCCTATTATCTTTTTATTACCTATAGAAATGGTAGTGATATTATTTGTTTCATTTTGGTATTGCTAATTAGTGTATTCTCTCTTTTTCTCGCAATGAGTCTAACTAGAGTTTTATCCATTTTGACTGCCTCAAAGCGTCAGATTTTTAAAACATTTTTTTTAGAGCAGTTTTAGGTTTACAACAAAGTTGAGAAGAAAGTGTACAGCAATTTCTCATATACCTTTGCCCTCTCACATACATAGCCTCCCCCATTACCAAGATCAATCACCAGAATGGTACATTTTTTACGTACATGGATGAACCTACATGGGCACATCAAAATCACCTAAAGATTATAGTTGACTTTAGGGTTTACTTGGTGTTGCATATTCTGTGGGTTTGGACAAAGGTGTAGTGGCAGATATCTATTGTTATATCATAGAGAATGTTTTCACTGCCCTAAAAATACTCTGTGCTTCATCTGTTCCTCCTTCCACCCAACCCCTGGCAACCACTTATCTTTTTATTGTCTTTATAGTTTTGCCTTTTCTGGAATGTCATATGGTTGGAATTGTGCAGTATGTAGCCTTTTCAGATTGCCTTTTCACTTAGTAAAATGCATTTACGTTTTCTCCATGTCTTTTCATGGTTGAAAAGCTCAGTTCTTTTTAGTGCTGAATGATATTCCATTGTCTGGATGTAACACAGTTTATTTGTACATTCACGTACTGAAGGACATCTTGGTTGCTTCCAAATTTTGGCAATTATGAATAAAGATGCAATAAACATCGGTGTGCAGGTTTTTGTGTGGATGTAAATTTTCAGCTTCTTTGAGTAAACATCAGGGAGTACAATTGCTGGAACTAGGTAAGAGTATATTTAGTATCGTAATAAACTGCCAGACTGCCTTCCAGATTTCTAAAGTGGCTGTAACATTTTTCATTCCCACTAGCAATGAATGAGAATTCCTGTGGGACCATATCCTCAACAGCATTTGGTGTTGTCGGTTGCTGAATTTTGGCTATTCTAATAGGTGTGTAGTAGTATCTAATTGTTGTTTTAATTTGCATTTCTTTGATGACATATGATGTGGAGTGTCTTTTTAAGAATCAGCTTTTGATTTTATTAATTTTTCTCTCTTGATTTTCCATTTTTAAATTTTATTGATTTCTGCTCTGATCTTTATTATTTCCCTTCTTATTTTGGATTTTACTTGTTCTTTTTCTAGGTTCTTAAGATGGAAGCTGAGTTTATTAATACAGGACCATTCTTCTTTTCTAATTCAGGCATTTAATGCTGATAATTTCCCCCAAAGTACTGCTTTGGTGACATCTCACAAATTTTAATTTTGATTTCTTACTTCACTATTTTTAAATATTTGAATTCCTTAGGCATTTTTAAGCATAAAAATATCTTGAAATTGTCTAACACTTCACCCTTTCCAGGATTAAAAAAAATTATCTCATTTTATTCTCAGAATAAGTTAAAATAAGCCTGTAATATGTCCCCAGTTTGTCAGTCATTCAGAAAATATTTGGTGAATGTCATACTTTGTGCCAGGTGATATGGTAGCAACAAAACAATGTTTCCTCTGCAAAGGAGTTGGTTTTGTTTTTTTGTGTGTTTTGTTTCATTTGTTTTGTTTTTTGTTTTTAGCAGAATAAGAACTTTAAAGATGAGATGTGGAGACACAGTGAAGTTAAGTGATTCCCTGAAGATCACACAGTTATACATGCTAAACTCTAATCTTTCAACCACAATATCAAGGGCTCTTTCTTATACCATAACACTTCAGAGTTTTTTTTTTTCATTAAGTATAAAAAAGTAAGGGTATTAATAAAACATATGCACATTATTAAAGCAAAGTCATATAAAGAACCCTCAAAGTTATAGACTGTTGTTTGCTCATGCTGATGTGAAATTAACTGTCTCTCATAACAGATTCAATGAAAAGAGATATACCACAATGTTAATACTACCTGATTAAGGAGAGGAGAACTATTTTGCCAACACACATTTGTTTTGAGCAGACAGCCTTACTTTCTGGTTTTCTGTTTCTACATTAAAAAAAAAACATGAGGTTAGGTCAAATGATCTTTCACATTCCTTCTCACTTTTAGATACTAGGAATTTAAGTTTTAAGTATTTATTGAGTATTCACTGCAGTGCTCTGTAATGGATTCAAAATAAAGTAAGACACAATACTTGTACTAAAACAATCTAGCTTAGGAAGTAAGAAACATACGTATGAAATATTTTAAAATGCCAACTTGAGTGATCAGACAGTAATGATCTAAAACAACTGACAATTATTTTGCCCCCATAGGGGACATTTAACAATGTCTGGAGACACTTTTGCTTGTCACCACCAGGGAGTATGACTCCCATTTGTAGAGCCACCAGTAGAGTGGAGGCCAAGAATGCTACTAAACACCCTGCAGTGCACAGGACAACCTCCCATGCAAAAGTTACGGGGACCAAAATATCAATAGAGTTGAGGTTGAAAAATTGCTCAAGAGATTCAGAGAAAAATCATTGTGGGAAGGAAAGATTAGGAAAGCTTCATCAAGGAGCTGTGTTTTTCCATGAACTTATAACATCTGGAGAAAGACAGCATAAACAAGGTTATGGAGAAGGGAATCAGCATTGTTTATTTGGGGAACAGTGAGAAACACAGTGCAGTTGGAGTGGAGGGCTCACATGTCAGATAGAGAGTTAGATTGGTACCATATTGTGGAGAACCTCAAATGCCAGGGTGAAGACCTCTTACTTTATTTATTAGACAATGAGGAGCCATTCAATGGGCATACTATACAGTAAGCATTGTTTTAGTTAGATGAGTCTGGCAGTGGTCTGAGGTCTGTTGTAGTAGAGAGGCTGGAAGACAATCCAGAGGTTGTAACAATCCAGGCTTGAGGTACAGAGTATTAATTCAAGCAGAACTTGACTTAACCATGATGCTTGTACCACATATCCTTGTCTAAATGCAATTATAGATTAGGGTAGAGCATTCAGCTGCGGTAGCACTGAATTGTTTTCATGCAAGTGCATACTCAATAAATTCTAGTTTATAAGTGATGTGGGTTTTTTACACTATGCAATTTTTCTCGTGTTTATATCAAGTATGTTTGGTATGTTTAAAAAATTGTTATTTTATTTCATAGACTGAAGCAATGAAAAACTCTTATTTGAGAACATTAGCTTTTATCACTTTAATTTGGGGACCTTTCTGTCCCTGGTCCCGCTGTCCCCTCTAGAGTAATGTTCCTTAAACACTGAGTTCCATGAATTTTTGCACAAGTACGTTGCTTTGTAAGTCTGCACCATGTTTGTTTCCACTTGCCTAGGCAAAAAAAACCACCCAAAATGTCACCCTCAGAATCTCAGTGGGAGGTGAGGTGAAAATATGAGGACATTTTTTCAATGCTTATAAGTTTCATTGACTTTACATCAGTAAGGTCGGTGCAAGCAACAATTTTTCCTCCGTCCTCTGGTTTCCCACTGCTCAGATGGAACAACTAACCCTAGTTACCTCAGTGTAATTATTCATTCAAACTTATATTTGGGCATCAGAATTGTTCCTTTGAAGTCTAGAAGAAGCAGTCTTGTGACCACCACTGCAAAAGTAAGTTGTTCTACCCAGTTGTCATAAGCACTTTGTTATACTCTCTTTGTAGCAGTACCTCAATAAATATCAAAGGTGTGAATGAACAAATGAATGAATGAAAGGTACCCAATATAACATGGCAAAGATCCTGGAATTGATTTCTGGCTTTTTCAACCATTAGCCTTTAGAAAAGACAAGAATTTTTGAAAATGGAAGGGAAAAGTAAGTGTTGTTCTTCCTCCTTTACTTTTTCTTTTTCTATTAGAAGAGACCTAGGAAATTTTAATCAGTTGCTTTCAAACACTGGCTATTTTGGCAATATTCATGACTGATTTAGATATATGCTTAAATCATAGAGAAAAAATTGATAACTGACCTAGTCTTTTAAATTGAAATTTTCTTTCATGGTAAATGTGCCTCTTAGAAAATTAGTTAAACTATGAATTAACTTTTCTATGAAGAAAAATAATGAAATGATTTATGTAACTAAACAGCAGGTACTTAATCTGTAAACTAGTTCAAGTTAAATCGCCCCCTGTGATCAGATCATTTTGCTGATAAGAGCAAAATACAATCCAGTAGGTCATTCTATTGATGGGAACACAGTCTTACTCTGTGCTAGGCATTTTACTGGGGGATGAGAAGACAACCTTTCAGCAACAACCTGAGCAAAGATGAGGAAAGAGACACGGTGTCAATTAATATGTACGTTGAAACATCACCACTTTGGTTTCCACGTGCATAGAATGCTCTAAATTACTTCATAAAAGAGATAATATGAGTGGACAGATGATTTCCTTTGCAACAAGAAGTACTGGAGGTGAAGACACTCAGAATGCACTTGTCTCTGATCACTCATAACAGCATTAAAGTTGCCTGGGTGTTGGCTGCAAACATTTTCTTAGATTATTGCTGCAGTTAACTAGGAAGACCTGGAGCTATCCTTGGGTATGATAATACCATCACCTTTGATCATACTAAACCATTTTTTAGGGCAACTTCTTAGTAGAGATTGCCTGCCTCCCATCGAGCAATATCCCTCATGTCAGGAGCTTTCTTCCTAGGGACAGCTAGTGTTGCCTGGCTCATACCAATCACTGTCCACCATCTTGGCACCTTATTTTAAAGGTTCTATTTTAGACTTCTGCTAAGCTATCTCAAAATTTCTAACAGGAAGGAAAATGTTAAATCAAAATAATGGTTTATAAAACTTAAGTTATCTGTTTTGAAATACGGTTTGTCATGCAGAACCTGACTTAGGAGAAGCAATCGTAACTAGACCACTATGGAGACCGATCACTCCTGAACTGGAACACCAGACACGAATAAAGGTAGTTTCACTTGCGGATCCCCTTTAAGTGACTCTGCTTCTCTTAGACACACAGATACTCAATGTTTGCACATTTGGAAAAAAACAGTTATAAAGTAAAGGAAATGTGTTCTGCTGCTCTCACAGTATGTAGGAATGTGATAATCTCTTTGTTTAATACATTTCATGTACAGGACTTTTGGTTATATAAAAATAGGTCTTAGAACTTAGTCTTGAGTAGAGAATAAAATAAATGTGAGTAAATTATGATTCATGATTAAGTAAGAGGAAGTTGGGGATTCTAATATGGGATCTGGAAGGGATGATAGGTTGAAGGGATCTGGAAATGGGTAGCAGAGAGGAGACAGGCATTGGGATAGAAGATGATAATGGCACCCGGGATATTTTACTAGACAAAGACCAAAAAAGATAAATGACTGCTCACAAATTCCCAGTGGTGGTGATAATTAAGAAACTTACAAAGAAAAATGTCTAAATATTTTAAAGTCATTTTTTCATTTGGTCCTGTGCCATTATCTCCCTTGCCATTATCTCCCTTAAGTATTCCCATATTTTTAGTAAAAATAGATACACTATCCTTGAGTTAATGGCACTCTGGGAAATGCAGGAGGACAGCCTTTATCTTCATTTGGGTACATAGAGAAGGTAGCAGCTGCAGTGAGCAAGACAGTGGGGTAGGAAATTGAGACCTAAATCTGGCCTAAAAATTTGGAGGTAGAGTCAGTAGTCTAAGGAATATTAAAGAGATGTTGAATTTCCCACTGTAATGTGCTCATAGGAGCTCCTTTTTATATTTTTTTATTTTTATTATTTTCTAAAAGACTATTTTTTTTAGAGCAGTTTTAGGTTTATAGAAAATTGAGAGGAAGGTACAGAGATCTCTCCTATAAGCCCTGCTCATACACATGCATAGCCTCCCCCATTATCAACATCATTCATCAGAAAGTTACATTTTTTTTTTTTACCAAGGATGAACCTACATTTATGCATCTAAATTACCCAGAGTTTATAGTTGAGCTTAGGGTTTACTCTTGGTGTGTACATTCTGTGGGTTTAAACAAAGGTATAATGACAGATATTCACATTATAATATAACACAGAGTATTTTCACTGCCCTAAAAATCCTCTGTGCTCTGCCTATTCATCTCTAACCACCATTACCTCTCCCTTCCCCACCCCAACCCTGGCCAAGCTCTTGTTATTTTATATGTATATTAAAAGGAAGGAAGACTCTTGAAGACTGGATGATTTGGGCAAAATTGCTTATATTAGGGATAAGCCCAAGAGAAGAGAGGAGAAGTGAAAAAGTGAGGAAATAGAGCCCCAAATTCATAGCATTTTAGTCTTTTACCTCCTCAAATATTTCATATAGGATAAATGAAGTTAAAATGAAGTCCATACAGCTTTGAGAAAAGAAAAGGTAAGAAAGCAGCAAATAAGCAGCAAGCATTCTGAGGACAATGTGATGCTAGTTAAAAACAGGCTGAGTCTTTGCACTTGATCCCTTTCAAAGGGGTTGTGTAACACAGCAGGCTTTTATTTAGCACCATCTGGCAAAGACACATCTCTTGCTCAAGGCTCAGGACCTTTCTCAATCTCCTAGTTTTACTGCCCCCTAAGGACATCTCTGAATGGGATACACTCTGACAGAAATGATGCTTGGTATTTTTCTGAAGATAGAGGAGAAGACTTAGAGATGCAGTCACATCACAATGGCTCATTAGCCAGTGATCCAGAGGGAGGGGACATCCTTATAGAAGAAGAAAGTACAGAAGACAGTCTGGACCAGTGTTCTCAAAAGGAGTTTGAACACTAAGGTGGGATTTGAGAGGACAACCGAAATGTGCATGATCCATTTAAGTAGCTCTGTTGACATGTCAGTTAACAAAGCCCAGTCGTCAAGACAATACCTGACAATACAATCCTCAACCTTTAGAAGATCAAGGTTGTTCTGGAAGGAAAACACAAATGTGAAGCTTTATGTGTGACCTGGAAAATGTAACCCCGTGGGCTTTACTTTCTTTGTGAATTAAAGAGATGGAATAAAATATTTTCTAATGCTTCTAGTTCAAAGATTTTATAATTTGATCATGTTAAAAAAAATAGAATTCATTAACGCTGAGTCATCCAAGGCCCTCTGACAAATTCTAGTGATATAAGTGATTTTAAGACTGGTCTTTGTCTTCAAGTGTCATACAAGTAATAATTAGCAAAAAAGGGTATAGGAGTAAATTAAAAAGTAGAAATCTCATTCCATAAACTGAACTATACAAAAAATAAAGCAGCTTTTTCTTATCTGAAAAATAATTTAGAATGAAAAATTTGATGTCACTTACTCTGGGGGATTTTCTATTCTTCTCCAGAGTTGTGCCACACACAGTTCTGGGGACTTGTAGATGCTCAGCTGGGGTGGGCCCTGGTACGCAGCTATCAGTCCATGTAAGTCAATGTTAAGAAATTCAGGGTCCCACTCTTCATGGTGTCCTCAGATCCTGTGATGGTCTGTTGCTTTCTCGTCATGTTTGGGACATGGGGAGCTTCTTCAAGGCTGCCTGTGCCCAGCTATTACATCTACCACACAGACAACACTCTCTGGGTTTGTGAGGTTTTGCTGGGTGCCTTCAGGGACCTGTGTGCTCTGAGGAATTGCAGATATTGCCTCTCTGTCTTTGCCTAGGATGTATCCTTAGTCTGGGGTGAATCATTTTCCCTTCATGTTCTTCAAAGATGCTCTGTTTATGTTTGTGAAGTCTCTAAGTTCTCCATTGGGTTTTGGCTTTTGAAATTTCCAAGATACAAAAGGCTTTCAAGCTACCTCTTAGTCTGCCTCCCCTGAAGCAATGAGTCACAGAGGCCACTGTCTTCTTTAAATGGAGGGAAGAAAAAGGGAATATATATTGAGAAAAAAAGTTAATATCTCAATTTGATTAATGATATAAAATAATAGAAAGCATAGTGGAATGATCTTTTCTTCCTGGACGTGTATTTTTTTAATAAGTGCATTTTAACCTTGCCTAATTATAACGTATAGATTTTTGCAAGGCCTCTTGGAGGATCTGGGAAAAGGGGAGGAATTGTGAGCCTCTCCTAAGAAGGGCTGGGTGTCAAAATTCTCTGCTTTACAAATTAACAGAAAATTAAGAGTATCCTTTCCAGAAAAGAACTCAATGAGAGTGCCAGATGAGGGTGGGTAGCCTAAGAAATCTTCTGTTGTTGTTGTTGTTGTTGTTGGGTGGAGAACAGGGGGCATGGGGTAGAAGCTGGCAGAGAATCACAAAAGGAAAGAGACTTTTGGCAAGTGGTGCTCCCTGCCCGAGGCCATGAGGTCACTAGACTCTGAAACCTGGGTTCTGAACATAAGCTTCATGGGGCTGTGAATACCTGGAGAGAACTTGCAATATTCTTTGTGTAAGTGCTTGGTTTTCCTTAGAATCTGGTAAGTGAATATTTTCCAATTTTGGGAGGGAGGTGGGTGGGGAGTTGCCAGAGGTATGGTGATTTGCCAAAGGGTAAAATAGTTTTTCCTCAAGGCACAGAAAGTCAGAACTTGAGTTGTTATGTTAGGGTGACTGTCCAGATGAAAGACAGGGAAGTCTGAAATCAGGGGAAGCATTGAGATAGCCCAGGACCCAGAGAAATGACCAGCACAAAGGCTCCAGCATGAATATTCTTCAAATTAGACTTATGGTATCTAAGACAGAGTTGATGAGGACAAAAACTAAGGGCCTGTATATCCAGAAATTAAGCCAGGCAAGCCCATCTGTGGTTATACCAAATTTCTGTGATGGTTAAAAAATGTGCACCATAAATAGGACTGTTTTTGTGATTTTGTTGCTATGTCGTTGTTCTTGTTTTTTCTTTTGCTTTTCCTTTAGCATTTTAGGAGAGTGCTTTTTGAGAATTCCAGTTTATCTCAACTAAGACATGGGTTGAAAAAATGTCTCCCTCTTCTTCCCACCTAAATTTTGAGAACAAAAGGATCAGTGTGCGGGCAGGAAGAAGTGGCAGAACTAAGCACGCACTGGAGAGGTCCTGAACTAAAGGCGGGGTGTGCTAAATGCTGAACATGTAGTTCTTAAACTGAGCGCTGTAAAATGTCCCAGGAGGAAAAAAATCACTGTGGTTTGGTTGCTGGGAAAGAGTTCATGAAATAGTTTTCATTTGAAATAGAACTTTAAATATGGGTAAGGACTCAAACAAACAAATGTACTTGGGTATGAGCATGCCTTATCTAACACAGGCACACCTCATTTTATTGTGATTCGCTTTATTGCATTTTGCAGATTTTTTTTCAATTTTAAAAAATTGAAGGTTTGTGGCGACTCTATGTTGAGCAAGTCTTTTTGTGCCATTTTTTAGAATATTTATTTTTTATTTATTGGCTGTGTTGTGTCTGTTGCTGTGCACAGGCTTTCTCTAGTTGTGGTGAGTGGGGGCTGCTCTTCGTTGCAGTGCACGGGCTTCTCATTGCAATGGCTTCACTTGTTGCAGAGCTCGGGCTCTAGGCTTCAGCAGTTGTCGCACGTGGGCTCAATAGTTGTGGCTTGTGGGCTGTAGAGAGCAGGCTCAGTAATTGTGGCGCATGGGCTTAGTTGCTCTGCGGCATGTGGGATCCTCCCACACCAGGGCTCGAGCCCGTGTCCCCTGCATTGCCAAGCGGATTCTTAACCACTGCACCACTGAGGATGCCCCTTTTTGTGCCATTTTTTTCTAACAGCATTTTCTCACTTCATGTCTCTGTGTCACATCTTGGTAATTCTCGCAATATTTCAAACTTTTAAAATATTATATTTGTTATGGTGATCTGTGATCTTTGATGTTACGATTAAGACTCATTGAAAGCTCAGTTGATGGTTACCATTTTTCAGCAATAAAAAATGGTAATACCTTTTATATTGAGGTATGTATACAGTATAGTTTAAACATAACTTTTATGTGTTCTGGAAAACCAAAAAATTCATGTGACTTACTTTATTGTAGTGGTACCCACAAGGTGCACTGAACCCACAGTATCTCCAAGGTATGCCTGATGCCAAAAGCTCAGCCTCCATGTACCAGTGCTGAATTGAACCTCGGAGACAGAGTTTGGGGTGAAGTAGAAAAGAATGGCTTTATTGCTTTGCCAGGCAAAGGGGGAAACAGCAGGCTCATGACCCTCAAAACTGTGTGTCGCAATCCAGGAGGATTTGGTGAGAAGTTTTATAGCAATGGTTCAAGGGTGGAGTTACTGATAAAGGTTAGGGTTTGTGCAGGGCCTGCACCCCTTTAATCTGGTCTTGGGTAGTCTCTTGATGAATTTCTCTGGTTCCTTTAATCTGGCCTCAGGTGGTCTTCCCTGGAGTGAAGAATGCTAACATCTTCCATTTGTTGGAGATTTCAGTTCTTCAAAGAGCTCAAAGATATTGCTATGTGTTATCCCTTGAAGTGGCACTAGGACCCTGCCCGAAGGCTGCGCTATTGTTTCTTGGCTGCTCCTCCCTTGTCTCTGCATCCCCTCCATTCCCTGATTAGCAACTCTTTGGAAGGTTTCTGTGCCCAGGAGTCCCACAGGGTCCTGCTTGGTTTCATGCCTGTATTAGTTTCTATACTCAATTCACTAAATACAGCCTGTCTTCCAAAGTCATGTTTTTCACAATCTGGATTCTCACACTTGGCTATGTGTGAGTGAGGAAGGTGGCAAGTTACTTTCAAAGTTACCACTGTAAAGTAAGTTGATAGTGGATTAAATAAAGATATATGGAATGTTATACAGAAACTAATTTTTAGGAAATCTGGAAACATGGATGAATAATGGTTTTAATAATTTTATATGAGTTATGAGATGAGAGATAAATATTAGCAGGCAGAAAATTACTATGCTTTAGCCTTTGTTCAAAAGAACTCTGACCTTGTCCTTCAGAGCTTTATGTGGAGTGGCAAGGTAAGAAAATCATTTAATTAGTTCCTTATGCATATGTATATTTTGCAAGATTTCAACTGGGAAATTGATCATTGAACTGTAGATATAATAACTTTTAGATGATTTGTTTTGGGAGAGAGGCTTTCACTTCAGGAAGACTGCCTTCTAGATCTTGTTATATTACTAACTAGCACTGTGACCTTGGGCAAGATTCTTAATCTCTTTTTTGTATTTCCTCATTTTGAAAGTTAGATTATGTCGGGGGTCCCTGATCTTTCTCTGAGTTGGATCTGCTTATTTTCTCTCCCTCTGAAAGCTTATGGTATGATTAAAAAAAAAATTTCTACATGCTATTTCAGTTATGAAGAAAGCTAACAAAGAACTGTTGTTATTAACTTGATTTCATAACTTAATGTATCTTGTAGTATAAAACTAACCCTTCCATCTATGTCAAAGTCTCTGGGGTTGGAAGAATTTGAGAATAGTGAAGTTGAGACAGTGTAGAAGTGATTATTATTAATAAAATATCTGAGCAGAATTAATGGGGGGGGGAGGGCACCATTGACTTCTTTACTAGGCATCCTAGAAAATTATAGGAAATGGGCATTTGTTGTCAAAAAATCTTGTGGGCTTTCAACCATTTACATCCCAATAGTGTTTACTTTGCAGACGTGGAGTCTACTTATTCTGTACCAAGGATTTCAGCTTACTTCTCCATCTTCTTAAAAGATTCTATGATTGACTCAAATCTGGAGATGAAATAGGTTATAGCCTCCTCAGATCTCCATGTCATGCTTTTATGAAACTGACACCCTTTTCATTTTCAGGACTTTACAATTACTTGGGGAAAGGACCATGCTAATAGTCTCTTAGATCATTGTAGGCATGGCTTGTGTTGCCTGTAGGGCCTATTCTCTTGGCTAAATGTTCTGTTGCTCCTTTTTCAGAAAGTTCTGGATTATAGAGCTGGGATAATCAGGCTGATGTCAGGATATTTTTCCTGCTCCTTCCCTCCCTAATATGGCTTCTAACTTCTGGCCTCTAAGAAACTCTTTCAATCTACTCAGTACTGATAGACACACACACACACACACACACACACACACAACCTGTCCTAATATTTCCTTGGTTCCAGTCCCCAAACTCCAGAATTTCTACTGCCACTCTTGGGCTTAAGCAAATAGTGGATAATGCTGACTCATTCTTCACGAGGTACCTTGCTTCTCTGAATCTAAACTAATCACCCCTTTTTTGACATTCATACCACCTGATTTCAGGCAAGTACTCCCAGAAGTCATTTTTGCCCTATTTCTTGTTTCTGCTACAATCCCAAGGTAATGAGGTTTCTGTTGGTTCAAAAAATCCCCACTTCCTGTGGGACCTTTGACTAAATTCCAGTTTCTAATATTCTGAAACTTTTGTGAGCAGTCCATTGGTAGGGCCTATTGACACACACACTGTTTAGCAAAGAATTCGACCTTACCCAAAGAGATATCTGGCTTTTGTTCCTTTCTGTGGGAGGTAAATTTTAAGTCTTGGGAGTTTCCTGAGTGGTAAGAGTGTCTTTGTTATTCATGGAGGGCCCTTTGGACTACACCTGCTAGTTTATGCCAATGAAATGACTTAGGGCAGTACCAGTCACACCCAATAGTCTTAGGGTGCTGTCTGGCCACACTGGAAAGATCAACAGTATGATTTAGGGTGGGGGCTTTGGGTCATGCAGCATTAGTCAACCTAGAGACTAAGTTCAGCCACTGAGCAATGAATAAATTATGCCTATATAATGAGCCTCAATAAAAACTCTTGATACTGAACCTCAAGTAAGCTTCCAGGGTTAGCAGTACTCTGTGTATTGACACACATCAATGCTGAGTAGGTAACGTGCCACTGAGGACAATGGAAACTTCATATCTGGAACCTTTCCAGACTTTGCCCCATGCATCTCTTCCTTTGACCAGTTTTAATTTGTAAACTTTCCTTGTAATTAAATTGTGAGTGTAATGCACCCATTGAGTTCTGTGAATCTTTCTAGTCAACTATCAAGCCTGATGGTGGCCTTGGGAAACCTCTCATTATGTGGTTGGTGTCAGAAGTGAGGGTGATCATGTGTGGGTTCTTCCTTCTAACTTTGTAGTTGAACTTTAACTCCTTACAGTTGGGTTCAGAGGTCTTGAGAAGAGTTGGTATTCTGGAGGCATCTTCTACCCACAGTTTGGCTAATGCTGAGTACATACGTTTTTCTCAGTGGAGGACAGTCCTTTCTTAGATGTCAGCTGAATGCTGGATGATTCATTAAAGTGCTTTCCTATTTGCTGGCAAGCTACTCCCACTTCCCTTACAGAAAAGTTGTTTTTAGGAATATATTAAATCATATTTTACTATAAATGGCTTATTTTAAGTCATAATTATACCCATTAAGTTATGCTTATTTTGCTCTACATGTTATTAAATGTTAAAAAAAAGCATAAAGATGAAGTCCCTGCTTTATCTCCTCTGTGATATTGTGATATAATGATAAATATTTATTTGGTCTGCATCCCTGGCTCCTGGCCAGAGCTCCTGAAAACCCTTGTAATTTCCTAAGTGATTAGAGTGATAGGAGCATCTTTTGTTACAGTGTTTGGCTTTTGTCCCCAGCTCTTGAAACAGCTCTAGAGCCATAGAGGTAAAAGGGGTGTCTTTTTGTTATTTGTAACAAGCCCATTTCAACCACACCTGGGTTTTTGTTAATGAAGTGATTTTTGGAAAGCACCTAAGGATGGGGACTGGTTGCCAGGGAAAACAGTCATGGGATTAGAGGGTTGGAACTTTCAGCACTCCTGATCCCCCCTACCCCCTAATCCTCTGGGGAATGGAGAGGGGCTGAAGATTGAGTTCAGTCACCAATGGCCAATGATCTAATCAATCATGCCTATGTAATGGAGCCTTCATAAAACTCTAAATGATGGGGTTCAGAGAGCTTCCAGATTGGTGAACACACTGAGGTGTTGGGAGGCTGGTGCTTTCAGAGGGGACATGGAAGCTCCATGCTCCTTCCCCATACCTTGTTGTGTGCATTTCTTTTATTTGGCTGTTCCTAAGCTTTATCCTTTATAATAAACATTAGTAGTAAGTAAAGCACTTTCCTGAGCTCTGCGAGTCATTCTAGCAATCTATTGCACAGAGGAGGGGGTTGTGGGAAGCCCAGATTTATAGCATGCTGGTGAGAAGTACAGGTCACAACTTGGGACTTGTGACTGGCATCTGAAGTGGGAGCAGTTGTGTGGGACTGAGCCCCTTAACCTGTGGCATCTGTGTTGAATTCCAGACAGTTAGTGTCAGAATTGAATTAAACTCTAGGACATCTAGTTGATGTCCAAAAAGAACTGGAGAATTGCTTAGTGTGGAAAACTCACACATTTGCAGTCAGAAGCTGTCTTAGTCTGTACAGGCTGCTATAAGAAAATACCACAGGCTGGCTAACTTACTAGTAATAGAAATTTATTTCTCACAGTTTTAAGGCTGGAAGTCTGAGGTCCTAACACTGACAGATTTGGCAGCTGATGCCGGCTCTCTTCCAGGTTGCAGACTGCTGTATCCTCCTCGCATGATGGAAGAGAGCTAGGGATATAACTCCTCAGAGTTGAAGTTCTCTTTGCTTGATGATGCTAAACGTCAGTGACTCATATTTGTACATATGAGTTTTCTTAACTGCATTAAACTCTGTAAGAGTCACAACATTTTTGAATAGGGACAGGGGTTCTTACTCTGTGTTCATCCTGTCTTTTTCCTTCAAAAATATTACAAGCACTCCTATAAAAAGTACTGATTCTTCTCTGAGCATGATACTTGCTGACATAGGAATTCAGTGTTTGCATTATGTGTAAGGAATTTGGTGGGCAAGGTTTAAATACTATTGAATAACAAGGAAGTTCTGGAGTTTTACACATGAAGCAGGATCTTATGATTTCTGCCCTATGTTTTTGCTTCAGGAGCACTTCTCTCTCCACTAATTTAAAACATTGGATGTCGAAACTTAACCTAAAGTTTTTAATGAAAGTGACATTTTGTCACAATCTTATATTGTTTCCCTCACATTAAAAAGCATATGAATTAGCTCTGAGAGAAGGGTGCATGGAAGTTACTGCCTTTGCCCCCGTTGACCTCAAGCCTCTGAAAGTATTGATTCTTCAATATAGTGAGAATTCACAGCCTTGATTTAATTTGTAACAATTGAAGTCACATGGTCATTTCAGAATTATTACATATTTATAGTATACAGATTATGTGCTAGTTATAGTTCTAATTTAATAGCAAACACACAATTTCCATGCTGCAAATGGCTATTAAAGTCACGAGAATCATGGAAATTAGCTTTATTTGGGCTTCTGTGGCTGCCTGAATTCCACAAGATAAATGCCAGATTATTTTTTTTATTGCCAGACCCCATACTTAGGGGAACCATGAAAATCTTGGAATTTCCTAAATAACTGTCACAAAGATACAGTTCAATTTAGACTCTAAAAAATGCATTATTATGCAGTTTCCTCTTCCCCATCCCCAAACACTGCCATGCCTTCCTTTCCTTCCAATCCCCAGTACTCCTGCCATGCTGCTCAGATTTCATTGGTTTCGTATTTGACATAAAATTCTGAAAATAATATGACTATAGATGACTAACTTTATTATTAAATTAAAAGTCATTACTAAATTTTATCATCTTAATAGTCTTTTATTGCCTGGACTAGATTCTTAAGGAGGAATTTCAAGCTGCATCTGTCAGTAAATATTTATAAATCACTTGTTATGAGTTCAAAACTGTCCTTAGATTGGTAGGCATACAATAAACTCTCAGGCATTATGTCTACCTTCAAAGGACTGATAGTGGCAGGTGTGACGAACAGTTTAGAAGAAAGACTGAAGTTAAAAACAACTACTACCAACTGTAAAATAGTCAGTGGGAAGTTGTTGTATAACAAAGGGAGTCCAACTCAAGGATGGAAGATGCCTTAGAGGACTGGGGTGGGGAGGGTGGGGGGGACTCGAAGTGGGGGGGAGTCAAGGAAGGGAGGGAATACGGGGATATGTGTATAAAAACAGATGATTGAACCTGGTGTACCCCCCCCCCAAAAAAAAAAAAGAATATAAAAATTCTGTTCATATAAGTATGATAAATTTGATTGGGGTAATTATAAGAATCTTCCCATATGCAATAAAATACTTTGTGTTTACATTCAAAAAAAAATAAATAAAATGTATGTATGTATGTAAAAAAAAAAAAAAAGAAGACTACTGTGGATAGAGGAGCTTAGGGTAATAGTCCTTCTTATTAGTTTAGTACATTGAGAAGAGGCCTATAGACCAAGGAATTAGAGATACACGGATGGCTACTAGTGAGTTGTGAAAGTCAGAGGAGACAGATGACTCTGGGATTGAGTTCACGGTACAGACACAAATTTATCTAAATAGTGACTTTATTCAGTAGATTTTGGATCTCTTTGAGCTTTGAGAGATTTACACCATATCTAATGGAAATTTCCTATGGAAGTGTCAGATACATGCTTGTGTATTCGCAAGCACATATAAAAAATCTAAATATTCATCTATCTGTCTGTCTATCTATCTATCTACCACCTTCTACATCTTCTATCATCACCTGTCTATTCACACATATAAATAGGCAAAAACACATATTATATAGACCACGATAAATAGCCATACTGATTCTAATCCAAAGCTTAAAAATATCTGGGGATATTTCTGAAGAAATATATGTATTAATTGTCCATTTTTCAGATTGCTGTCCATATAGACATGAGTGGCTCCTTTTCCTTGAAGATTTTCATTCTTTATTCATGTTACTTATTTCTGTGGAATGCACTATGCATGTCAGCCTCATTTAGATATTCCATACGTCATAAGTAAGAAATTACTGTCCACATTTACTCTTCTTTTTTGTAAACTTTAACTTTGTGATTTATTTTTGACACTATTGTATTTTTCAGGGTATTTCTTCAGAGAATCTCAGATTTGAATTCATAAACGTGGTAGAATCAAGTCTCTGCCTTTTCCCCCATAGCTATTTTATTTCCAAACAATGGAGTTTTAGGATATATAAACATTAATTTCTGGTTGACCACTTTTCTGGGGTCATATTATTTTACTTCAATTAATATTACATTTGAATATGTGCATATCCCATAGTGTCTTTGGATTAAATAGAAAACATATGATTAATTCCATTGGTGGCCACATCACTGATATAGATACCTTATTAACATATAAATGATTCAGTTGAAAATGGAATGTATTCCCACTACATTTAGTCAAAATGTGGTAAAAACTACCTTATTAGTGATATTTCCCATGTATTTTTCTCATCTTTCTCCATCTGACCTCCTTGTCTTCCTTTTTTTCTGATACCCTACTCTTGCAAGATCCTCACTGATAAATGTTAGCTTCTGCCTTGTGCTTAGAATTATACCTTCTACTTCTTTTTTTCATTATGTTTTACAATAAAATGGATAGAATTTAATATAAATATTAGCCTGGCTTTTTCTTTAAGGAAACCAAATCTAATTCCAAGTAAATTGTCATTGATGTACATTTCAGGAAAAGTTTTAATTTTGATTGGTTGTGCTGGCTATGAAATGAAGAAACTGCACAGAAAGTCCAGATGGTAATGCAGTCCTAATGCTGTGACGCTGTGTACTCTGGCCTGCGCTTGGGGAGGGGCATCTGGAAGGTCTCTTAGAGAAACAACTTCCAAAGGAACCAAAAAGCCAGAGAGAAATCAAGTGACAATAAGTATGTCAGGGTGATATGACTAAGTGATTCAGTGACACTCCAGCATAGAGATAGACATCAGCACAGATAGGTGAGCAGAAACTAGCTTCCAAGGGACTTTTAAATGAGCTAATAGGTTTGGATTTTATGGCAAAAGCTATCAAAGTAACACAACCCATCAGCAGACTTCGTATTGTTAAGTTAATTAGAGGGAGACCATTAGATTGAGGGGGCTCTAACACCCTGGCGCCCTATGTAAGCAACCCAAAATCTAAATCTCTAAAGGCCTCAAGGTTAAAAATCAAAACGCTAAGGACAGCCAGTCACAACAGTCAGGTAGGCTTTAAGCTATAGCCAACCCAATAATTTCCTTTCTTTGCGTCTGCAGTTTGTCTCTGTAAGTCTTTCCCCTGGCTCCTGTTGGCAGAGCAGGTCTAACCACTTCCAGTTTGGCATTGCCCGATTCCAATTGATTGTTGTTCAAATAAACTCTTAAAGTTTTTAATATGCATCAGTTTATCTTAACAGTTCCTAAGTAAGAATGTTATTTTGGTCTCAATAGTATGTGTGTAGTGTTAAATTTTCTTTCTCATAAATAGTATGAGTGTAGTGGCAAAGAGTGTCTTTAATAGCATTCTGAAAGTTCAGCCAATAAATTAATCAGCCAACATCAATCAATGAAACATAATTTCTTTAAAACAAAACTATCTCTAAGGAAATGATCTTATTTTGGCATTTCCTAAAATCACCAACATGGCTTTGGATCATTTCCCTGCTTTTAAACTATATGTAGTTTAGGTCCGAGAATGTGACTGATCTGTAATAAATTCGTGTTAACTTAAATGATATTTCTGACTTATTCATGCCCCTCCACAGTCTTTTAGGAATAACTTTCTTCTGATACAAGCAATATAATTAAAAGAAAGGAATTTTCCATAAGCATTTTCATATTTTGATGTGAAACATCACTATTATGGAAACATTTACGAAAAAACAAAAGAAGAAACTTAATTATCTAGGGAAAAAGTTGGGAAATACGTTAAAGCCCTTGGAGGAAAGCACACATTTACAGTATTATTTTAAAAAAAAGAGAAATTAGTCACTGTAGACAGAGCCCCTCAGGTGTTTGGCACCCTAAACTGTCTTAAATAATCAAAGACCAGAAATGATTTGAAAATAGGGCTACTGAGCATGAACAGTTGGCAAAAATTGCCAAAACCGTTACAATGCAGCGCAGAAGTTACAGGAGAAAAGAATTACCAGCATTCACATGTGTGGTGCTAGCTTTCAAAATCCCTTTTTTATCAGATTAAAGGGAAGACATGAGAACTTTTAAGTAATACAAAAGAAAATAAGAAAGAAAAAGTAATGTGGTAGAAGAGGAGAAGAAACTGACAGACAAGAGAAATGGCAGCTGAAATTAGAAGCAATGATAACATCAAAGGATGACAAAACTGCCTGGGTGTGAAAGAAGGAAGAAACACTGACCAGAAAAATATTGAGCTCTGGGGACACATGGCAAAAAAGAAAAATCATACTTACTTCAATAATCCTGAGCGTGTTTCTTTGTCACATTTAAATGCTGCAATGGTATTTGATCAGTCTAGGGACAAATTTTAAAATTTTCTTAATATATGAAAATATCATCCATAAAATAATCCTAACTCAGTAGGGAAAATCAGAATGCTCCATTTCTTTAAACATGATAAAAAAGAACATTTTAACACATTTTAAAAATATGTACATAAAAAGATTAAAGTTCCAGAACTTGAAGTATCAAATCACCATTTGTCTAAAGCTTAATTTATCCAAATAACACTTTTCTACCCACTCCACTATTGTATTTGTCTCAATATCAACAAATTAAAACTTATTTGTCTGAATTATCCAGCTAATTTTATTGTTGCATTTCACCCATCTCCTCATTTCATCTGGGTAGAATTGGCCTGATTTTTGGTTCTTATTACTAAATTACTTCTTTTCTACTGGATATAATCACTTGCTTTCTCAACCGTTAAAAATTAGAAACCAAGGTTTCAATAATACATTATGTGTTCAACTGGATTCTAGAGCAGTCAATGTTAATGAAAATTATAATAGTAATCCCCTGTGCATTAATATACTGCCTGAAGAATAAAATGAAACAAAATGCAAATGTTGAGACTTTTCTACAGAGGGTTTGGACTGTTTCCATTTTTATCTGCTCAAACCACACAGCCAAGGGCTGCTTGACTTTCCTTATCTTTAGTTTCATACCTGAATTGGATGCAGTTAGTTTTTTTTTCCATTTTAAACGTGTGATTCAATTTTGAGAACTTCTTAAAAATAGTCTAGGGATTGTAAAAATCCTTGGAGTGGGGCCAGATTTTCCTGAATTAATATACACTCTTCTCTGCCCTCAGTTACACATGACTGTCATTGATATTTGTTTTGTACCTTTTCACACCCATTGCTAAAGTGCCACACGATGCCATTGTACTTTTGCGAACACTTCTCCAAATTAGCTTTAAGCAAGTAGAATTCTCTTTTATTAATATGTGATGATCTTAATAGGACTGTGTGGTCAGAATCCAATACAATAAACAGAAAATGGGAAAATCATATTTTAAAAGGTTGGCAGCTTCTTATTGCTACACACATCTTTGCATTGCTAGTGATTAAAATTGGCATGTGTATTAGCAGGAATTTTCTGTCTCATTTTTAATTTCTCTGTTTATAACATAGAAGAAAAATTTGCCTTGGGGACTTAATTTTCAGTGTTCTCTGACACCCCATACTATTCATTTAAAAAATATTTGGAATAGTTGTTTACCCTAATGCACTAATTCTGCAAAGATACTGAAATATGGTAGAAAGATCATTTCCATTTGTTTTGTTTGTCTGTCTGTGTGTGGGCGGGTGTGTGTAAATGTTGCATGAATACTAATAAATGTCTGTTCATAATACTGTTTTCATGGGCTGCAAACCTTTAAAAAGCTTCTATCCTAAGATAAATGCCTAGAATATGATGACATACCACTTATTTAGTTCCATGTGTCCAGGAAAGATTGTAAAGCCTCACACAGACTTAGCCTTATAAGGCCTTTAGCATGTTCTATGAGCAACCATTTATTGACTCCCATGTATGGTGAAGTTAATGAGGACAAAATATCAGATATAACACACAGGCTTCCCCCACCCCAGTAATAAAGAGTGTAATTTATGGCAAGTGTAAAGAACAAATGTTCCAAAAAAATATTTTTAGTATTTGCTGGGGACTTGGTGTGCCTTCCAATTATATTAGTGTGCAGTTCGCACTAAATGTTGAAACAGTTTTCCACAGGACTCTTCTCCTGTTGAATCTGTTTAGAAATTTCCTTGGGAAGAACTACTGCACCAGTACTACAGTATAACTACTACAGCTCACTAAAGTCCTTGGTGTGGCTTTGTACAGTTAATAGTTACATATATTTCAGGTAACAAAAGGCACCCAAATATGTTGTTAGGTTAAGAAGCCAATGCCTCAAAGTGTGGAGCTGTGAGTTCACTGGAATAAGAGAGAAATCAGTATGAAATTGAAAAGTATCTCTAGATAACCTACTTTTGAAAAAGAGGTTGTGCTGATGTGTGTTGTTTGTAGAAGCTAGTGGTATTTTACCCAGACTCCTCCCAGGTGCAAACCCCCACCGTTCGACCGCAGTGAGTATTGGCTACTAGAGGCTCACAGTTATTCCTCTTCACAGGGAATTGCCCTCCCTGGGCTGACATTAGCTGCTGGCCTGGAGATGGTGAAGGTGGTTGTAGTTCCCACCATCACTGCCCTCCAACCCTTGGCAGAGTGCACCCAGTGACAGACACAGGAGTCCAAAAGCCTGGCCCCTTTGATTCAGTGGGACACACTCAGGTATGCCATTAATACTCCAGTGCTCCCAATAGCTTGAGGCTGAACCAAGGACTCAACTAAAACCAGATTTTTGCTTAGCTTCTTTCTTGGCCATGTCCTGTTTCCTCACTGCCCTATGGGTTTCTCCTAAGAGCACTTCTCCAATCAGTCTCTTGCTTAGAAATCCAATTCCAGGCTCTGCTTCAAGGCAACTGGACCTAAGATAACATTGATTTCACTCCTTCAGGTCTAGAACCCTATTTAACAGACAACTATTGCAGACATCATGCGTTCGTATCCAAAACTACATAAGAGAGAATTTCTGCTCTTGAGGCACTCAGGGTCTGGTGAGGGGAAAACACACGACAGGTCATTACAAAGTGATATGTGTAATGACAGAGCAAGAAGTTTGGCATGAGGTGGGGTCAGGAGGCTTCAAAGAGGAGGTGACAGTTGAGCTGCATATTTATTAGTAGGGATTTGTTAGGCAATAAGAAGGGAAAGACAGAAAAATTCTTTATCCAAAACAAAAAAAATATGGTGTCTTTGGGAAACCATCATAAGCTCAATGTGTTTAGAAGGTACCTATGAAAAAGCAATGGAAGATGAGATTGACTTAGGCATGTGGGCAGACTGTGCCAGACATCAGTGCAAAGAGATTAGACCTTCTGTAGAATGTGGACTTCTAGGAATGCTAAACATCAGAGTGACATGAGCTTATTTCAAATTTAAAAAAAAATTGAAGATACAAGTTTAGAGAATTAAGGAGGTACAGTGAGGAAAAGGAGGAGGTAAGTGAAAAATATGTATGATGTAGGCAATGGCAGAATTCTTTAAGGATGTGGGATAGGACAGATAGAATCAAGATAAACTAATTTGACGATTTATAAGTGTAGGGAATGAGAGAGAGAAAGAGTCTAGGATGAATTCTGAGGATCTGGCTTTAATAATTGGGTATCTGATGGTTTCAAGAGGAATACAAGGGGAAGATCTTTTGATTCTATCACCAAACACTTTTTACTTATATTGTCTTGCAAATTTCTAATGCTTTCTTAGTAGACAAATTCACTGGTAGACACAGGAGGAAAGATCTGATTATTTTTACCTTTAAAAAGTCTTTATTAATGTCCCTCTTTCAAGTTGCTAATGCTGCCCTAGTTGGCACATTTAACTCCCCCTGCCTCCCTGCTCTCTTTATCCAATCAACCTTTCCTGTCTGTCGAAATATTTTATAAACCTCCATCCTCTGGAAAACCTTGGCCCCTTATTTATTTTTAAATGTATTAGGTAGTTCTTAAAAACTACAAATTATGTTTCTATTTCCTTTGCCAATAATTGCTCTGTTTAGAAGTCTTTTTTGTAAAAAATAATATCCTTTTATAGCTTTCAACATACTGTTATTTCAAATGGTTTTGATTGAAGATGCTAAAGCAGTGGTTTCCACTAGAATTTTCCCAGGGTTTCTTCAAGGGCATGTAATGGAAGATTCATGTGCATATTTCTATGAAGTTTGCATGGTACTTGCAATCAATGGGGGCTGCGAAAACTGAGGTACCACAAAAATTCTAAGGGATTGGCCATAGTAGAAGCTTGTGTTGAGACATCATGGACACAGAAAGCAAACGGAGCCTCATATGGAAAATCTCAAAGACAGATGCTCTGAATTGCAGATACTGATTTGCAAATGAACTGTTTCTCAAATAGGGAATTCTAATGTAGGCAAGGTGATTTAGCAGCTGCACCTGAGATTTATTAATTTAATAATTCTCCAAAGGAAAAGTAGAGAGACTTGTTGGTCTTTAAAATATAATGTGTAGCTAAATTGAAAGTGAAATAAGAGTATGTCATCACTCTTGCCAGAATAAAGTGAAGAGGACTTCTATTTCTAGATTATTGAGTTAGGAAGTCTATTTTAAGAATATATTCTATGACAATCTGTGATTGGTAACTATAAATTTCCACCTGGTCAAAAAACCCCCCAAATATTCAAATGATTATAGGCCAAAATTGTTTACTTATCTGTAATATTTTTATTTCTGATATGTCCTATGCTTATAGCCTGTCCATTTCACATGGACAATGAGATTTCTATTACTAGTCATATTCCTGGAATAAATATAAGTATTCCTGAAAATAATATGAATCTAACTTTGATTACTGACTTTGTTTTCTCTTTGTGCATTATCAAACAGTATGTCTATGAATAAGTATTTATTGAGTACGTGCTAGGTTTATCATGTTGTGGAATAATTATATCTTACAAGGTAAGGTGCAGTTCCTTAAGATTTAATGTAAAACAGTCTTTTAACAATGCCGTTTTGGTACTTCGGTTACTAAGCTTTTTATTTGTACAGGCCAGTGTGGACTCACATGCCAACTCTAACTAGATTTTAATATTTTACTACTTGATAGAACAGAAGTATTCTCTCTAGGAATAATTCCATCTCCATATTGGTTGATAATAAAAATCATCCTCAGATGTATAAAGACATTTAGAGTACATAATTTTAAATTCTGAGACTATATAATAAATCAATGGTTATTGACTTTGTAAAGAAATGGAATGTGGGAAAGCAATCAAAGGATTCAAATAATGTTTGATTTGGTGAATTTAGTTACAATATGCTGTTGGTATTTAGTGAGGAACTGGTATCCCATAGGAAATTATTTTTAAACCAAAACAAAGTAATTGGACATTTTTTGCTTTTATGTTATTTTACAAAGGGCATTTCTGTTTTACCACAATCAATTTTGCCAGCCTGCTAATGCCTTTGACCCTGATCTGAGAACCATTTATTTGAACTTGGCCTCCCAAATAAGATAAATACGCTGATGGTTGTGGTTTGTGGAGGGCAGAGGGACGGCCAGCTTGGGCTTACCCAACCGATACTAAGTGCAATATTATGGTGTGGAAGAGGAAACATGCCAACTCAAAGATGAAAAAATTTCCTGTGCTTTACTTCTCAAAGCATTCAGAATTATTGAGTTGGCCACTGATGTACAGAAAAATATTCTAAACTGGAAACTAATTTGTTTGAAAGGATTTTCTGCCGTGGCGAAAACCCATGAAAATAACTTCTATGTATTATAATGTATAAGGTGAAAGTTGATATCCTATATCTCTAAGTAATATTTTCCTTACATGAGAGAAGTCTCTGGAGTGTTGATAATTAAAACTACCCCGTAACACCGGCAAAGTGGAAGTAGGTTGAGATTTCCCACTGCATAAGTATTGGCCAAGTTTTATTGCCTGAAAAAAAAATGTGTTTTTTCATTAGTGAGATTTTCTATATTACTGTATGCCAGTTGTAACATTTATTTTTGTTTTACACAAGTTTTGATTTTTCCTCATTTAATTAAATTCAGATTTTTATTAGCTGGAGTTGGTTTCTTGGAAATTTTTGCCTTCAAAATGATTCCAGTAAATAATCTCCGAGTCATCTTGTTCCTGCGCTGAAAAAAGGTATGATTTAGATGGAGAGGAAAGATGAGAAGTGGATACTAGTGACAAATGAATATCACTTTCATAATACTGTTCCCATAATTAAGAACCTAATGTCTCTCAAAGCTAATCTCAAAAAGTACTAACTTACTTATGTGGCATTGGAGTTTTTTCATCAATAGCAATTTATGACCCTAATTTTATTTTTCGTCTGCTGTCAGTAATCTAGCTCCTACCAATACTTAACCAATTTTATCTGCTTTCTCCTTCTGAATCTTTTCACATGATTTTCTGCCTGTCTAAAACGCCTTTTCTTCTGCTTTCTGCCCATTCAAATCTCACATATTCTTCAAGGCCTTGCTGTAACAGATGTTTTGGATGAATCTTTCATAGATAAACTCTGGCCAGGAAGGCTCTTTGTGCACCTCTGGTACTTTAAATGCCTTTAATCATGTATATGTGATTATGTATTTACATATCTGTCTATCTATCTAATCTATATCTGTGTATGTGTCTATCTATCATCTACCATTCATTTATCTATCTCTGTATATCTAGGTTGGAGGTAAATGCTTAGATTTTGGAGCCTATCTGTGAGGATTAGAATTTTAAACTTCTGTCTCCTGTGATGTACAAGCCTAGGTTGCAATACCAATTAGTAATAAATTTGTACACAAATTCAAGTTAAGAAGATGGGTTATTTTATTTCTTAGATTGCCTCCCAACTTTTTTTTTTAATATTTATTTATTTATTTATTGGCTGAGTTGGGTGTTCGTTGCTGCGCACCGTCCTTCTCTAGTTGCGGTGAGTGAGCGCTACTCTTCGTTGTGGTTCACGGACTTCTCATTGCGGTGGCTTCTCTTGTTGCAGAGCACGGGCTCTAGGAGCGTGGGCTTCAGTAGTTGTGGCACGTGGACTCAACAGTTGTGGCTCACGGGCTCTAGAGCATAGGCTCAGTATTTGTGGCACACGGGCTTAGCTGCTCCGCGGCATGTGGGATCTTCCTGGTCCAGGGATTGAACCCGTGTCCCCTGCATTGGCAGGAGGATTCTTAACTACTGGGCCACCAGGGAAGCCCCTGCCTCCAAACTTTAAATTCAGTATTTTTCTTGGGGAATTCTTCACAGAAACGAGATTTGAGCTAGCTGAGCACAAATTTAGTTAGATACCTACCTGAAGAAAAGAGAGAGTACTCTAAAGAAGGGAATAGCATGAGAAAAATTCTGGAGACAAGAAAGAACGAGGTGTGTTTGCACAAACATTAGCAGATTGAATATAATCTACAAAATTGAAAGCCATTTAGCCTATTAGTACCTTACAGCCCTTTTATTCCTTGTTAGTACCTTTTATTCTTATGTATTCATAATACATAACACCAAAACTACTTTGAGAAATGTGACCAAGCAGATTATTTTGGCTCAAAGAATCTGAATGTGGACATGAATCTTCTAGTTCAGTGTATTAAATTTCTTCTCTATTTAGTAGTTATTTATGTATTTTACTGTTTTGTGCTTAATAGATTACTTAATTTTATACATATGTACTTTAAGCCTACCCTAAGAGTTATGTGTGTAACAGGAGCAAAAAGAACCTTAGTCTTTCTTTTATCATAAATGCTGAAGAGAGATCATAAGGAATATCGTCAGTGTTCCAGAAAGTTTCACTTTGTGCAGATGATGAGGCATCTGTCAAAACATGTGATTGATGTGAGGAATTCTGCTAACTAACCTCATACATCTTAACTACTCTTTTGTTTCAGGTTAATATCTCCTTTCTAACTTTATGGAGTCAAGAACTGATTTCAGAGGCTTGGCATAGTGTTGATATAAGATAATCCTCATTATTTACCATTCTTCTATTCTTCAAATCTTTATTGAGTACCCACTATGTGAGATAGGCATTGAACTAAACCCTGTGATAATCAGTGTACCAAACAGATAAGTAAATCTGCCCTGTGGAGCTAACATTCTTGTGGTTATACATGATGAAGGAGACTATACTATAATGATTAAAAGCTTGAGCTCAGAAGTTGGACATAATTGGGCTCAAATTTCAGCTCTAACTTCAATTAGCTTGGGTCAGTTACTTTTCCTCTAGTTTCCCCATGTGTAAGCTAGGGATAATTATGATACCGTCATATTAGATTTATTGTGGGAATTAAATGAGATAATGCTTTTGAAGAGGATAATATTAATAATACTCTCAAATGTATGAAGTACAGTTTATGTTCTTAAAATATTAGGGTGTTATTGATATCATCTCTTTCAAAAATAGCATTTTATTAAAATGAGAATGGCTAGGGAAGCTTGACTGAGTGTACCAGCTACACAAGTTCATCTGGCATTATTAATATTTTAACAAAAGATAATCCTTTTCTCTTATGAATCTACGAAATTGGAAAAGCAGCTCCTTGCTGATTACTGCCATGGTTCCAAAAAGCAGTTTTAACTCTCCAGAGCCTTAATTGCTCTCTGATTATAAAAGACTCAAGAGTTACATGAATTTTTCACATAAATGGGGTATTATATAGTAAATGACTACTTAAATATACTAAATGATACTTTACTGATCTGAAAAAACTTTCCAAATGACCTATTATGTACCTAGAGGAAAGAATTATTTGACCAAAATAACTTAAATCAAAGGATAACATTTAAGAACAAAGGTTCTTAAATCAAAGGATAACATTTATCTAAACCACTATTTATCTGAAGTTATGGAAGTAAATGAACTTGATTCCTTTATTCATTCTTTCACTCATACATTACTCATTCAATCATCATATTTTTTCATGTTACTATATTAAAATCTACAAGAGAAGGCGAACATTGAAGAGAAGTTGACCTGGGGAGATATAATGAATTGAACACCTAGAGAATAAGGCTGTGATATTGGTGCAGTGTAACAAAAGTGAATGACTTATGGTGGCCAGGGACATCTTTTGGAGTCAAAGTTTGAAGGAAAGGAACACGATGCATTGGCTAAGAAGTAGTCAGGTATCAAAGGGAGGGCATGTAATTAATCTTTTATGTTGTGATGTTTTATAGTAAGGCTATTTTATGTCATTTTTGAACAAAACATTCTTTAGTTAGGTAATGGCATTTTAAAGTGCAAATAGCCAGAACAAAGCTTGTTCCTTAAACATTCTATCCAAAGTTTTGAAACTGCTGGGAAATTTTCTTTATACATTGAAATTTGCAGTAGTTAAACTTTTCTTTCCCTTGACCTTTTTTTTTTTTTTAAACTGTTACCTATAGGAAAATGTCAGGACTAAAACACATTCACATACACACTGTAAACCACTTTAGCAGGATGCACAATTTTCCCCCAACCCATGTAGCCTTGAAAATGAGCATGTAAAGGAAGAAACTGGTCTGTATAAAAGTGTCTCTGATTCTTGGGTGGCTTATAGTTAGTGTTATTGTTTTTAAAAACCGCTCTTGGCTTCTGTGGTACATTGACCTGTGTATGGAATCTCAAAGTAAATGTTTTCCACTTTGTGGGACACTGGGTCAAAGATGAAAGGTTTTGCTCCCTTTCCAGTAAATTTTTTTTCTTTGTATTCACATGATGATTTAAAACCCTTCTCTTTATTTGAGGCAAACCTTCTTTCTTAGAATAAGCATTGCGTCATTTGGGAAGCCAGCTTTCAAGGCCTGAAGTTCGTTGTAAAGCATGGTGAAGCAATCCTCTGTTTGGTCTAATTTTAAGAGCGTAGAGGGCTTGCTTTCCACTCAAGGAACTGCTGTTCCCAGCATTTGCTCTCAACATTTTGGTTAGGTCAGCTTTCTCCAGAATGCCGCTACTGATACCCTCTCTCGTTTAAGCCATTATCAGCTTGAACACAGATAAATTTATTAGACTCTTTAGAAAGGCTGTGAAGGGATTGACAGTGGATTAATACATTTTTATAGGGGAGAGAGAAAGGGCAAGTCAGGAGTTTGGTGCATTATCCAGGTGAATGATGCAAAATAGTGAGACACTTTTTATTTATTGGAGACAGCTGAAAAGATATAAAGGGGGCAAAGACTGAAAGTGAGAAAAAAAGGATGGTAAGAGATGAGGACCCCCCCAAAACAAACTGCCTATTTAGCAAATTTGTCTGAGGTTTTCTCTGATTAGAGTGAGGTTTCTGTAGCTAGTGCGAGGCCATATCTGACTCATAAAGACATTTGGACTATGAGACAGCTACTCTAGGGATTATGAGAGTTCAGATGTAGCATTAGGGCTACATCATGCAAAGTTGGAGTAACCTAAATGATTCAAGACCATAATATTTCCAAAAACAGAAATCTGGAACACCCTTCAGAATTTCAGAAGGGCTGGATCTTCTTTGAAGTGTGAGCCTTTCAGATACAGCATGGCTTATAGTACACTAAGTAAATATCAGGACTTTGTCACCTTGTTCTTCCTGATGGAGTATGCTAAAGCCATGTGATAGTCCTAAATTTCTGCTTTCCTATGTCCTTTGCCTTGTAGTCACCAGCACTTCCAAATACCAACCCAGCCTCTCTCAACTCATAAAAGTTTGACTGAACCCCAGATCAGGAAGACAGATTTGAGCTGTGCTTCCTGCCTCCTTGCTGGTTGACCTAAAAATAAAGCTTTTTCTTCTCTCGAAAGCAGGAGCCATTGTACTAGCTTCTGTGTGCATTAGGCAGTGAGCCCTTTGCTGAGTAACAGTAGTCTCATCAGTCTTTTTCACTCTTCCACACTGAGATTGTAGTACAATCTCTGACACATATAGTAGCTACTCAATAAATATTTGATGTGTAAATGGCCAAGGGCAAGTCCTATTCCCAATATTTCTGGAAAGACAACATCACTGCTAACTCAGAGCTGCTCCTAAAAAATATGCCTAAGATTCTACATGACTATCCTGCCATATATTAAATTTGCATCTGAATGAATTGGGTTTAGACATCTCAGAAAGTGTTACACCTCTAGCTATTTCCCTCTAAGTAAACTGCTAAACAAGATTTTTGCCCTGAGCCTAAGGAATTATCATTGTCAGAATCTTAGATTTTGAAATATACTGGTCAGCTAATCCAAAGCCACAAATACACTGATGTTATAGATTTTCCCCAAGCAAATCATGCATGCCATAAACCTTTTAAGAGTTTACTTAAAAGATTGCTTTTCCAGCCATGCACATCTTTCTGTTTTCCCACCTCCTCATGTCCCTTATCTATCTAGGAGAGCTAACTGCAAAAAGTTCACAGATGTAATTGCATTGAAATATCAGAATAAGTTATTCTTTTGAAGTAAAACTGAATATCTAACTATAGTTATTAGCTCCAAAGTATATCTGACCCAGTAGCGTTCAAGAGCATATATATCTCATCACTATATTGTGTAAAAGGCTTGACTCCAATTTGGGAGTTTAAACTTTGCTCACTGTACATACACTTTTCCGTAATGTTAATTAGCTAATTTGTGAGACACAAATAAGCTATAATTAGGCTGGTGCTTTGATATTTTATTTCTAACAACAGGAAGATGATTACCTTCAAAAATAATAAAAGATTTAAATCTAAGTAAGGATCTAAATTACAGTCGTTGAGTTGTGAAGAAAAGTGAATTCAGTTAATCCCCATTTGCATGTGCCAATTAGTTAAATATTAATCAATTTCCTATATAAATGGAAATGAGGATACCAGGATTCTTTGGTAAGATAATGTTTCTCATTAACACAAACACAACCTCCTGACATTTCATGAGAAAAAAAAAATCTTCCCCTTTCCATTTTTCTTTTTCAAAATATCTATTGATTTATTTTTTTACAGTTACGGAATCTGTGCATCATAAAACATTTATAGAAATTTTTTCACAATTTCTCTTAGAACCTAATAGTAAAAAATAGTAATTGAGCAGAACTTAAAGTATACAGTAATTATTTTTCTTTATTAAAAAATTTCAAATCTTGAACTTAATTTGATGTTTTAAGATGTAGGAAGGCAAAGTAAGAAGAAGCTGAAAAATTTGGGGTGAGCTATACTTTAAGAATTTATTCTTTTCTTTGTTTCTTTCTCTCTCTCTCTCTCTCTTTCTTCCCTTAGATATGTAGTATGCACAAGCACACATGTTTAAAATACTTATATTTAAAATAGGTACTGGAGTTTAAAAGATCAATTAAATGGGCCTGATTTTTTAAAAGATATCTGATATTTGAAAAATCAAAGGGACATAGATTTCAATGTGACTATTAAACAAATAAACCACTTAAAAATGTTTTTATAGAACTTTTAGCTTTGGAGCTCAGTTTTGCACAATTCTGGCTGACATATACATGAAATTCACAGAAGCCAGAATATGTCAACATTCTCTGCCTTTTAGAGTTACTCCTTTGGGGTATATTTGCTCCATGGCAACCTGGCACTGTATCATCATATTGACATACCCCTAAAATTCAATTAAAAAATTATTACTGTGAGCAGTGAGAAATTAAAACTAGAATGGATCTTTGAAATGTGGTTAATGTGGGAAATACTAGTAGTGGTCCATTTTTTAAATCTTATTACAAATTTTAGTTTTAGGTGCTTCTAAGTATCAGCTAGCCTATAGATTTGCAAATTCTACTTTCTTGATTAACCATCACATTTGTTTCTCTAACATTTATAAAAGGCAATATTAATCAGTGTGATTATTTAGAAAAATTTTGTCCAAAAAACACACTTATAAAGATAATGATATAGACTACATGAATATCTGATTGTCCTAAAGTGTTTTCCTTTTTTCTATTTATTTAATAAAAAAAATGAACAAAAATTACCCACAATCCTGACTTAAAACTAATTAGAGTAGTAAGAGAATAGTCTCCTTTGTCCAGACTTGTTCTTTTTTTTTTTTTTTTATTTTTTTGGGGGGTACACCAGGTTCAATCAACTGTTTTTATACACGTATCCCCATATTCCCTCCCTTCCTTGACGCCCCCCCCTCGAGTCCTCCCCACCCTCCCTGCCCCAGTCCTCTAAGGCATCTTCCATCCTCGAGTTGGACTCCCTTTGTTATACAACAACTTCCCACTGACTATTTTACAGTTGGTAGTATATATATGTCTGTACTACTCTCCCGCTTCTTCTCAGTTTCCCCTTCACCCCCCGCCCCCTCCCATACCTCGAGTTCTCCAGTCCATTCCCTGTATCTGCTTCCCTGTTCTTGTCACTGAGTTCATCAGTACCATTTTTAGATTCCGTATATGTGAGTTAGCATACAATATTTGTCTTTCTCTTTCTGACTTACTTCACTCTGTATGACAGATTGTAGTTCTATCCACCTCATTACATATAGCTCCATCTCATCCCTTTTTATAGCTGAGTAATATTCCATTGTATATATATGCCACATCTTCTGTATCCATTCATTTGTTGATGGGCATTTAGGTTGCTTCCATGTCCTGGCTATTGTAAAGAGTGCTGCAATAAACATTATGGTACAAGTTTCTTTTGGGATTATGGTTTTCTTTGGGTATATGCCCAGGAGTGGGATTACTGGATCATATGGTAGTTCTATTTGTAGTTTTTTAAGGAACCTCCAAATTGTTTTCCATAGTGGCTGTACCAACTTACAGTCCCACCAACAGTGCAGGAGAGTTCCCTTTTCTCCACACCCTCTCCAACATTTGTTGTTTCCAGACTTTGTGATGATGGCCATTCTGATTGGTGTGAGGTGATACCTCATTGTGGCTTTGACTTGCATTTCTCTGATGATGAGTGATGTTGAGCATCTTTTCATGTGTTTGTTGGCCATCTGTATGTCTTCTTTGGAGAAATGTCTATTTAGGTCTTCTGCCCATTTGTGGATTGGGTTATTTGCTTTTTTGGTATGAAGCTGCATGAGCTGCTTGTATATTTTGGAGGTTAATCCTTTGTCCGTTGTTTCATAGGCAATTATTTTTTCCCATTCTGAGGGTTGCCTTTTAGTCTTGTTTATGGTTTCTTTTGCTGTGCAAAAGCTTTTAAGTTTCATGAGGTCCCATTCGTTTATTCTTGATTTTATTTCCATGATTCTAGGAGGTGGGTCAAAAAGGATGTTGCTTTGATGTGTGTCAAAGAGTGTTCTGCCTATGTTTTCCTCTAGGAGTTTGATAGTGTCTGGCCTTATATGTAGGTCTTTAATCCATTTGGAGTTTATTTTTGTGTATGGTGTTAGGAAGTGTTCTAATTTCATTCTTTTACATGTTGCTGTCCAATTTTCCCAGCACCACTTATTGAAGAGGCTGTCTTTTTTCCATTGTATACTCGTGCCTCCTTTGTCAAAGATAAGGTGCCCATATGTGTTTGGGCTTACTTCTGAGTTCTCTATTCTGTTCCATTGATCTTCCTTTCTATTTTTGTGCCAGTACCATACTGTCTTGATCACTATGGCCTTGTAGTATAGTTTGAAGTCAGGAAGCCTGATTCCACCAACTCCATTTTTCCTTCTCAAGATTGCTTTGGCTATTCGGGGTCTTTTGCGTTTCCATACAAATCGTAAGATTTCTTGCTCTAGTTCTGTGAAAAATGCCATTGGTAATCTGATCGGGATTGCATTAAATCTGTAAATTGCTTTGGGTAGTACAGTCATTTTCACGATGTTGATTCTTCCAATCCAGGAACATGGTATATCCCTCCATCTGTTTATGTCATCTTTGATTTCTTTCATCAATGTCTTAAAGTTTTCTGCATACAGATCTTTTGCCTCCTTCGGCAGGTTTATTCCTAGGTATTTGATTCTTTTGGTTGCAATGGTGAATGGGAGAGTTTCCTTAATTTCTCTTTCTGCTCTTCCGTTGTTAGTGTATAGGAATGCAAGAGATTTCTGTGCATTAATTTTGTATCCTGCTACTTTACTAAACTCATCAATGAGTGCTAGCAGTTTTCTGGTAGAGTCTTTAGGGTTTTCTATATATAGTATCATGTCATCTGCAAAGAGTGATAATTTTACATCTTCTTTTCCAATTTGGATTCCTTTAATTTCTTTTTCTTCTCTGATTGCTGTGGCTAACACTTCCAAAACTATGTTGAATAACAGTGGTGAGAGTGGACACCCTTGTCTTGTTCCTGTTCTTAGAGGGAATTCTTCCAGTTTTTCTCCATTGAGAACAATGTTGGCTTTTGGTTTGTCATATATGGCTTTTATGATGTTGAGGTAATTTCCTTCTATGCCCATTTTCTGGAGAGCTTTTATCATAAATGGATGTTGAACTTTGTCAAAAGCTTTTTCTGCATCTATTGAAATGATCATATGGTTTTTATCCTTCACTTTGTTGATATGATGTATCACGTTGATTGATTTGCGTATATTGAAGAATCCTTGCATCCCAGGGATAAACCCCACTTGATCGTGGTGTATGATTTTTTTAATGTGCTGTTGCAGTCTGTTAGCTAGTATTTTGTTGAGGATTTTTGCATCTATATTCATCAGTGATATTGGTCTGTAGTTTTCTTTTTTTGTGACATCTTTGCCTGGTTTTGGTATCAGGGTGATGGTAGCCTCATAGAATGAGTTTGGGAGTGCTCCGCCTTCTGCAATATTTTGGAAGAGTTTGAGAAGGATAGGTGTTAACTCTTCTCGAAATGTTTGATAGAATTCGCCTGTGAATCCATCTGGTCCTGGGCTTTTTTGTGTTGGGAGATTTTTAATCACTGCCTCAATTTCTGTACTTGTGATTGGTCTGTTCATGGTTTCTATTTCTTCCTGGTTCAGTCTTGGAAGATTGTATTTTTCTAAGAATGTATCCATTTCTTCCAGGTTATCCAATTGATTGGCATATAGTTGCTTGTAGTAGTCTCTCATGATGTTTTGTATTTCTGAGGTGTCCGTTGTGACTTCTCCTTTTTCATTTCTAATTCTGTTGATTTGCATCTTCTCCCTTTTTTTCTTGATGAGTCTGGCTAATGGTTTATCAATTTTGTTAATCTTCTCAAAGAACCAGCTTTTAGTTTTATTTATTTTTCTTATGGTTTCTTTCCTTTCTTTTTCATTTATTTCTGCTCTGATCTTTACGATTTCTTTCCTTCTGCTCACTTTGGGGTTTCTTTGTTCTTCTTTCTCTAGTTGTTTGAGGTGTAAGGTTAGGTTGTTTATTCGATCATTTTCTTGTTTCTTAAGGTAGGACTGTATTGCTATAAACTTCCCTCTTAGAACTGCTTTTGCTGCGTCCCATAGGTTTTGGGTTGTTGTGTTTTCGTTGTCATTTGTTTCTAGATACTTTTTGATTTCCTCTTTGATTTCTGTAGTGATTCCTTGGTTGTTTAATAGTGAATTGTTTAGCCTCCATGTGTTTGTATTTTTTGCAGTTTTTTTCCTGTAATTGATATCTAGTCTCATGGCGTTGTGGTCTGAGAAGATGCTTGATATGATTTCAATTTTCTTGAATTTGCTGAGGTTTGATTTGTGACCCAAGATGTGATCTATCCTGGAAAATGTTCCGTGTGCACTTGAGAAGAAAGTGTAGTCTGTCGTTTTTGGATGGAATGTCCTATAAATATCAATTAAGTCGAGATGGTCTAATGTGTCATTTAAAGCTTGTGTGTCTTTATTGATTTTCTGTTTGGATGATCTGTCCATTGATGTAAGTGGGGTGTTCAAGTCTCCCACTATAATTGTGTTACTGTCGATGTCCCCTTTTATAGCTGTTAGCATTTGCCTTATGTATTGAGGTGCTCCTATATTGGGGGCATAGATATTTACCATTGTGATATGTTCTTCTTGGATGGATCCCTTGATCATTATGTAGTGCCCTTCCTTGTCTCTTGTAATAGTCTTTACTTTCAAGTCTAATTTGTCTGATATGAGTATTGCTACTCCAGCTTTCTTTTGACTTCCATTTGCATGGAATATCTTTTTCCATCCCTTCACTTTCAGTCTATATGTATCCCTTGGTCTGAAGTGGGTTTCTTGTAGGCAGCATATAGAAGGGTCTTGTTTTTGTATCCATTCAGCCAGTCTGTGTCTTTTGGTTGGAGCATTTAATCCATTTACATTTAAAGTGATTATTGACATGTGTGTTCCAATTACCATTTTCTTAATTGTTTTGAGTTTGTATTTGTAGGTGTTTTCCTTTTCTTGTGTTTCCTACTTAGAGAAGTTCCTTTAGCACTTGTTGTAAGGCTGGTTTGGTGGTGCTGAATTCTCTTAACTTTTGCTTGTCTGGAAAGCTTTTGATTTCTCCCTCAAATCTGAATGAGATTCTTGCTGGGTAGAGTATTCTTGGCTGTAGGTTTCTCTCTTTCAGGACTTTCAGTATATCCTGCCATTCCCTTCTGGCCTGCAGAGTTTCTGTAGAAAGGTCAGCTGTTATCCTTATGGGTTTTCCCTTATATGTTGTTTGTTGCTTTTCTCTTGCTGCTTTTAATATTTTTTCTTTGTGTTGAATTGTCGTTAGTTTGATTAATATGTGTCTTGGTGTATTTCTCCTTGGGTTTATTCTGTATGGGACTCTCTGTGCTTCTTGGACTTGGTTCATTATTTCCTTTCCCATGTTGGGGAAGTTTTCCACTAGAACCTCTTCAAATATTTTCACAGACCCTTTCTTGTTTTCTTCTTCTTCTGGGATGCCTATAATTCGAATGTTGGTACGTTTAAGGTTATCACTGAGGTCTCTGAGGCTGTCTTCTAGTCTTTTTATTTTTTTATCTTTTTCCTGCTCTGTGGCGTTTATTTCTTCCATTCTATCTTCCAACTCACTTATTCGTTCTTCTGCCTCAGTCATTCTGCTGGTTAGAGCATCTAGAGTATTTTTAATTTCAGTTATTTTGTTATCCATTGCTGTTTGTTTTTCTGAGTTCTTATGAACTGTTTCTTGTACTTTCTCTAATTTGTTATCGAGATTTTGTATCATTTTTACTATCATTACTCTAAATTCTTTTTCAGGCATTTTTCCTATTTCCTCCTCATTTATTTGGTCTTGTGGGTTTTTTTCCTGCTCCTTTGCCTGCATGGTGTTTCTTTGTTTCCTCATGGTTGTCCAAGCTTTTGGGGTTGCTTGTCCTGGTGATAGAGGTGTTTATAGAAGACTGTCCAAGCCTCAGACTAATGTCCAAGTATTGGATTAGACGAATATTCAGTCGGCTATGTCAGGTTCTCCGCAGCCCTTTTCGGTGTCCGAGGCCGTCTGCTGGTGTTCAGCTGGTTCTCTGTGGGAATGACTGTGTCCTTCCGTGCATTCCCAATGCATCTGTGGAGAGGGATGCACTCCACGTCTCTCTACTTCGCCGCCATCTTTTTCTCTCCCAGTCTTGTTCTTAAAATACCAACACCCAGAGATGACTACAGTAAACATTTTAGTGCTTATCTTTAAAGTTGTTTCTAAATTTTATTTAAAAATATCTACACACTATTTTCTGTTTTTTTTTTATATTTTACATCTTTTTGTGTATCACAGAGTAATTATTGTAAATATAGATGATTTGACTACTTTTGTCTTTAACCTTCATACTATCTATACGGTTGTGTGATCCACTACCTTTACTATATGTTTGCTTTTACCAGTGAGGTATTTCTGTCATAATTTCTGTATTTCTAGTTATGGCCTTTTCTGTCTAAAAAAGTCCCTTTAACATTTCTTGTAAGGTCAGTCTTTGATTGTCTGGGAAATTCTTTATCTTTCCTTCCATTCTGAATACTAACCTTGCCAGATAGAATATTCATGATTGCAAGTTTCCTCCTCTCAGCACTTTGAAGATGTCATGCCACTTTCTTCCATCCTATAAAGTTTCTACTGAAAAGTCAGCTGATAGTCTTATGGGTGCTCCCCTATATGTAATGAGTTGTTTTCCTCTTACTGCTTTTAAGATTCTCTTTCTGTCTTTAATTTTTGACATTTTAATTATAATGTATAGGTCTCTTTGGGCTCATCTTGTTTGGGACTTTCTGTGCTTCCTGAATTTGGATGTCTGTTTTCTTTCCTAGGTTAGGGAAGTTTGCATCTATTATTTCTTCAAATAGGTTTTCAGTCCCTTTCTTTCTCTTTTCATTTTCTGGGACCTCTATAATGTGAATGTTAATATGCCTGATGTTATCTCAGAGGTCCCTTAAACCATCTTCATTTTTTTTTTCTGTTCTGATTGGGCAATTTCCATTACCCAGTCTTCTAGATGGGTGATTCGTTCTTCTGAATTTTCTTATCTGCTGTTACTTCTCTCTAGTGTATTTTCCGTTTTGGTTATTGTATTCTTCAGCTCTGATTGGTTCTTTTTAATATTTTCTATCTCTTTGTTGAAGTTCTCACCTCCATTTTTCTCCTGAGTTTGGTGAACCTATTTATGACCGTTACATTGAAACACTGAACCCTTTGTCTGGTAGGTGCTTATCTCCATTTTGTTTAGCCCCGCCCCCCCCTTTTTTATTTTTAATATTTTGTCTTGTTCTTTCATTTGAAACATATTCTTTTGTCTCCTTATTTTGTCTAACTCTCTGTGTTTGTTTCTATGTATTAGGCTGATTAGCTATATCTCCTTATCTTGAATTGGCTTTATGTAGAAGGTGACCTGTGGGACCCACAGCAAGATACCTCTGGTTGCCAGAGCCAGGTGCTGCAGGAGTCCCCTGTGTGGGCTGCATGTGCCCTCCTGTTGCGGCTGGGCTGCAGTTGCAGTAGGCACATTAGTGTGTGTGGCTGTCCTCTGCTGTGGTTGGCTGTAAGGCCTGACTGTGACTGTTGCAGGTGCTCTGGTGTGCAGCATTGACCTTGGGACAGGAGCTGCTTTAGGGGGATGACAATCCCAGGTAAGGGCAAGTGTGGAGTGTTGGTATATCAATATGGAGGAGCATTGGCTGGAGTGGGTCTGTTTTTGAACCTGGGGTAGAGCAAGCAGTGCCACTAAGGTAGATGGGGAGAATCAGAATGGCACCTTCCAGTGCCAGGCCAGCTCAGCAGAAGGTGAGCCAAAAAAAAACTTGGAACCTGCCAGCCCCCGTGTACTCAGAGTTCGAAGAGATTCCTGCCCCTTGAGTACATACATTAAAATTAGTCAATGAATCTCCTTCATGTATGACCCAGGCATTTTTCAGACTGCTGCCTCTGTGCTGGGACTTAGAGCAAGTGAGTTAGTGCAGGCTCTTTAACAATCTTAGTTTCCTGTGGCCCTCCAGCTCTGCAAAATTTAAGCCCTACTGTTTTTCAAGGCCAGACATTATAGGGGAATGTCTTCCTGGTGCAAGTCCCCTGGGCTGGGAGTCCAAGACATGGTTTGGACCCCACATTTTTCAGGGAGGACCTCTGTGACTATGACAGTCTTCCTGCCTGTGGATTGCCATGCTACAAGTGTGGGTGCTATCTAGGTCACATCTCTGGTCCTTCTACCCATCTCCATGTGGCTTTTTCTTTTTATCCTTAGTTGAGGAAAATCTTTTCTGCTAGTTTTCAGGTCCTTCTCAGAGATGTTGCTTTATGTATAGTTGTAGTTTTGATGTATCTGTGGGAGGAGGCAAGCCCAGGATCTTCCTACCTGCCATCTTGTCCCCCTCCTCCTGAGTCACGATTCTTAAATCATGTCACACACAAAATTAATTCTTGATTTTATAATTAAATATGAAAGGTAAACCAACAAAGCTTTTGGGAAAAAAATAACATCTTACTGACCTTGAGGCAGGCAAATAAGACATAAAAAATACTAACCATAAAATAAATGGGGATGAATTGGACTACATTAAAATTAAGCACCACTGTTTATCAAAATACCTGAATTAGAGGTTTAAAAGACAAGCCGTGCACAACAGGATGAGAGAAAAATTTTGCTATATTTGTGTGTGTGTGTGTGTGTGTAGGAAAATGTGCTTCAGAAAGGAGATAGTCCAAATGGCCAGTAAATATAATAAAAGATACTTTAATGCAGGGGTTGATATATTTCTGCTATAAAGGGCCAGATAGTAAGTATTGTGGGCTATGGTAAACTGAAAAATGCCCCCCGCCCCCAGAAGATATCCATGTAAAATTTCTGGAACCTGTGACTATTACTTTATATGGAAAAACAGTCTTTTCAGATGTAATTAAATTAAGGATCTTCAGATGAGATAACTCTGGATTATTCAGCGGGGCCTAGATACAATAAGTATCCTCATAAGAGACACAAAGAAAAGAACAGACACAGAGATTGGAGTGTTGTAGGCACAAGCCAAGGAAGGTAAGGGATGCTAACAGCCATCAAAACCTGGAAGGGGCTTGGAAAGATCCTCCCACCCCACCCTTAGAGCCTCAAGAGGAATTGTTGCTCTGTCAATGCTGATTTCAGACCTCTGCTTTCCAGAACTATGAGAGAATAAATTTTCTGTTCTAAGTCAACCAGTTTGTGATAGTTTGTCACGGCAGCCCAAGGAAATTAATATGTGAGCCATATGATCTCTGTCATAACTATTCATCTCTGTGGTTATAGCATGAAATCAGCCATAGGTAATATTAAACTCATGTGTATGCCTATGTTCCAGTAAAATTTTATTTACAAAAGTTTGGAGAGGCTGTGGAGCAAGGAAAGTCTCATACACTACTGGTGGGAGTATGAACTGGAAAAAGTTTGAAAAATTGTTTGCCACTCTCTATAAGCCAAGAATTCTGCTCCTGGATTTAAATAGAAATGTATGCATGTGTACACCAAAACATACATACAAAAATGTTCATAGTAGCACTATATGTAATAGTTCTAAACTGGAACAAAAGTTCATCAACAGTGGACTCAGTCAGGTAAGTAAATTGTGGTATGTGTATAGACATACAGTCACACATACATACACATTACTAATTGATACATTATTAATTTACATAATTAATAATTACATTATTAAAGTAGTACTGTACAACAAATGAAAATGAGTAAATACTGCTACCTCTTATGCCATAGGTGATTTTTGTAAAAAATACTGAGAGAAAACAGTCACAAAATAGTAAAAAATAGTACATAGTGCATAATTACAGTTTTGTAAAGTTCAAAAACAGGCAAAATGTTGGTGGAGACAGGAGTCCTGGGTTAGATTACCTTTGGAAGGCAGTGACCAGGATGGGGGACATGAGGGATGTCTGGAGGTTTATTCCTTGATCTGGTGGTTATTCCGTTGTGCTTTGTAAAATTTGTTAAACTGTATGATTTGCAGTCCCTTCTGTATCTATATTATACTTCAACCAGATATTTTTATACTTTTGGAGTCTGTATAATATAAATTTCAGTGTAAGTCAGATCAATAGTACTGTATCACGGGTCAAATAAAAATCTTCAGGAAAATTTAAATAGTGACACTTTCTGAATAGCATTTCTTTATGAATCTGTAAACTTTGATTGATAGTATTTTTGAAAACTAATATTTAAAAAACAGTTAGATTCTGACTGGAAATAACTTAAACTTCTTGGTTAGTATTGTTCCTTTTTAAATAATTTTTTGAACATTTCTAGTAGTTTGTTTTTTTCTCAAACATGATTAACGATGAAAAATAGAAAATTCCTGAACAATTTTTTTTAATTCACAGGGAGTTTTTAATTATGAAAAAATTATACTCTAAAAATGGAAAATACTAGGCAAAATTAATTGTGTAATAGCTCTTTGGAAATAGCAAAGGTTAGAAAGGAAACATGGATTGTTGGCAATGGCCATTTATTCTTCTAAGTGCCATAGTTGAAAAGTGGCTGGGACTGTAATATGATATTAACTTGTACTGCTTTCTTTATTTTGTATACACACAGTCAATTCCCTGATCTAGTCATTGAGTTGAAACTTTCTTGAGGTATTAATATTTAGACTTTCTAAAGTCTTTCACTGACATAAGCCACTTTATTTAATTCCTTCATCTTAGAAATGGGAATTCTACCACCTTCTTGACATCACAGTGACATGATGATTAATTAGTTAATGTTTGTAAAGTGCTTTGAGGATGTAAAGTGCTAAATAAGTGTTAAGCACTGTTAAGTATCACAATCAATCAACATAATGTTTTATTGCACAGAATCTCATGTGTTACTTCAAATGCAGCACACTAATTTAGTTAATGTGAGGGTTCTTATGAAATTAGGACTGTATCACAAAATTGGCAGAAATTTTATGAATTATAAAGATGCAGCAGGGATCAGAGAAGAATACTGATTTATTTATTTAGTGTTTTAATTTATACTCATTATTAATTTTCATTTTTAATCAAAAAGAAGTAAAATTTCTCATCTCAACCTTCCATTTTAAATTTTTGTATTAAAATACTTATAAAGTAATCTATGTTGGAGTCTCCTTAGCCATCCTCAGTTTTGAATATGTATCCTTGTAAATTCATAAAACCTAATAAATGGCTTTGCATTATTAAAAAATAAATGGCAAGAATTTTGTAATATGGCTTTTAGGTAATATAAGACAACTTTTCTATCTAGTGGGGGTAGTCTAAGAGTGACTGAAAAAGGCTTGACATAGTCCAGATATATTTACTCTTAAGACCAGATGTACAGAATAATAAAAGTAAGAAACATAAATTCTTTTTCATTTCTTTAAATTCCAGAAGACATTTATCTTCTTTGTATAGGAATAAAGAGTTAAATCAAGTTTATCTATCCATATTTAATATAGAGATGAACAAATAACATGAAAATAATTCGTTATTATTAAAAATAGTAAACTATTCTTTAAAAATACCTGTAACAGACTATATAAGTACATGAAGATATATTGCACTCTGTTGCAGCATATAATTTCACTCTTTCGGGGGAAGGTTTAATGCGTATACCAAACAAAATGAAAGCGCAAACACGGAGATTCTGTACTCTAGGCAGCTTTCCCTTGCTTTTGTGGACCTGAGGGAATTCCTTCTCCTAGTCAACATCAGTACTTGCGTGAAACTAATTTAAGCACAGTAAAGGACTTAATTAGATAACTGACTTTGCGAAAACAGACCACACTTAAAAAACACACAGATCCCAAAATCTTCACTCTTTCTGGGAAATTATGCTGAGGTCCTAAAAATCATCTAGGGTAATCTTATGGATGAGAACACTCAGCTTATACATATTTCCTGGACTTGTCTGCAGCACAGGACTGCTTGGTGAAGGGTCCTCACCCTGGCTACCTTGATACTGTCTTTGTGGGTGAGGGACTGGACACAGGTTTTAGAATTAGGCAGACTAGACCTGGAGTCAACATCTGGCTTTGCCACTTTCTGTGTGTAACTTTGAGAACATCACTTCTCTGAATATGTTTCAGTACCTTATAAATAGAGAAGTGATGCTGCTTTTCAGGGTTACTGTAATGATTACAGATAATGTACCATAAGTACCCAGTGAGGAGCCTGACATGTAGTCAGAAGCTCAATAATTGGGGGCCAGATAATACAACTATCTTATAGTCCTTTGATACATTTTATCTCCTTTAGACACTCTTGATTATTATAATAATTATATTAAAACAGTATCTTACATAATATATTATCTTATACCCAACAACTCTCTACATTCATTCACTTAATTTCAAAATGGCTGTTAGGCTGTGTTTTACTTCTGTTTTACAAATGAGGAAGTTGAGATGTGGAGAGAGTAATGGATACATGTAACACAATCAACCAACCCAAGGAAGGCCACACAGCTTGTGCCCAGGGAGCTGGACCTTTGTCAAGCAGGCCCATCTTCCCTTCTGAACCTTATCCTATAGCTGCCTACCTAGATAACCTATTAATTTTACCCCGTAGCAGTGATTCTAAATATAAACAGGAGGAATCCCCCTAAGAGAGAGAGACTATGAAAAAATGAGGGCAGAAAAAAGAGAGAAGAATAGAAAAATTCAAAATGTGATATGTAAGATTCTTGAATAACTGATGCCATTGATACGCTGTTTTACTTTAATTACAGGATTAAAAAAAACCCACTATTTTGTTACTCTGGAATAAAGTTAATTTCATAAGAATTTAAACTTTTTTCTTAGTCCTACTGTACTATCAGTTAGATGAGGTCAGTCTACCTAATATCCTCTCTTTGCCACCAATTTTACTGACTAAAATAAATTCAATGTAGTATCTGTTACTGACACAGCACTCATTTGTCACTGGTGAATGCACATTATGTCCTCCACCATGGCAGTGACTTTATCCACGGTTCCTTGGGGAACCAGAGTATATCACTTACAGTGCTTGGTGAGCTCATAAAGCTACTTAAAATGTGTAACACAACCATTAATAGTTTAAATATTTATAACCATCTTTAATAGCCATATATCACTGGTACAACAACAGAAAATACATATGGAAAGAAAATTTTTTTTTCTCAAAGGTAAAAACTGATATATTTGCCTTTAAATGCACTTGGGAGAAAGACTAGCATGTGCACAGAACTGGAAATGGTCTCTCAGGAGAAATAAGTCCTAGGATTTCTATAGATTTCCTTTTAGCATCATTACTTACCTGAACACTGCATTTGCTTTTTTGCTTGTTTGTTGGATTTTCTTACCTTCCTGTGTCCAGTTAGTTCAGGTTGGCTCAACTCACCTAATAGACATTTCACAGTTAACCAATACAAAACTCAACACCTGATGCACACCCTCCCAGCTCCACTTGAAATTCCCAGACCCACCTGAAATCACCCCTGCCTAGTCAATGGCATGTTCCATTCTCTCTGTTGCTTGGACCACAAACTGTCAAGTCATCCTTCACTCTTGTCTTTCTCCCTTCTCTCTTCTCTCTGAATCCTCTAATTAGAAACATGTTCATCAACATAAAATATCTTATAATTTCAGAAGTTTCACAGCTGCCCTGAAGCCTAGAAATTTAAAGAATTTAGATTAAGAAGCCCTAGCCAACGCCCCTTTCCAATTTATAATCACATTATGCTTTCATATGAAAGTTTTTATTTTAAAATGATACACGAAATATGATTCATTTTCCAAAGAAATAAATGATACTTTAACAATTGGTTCTTTCAATCAGTAGAAAATAATATCTTAATTGTGACTTCCTATTTTCTCTTCACGTATTGGTAGGAAAGTCTTACTTGGGAAATCTGTCATGAAGAGGCTTAAGGATCAAATAAAGGACCACAGATCTGCCTGACTAGATTCTAGAGGACTTAGATATTCACAGTAGAACAGGGTTTCTGTGGTTCAAATGACTTTAAACATTAAATACAAATTTCAATATGAAAAAACTGCCACCTACCATGCGTGCAAGCAAGAGTTGGATTTCTTTTGAGAGCTCACTGGGAACCTTATTCTTTTGTAAGTTAATCAATAGCAATCAAGTAAATTTTGATTCTACAATTAGATATTGCAATGTTATCATCCAAACTTTGTTGAGTGTGAAAAACCCCTGCTGAAATCCTAAGACGTTCTTGACCTTAAAATTATGACAGAGTCTATTGCCCTAAAATTTTGCTTATTATTTTAAGTTTTAAATAATAATAAAGGGCATGGATTTCAGTTGGTTATATCTTTTTTCCATTCTTTTCATAATATTCTCATTTCTGACAAAATTATGTTTTTATTTTAAGCCTTAAATCTTTAATCATTTATAAGTGAGAAATTCAACTTTTAAATTAATGCTCCCTAACTTAAAGCAATAATTGAAACTTTGGTTGACTCCTAACCCTCTGAGATGGCAGGGCTAAAATTTACTTGCTATGAACAGAACAAATGAAATTTAGATTCTCTAGGTGTATTTGTGTGTTCTTACAGCAAGATTGGGAAGTTCTAAAGAAATTTTAGTAATTATTAGTATTTTTGACTATAACATACTTGGAATTCAAATTTTTAGAAGAGTTTATAGTTAAGAAACTAATAGACTTTTAAAAAGTTCTAGTGGGTTAGGGATTTTTAAGAAGCTAGAAAACATGTGTTTGTAAAATCATTTTGAAACATGACCAGCAAAGTCAGAATTTGAGAGTTTATAAAATTTTAAGCAAAATACAGTAATATCATCTTGTTAAAAATGAAAGAAATGGTTTTACTTACTCAAAATAACATTAGTATAAATGGCTACTATTGAATCATAAACTTTTGGTGATAGAAGGGACTTTAGAGTTTATTTCATTATAATTAGGTGCAATAATAATTTTTTTAGGAGTACTCAATTTTAGGAGTACTCAATATTAGTACTCAATAAAAAAATCCAGAAATACTTTTCATCATTAAATGTACTAGGTGTTCTGAAGTGTAAAAGAAACACATGACACCATTTTATTGTTATCCTTATCTCACAACAAACAGCATGATAAATATTTTGCTATCACTCTCTTCTGTCCTACCACTAGCAGACAGTACTAGCTGAAAACTACCTATACCTGCTAAGACCTGGGAGTGGCCTCAAAATGCTTTTCAACATATTCCCTAAAATAGTCGCTTCCAATTTATCTGTGTTGGCTAATAGATGAAACTTATTTACCATCCTCTTCTCATAGTACAACAATAGCTTATGATCTTGTCTGGGTAAAAATTATGTCTTTGTTGTTGTTGGAAAGATTTGACAGTCTATCAACACACAACTTTTTCTCCAGGATTGTTCAATATACTGCTGTTGAATATTCCAGGTTTCTCCTTAAATTGGCCTGTGTTTTTTGAACAAATCCAAGAATATACCTTTCACATTTGTAAGGAGTAGATGATATAACATGTCTAATAATTTTCAGGAATCCTAGTAAATTATCACGAATCCTAAAATTTTGAGTATAAGTAAACTAGTTTAGGGAACAGCATTGAATAATATTATTTAAAAATATTAAAAGACTACGGCACATTTAGGTATATCTTTGGTACTCAGTGTAGCAGCCTATCCATGCTTAATAAAGACATATTTTTCCCTTATTTTTACTGACGTAATTTAAAAGTATCTCTAAAAGATCAATACACAGCTAAAAAAAAATCCAAGAATAAATAGCATGCATATCTGCATTGTAATATTCTTTGTTTCTCTTAACTTGAAGCATAAAAGCCTTCAGTAAACCAATGTTAAATTCTTAAAATAGACTACATTATTTTCAACCATATTATCTATTCCCATATGTCATAAAATGACGAAGTTTCCACCAGAATACCAGGAAATATACAAAAGAAGTCAGTAAGTGGTATTATTTCCCTAATGCCTTCTGGGAGAGATGCTAAATTTGATTCTGATGCTTTAATGTAACCTAATGAAATGGGAGAGGAAAAAATATATTTTCGTTGTTAAAATTATCATGTTAGAATACACTGTGTTAAATTTTCTCTGATTTCAAACACCCTGTAAACATGTGGAAAGACAGATTATGCATTTGCACTAATATTCATTCATTGATTGGACAAATAATTTGAGTGCCTTTTAGACGCTAGTTGTTCTAGGTTACAGCAGTAAAAACCAAAACAAAGCCAACTCTTTCTGTGGTAGTCAGTCTCTAAAATGGCTCCCAATGGTCTAAGCCTCCCTGTATTCACATTCTTGTCCCCTTCCCTGAGTGTTTGCTGGGCATAATGATTGACTTCTAATAGCAAAGGTAATGCGATGCCATTCTGAGATTAGGTTACGAAAAGATTGTAACTTCTGTTTTGCTCGGACTCTCTCCTGCTCTCTTTCTCTCTCTCTCTCTGGGAGCTCTCGCTCTGGGAAAAGCAATTTGCCATGTTGTGAGCCTCACTATGGAGAGGCCCACATGGCAAGGAGCTGACATGTCTGACCAACAGCCAGTGAGGACCTGGGGTATGCCAACAGCCATCTGCGTGAACTTGGAAGTGCACCTTCTGAGGCTTCCCAATTAGACTGAACATGACAGTGGGTCCTTCCCCACTTGTGCCTTGAGTTGACTATAGCTCTTGCTGATACTTTGATTGTAGCCTGTAAGGCACCTTGAGTCAAGGGCTAATCTGCACCCAGATTCCTAACCCATAGAAACTGTGAGATAATAAATGTTGTTTTGAGCTGCTAAGTTTTGGGGGCAATTAGAAAACAGCAAAAGATAACTAATACACCTGATCTCATTGTTTATACTCAAATGTATATACCTGACCTAAGGAAAAAACATTTTAAGGCATGATAAGTATAACAACTAATGTGAACAGTGTGGTGGGTCCTCAAAAAACTAAACATAGAATTACCATATGACCCAACAATTTCCTTTTGAATATATACCCAAAAGAATTGAAAACAGGGACTCAAACAGATATTTGTGCACCTGTCTTTGTAGCAGCATTATAAACAATAGCCAAAAGGTAGAAACAACCCAAATGCCCGTTGATAGATGCATGGATAAACAAAATGTGGTATATATGTACAATAGACTATTATTCAGCCTTAAAAAGGAAGAAAATTCTGACATATGCTGCAATATAGATGAAACTTGAAGATATTGTGCTAAATGAAATAATCATACAAATACTGTATAACTACTTAAATCTCATTTAGGTAGTCAAGTTCATAAAGACAAAAGGTAGAATGATGACTGGCGGGTGCTAGGGAGAGAGGGGAATTACACTTAAAAATAATTAAAATGGTAATTTTATGTTATGTATTTTTTTAACCCAGTTTGAAAAAAAAAGCAAGAACAAACGAACAAGCAAAAAGAAATGGGAAAAGAAAGAACTAACGTAAAGGAAAACTCTTCCCTCACGCCTACACTTACCCTAAGCTCAGACAACTGAAGATAACCGTTTGAGTCAATTTCAAAGTGGGTGCGTTACAAGGCTTGGCAAGGTATAATGTGAATCCTCTTGGTGGTAATGGTAGACATTGGCCATGCTTTTCTACCATTGAGAAGGATGAGAGTTGCTTAAGTGCACAAGAGAATGATGAAATCACATTCGATAGAACAAGACAGTAAATATATAGAAAAACACAGATAACAGAGCCTCCAAGCCAGTGTGGACATTGTGGGATCAGACAGAACAAGTTAACAGGGAGCTCCAGAGTATGTTGTCTGGAAAATGTGGCTTAGCCTTGGTCACTGATGCAGTGAGGGTGTGGAAACTCAGAGGTTATTCAAACTTTTTAAGTTTCCTTGTACCACAGCCTCAGAGTGGCTTATGTGAATGGGGTTTTCAGGCCTAGGCTGTCATGACACTTTACATAAAGCTGAATCTATTCTATCACATAGGCAGTAAAGACACAGAGTGGGTGGGGGGCATTTGGTGCCAGAGCAAGAGAATATATTTAGTCAGAGCACATGTAGATACATAATATTTCTGAGTAGAATAGAGGCCTTTGCCTTTATCTGTAGGTAAGATTTAGAGGACAAAGGTAACCAGCAGAGTATGAGGGTGTCAGATGGAGACCCTTTGCCCCATCCTTCTCCTGCCTGGAGAACCAGATGATGAGTCTGCCTGGTCAGATAGCACAGTAGGCAAGCTCAAGGATGGTATGTACCTCTCTATGTCTAGGGATGAAAATCACAAACTCCTGGTGCCACTTTCTTTGATGGTTTCTTCAACATCCAAATAAAACGTAAAGAGGCCTTATTACAATTGAAAGATTACATCATGGGTCTTTTGGGCTGAGCATTGTCTCGGTGGTGAATTCAGAGCTATGTGGTGACTGAATGTAAGAAGAGCCTTCGAACAGAGGGCTTACTGACAGTGCGGGGCTCAGGAACATTTGCAGAGTGTTTTACTAGTCAGAAGGGTAGCAGAAAAGAAAGCTAAGTGGTGGATTACAGTGGATATCGGACTAAAAGGCAAGGGAGGGAAGCATTTTGCCCTCCCTACCAATGATCTATTTTTATCATTTGTACTTCACACTTGGATGTTATTTATACCACCAAACACTGACATTTCAGTTACTAATAAATGCTTGATTTAGACCATATCAGTATAATTGTGAAGTTTGGTGGGTCATAAATTTGCTGTCTTCATGCATTTGTATTATTAGGTGTATACAGGACACTGCAGGTGATCACAGGGACACACAGATGATTAAAAGTAAACTATTTTCCCTTCCACAGCCTGAAATAAAATGGAAGGAAGTAAACACTTGCCTTGTAACTTGATCAGTAGGACACAGAGGTATGGAAAGGGCAGAGAAGGAGTGCCTATGGGGTGAGAGAAACCTTGTTGGGAAAGATAAATGTTTGTTAAAGGACAAAATTCAACTAAGTTTTAAAGATATTATCAGTTTTTTTTTTTCTTCAGCAATTTATGAATCAGACAACATCCAATTTAGCAAACAGAATGGAGATCTGAAGAGCTGTCTGTGGTGGGAGATGTTTAAAGAACAAAGTGAGCAGGGACAAGGACGTTACACGGGGCATTTGCTGATTAGTTAAAGCAGGGTTACTTTCCTTATACAAAGCAAAGGGAAGTGTTGGAGCCTAGTTAGGTAACCAGTACTGAGCAGGCAAATGCTGATTGGTTGACTTGGGACTTCCTTTTCTGAGATTGCTGAGTTCAGAAACTTAGTTAAATTTTTTCTTGCTGATGGAGCCTGTTGTGGGATTTAGCATGAGCGACCCCATCTTGGTCCTGATCTGGTTACTATAACATGTGAAACATCTTGAATAGGTTCTAGCTCATAGAAAAGATGGGACTATGAGAAAGCATGAAGCAAGCAGGCAAATATTTTAATACTGCTCTAGCCCTGGATATGGATGCGAGAAGAGCTTGAGGTATGTCGAGAGAGGCAGGTAGAATCCAGACACAGCTGGGCCCTGTGTGCCTGGCTATATATCCTTGCAGACAATGGAGGCAGGAATGATAGAGGTGAGATGGTCACATTCTATTTTTTTGTAGTTGACCACCATGAAAAGTATTGTTCAACTATAAGTGGTAATAATTCTATGAATTATGTGAATCTTCTCCCTCCACTTCCCTGTCTCTGTCTCTACATTTTTTAAGGTCAGCTGTGATTACTCAGATTAGATAGTTCCCACTCCACCTCACTCTCTGTCCACCCTTCCACCCAGCTCAGGAGATATAGAGGATAATGGTTGAATGAGAGTTAAAAAGGTTAAATAAAACAGTTGATTTATTTGTAAAAAATTAAACTACTATGATTATTTGATTTTTTAAAAAATTTATTTATTTATTTTTAAACTTATAAGGCTCAACATTTTTTTAAGCTCTTTATTGGAATATAATTACTTTACACTGTTGTGCCAGTCTTGCTGTACAACAAAGTGAATCAGCTATATTTATACATATATCCCCATATCCCCTCCCTCCCGTGACTCCTTCCCACCCTCCCTATCCCAGCCCTCTAAGTCATCACCCATCATCGAATTGACCTCCCTGTGTTATGCAGCAGCTTCCCACTAGCTATCTATTTTACAGTGTATATATGTCAATGCTGCTTTCTCAGTTCATCCCAACTTGCCCTTCGCGCACACTCCGTGTCCTCAAGTCCATTCTCTACATCTGTATCTTTATTCTTGCCCTATCACTAGGTTCATCAGTACCATTTTTTTAGATTCTATATGTATGAGTTAGCATACGGTATCTTTTTTTCTTTTTCTGGCTTACTTCGCTCTGTATAACAGACTCTAGGTTTTAAAAGTTCATTTTTGGAGAACTTTTTACCTGGGAGACAAAACTGATCATTAGGGCTCCTATATTTCCAAACCAGAAGAAAGTAAAAAATGCATTTTTTCTTTCTTTTCTTCAATTTACATTATCCCTCTTTTCTTCTGTTATCTTCCCTCCTCCTCCTAAATATTTTATGCATTATTATTTTTATTTTCAATTATTTTTGAAATGTTATCAAGGTAATGGAATGTGGTGAAAGTTTTATTTATGGAAAGTATAACCACAAGAGGAATATAAGAACAGTATTTTATAGATACTGGAAAAAGTTGTTTTCTCTCCTTAGATTACTTAAAGGTATCCTTAGACAAGCTAGTTTAGTTCCATTAATTGTATACTATTTATTGAATTATTGCAAAAATAAGACATTTGTATTATAAAATGGAGTATAAGATATCAGTTCCCCTACCATGAAAATTCTCAACTATAAAAGTAATATAATCACCAAGGTAAAAGTAGCTTGAAATTCTATAATATGAGGATTTGTTTCAGGATGAGCCTGAGAAAGATTAGTTACAGCTAAATATTTTGAATTATTTGATAGGATTCCTGTTCTTCTTAGTTTGGAATTGATTGCCAGGAATAGTGTGAGTGAAAAATCAGTTTGAAGAGAATATTCAAAAAATCCTCCCTAAGATCCAATGAAGAAATATATTGCAAAATTAAGTAGTAATAGCAAAGCAACAAAGAAAATAAAAATAAAGTTAAAACACTAGGCATACCTGAATTAGTTTCAAGCTGAAGACAAAATGTTATGTTTATGTTTCAAGAGAATATATTTTCCTTGCTGGAAATTATGAGTTAGATAGAACTACTGCTTTCTGTGCCTTTCTATTTTTCATTAATTAGACAATGGGTTTTGGGTGAGTTCTATGCGTTGGTCACTATACATAGGTGCTCTTATAGAGCTAACAGTTTAATGAAGGACACAGACCAGAAAACAGTAAACAAGAACTGAGATAAGAACTAAGCATGGTATGTCCCTCCATCTGTTTGTGTCTTCTTTGATTTCTTTCATTAGTGTCTTATAGTTTTCTGAGTACAGGTCTTTTACCTCCTTGGTTAGGTTTATTCCTAGGTATTTTATTCTTTTTGTTGCAATGGTGAATGGGATTGTTTCCTTAATTTCTCTTTTTGATCTTTCATTGTTGGTGTATAGAAATGCAAGAGATTTCTGTGCGTTAATTTTGTATCCTGCAACTTTACCAAATTCATTGATTAGCTCGAGTAGTTTTCTGGTGGCATCTTTAGGATTTTCTATGTATAGTATCATGTCATCTGCAAACAGTGACAATTTTACTTCTTCTTTTCCAATTTGGATTCCTTTGATTTCTTTTTCTTCTTTGATTGCTGTGGCAAGGACTTCCAAAACTATGTTGAATAGTAGTGGCGAGAGTGGACATCCTTGTCTTGTTCCTGATCTTAGAGGGAATGCTTCCAGTTTTTCACCATTGAGAATGCTGTTTGCTGTGGGTTTGTCATATATGGCCTTTATTATGTTGAGGTAGAAATCAAAGAAGACACAAACAGATGGAGGGACATATCATGTTCTTGGATTGGAAGAATCAACATTGTGAAAATGACTATATTACCGAAAGCAATGTACAGATTCAAAGCAATCCCGATCAAATTACCAATGGCATTTTTCACAGAACTAGAACAAGAAATTTTACGATTTGTATGGAAATGCAAAAGACCCCAAATAGCCAAAGCAATCTTGAGAAGGAAAGATGGAGTTGGTGGAATCAGGCTTCCCGACTTCGGGCTATACTACAAGGCTACAGTGATCAAGACAGTCTGGTACTGGCACAAAAACAGAAATATAGATCAATGGAACAGGATAGAAAGCCCAGAGATAAACTACAGGCAACTAATCTATGACAAAGGAGGCAAGGATATACAATGGAAAAAAGGCAGCCTCTTCAATAAGCGGTGCTGGGAAAACTGGACAGCTACATGGAGAAGAATGAAATTAGAACACTTCCTAACACCATACACAAAAATAAACTCCAAATGGATTAAAGACCTAAATGTAAGGCCAGACACTATGCAACTCCTAGAGGAAGACATAGGAAGAACACTCTTTGACGTAAATAACAGCAGGATCTTTTCTGATCCACCCCCTAGAGTAATGGAAATAAAAACAAGAATAAATAAGTGGGGCCTAATGAAACTTCAAAGCGTCCGCACAGCAAAGGAAACTATAAGCAAGATGAAAAAACAACCCTCAGAATAGGAAAAAATATTTGCAAATGAATCAACAAAGGACTAATCTCTAAAATATATAAACAGTTTATCCAGCTCAATATCAAAAAAACAAACAACCCAATCAAAAAATGGGCAAAAGACCTAAATAGGCATTTCTCCAAAGAAGACATACAGATGGCCAAGAGGCACATGAAAAGCTGCTCAACATCACTAATTATTAGAGAAATGCAAATCAAAATGACAATGAGGTATCATCTCACACCAGTTAGAATGGGCATCATCAGAAAATCTACAAACAGTAAATGCTGGAGAGGGTGTGGAGAAAAAGGAACGCTCTTACATTGCTGGTGGGAATGTAAATTGATACAGCCACTGTGGAAAACAGTATGGAGGTTCCTTGAAAAACTGAAAATAGAACTACCATATGACCCAGCAATCCCACTACTGGGCATATACCCAGAGAACACCATACTTCAAAAAGACACCTGCACTCCAATGTTCACTGCAGCACTATTTACAATAGCCAGGACATGGAAGCAACCTAAATGTCCATCAACAGATGAATGGATAAAGAAGATGTGGTACATACATACAATGAAATATTACTCAACTTTAAAAAGCAATGAAACTGGGACATTTGTAGAGACAAGTATGGACCTAGAGACTGTCATACAGAGTGAAGTGAGTCAGAAAGAGAAAAACAAATATCATATATTAATACATATATGTGGACTATAGAAAAATGGTACAGATCAACCGGTTTGCAAGGCAGAAATAGAGACCCAGATGTAGAGAACAAACATATGGACACCAAGTGGGGAAAGCAGGGAGGGTGGGGGGGGGGGATGAATTGGGAGATTGGGATACCAAATTGTACACTCTAAATATATGCAGTTTATTGTAAAAAATAAAAAGGAAAATAAAAACTAAGCAGTTTCTACTGGATATAGCAATGAGGAAGTAGCCTTGGTTGGAACTGCTTCTATAGAGTGTTAATCATTGTGTGGTTTCAGGAAAGATGGGTGGAGAGTTATTGGTGGCTGACTGCAGACATTTTCATCAGGTTTGATTCTGAAGATTGAAGAGGGAGAGGTGATAGCTACCTGAGGGTTTCTGAACAGAGGGAAGACTGTTTCAAGGTTGGAGAGAGTTAAGCTTGTTCAGATGTTAACCAGAGGAAATCAGAGGAGAGGGAGAGTTGAAGATACTGGAGAGACAGTCACAATACACAGTGACATACTTATGTGTGTGAATAAACAATAAAACCCTTGGGCTGATAAAGGTAGGGATTATATATAAATTCTGAAGTAGAGAATAGATTGAGCATCCTTTGAGATTCTATTTTCAAGTAAGACTAGTTGAGTCAGATGGTGGGCCTTCCCTACCACTCTCCTTGCTTCTTTACCCAGATTTCTATAATGTGAAAGGTGGGGAGGTGAAAATCACTGATAAAAGGATCATTTTTTTGTCATAGACTCTACCACCATTTGTGTCCCCTACAAAGGCTATTATGACTAGACCTAAAATAATTACTTAAAAAATCAAAAGCAATGTATCTGGATTAGGGCATTAGGGTTTTCTGAAGAGGCTTCATGTATTCCAAATGATTTTAGTGAAGAAAATAAAAAAGTAAGGTGATACTCTTTTAATATTTCAGGGTGTGCATCTATAGTTTTCCTGTTGTATTCTGTTTTCCTGTTCCTTTTGCCCATTTAAAGGAGGTACTTATCTACCATGGATGTCAAACCAGGCATGAGTAGACTGTTAGGAGACTACAAGTCTGTCTGGATTCTGTTTTCTGACCTAAGTCTTTAGAAGAATTTGGAGGGATAGTGGAGGGGTCAAAAAGAAGGGTATTCATGGATATAGACAAAATGACTTGAATAGGTTTTTTTGGAGACTGGTGTTTCCCCTCCAGTTTGGAAAGATTTCTCCATGCTTAGAAGTTCAAGGAAGATCCTGGAGGAGGAAATCTCTGAGTCCTGAAATTAGTAATAATCACTTGCTGTATCCCACAGCACTGCTGGTGAGACTGCAAGATCTGAGGGTAGAGTGGCTTGTTGGTGTCTTAGCAGAAGGGATCATAGGCAGCTTCAACGAGGTGTCCTGTGGCCCCTGAGCCTGACTCAAAAGCAGCAGATCCTTGAGGGCTGGCTGGGCCATGCAGCAGGAGCAATGGGTAGCTGAGCAGAAATCTGTGATGCTCATACTGCCTCAGATGCCTTGGTATTGATCCGTTTCAAAGTCACTAGAAGAATTCAGCAAGATGTGATCTTACTGTTCTGGAAGGGACATCTATTCTCAATTTGGTGAATTTTGAAAGAGAAGAAGGACAAGCCTCATGGAGAGACATAAACAAGTAAAGAATCAAAACCTCATAGGCGCCATTCTCCCTGAAACTTTAGCCAACATATTCATATTGAAGTTTTCACTTTGGACTCACTGTAATATAGATTTATGATTCACTAGCAGAGAAAGTAACCTACACTCTAGGTATATGACCAATTTCTGGGTTCCTGCTGCTGGACAAATGAGTCATGTAGCTTCTTTGCAAAGAATTTTAAAACTGGGAATGCATTTATATAGTAACTGTCAATGAAAAGGATCAGGATTAAATTACCTTTTATTTCAGTTGTAAGGTAAAAGAGCCCAGTGTATAATAAATGTTTTACGTACACTTTCACGTCATTTTCACAGCAATCATATGAGAAAAATGATGCTCGAAAGTTAAGTAATTTTCTGAGGTTAAGTAACTAATAGGCTGCAGATTTGGTTTTTGAGTGCAGATTTTTTTTCTCGTGCGTGTGCACGGTCAGTTTTTTTCTCTGCTCTTCTTACCACTAGTGTTTCTTATTTTCTTTTCACAGCTGCAATATTTATTTTTGAAAAATATGCATAATTTATAGTTTCAAGCCAGTATCTTTTGTCTTGAAACTAGAAACTTTGTACAAATATTCTAATAGTATTAGTCTTTAGAAAACAAATTTAGGAAGCCTCTCTGCATCTGCCTTGCAAGTCAATTTATGAGCCATGTGAGAGAAAGAGTTGTATTTCATGTCTCCTCACATGACACCTGTTTAAAATTGACACCGACAGTTATCATGAGGCTTGGTAACTAGTAGATAACTTAAAAAAAATCTTATTGGATAAACAATATGACATTTACATTAACTTCAGAAAAAAATGTGTTATGAGCTCTTGAGGCAGTTAAAGAAAAGGCTTATCGTGTGAGATCATAGCATTTTAGAAGTGAAATAGATCTTTGCTCCACTTTGTTACTCAGCTCCAAGTTACTTTTAAGTGGTTTAATTGTGGTTTAAAGATAACATACAGATTATCATATTAGAAACACAGTTATGCAAGAAAATGTTCACCAGAAAGATTCATTTTCCATCTTTACACATTCTTAAGACATTTAATTCCAAGAAGGAGATTTAATGTCTACCACTAGAGCTAATGGAGCAGTGAAAACAGATTTCTACTTAATCCCCCTGAACCAAAGAAAGCTAATTTTTAAGGCTTCATATAACAATGAAGATTAAGAATTTCATGAAATCCAGGTGGATAAACAATATCCATTTTATGTCCTTAAAATTGTATACCTTTTTGTAAATGTGTTTTAATTTCACTTTAGAATACTCTGAATTTTAATCATTATTCATTAGTATTATTTTTATGATACAGAAATATTGCGTGTATTATCTTTCCCTATAGCTGAGTTAAATATCTGCTTGTACTTGTTAGTAGCTTTACAATGGACAGTTGCTTCTAAAATTCCGAGAGTTGTTCATAGTGGAATTTCAATTTTCTTACAACTGAGGACTTTTTACTGAATTTACATTAGGAAAAGAATCTCAACACTATACAGTCATATTTTATTAATGGGGAAGCAAGGAGCGTGTACTTTTATTTAGAGACGCCAACTAAGTAATAATTTTTTAATGATTGTTACAATTATTTTATATCTGTAGTTTTCCATGTAATATTAATAATTGCTCAAGAGATTACATATGGTCTAAGATTAGCATTTTTTAAAAGAGTGCTTAAAAGGGCTTTTAAACATGTTCAATTTCCTATTCTGGAGTATGTGATCATTTGCCGGGTAGAACACATTATAACCCAAAACTGCTTGTGTTCTCTAAAAGAGCCAAAAATTTACAAAAGTGTTAATACATTCCTCTCATTAAAAATACAGGTTAAGTCAAATGTTTAGACCATCAAAATCTCTATTAAAATTTGAAATGAGATAAAATATTTTCAAATATCCTTATAGTATTTACTATTGCCTGGAATTCAATATATATTTTAAAAGTTAATTTAAAAAAATTCTGTTAAAAGATTTATCTAATGGAAGGAATATTCCTCAATAAGCCCTTCATATGGTCCTTGACACAACATGTGAATTTTTACCTTTAATACCTTTTTCACCAAAATGTGCCAAGTTTCTAAGGCAGTTATTTTAAAAATATGTTGATTATAATGTTATTCTAGTAGACCGCAGCTTTCTGAAGTCAGAAAATGTGTCTTATTCATCCTAGTGTCCTTAGAATGTAGCAAAGTTCTTAAGACTTGGCCTATTTATTCAGTCTATTGAATGAATGGATAAATAAGTTTTTCTTATAAAGCATCTTTAGGCTATCTACATCTTTAATATATTGTATTTTTATTGTTCAATGAAAGCATGTCTTTTGAGTTTCTTAATGTAGCTCCAATTATTTAAAATCTATTAACAAATAGGAGATAAGTCAACAAACTATTTCCTGAGTACCCATGTGAAAATGAAATATGAGTTACAGCATCTAAGAATTTTGTTTACTTGGGGAGTTACTGAATTAGTAAAGATACGTTGCTTAGTAAAGATGCATTGGGCTAAATTATGAAGCCTTTTAAACTGATGCATGAAACTTAGGCTTAGAGAGGTAGGCAATAAAATCCATTTTAGGTCTCAATCAAGGGTTTAAGTATGATAAATTCAAGATTTAGAATAAATGAGCCTCACTGCACTATAAGAAACCCTAAAAAAATGATAAGGTTGAAGACAGAGACATCAGCTGAGAGACTATGGCTGTAATTCAGGTGTGTGCTGTGTGGTGGAAATGCGACTGGAAAGGGATATAATGGAAGATATTTAACAGGAAATATTGATAAGAAGGGATATAGGCCAAAGAGAAGTTGAATTAAAATTTTGAAACTTGTCTTACTAATAAAAATACTTTGAACTATTAAGGCATGAGAGAGAGAGGGGACTGGAAAATTTGGTGACAGGTTTTAGGCTGAGTAAATTTTTTTTTAATCTTAAAAAACATTTTATTTTTCATTTGTATTAGGGGAAATGGGCCCTGCCAGGCGTGTTAAAATAGAAGGCCTTGACTAGAAGAAGACTAGGCTCAGTAAATTTGAAATGACAGTAGGAAGTCAAAAGTATCCACATGGATCACATTTTTATTGTACTCAAACACAGACAGAATTTTCAACCAGTATCCACATTGGAATTACACTCATTTGTGAATTTGAAAATTAGATTGGCTATGGATATAGGAGTTTGGCCAAAATCATCAAAGCATTCTATGAGAATTAATTGCTTATATGGAATTTTCAATAAAAAATATGGTGTTTTTTTAATTATTTGTAACTTTGTATGTCAGTAAAATTCACAATAAACTTATGGACATATATACATGCATTACTTTTCATTCAGAGATCAGGTTGTCCATCATTTACCACCCCAGTACTCTACAGCAGTTTTAGAAGTGATGGAGTCTTGGAAGAAGATAAAAAAAGAAAAGATCGTTACATTTAATAGATATTAGTATATTTGTCATTCAGAAAATATGAATCAGTTAAAAATTCTCAAAGCAATTAACTGCATATTTTATTTCTCTTGTCTTTTACTCATTTAGCAAACGTTTAATTGATTATCTTCCCTGTGCTAAATGATGGATATGTTTGGAAGGATTAAGTGAAGACATAGCTTGTTTTGTGGAGTTTATAATCTGGTGTAGACTGCAGATGATAAAGGAGTAAATACATAAACAAACATATAATTTACAAAATTATATAAACTACTTTAGAGTTAGTGAATAATAGAAATGAGCTTGAATTGATCTTCTAGAGCAGGGCATCCAGGAAGGTCTCTCTGCAGTTTCAACTGAGGCAGAACCTGGGCTGGAGAGATTGTGCCTGGTGAAGGGAAAAACCTATATAAATATCCTGAGGATTTAACTTTTAAAAAAAATTACTTACTTGCAATAAAAAGGTAATCACTTTCAATTGCTTCATTAATTATACAAGAAACTAAATTTTAAATAATATTACTTGGGATATAGGCACTTACTTTCCTCTAAAAACCGCAAAGTTAATCATGTGTGGAAGTTAATTTCCCAAGTTTCCTTTTAAAGCTAGTGTGGAATTCTCTGTATGTTTACATATGACCTTCATTAAGGCAAAGAATTTCTTCATTTAGATTCTGGCTTTATTTGATGCTAATATGTTAAGTCAGGTTGTTTCTCAATACTTTATGTCAAAGGAGGATAATTCTTTTTCTTTCTTCACTTTGTGTGCCTGAGTCTCTAAACCATACTTAGGCTCAGACAGGGAGACATTCACACTTTTATCCAAGTTGATTTTTTCTTAATTCATCAGACCTCAGAGCTAATGTATGTTCTTTAGTTTCATGAGAATACTGGGTAAGTTCAACATTACTATGGAAATCTATCTTGTGAGAAAAGATTAATTGCATTTTCTCATCTTTTATTCTTTTTGCTGCATGATTATTTTTTAACAAAAGACTAACTCAGGTATAATAAGTTCGTCAAGTGATAAAGATTAGACCTAATATTTTTAGCTATTTTGAAGTGTTGACTGAAATATCCTCTTTACCAGCACTTCCTCTCTCTTCTGCCTGACCTCATTCCCCACATTTAAACTTCTTTGATTTGCTTTTCTTGGGCTTTGAGACCTTCCATTCCAGTGCAGGCATGCAGAAATTAGTCACTCGTTGTTATCATTGGAAGATTGGGGGGAAAAAAAGGCAGCAAATCCTTGGGTTTTAAACTCAAAACCTTTATTTACTATGAAAGAAGAGAGTATTTAGGAAGATTGTTGTCCAGTTCCAAATTCTCACCAATCCTGCCATGAGCTCCTCTGAACTGTAGAGGGGAGTAGAAAAGGAGAGGAAGCAAGATAGTTAAACCTACTTAGGGCTGGGCCCATGCTCTGCTTCTATTCCCTACCCATGGTTATTTCAAAACAAGGGGAGGAATACTGACAAAACCCCCGAGATAAATTTGGATATCCAAAAGATAGAGAGTGCTAGTTCTGGGATGTCAGCAAGCTCTATTCTTCAAGATATTTCCCATATTGATAAGGGTGTGAGTGGTATCTAAGACAATAAGGTCCTGATTAAAGATTTAGGGTTTTGGCGATTCCAGAGAAGCATGCAAAACAGTTAAATTTTTCCAACTGCCTTCAAAGAGGATGCAAAATTGGCTGAAAGAAAGAACTAACCATAAAAGTGACTTCTCAGTTTTGGTTGTTTGATGCTACTGTAGATCATGGAGTAATGACTGATTCTCAGAGAACAGCAGTGGGGGTGGTTGCAGGAGCAGAGGCTGGGAGAGGCAGAGGCCATCTCAGCAGATCACAGCGTAGTACAAGGGCAGCCACAGGCCAGACATGCCATCCTGGACTCCCTCTCCTCCGTATAAGCCCCCTGAAAATTAGGTACCAGATTGAGGAGAAAGAAGAGGAAGGAAAATTTTGAACGAATTACACTTAAACCTGAAATGACCAAGAATAGCAGGAAATGACTAAGTTTCTGTTTTCTGCCATTAGGCAAGATTGGGCTTAACATTTACCATTCAACATATGCTTATTGAACAATTGCTATGTGCTAGCCAGTGTTCTAGATACTTGAGATATGCTGGCAGCAGAGATATATGCCCTCAATGAACTTCATTCTTGCAAACTGACATAGACAAAAATGATTGGAAGAGTAGGACGGGTGAGGTAGTCGTAGTATTAAATAGAGTGGTCAAACTAGACCTCATTTTGAAGGTAAGACTTACACAGACACTTGATAGAGGTGAGGAGGTTAACTAACCTGATATTCTGGGGAAGAGTGTTCCAGGAAAAGGCAACAACTTGAGCAAAAGTCCTAGAAAAAGCCAAAGTGTAAGACAGTAATAGGAGAAGAGGTTAAAGAGGTAGTGGAGAGCAACTTGTTGGGACTTACAGCACATTTTACAGAATTTGGCTTTTACTTTGAGTAAAACAGGACTCCATTTCAGTGTTGAGGTGAAGAGTGAAGTTGATCTGATTTGCCTTTTTAAAGGCTCTTTCTGCCTACTGTGGTAAATATAGACTGAAGTGACAAGGGTAGTTACAACAAGAGCAGTTAGATTATTGCTGCAATCCAGACAAGGGATGATAGTGGCCATTGTGAAGGTAAGCACAAGTGATTCAATTATAAACATATTTTAAAGGTGGAGCTAATAGGATTTCCTACTGTATTGGATGAAGAATACGAGAGAAAAGGAGGAGTCAAGAGAACTACAAAGTTTTCTGTCCTGAGTTACTGGAAGGATGCAGTTGAGATGGGGAAGGCTGTCTGATAAACAAGTTGGGAGTTGGAAGAAAGATCAAGAGATTGATCTTGGATATATTAAGCTTGAGATGTCTATCTCACAGCCAATTGGAATGCTGAACATGCAGTTTGATACGTGAGTCTGGAAGATCTTGATTGGAAATATTAATTAAGGAGTTTTAGGCATTCAGATAATATTTAAAATCAAGAGGCTGAATTGAGGTCTGGTTCTCCATTTGCATGTCTGAGTAATCTAACAGACCTTCATCTTACAAATAACAAAAATAAATTCTAAATAAGATATCTAAAAGAATTACTCAAAGGCACAGAGAAGTTACCCAAACAGGCAGGTTGTGGAGGAAAATTGAAACTTGTAAGAAGTAATTGGCATTGAGTGAGATCCCCATTTTCTACAACTTTCAGCTTGAATGCCATCTTCAGTAGTTTCTGCAAGGAATGTTTTAAACTGCGATAGAAAAGGTTAAGTTTTTCTGTCCTGAAGAATCAGTAGACAGAGTTTGGGGCAACCACAGAGAGTACAAAGTAATGGGGAAACAAAGAACCAGAGATGGGGAGCCCTACTCTCTGTGTTTAAACTCTGTCAAAGCTTTTGCTGATGCTTGAACCATATACGACTGAGAAAGATTTCAGTTAAGGACAAGAGAAGTGGACTGATGTTTAAGCTACCTCTGGTGAGACAGTTTGTAGTTTGAGCCCAATTAAATTAACTATCTGATTAAACTCTTTGAAAGAATAAAATGGAATATTTTATATATAAAATAGAGACTCTTCTCTACAACATATCATTTACTACGTTCTGATTATAATCTGAAATGCTCAACATATGAAGAATCAGGAAAATGTGACCATTCTAAAGAGAAATAACAATGGAGGCCAACTGTGAGATAATGCAGATGTTGAAATTAGCAGAAAAGAATTTTAAAATTGCTATTTTAACTGTGCCCAATAAGGTAAAGATGGTTATAATAAATGAAAATATATTTCTCATCAGTAAAACAGAAAACATAAAAAAAGAATCCAGTGAAAATTCTAGAACCAAAAAACACAGTATCTGTATAAAGAATTTCCCAGACAGTGTGAAAAGCAGAATGCAGATGACAAAGGAAAGAGTCAGTGAACTTGAAGAAATATCTATAGAAATTAAATCTGAAAAAGCAAAAAACAAAGATTCAGAACTTTGAACAGGTAATTAGCATCTGTGGGCAGTACCAAAAATCTAACACAACTGTAATTGGAGTCCAGAAGAGAAGAAAGAGAATAACCCAGAAAAAAGATTTGAAGAAAAAAAAAATGACTAAATTTTCTCCAATTTGATGAAAGATATAATACTACAGATTCAAGAAGCTAAGCAAACCCAGATCAAGGTAAATATAACTCAAACTATAGTCACATCATTGTCAAACTTCTGAAAAACCAAAGGTAAAGATAAAATTTTGAAAGTAGCAAGAGAAATATGAATTCTTACCTACAGGGGAATAATAATTCATAAAATCACAAACTTCTAATCAGAAATCATAGACACCACAAGATGATGGAACAAAGTCTTCAGAGTACTAACATAAAGTCCTGGAACTACAAAAGATCCCTAAGGAAGTATATTGAGAAGAGTAACCAAGAAGTTTGGTGAAGTGTTAAAAGAGATAAAACAAAGGCTGAGTGGGAGTTATCCTGGAAAATGTATCAATAAGGAGGGAATGATCATCTGTGTCAAATGCTGCTATCCTGTCAAGCAAGGGTGGGAAACTAACCATTGAACTGAACAAGGGCTTCAGTAACAGTCTGGACAGGAGAAAGTTTGGTAGAAAGGTGAGCTTCAGGTTTGAATAGAGTCAGTTTAAGAGACAATAAGAGGAAAGGAATTAGAAGTTATAAGTAAAGGCAACTCTTTCACACAGTTTTGCTGTATATGGAGGAAAGAAATTGAATAGTAGGTAATGTGAAGAGTGGGGTCAAATAAAGTTTATTTTGTTGTGCAAATATGCTAATTAGCATAATCTAATAATAAGCAAAACAAATGTGATATGTTGGATAAAAAGGAAGATATTTGTCCAGTGTTATCAGGTCTGTAGAAAATAAAAACAAACAAAAAAATCCAGCCAGTTGAATTAGAGTAAAAAATCAACACATGAAAATGAGACTTGAATTCTCATATCTCCTTTGACATTTTTTAGATGTTGGGTTTGCAGATCAACAGGGCTTCAGTATGTACAGAAATAATAGTCCGCATGTGTGTGCACATGTACACACACACACATATAAAATCTTGTACAGCACAAAAAGACTTTAACATGCCCTTGAAGGTATAAGCAACCATGTAGTCAAGAACTCACCAACACACTCTAAGCTCTCTACTCCTTAGACTTTACTATTCATAATTTGATCATTTGTCAACACAAAATATTTGAGAAGTATGTCCACTAAAAATTATATAAAATCTATGATCCTACAAGAGTACTAACCTTGATTCCTTCCTTTGTGTTCTTAATTTATTGACATTCCCCAAATTATGGACAGTATATTATTTCAAAAATTGATTTTTCAATTATTTTAAAACTCCAAATGTCTTTTTCTAATATCAGTGTTGTATGAGGTAGTTTATCCTGGCCAGACCACAAAATCATATAAAGTAGCTGAATTATAATACTAATTATCTGGGAAATTTTAGTTATTCAGACTTTTATTTCTTTGGGGAAACTTAATTCTAATTTCCAACCCAAGATTCTGGAACACATCTCCCATTATGAAGTGGGCCTGAAGGTGGGAGTGGAAACACAGCCCCCTAGTCACACTCCCCACCCTCAACTTCCAGCACGGAGGGTAGGACATCAAGGTTTTTATGACACCAAGGATTCAAGCAGTGGGGTAATGGAGATCCTGGACATTTATTTCCTCACCAGTGAAAGTTAAATGAAGACCCAGGAGTCACTACAACTACAGTGATGAGAAGGAAGTTTCAGCAGCTAGAGTGTGTTGGTGAGTTCTTGGTTATGTGGCTGCTTATATCTTTAAGGACATGTTAAAGTCTTTTTGTGCTGTACAAGATTTTATGTGTGTGTGTCTATACGTGTGTGTGTGTGCACACGTGTGCTTGCACATGCAGGCTATTTCTGTATATACTGAAGCCTTATTGATTTGCAAACCCAACATCTAAAGGATGTCAATGAATATATTTTGCATCAGATTTTTGATATCATGATCAAGAGATAAATGTCCATTAAGTAAACTAAAAACAGATTTATTCCCACACATATTTTAAAGTACATTTAGGAAAACCCCATTTCCTATGTAGTCTGTACTGACAAGGTTGCACAATAGTAATGATGTATGTGTTTAACGATGATGCACAGGGCAGGGGAGAAATGCTAAGGAAATTCTGAATCATCCATAGTTAAATTATTTTCAGCATAAATTCAGTGCTCTTTGTAAATCTTTGAATGTTGATGAACCATATAATTTGAGGTAAAAGGAATGCTAACCAGAACAGCTCCCAATTATGGGGGTGAGAACTTATGGTTGTTTCCTTAAGTGGAGAGACACTTTATTTAGATCCACTGAAGTAAATTCTTTTAAACTTTTTTTGATCTTCTGGGTCATCATTATATAACTGTCTCCACTCTGCGTATCTTGAAATGTAGAGCTGGTAATTTTAGATACACACTGGACTTTAAGAATTGGAGGTGCATTCACCTATTTGTGAGGACATTGAATGATTTAAAATTCACTGGATGGAATATTTTTTTTCAACTCAAATGCACTAGGGAAGCACTTGAGTTCAAAAGGTTTAGAGTCGTAATTAGAATTCATTGAGAGTATGAATTACAGCTAAGTAATTTTCTTTTCTTGTCTCAAAAGAAATGGGTACACAGATGTATATTCTGAATACTTACAGAGTCTTAATTGCCTGCCATGTGGTAGTATTTAGGAGCATGATTCAATGGCTTAAGACATCTATAAAAAGGAAACCTCTAAGTAGAGGGAATGTACTTGTTAACACTGCTTCTGAGACTGAATTTAAAGTTTATAGCATCCACCATTTTTTAAAAAATAGTTGCATGTGGTTTAATGCACACATTGTTGGAAACTGACTTGTTCACAAATAATACGTTTTATGCTGATTCATTGTCATTGTTTCCCAATTAATAGTTGCTATTTCAAATCTTCTTACTTTTTGAAAACTGCGGAGACATTCTTAAATACCAAGATCTCTTCTCTGTAATCTTGTTCTAAGATATCACTGGTTCTGTGATCAGGAGCTATTTGTTCAGTCATGACCTGTGAGGCTTTCTTAACCTCTTATAAACCTAAGTGTCAATCACCAAGATGGATATAATTACATTTTGGTGATTTCTTTCAGCTTTGAAGGCTGATGGATAGCCTCAAGTATTTAAATAACTGCTTGAACTTTCTTAATTGATACAAACTCTGTGATAATTCCACTTTGTCTAGAATGCCACCTGAACAGCTTTAGCTGAGGTTTATATACTTAATTGAGAGTGTTCAGTGGTACATGATATTTATATGAGCCTTTGTCTTACTGAACTATATATAGGATAATCATTCTAAGCTATATTTGAAAGCTATAAACCAACTTCATAAACTAAAATATTGGAATCAATGTTTATAAATTTAATATTTTATATCAAATTTTGTTCGTCTTTTGTAAATGTGCTGAAATTTATACAGCCAAATGATTTTTCCTGTTTTTCCACATTGCAAATTTGTATGGACACATATTTACTTTTCAGTTGAAATTAAAGTATCCATGTTAATTTATGAAAACTATACCATATTTAATATTTAATCACAACAATTAAAATAAATAAATAAATATTTGAAGGCTTTTACTGAAGGTTTTTATTGATTTTATACATGAAAAAAATTCAATATGGACTTAAAGGAATAATTGGGTTCATAGCTTATTTTGCTTTAAAAAAATCAGATCATAAAATGTATTGATCTGGATCATGATATAAATTGTTATAACTGAAGATGTGGAAGCAATAACAATTATAAGTAAAAAAAACAATTTTTGGAATTTCTCATTGAAAATTAACCTTAGCATCCCAGATTTGCACTAACTAGATATATCTGAGTCTGAAAACTTGTTCTGAGATGTGCCTGACATGTTACATTAAGCAAGTTATGAACTTCTATGAAAAGCTGTTTCCTTATCTGTAAGATGGGGCAATAATTATAAAGACTAGAATAATTATGTTAAATGTTCAACACCTTTTGATATTTCATGGACATCCAATAAATGCTACCTCATTATTATTATTTCTGCAGTATTATTCACTTTTTAGTTTCATTTTGATTATAATCAGAAATTATGACCCAGGTTTGGCTTTAGATGATATTAAATTGTTTTCAAAAACAAAAAAGTTACCCAAAGTATTAAGATCAGACATCACTAGGGTTATCTGTAAGACTATTTCAGAGCCTGTAAAGGCAATTCATTTTTCTGGAAACTCGTTGAGCAACATTTATGTGAATGTATACATTTTAGTATGTTTGAAACAATGTTGATGTTCTATAATTACTCATATATTATTTGAATTTATTGTATTCTCTTTCTTAATAGAGGATTATATTAAGTTATGTCATTAACTAAGTCACTACTAAATCTAAGCCACTAGACTTTAGATTATTCTCAGATTGCTTGTCGACATACTAGTATGAATCTGTTATTTTTGGTGTTAGTTTTTTTTTTTTTTTTTTTTTTTTTTTTTTTTGGTTAATGTTCACTCTCATGAAGCCTCTTAGATCATGCTTTATTTCTTTTGTACTTTTGTGATCCTTATGGGGTTATGGAATGTAATAATATGACCTTCAATCTTACAAAAATAGACTGAACTATTTCTGAAAGAAGTGTTGTAGCAGAGCTGCAACAAGAGAGGCTTTCACAGGGTTGATAGGCTGTGAAACTGTTCAATGGACTTTTTTTTTTTTTTTTTTTTTTTTTTTTTATTATTATTATTTTATTTTATTTTTTTGGGGGGTACACCAGGTTCAATCAACTGTTTTTATACACATATCCCCATATTCCCTCCCTTCCTTGACGCCCCCCCCTCGATTCCCCCCCACCCTCCCTGCCCCAGTCCTCTAAGGCATCTTCCATCCTCGAGTTGGACTCCCTTTGTTATACAACAACTTCCCACTGACTATTTTACAGTTGGTAGTATATATATGTCTGTACTACTCTCCCGCTTCTTCTCAGTTTCCCCTTCACCCCCCGCCCCCTCCCATACCTCGAGTTCTCCAGTCCATTCCCTGTATCTGCTTCCCTGTTCTTGTCACTGAGTTCATCAGTACCATTTTTAGATTCCGTATATGTGAGTTAGCATACAATATTTGTCTTTCTCTTTCTGACTTACTTCACTCTGTATGACAGATTGTAGTTCTATCCACCTCATTACATATAGCTCCATCTCATCCCTTTTTATAGCTGAGTAATATTCCATTGTATATATATGCCACATCTTCTTTATCCATTCATTTGTTGATGGGCATTTAGGTTGCTTCCATGTCCTGGCTATTGTAAAGAGTGCTGCAATAAACATTATGGTACAAGTTTCTTTTGGGATTATGGTTTTCTTTGGGTATATGCCCAGGAGTGGGATGACTGGATCATATGGTAGTTCTATTTGTAGTTTTTTAAGGAACCTCCAAATTGTTTTCCATAGTGGCTGTACCAACTTACAGTCCCACCAACAGTGCAGGAGAGTTCCCTTTTCTCCACACCCTCTCCAACATTTGTTGTTTCCAGACTTTGTGATGATGGCCATTCTGATTGGTGTGAGGTGATACCTCATTGTGGCTTTGACTTGCATTTCTCTGATGATGAGTGATGTTGAGCATCTTTTCATGTGTTTGTTGGCCATCTGTATGTCTTCTTTGGAGAAATGTCTATTTAGGTCTTCTGCCCATTTGTGGATTGGGTTATTTGCTTTTTTGGTATGAAGCTGCATGAGCTGCTTGTATATTTTGGAGGTTAATCCTTTGTCCGTTGTTTCATAGGCAATTATTTTTTCCCATTCTGAGGGTTGCCTTTTAGTCTTGCTTATGGTTTCTTTTGCTGTGCAAAAGCTTTTAAGTTTCATGAGGTCCCATTCGTTTATTCTTGATTTTATTTCCATGATTCTAGGAGGTGGGTCAAAAAGGATGTTGCTTTGATGTATGTCAAAGAGTGTTCTGCCTATGTTTTCCTCTAGGAGTTTGATAGTGTTTGGCCTTATATGTAGGTCTTTAATCCATTTGGAGTTTATTTTTGTGTATGGTGTTAGGAAGTGTTCTAATTTCATTCTTTTACATGTTGCTGTCCAATTTTCCCAGCACCACTTATTGAAGAGGCTGTCTTTTTTCCATTGTATACTCGTGCCTCCTTTGTCAAAGATAAGGTGCCCATATGTGTTTGGGCTTACTTCTGAGTTCTCTATTCTGTTCCATTGATCTTCCTTTCTATTTTTGTGCCAGTACCATACTGTCTTGATCACTATGGCCTTGTAGTATAGTTTGAAGTCAGGAAGCCTGATTCCACCAACTCCATTTTTCCTTCTCAAGATTGCTTTGGCTATTCGGGGTCTTTTGCGTTTCCATACAAATCGTAAGATTTCTTGCTCTAGTTCTGTGAAAAATGCCATTGGTAATCTGATCGGGATTGCATTAAATCTGTAAATTGCTTTGGGTAGTACAGTCATTTTCACGATGTTGATTCTTCCAATCCAGGAACATGGTATATCCCTCCATCTGTTTTTGTTTGATAGTTTTTATTTGAAAAGAGGTTTGTGGTGTGTTTGCGTGTGTCTGTGTCTTCATTTTTTTTTTTTTTTTTGAGTATCAGCAACTAATATGCCATAGTAAATAATCTTTGAAATAAATCTTTGCTGCAATATTGTATGGGTATATGATTTGTGGGCTCTGGATGACCACCAAGACATGCTTTAGTATTGAGGAGCATGTACATACTCAGAACTTTTTATTAAAAAGGAAGCAGTCATTTACAGATGTCTTGCTCCATTGTTAGGGAAAACAAAAAGGTTAGAACCATGGTTAAAAAGAACCAAAATTATATAAATGACTCAGCTATATCCATTTGTTATTGGAAACAGGTTGATAATTTTGCAAATTGATCATTTCAGTGTGTATCGTCCCAAGTTCCAAAAACTAACGGATACAGCATAATCATTTATGAAGAATTTTCTAGCCACTAGCCACATGGGGCTATGAACACTTGAAATCTGGCTTCTGTGACTGAGAAATGCAATTTTAAATTTTATTTACTATTGATTTCTTTATATTTATATTTTAGCAGCCATATGTGGCTAGAGAATGCCTTATCAGATAGCACAGTTCCAGATTTATGAGTGAAGTTCATATATAGTTGTATGTATGTCTTAGCTTGTTGCAGACCATGCCCAGGGAACAAGTGCCTTGGGGTGGCCTGTCCTTATACAATCTCCTCTTATAGACACAGCCTATGCAGATGATTACCATGCAACATAATGGCAGAGATGAGGCTCAGCTCTCCAGATGTTGGGTCCCAGTCTCAGCATCCCCACAAAAACTTAATTTCTGATTTCCTTATGACAAGTGATACACTTGGTAGATGGTGATAACGATTTTCAGCAACCACAATAGTTAAACTCCATGTCCCTTTCTGTGGTCTGCTAATAAGAAATGAGAAAAAGGAGGGAGAATAAAGGGAACATTTTTGTGACGACTCTCTGCTTCTTATCTCTCCAGTGAGCCTGTTGACAGAAATGGACATATTCTTAATAAACATTATCATTGGGCTTGGATACAAATCATTAGCTGAGTTTGCTATGTGAAATCATTAATTTGAGTGACACAACCTTATTTGATAAAGAATACTGTTGATATGTAAATCCTATAGGGTAACTTCTCACAATAATTTTCTGATAATAAAATATGGGCTATTTTAATAATGGTAAACTCACCTTACAGTGAACTACACAGGGTCAGTGATTTGGAAATCTAAGGGCCATTGCACATGAATTACTAAACAGATGCCAAAAGCCACCTAGAGACTGAAACAAGAATCTTTATATCTTCTTTTCAGTTATATACTAGCTGTTTGATATTTTGTTCTTTTGTTAGAACAGAATATCAAACAGGTAGTATATAAGAAGCAAATAAGTACAATGTGTGTGCCCTTCGAAGTAACCATAAAATGATAGAACGCATAAGAAATTGCCACAGAGCTGCTTTCATTTTCCCAGTCTGTTTTTCACAATGGATCTCTCAGGTCAACCAGTCTTTCTATTTTTAAGATTTATTTATAGGAGGGCACAAATAAGAATTCTGATGCATGGCACTTCAGTAATAATAACTTTGGCAATGTTTTTGCATGATTAAATTTTTGGTTTTTTTAAAGGAATTTTTTTAAACATTTTTATTTATTTACTTATTTGCTTATTTGTTTATTTATTTATTTTTTTATGGATGGTTGGGTCTTCACTGCTGCACGTGGGCTTTCTCTAGTTGTGGAGAGCGGGGGCTGCTCTTGATTGCCATGTGGGGGCTTCTCATTGCGGTGGCTTCTCTCATTGCGGAGCATCGGCTCTAGGCACACGGGCTTCAGTAGTTGCGGTGCATAGGCTCAATAGTTGTGGCTCATGGGCTTTGTTGCTCTGCGACATGTGGGATCTTCCCAGCTCAGGGACTGAAGCCATGTCCCCTGCATTGACAGGCAGATTCTCAACCACTGAGCAAGCCACCAGGGAAGTCCATGATTAAACTTTTAAGATTTCATAACTTCTAATTCCAAGTGCTAGAGGCTTTGTGGTAAAATTTTAGTAGATATTAATAATATTTCTACTGGAAATTATGATCAGACTCAAGTTCTATTTAAAATGTATTCTTGCAATTAATAGTACTAAGCTGTTAACTATCTATAGGAGATAATCTTATGTTTAACAACTGTTTATAATATTCTGGTGCTGTATTATGGATATATGAAAAAATTCCTGTCACCAACAAAATTTTGTTTGTGGAAGGGGCAAATGCTCTGAGTTTTAAAATATTGGTGTATTTCGAACATGCCATGAGTGCATGTGCTTTTTATTTCCTTGAGACATTGTTTTAAAATCCTTTGTTTAAATTGCTCTTCTCTGAACTTTAGTAATAATTATAGGTTTACATTGAGTAGTTCATCAAATCCTGGGCAGAAAACAACAGAAATAATACAAGAGAGATCCCGAAATTAGAACAAAACAGAGCCCAAAGCTGAGTTTAAAGTTAATCACACTTCTTTTGGGTCTATGTGAGCCACATCAACATGGATTTGATATACTTACTTTTTTCTTGATGTGCAACTTCTTTTTCATCTTTGTGGGTAACCTATGAATATAAGATTGACACTCATTTAAACTTGCTATCTCCTATTCCATTGGAAAGATTTCTGTTTAGAACTACAGAAAATAAGGGAAAGCATACACATTTCTCATAATAAATTAATAATGAAGAGAGAGAGCTATCATTACTACATTGTAAATTTTACAGTAAGTCTTAGGTGATTTATTTAGTATCTTAAACACCTAGGAAATTTCACTAGTTGGCTTCAATTGGAAATGCCTATTAATTGCATGCTCAATCCCGCATCTGAAATAAAAGGAGAACATCAGGAATAGACTAATTCTAGTTTCCTTTTGAATATCATATTTTAATTTCTTTTATGTTTCTTTAATCTTTTCAGCAGTGCTTAAGGATTTGGAAGATGTTGATTAAAGCATTTCCTCTGATTAATTATATTTTGGCTTTCAACTGTTTTATTTTATTTTAAAATGAAGTGCACACACATTGTCTGGATTATAGGCGCATCTGCTCTTCCCAGTCTCTGCAAATATTTATATAAATCTTACTGCCACCCTGTTTCCTCCAAGTTCTCACTGCTTAGCTAATCCTGATTGCATCTCCTCATTAAGCCATCTTCAGGATATGGAAACGTAAATAAAACAGACTAACAGCCTACATTTCAGGGATATTTGTGTGCATGGTTTGCTGTTTAACTCATGTTATTAAATTCTCAGAATTCATTCTGAAATCATAGGTTTCCCTTACCTCTGCTTTCTTTATTTATACATCTGATTACTGTTAACCTAAAAACTATTTAGGATATAATAGCTTGGCCCTTATCAAGAGGACATACTATTTTTAAGCAAGGTCTGTGAAATTATTATGATTAAAAATTTAGGATTTAGTAGGAAGGTAAAGGTAAATGTTGAATATCTTCTGTATCTGTTTTCCTTTCAACTATCTTTAGTATTTGTTCCCTCCTTTTTCTATGTATCTGTGGGATAAGAGAATATATGAAAATAGTACCTCTCCACAAGGATGGAATGCTAATACTTTCCATAAAAATTGTCCTTCACCTGGGTTTCCTTAACTAATTACGGCTTTCATATAGGGACAGTACTTTAATCTGAGGTCTTAGCTTTATTTCATGCTTTGATACAGAGTGAGAGACATCTATTTGACTTCATTTTACAAATTGTCCTTTGACCATGTAGTTTCTATAGACAGAATGATTTTTTTTTACAGTAAACTTCTGAGACTGAGAATTTCTGTTCTTGCAGCTTTATGTAATTATGTTCAAAGGGGGTTGAATTAAAATGGAACAGATGTGTCCATCTTTAATTATGGTGTAACAAATTGTGTTACTCTGTCTTTATTAAGTGAAACGCTCATCTTTATGTAATAATGGGTCAGACAGTTTCAAAATGATATCGGTGAACACAGTGGATTGCCTATTCCAATTAGACTTCAAAAGGACTGTTGAAACTCAGAGGCTATGCATGTAGAGCCAGAAGAAACTACAGAAAATACATATACGTACTTATTTTTTTTTCCAAGTTAAGTGAAAACAATCATTGAAGTATATGATGAATCTTAATGTCATCTAAATAAGGAAAAAATGTAATATTTGTCTTGACAGATCTATCTAATGAGTAGTGGGAATATACAAGTCTCTGCATTGGGAAATACTATTTTAGGATTTCCTAAAAATCCTTTTGTATTTCTTTGTGTAAACAGTCTCTTTTCAGTGAGTGACCAGGAAATCTTTTTTTTTTTCATCTCTTCTAAGTCAGTACAACAAAATCCTTTTTAGGAATAGCTAGTAGCTGCTTAGAGAACCAAAAATTAGCAAGAATAAAATGAATTGGCACAAATCCTGTGATGTGAGTCCCATCTCACTGTTTCCATTTCTGTCATTTTTACCAAAATTCTTTTATTTTTTGAAACATCTTCAACTCCTCATGGTTTTTGTCTTCCCATAACCCTATCTGTTACCTGATATTATTTTTATTTCCTAAATATTTTTTCTTGACATTTTCTCTGCTCCATTTCCATCACCATCCTAATCCAGGCTCTGTTAACCCATAGCCAGGTTATTGCAACAGTTTTCTAATGAGCTTTCTCAAATTTTGTCTCCCCTTTCTCTAATTCATTACCAATCAATGTAAAAATAATAACTTTGCTATGACACATGATTTATTAAAATATTGTGATTGATGCAGGCAAAGCTTAAAGATATTGCGTATTTGGTTTCAGATCACCACAGTAAAGTCAATATCACAATAAAGGGATCACACAAATTTTTTGGTCTCTCAGTGCATATAAAAGTTATGTTTGCACTATGCTGTAGACTACTAAGTGTGCAATAGTGTTATGTCTAAAAAAAGCAATGTACATAACCTTAATTAAAAAATACTTTGTTAAAAAGTGCTAACCATCATCTGAGCCTTTAGCAAGCCATAATTTTTTTTGCACTGGTAATATTAAAGGTCACTGATCACCATAACAAATATAATATTATTGAAAAAATCTACAATATTGTGAGAATTATCAAAATATGACACAGAGACACAAGGTGAACAAAGGCTCTTGGAAAAATGGCGCTGATAGACTGACTCGATTCAGGGTTGCCACAAACTTTCAATTTGTAAGAAATTTAGTATCTGTGAAGCACAATAAAGTGAAGCACAAGAAAACAAGGAATGCTTGTATAAGTTGTCTGTTACATGAAGCCATACTTTTCAGTCTGATCTTCAGGATCATTCATAATCCATAAACACCTTCTTCTCACTGTTCCTCAATAAAGCTAGTGATACAATCTTCTTTCATAAAGTGCCTTCACTTTCAGTAATAAAAATCCTCCAGGAAGGATTGTTCATTTCATCCCAACATACATGCCTTTATCCTCACCTCCATGCTTTGTCTCCAACCTAGGATGCCTTTCTCATTAAACACATCCCTTTTCTTGAAAGGCCAGATTCTCTGTGGTGCTTTTTTTCCCTTTTTCCCTTTTCCCTATCTCTGAGATATCAGTTTGGTTTTGATTCATACCCTAATTGTTTTTTGAACTGGTTTTGAATCCTCATAGAGATGTTCATCTCCTTGGGTCTTATTCAGAGTGACTAAAGCAAAAGTAGAAATTGGTTAATCAGTTGACATGACTTCTTTGAGGGATTGATTGCTGAGACTGTCTTCATGTTTATTGGGATGGGCAGGGGGCAGAAACATGAGGTGGATAGAGAAAATTTGGGGAACAAATATTTTATTTTGTTGCAATGTCCATAAAATTATTGGTCTTAAGGGAATAAATACACTAAATTCAAAGATGAGAGAGAAAAAAACAAAACAAAACACACAAAAAACTTCACAGAGCTGTGGTAAAGACAAAATGTTGAAAGAGAATCTTACCAGACTAGCCTTCTTCAGCTTTCATCTCTAGATGAATTACAACAATGAACCAAAATAAACATTAAGAAACCATAGAGGACATTATGTGACAATGCAGAGCTATAGATTTCAAATCAGAAGACACACCCAGGAAGCCACTGTCAGTGTGTCCCATCACCATCCAGGGCTGCTGCTCCGGGTTCTTCTGCTTTCACAAGCATCTGCTAGTCTCTGTCTTTTGCTTTCTTCTTTTTCTCCCCAACAGACAAACACAATCACAATTTCAGGATCCAAGGAAGGGAGCAAAGCTTGATTTTCTGGTTCCATCAGGGCAGCAGGATAGTGATGTAGTTTGATACTTTCTCCTGCTAATCCTCGACACAGAACTCTGAATTCTCAGCTGAGGACTAAGAATACCTTTAACTCTGATGAATTAGAAATAAGGTAAGAACTATAATTGTGTTACTTATCTAATATTAAAAAATGAAGAAATGTTGATCATTGGGTTCACTTGATTCACTAAGTGTATTTTTATAACGAACATATAAAACAATATAGGATTTTTCTTATTCTTTAATAACCAATTTAAAGTAACATAAATCTCATTTACATTAAAAAGTATCAAAGTGGATGGGGCTTCCTAGGTGGCGCAGTGGTTAAGAATCTGCCTGCCAATGCAGGGAACATGGGTTTGATCCCTGCTCCAGGAAGATCTCACATGCCGTGGAGCAACTAAGCCCGTGCGCCACAGCTACTGAGCCTGTGCTGTAGAGCCCATGAGCCACAACTACTGAGCCCATGTGCCACAACTGCTGAAGCCCACGTGCCTAGAGCCCATGCTCCACAACAAGAGAAGCCATGGCAATGAGGAGCCCGTGCACCGCAATGAAGAGTAGCCCCCCCTCACCGCAACTAGAGAAAGTCCGTGTGCAGCAAAAAAGACCCAACGCAGCCAATAAATAAATACATAAATACATTTTAAAAAAGTAAAAAATAAAAAGAAATTGCTTTAAAAAAAAGTATCGAAGTGGAAATTAAAAGTAATATAACCAGCATGGGATGTTTACAAATGAATGACATCTTGCTAGACAAATATATCTGTTATTGTAGATCAATTAATGAGATTCAAAGTGGACGTGGCTTCACAGAAGATGTTGATTTCTTCTCTTTTATTTTTCTGATCTCAAAAACATTATGTTTATTGTAGAAAATTTGGACAGAGAGAAAAATATGAAACAAACAATGTACCCTTACTCTCTCTACTATCTAGTGATAATCACAGGGACTACGTTGGTCAGCATCTTACCAAGAGGTAGTTTTGTCTGGATAGACATTTTCCCATTACAAAAAATATCATATTGTATGCTATTTAATAAAAACTTTTCCACTTAATAATATATAGTCATTTCCCACATCAAATAATATAATATGCTAAACCTTTTATGCCCAATATAAAGCAACACTAAATTTATTTTAAAATGCTAATTAAAAAAATCTCACATTCCATGAGATGTCATTAATTTTTCATCATTGGAGATACTCTTTTGAGTCACCACTTTTTTTAGAGTTTATCATCTATACTTGTGTATCTGTTTATGTTGCTGTTACAGGAAATCTTATCCCAAGATATGAGTATTCATTTACATAACATTAAGACTTTTACTATTATTGTTAATTGCCACAATATAGCCATTTATCATCTTGCTTTTAAAAGCAATCTTGTTTACCACAATATCATCACTTGAAATTATGTGGCCAGACTCCAGGAATAACTATTAAATGTGTGTTAATTTTCTCTAATTCCATTTTTTTTTACAGTTTCAGTCATATTATCTGTTTATCATTTATCTTTCTTATCTTCTATCTAAATATATAAACACATAAAACTAACATTGATGAAGGAAATTTTGGGCTAATGCTATTCAAGACAAAGGAATTGAGAAAACACCCTTTGAAAAGATTGACTTAAGCTTTTTTAGGGGATCATTTTGTAAAAAAGAAATTTACCTTATATTTGAACATGTAGTTTATAGGAAAAGGGATGGTACGGTTATATGAAATATGTATTTGAGTTTTTTTAACACTTAATAAATAAAATCTTTCTATAACCCACAATCAGACAATCAGAACTTTTTTTAAAGAACATTGAATCTGAAAATGATTTTTTAGATTTCTCCAGTCGATTGCCTATCTCCACTTCACTTAGCTGTTCTTCTAAAGTTTCATCTTGTTCTTTCTTTTGGAACATGTTCCTCTGTCCTCTCATTTGCTGTTTTTATTTCTTTGTATCGGGTAGGTTGGTTACATTTCCTAACCTTGGAGAAGTGGCCTTTTGTAGGAGATGTCTTGAGTCCCAGCAGCACACTCCTCTCTGGTCAGTAGAGCTATATGCCTACTACATAGGGGTGCCTCCTATGTGGGCTGCCTCCTGTTGTGGTGGGCTGACTACTCTGGGTGGTCTTGTGGGCTTGGCCGGCCCCTGGTCCGGTTGGTTGCCAGGCCCTGCCTTGTGCAGAGGCTGCCAGGTGCTGCATGGTGGGTCCAGGATCACGAGGTGGCCGGCTGCAGAATCCTGGGGGGTGTCCGGGGGCTAGTGCTGGCCCACTTGTGGTCAAAGTCGGGGTCCAGGAGATCCTGGGGCTGGTGCCTGCCCGCTGATGGGTGAATCCATGTCCTGGGCCTGGTGCTGGCCCATTTGTGGTCCAAGTCAGGGTCCAGGAGATCCTGGGGCTGGTGCCTGCCCACTGATGGGTGAATCCATGTCCTGGGCCTGGTGCTGGCCCACTTGTGGTCAGAGTTGGGGTCCAGGAGATCCTGGGGCTGGTGCCTGCCCACTGATGGGTGAATCCATGTCCTGGGCCTGGTGCTGGCCCATTTGTGGTCAAAGTCAGGGTCCAGGAGATCCTGGGGCTGGTGCCTGCCCACTGATGGGTGAATCCATGTCCTGGGCCTGGTGCTGGCCCACTTGTGGTCAGAGTCGGGGTCCAGGAGATCCTGGGGCTGGTGCCTGCCCACTGATGGGTGAATCCATGTCCTGGGCCTAGTGCTGGCCCACTTGTGGTCAGAGTCAGAGTCCAGGAAATCCTGGGGCTGGTGCCTGCCTGCTGATGGGTGAATCCATGTCCTGGGCCTGGTGCTGGCCCACTTGTGGTCAAAGTCGGGGTCCAGGAGATCCTGGGGCTGGTGCCTGCCCACTGATGGGTGAATCCATGTCCTGGGCCTGGTGCTGGCCCACTTGTGGTCAAAGTCAGAGTCCAGGAGATTCTGGGGCTGGTGCCTGCCCGCTGATGGGTGAATCCATGTCCTGGGCCTGGTGCTGGCCCATTTGTGGTCCAAGTCAGGGTCCAGGAGATCCTGGGGCTGGTGCCTGCCGGCTGATGGGTGAATCCATGTCCTGGGCCTAGTGCTGGCCCACTGGCAGGCAGAGCCCAGGGGTCCCAGAGCTAGTGTCGGACCTCTGGTGGGTGAGGCAAGTTCCTGACAGAGCAGCTGGGGCTAGGAGGTCTAGGGTGTCTCGAAGCTTGTGTTGGTGGGCGGGCCCAGGGCCCAGCAGGTCCCAGGGCTAGTGCTAGCGTGCTGGTGGATGGGCTGGGCCCCCACAGGCTGTGGGGCTGTGGTTGTCCTGGGATTGGTGTCCATCCACTGGTGGGTGAGAGTAGCCTTGAGGCTAGAGCAAGCTCGCTGATGGGTGGGTCAGGGATTCTAGGGCTGGTGCCTGCCCATTATCAGGTGGAGCTGGGTCCTGGGGTCTCTGGCTGCAGGGTCCTGGGGGTCCCAGGTCTAGTGCCTGCACACTGGTGTGTGGAGTCTGGTCCTGGATCCTCTGGTGGGCAGGGCCATGTCCAAGAGTGGCTGTGGACACTGGGGGGTATTAAGGTGTGTCTGTCTGCTAGTAGGTGGGTCTGTGTCCATGCCCAGTTAGTTTCTTAGGTCTGAGGCATCCCAGTACTGGTGTCTTTAGGCTGGTGGACCTGGGCAGGGCTGGGTCCTGAGGGAAATAAGCTAGAGGTAGAATGAGAACCCAAAAATGGTTGCTGCCAGTGTTTATGTCCCTAAGAATGTGTTCCAGTTGCTTCCTGCATCTTTCGGAGACTCTCCAAGATCAGAAGGTAGGTCTGACCCAGTCTCCTTTCAAGTTACTGCTTCTGCCCTGGAAGCACGTGAGATTTTGTGTCGGAGTCTCTATTTCCCACAGTCCTCTGGCTCACCCCAAAGTAAGCCCCATGGCCTTCAAAGTCCAGTGTTCTAGGGGTTCGCCTTCCTGGGCTAGGGAGCTTGATGTGGGAGTTTATGGGTCACCCACTGGCGATATGGGTCCTGACTCCATTTCAACTCCTTTCTTCCTATGCTGTGGTTCCTTCTCGCTATGGTTCCTTCTTTATATCTTTAGTTTTAGAAGATCTATCCTGGTAGGTTTCGATCTTTTTCATCAATAGATGTTCTGTAAATAGTTGTAACTTTGGTGTATTTGTGAGAGGAGGTGCATTCAGGGTCTTTCTACTCTGCCATCTTGACCAACCTCCCAGCTTAGTAAGCTCTATTTCAAGATTATTTCCCCTTAATTATCTCTTAATAAATTCTGCCTTACTTGTCTAAGACAATGAAGATAAACTTCTCCACTTCTTCTGAGGAATCCTGCCCTTTATTATCTGCATGGATGCTGCTTCCTCTGTTATAGTTCCTTGTTTCGGGAAAGTTACTTAGGTGAACTAAGCTTAAACTTTTTCCCTTGTCTTTCAGCTCCACACTATCTCTGCCATTCATTTATTTGTTTGTTCAACAAACTTACACCAATTGAGTCGTCTGCTATTTTACACTGAAACAAATGTAAAAAGATAAATTTGTGATATTCACTAGGGCTATTCTCAATATCCCATTTTTTCTCTTTCTAGGTATATGGTATGATTAAATTGCATTTCTTCACCTCCTTGCCATTAGATATAACTTTCTTACTTGCTTGTCACAATTTAATTATCTATGCTTGACTCTACGGGATCTCATTTCCCCGCCATGGAAACATATGTCAAGAGGGAATCTCTGTCATTCCAGGTCCCTGAGTGGCCGCCATAAACAGAGCTGTTCTCCTGGCCAATGTTGGACGAGTAAGATGAGGGTATCAAATTACTGAGAGCTAAGACTTGTTACCACAGCTTAACTTAGCCTATCCTGATGGATAGAAAGCCTTTGCTTTCAAGATCCTCTTAACTTAATGGAGTAGAGATGATAATAAAATATTTCAACTGCACTCTAATCAGATTTATTATTAAAACATACTTCTATATGATGGAAGGACTAAGGAAAGAAAGCAGCATTAGGAGTCAGGTAGCCCTGAGCTGAAATCTTGACTCTATCTTTTAGCTGTATTTAAGTTATTAAACTTTCTAAATCTCACTTTCCATGTTATAGAATATGGATAATAGTACTAATTATCTAATAGGGTGGCTGTAATAATTAGGTGAGCTATGTAATAAGCATTCGATAAAAGATAGCTACTACTCTTATTATTAATACTGTTATTTTCCAAATCAGTATTTGGTAGAAATGGGTAAAGTTTCATATAAGTAATGTTGAACAGTTGAGCAGTTGAACTGTGAAAGAGCCGTTTCTGGTAGAGGTGTGGGCAAATGTTTTGGGTGAGGAGGTGTTATACATAGAGCACAGGTGAATGGTGAGAAGTGAAGCTGGAAAAGTGGACAAGAACTGAAGGAAGAAAGACTTACCTACCATGACTAGAAAGAAATGGTGACCCTGATGGAAGTGAAAAGCATCAAATGTTTTAAGATTAAATCAACATTTTAGAAAGATCATTAAAGCTGCAGCATGGAAGAAGGATTGGAAGAAAACATGAGATTGGAAACAGAAAGATCTGTAAAACTGTTACTGAAGTCTTCCAGGAAGAAGTGTGAGAGTAGAGTATACTGATCGTATTTGAAAACCATGGATGCATGTGACTTCACAAAGGGATCTCTTGAAGTCAGGGCTCGGAATTGGTATTGTTAACACTCCAAGGGCTGAATGAAGCAAAGTGTTCTTGGGGAGAAGAAGGACAGGGAGGCGAGGACAGATAGGAGCCAGGAATTTTGGCTATCATGGATGCCAAAGTAGAGGAGAAAGTGAGCAGGGGATAATCAACGCTGTGAAATACGGCTGAAATGCAAAGTAAGATACTATCTTAAGACTCTTCTAAGTCATGTGAGAATTAGGAGGTCATGGTTGATTTGTGAGGAAGAATTTTGGTAGATTGCTAGAGGTTAATGCCAGATTGCAAAAAATGCATGAGGGAGGGTGGTGGCAGTGTGAAAATAGAGTGGGTGAGAGTAATTTCAAGACGTTTGGCTGTAAATAATAGGGGAAAAGTGGGGACACTAAAGATTTTTTTTCTTTGAAATGGAAGCGACTTTAACATGTGTATGCTTTGGAGCTTCCCTCTTAGTTGCAAGCAAATGTTTCTCTTACCCTGGGTCTATACTTTAAAAGGACCCCTCTGTCCCATTGACCACATCTGTCTCCAAGGCAAGGAATCTCAAGTTCAAAAGGACACACCCCACTGAAGAGACTTCTGGGCCCAAATGTCTCTGATCACACTTCCAGGACCTACATAGACTTCCTCCCTGAACCTGCTCTCCTGAGATTATGGGCTGCTGGGATGTTCATTTTTAGGCATAAGGGGTGGCCATGGAATAGCTCTCCTGAAGGTGCAGAGGTGGGTGGGTGGATAATCCGAGGAGTCTAAATTCAAATCTGGCCTTCTAGGTCATCATAAGGCAGTAGTTGTCAAGGCAAGATGATAAAATATATTTTAGTGGTTTGTTAGGTGGATTGGTTTATCTTTAAAAGCTTTGAGGTATAATTGGCATACAATAATCTGCATATGTTCAAATTGTACAATTTGGTGTTTTGACATATGTGTAGACCCACAACACATGCTCCCAGGTAACCACTTACCTGCTCTCTATCACTCTGGATTAGTTTGCATTTTCTAGAGCTTTATATAAATGGAATAATACACCATGTATTCTTTGTTCGTTTATTTTGCGCCTGCTACTTTTACTCAGCATGATTATTTTAAAATTTATTAATGTTGCTGCATTTCTAATAGTTCATTCCTTTTAATTTCTGTTTATTCCATTATGTGGATATACTACAATTTGTTTAGCCATTAACCTGTGAATGGAAATTTGTTTCCAGTTTTTGCCTGTAAGAGATAAAGCTGTTATGAACATTTCTGTACAAGATTTTACATGGATGAATAAAATAGAATATATATATATATATATTCTCTTAGGTAAATACTAGCAAGGAAAGGACTGAATTATATGGTAGATGTGTGTTTAACTTTTTAAGAAACTGCCAAACTGTTTTCCAAAGTGGTTTTATCATTTGACTTTCTGACCAGCAGTATGTGAGAATTCCAGTTTCTCCACATGCTCAACAACATTTGCTATGATCAGTCATTAATTTTAGGTGTTATAATAGGTGTGTAGTGATATATCACTGTAGTTTCAGTTTGCATTTTCCTAATTACTAATGATGTGGACATTTTTTAAAAAATTCTATTTATTTATTTATTATTTTTTTGGAGGGTACACCAAGTTCAGTCATCTGTTTTTATACACATATCCCCGTATTCCCTCCCTCCCTCGACTCCCCCCCCCCACCCTCCCCATCCCAGTCCTCTAAGGCATCTTCCACTATAATTTCTCTGCTGAATACTTGAGGTGATCCTCTGCAGACATCCAGAGTTCTGTTTCTGTGCAAGTCTCTCCTCTTAGGTACTCTGTCCATTGAACTCTAGCTGCCTTATTCTCTCTGTACTCTTGGCTCTGTCTCCTCAATTCAGGGAGTCTACTGGGGTCCTCCTGGATTCTTCCTCCCCTGTCATGGCCTGAGAACTTGCTCAAGACTGTAAATTAAAGAAATTATAGGGCTCACCTCATTTGTTCCCCATTTTTCAGGGATCACTGTCATCTGTTAACTGTTGTCCAAACTCTTAAAAAACATTGCTTTATATGTTTGGTCTGTGGTTTCGAAGAAATGGGTTTGTTTCAGGTGGGATAGTAAATCTGGTTGCTGTAACTCCATCTTGGGTAGAATCAGAAGGTTCTGTTAGTTTGATTTATAACTTTAAAATATTTAAAAAACTGTACACAGGCCTCCAATTTGTACTGTTGCCCTGGATTCAGCAAATGTTGTAGCAGATCTAGGAAAAAGTCAGTAGTATGAAAATATATGAAAAAAAAGAGGGATATTATTGATGTAATAACACAGTCACAAAGAGAAGGAATCATTGTTCTTAAAATTTTTACAGACAGGAGATAATAAGGGATATTTAAGTATTATGGTTTGTAATACATGCTATTGATATTTAGAGATGTTGTTTGTTGACATGTAAAAGGCTTACTGAGCCACAGCAATAGCACAATTGCTTTGGAAGGTCTTACACTTTCCATAGATAATATCCAGTTATATATTTTCCCATTGGTTTTTAGCAGTGCTGGTCTGAAACAGAGCAGCTAGTTGGATAAGTTTATCTATGCCTTATGTGGAGAAAAGAAAATAATGGAGCACAGATTTTAGGCTGGATATGGGAGAAATTAGGAGAAAATGAACAAATTTAAGAATAAATAAATGGGTACAAAATTACTAATATTTATTTAGCACCTCCTATGTTCCATACCCTACACTATGCTAACTGTTCCATATTGTCTCATTTTATCATAACAAATGTAATAGATGGACATGAGTAACTGCTAGATTAGACATAATTCCATTTTCTTTAGATGAGGAAATTGAGGCCTTGTCTAAGTTTACACAGCTAGGAAGCAACTGATCCAGGATGTGGATCCAAGCGGACTGATTTAAGAGCCCACACACTTAACCACTGACACTGTTGCCAATGGGGTTAAAATGGAAATGGATTAAAATACACAAGGGAGCTGGAAAAATTGAGGGTTCTGGTCAGAAAGCAGGATATTAATGTTAAAGATGTCAGAGACAGAGCTGCTTTGGGTGACACTGGATCTCAGATGGCTGGCTGAAATAGAGCTGAAGTTAATACAATTAAGTTAAGGCAATTTAAGAAACTTTAGGCAGGGTTTTGTGTCATTTGTATTCGTGGATTTTAAAATCACCCATGATTCTGGTTGAATTTGAGGTGGAGAATAAGACTAAAGAAGTTTTATTTTTCTATTTTGTTCTACTGGCTGGCTTTCTCTAAGCCTTTAGAAAAATTAAAGTTGAGGAACCGTAACATTGGATACCTTATTTAATCAGTCAGGAAATGTTCCCAAGTCCTCAACCTGCCAGCAGACAGTCTACTAATAGATATATTTGCTATTCTGGATATATCCACTACTTATCATCACTCCTGAAGTAATCTGGGTCTCAGTCATACGTTCATCCCCCAAAGAGAGGTCTTGATGTCATTGTTTGAGATTTACTATCTCTGCAGAGTCCTTTTGACCCCCTTGGTCAGGTACTTCATCAGTGCCTGAGAAGAACCCTAACACTTACAAGTAGGGTCATCTGAATTTTCCTGCTGTAATAGTGGAATTCGTCAGAATAAGTGTATATTGAAGGGCCAAACTTGTGGAACCTTTGAGTTTCTTGTTGATTTAATATTTATCAGGTAATCTCACAGAGTATCAGTCCTCTAATGTCACCTTAATTCATATATTACATTATATTAATATAACATATTATTGTTATTTTAACAACAAACTGCTTTAAAAGACTTGTTATTTATATAAATTCTCTGATGGGGATTAAAGGAAAAAGTGGTGTCAATTTCAGCCTATGAAAGGAGATTATCGTGGATTCTATACGGTACCTGATGGGATTATAAAGTGAAAATCAGTCCTAAAGTAACTGCATTTTGGCAATATTCTCTTTCCTCTGATTTTGTTTAGTGTGGGTTTCCTGCCCTGTAGCATTTGGTTCTCAGCAGGGGATTTTAAACTCTAGCACTTTTGAAGTCCCACAGACCCACAGACCTATGCCAGGTCCTCGGTTTCCATCTGTGGCCAGTTCTATGATTAAAAAGCTTCAGAGCATGTCTGTGACAAGGCAGAGTTGGCATTCCAGGGCAGTCAGTTTGTGTAATGGTTAAGCCACAGTTGTATGTGGGTATCATGTTGTCATCATGTTCTAGAGTGAGTTGACTAAAAACCAAATGAGGCAAGGAAGGCATAAAATCAAGCTATAAGGCAAATTAGCAAAGAAAAATTTGTTTTTCTAAAAGAGATTTGAAGTTTTCATGTCAGTAAGTCTTAAAGTTTTGTTTGTGAATGAGTCTTGAAGTTGAAAGCAAATACTTTGTTTCCTCAAGCAATGATTCTGTGTCCCCCACCACATTTATATTTTAATAGAGAATGGGTACATATGGGGTAAATTTAAGCGGCGTGTTAGAGTGGTCACTATTTTCTAGGATTTAAAAAAAGAAAGGTAGTGGTTATACTGAAGAAGGAGAAGGAGGGGCAGAGTAGGGGTGAAACGTAATTGGAGCCAATGCAAGAAACAAGGGGCTATTTTATAAATAGGAGAATAATTAATACTGTAAGTTAAAGTGTGATTTTGTTTGTTTTATAAAGTTAGTTTGTGCCTCTGCCTGCCCCTTTATTACTCTCAAGAGAAGCTTTCTAATTCACAGGAGGGATGAGAAAAGGAAATTAAGATGAAAGAGGAGTCAGATAGTTGCTGGGTACTTTGAGGCTTCATTTGTGAAAGTGCTCAGAGTAAATCTTGATTAAGGGTGGAGCATTAGATGTTTAAGGCTGAGATAGGGGAAGTGTCCTATAAGGACCGTGACAGGGAATGGAGAAAGGCTGCACTGAAGATAGTGCTTGAACACAGTCGCTTAGCACATGTGGAGTTTTATTTTTCATGTATTACTACCCTGTAGTATTTGTAAAGAAGATTAAAAAAGAAGAGTTCCAAAGCTCTTAGAGATAAAAACAAAAACAAGAAGTTTTAAGGGCACTCCACATTTTGTACTTACATTTCCTTAACATTTAGAAATCTGTGTTTTCAAAACTGGCCTTTCATTTTGTTGCAAACAGTGCTTTGGAAAACAGATCCCTAAGTCTGAAAAGGTCAATGCAAGCCCTTCACATGAACAAAAATGCACATTTTCCTTTCACCACTCAGAAATAGTTCTTCTGATGCTGTTGAATATTAAAGTAATGAAGAATTTCTGTGTTATCTACATTATTTGTTTTGTTCTCTGGGCATATGAGCTAGTGCTAATTTGCAAAGTCTGGTTGAAAAAAAACATCATTTGGATAGCATTTAATAAAAATGCAAGACTTTTGACTAATGGTAAGATGATAGTATTTGGTTTTTCTCCCAAGTAAACAGATTTGTTTCCAGGAATTTGAGTGATGGAAAAATGACCTTTAAACCTATTTTCAAGTTGAAGAGACTGTTCTGTTGTGGAAATTCATATACAAATATTTTGGAGAGTAAAAATCTCCAAGGAATTAATGGGGAACAAACAGCTATGAACTAAACAATATGGACTTCAAATGATATTACTGACACTTTTCTCCTATAAGTAAACTAATTTTATAACATAAACTTGGAAGATTTTTATTCTAATGAAGAATAAGTTTCATCATTAACACTGTTTCTAGCCAAACTGACACATTTATGTTGTTTTTTAAATTAATAATCCTTTGTTGAGGGTCTATTAAGCTGCAAATCCTCTTCTAGGCACTGAGGATACAATAAGAGTGTTTGCCTTCAAAGAGTTGAAGTTCTTACTTGGAAAGTAGAGAGATAATAAAAAGAAAAATATGAACAATATATCAAATAGTAATAAGTAGAAAAAAAGAAAATAAATTAGGGAAAATAAATTACTTCAGCCAGGCTGGTTGGGGAAAGACTCTGAAGAGTTGGTACTTAAATTGGGAATTGAGTAACGAAAAGGAGGCAGGCAAATTAAGATCTGGGGAAAGAGGTCTTAAAAATAAGCAATAATAATTGAAAAGGCCTGAAGGCAGGAACAAACTTGGTAATTTTATGAAGTAGATAGAAGGCCAGTATGCTTTCTTTCACAAGGAAGAGAAAAAAAATTCCAATAGTTTAAAACAATTAGGACACATGTCAGTTCACATAACTGGAAGTGTAAAGGCCAGGTAGTTTTCAGGGTTATTTGATCCTGTTGAGCCAGTGGCATCTGTTGCCTATTTTATCAAGAGTAGAAGTTCAAGGACACTTTTGCCCAGTGCCTCTTGGTTGGAGTCATCAAGGAAAGCACAGTGCAGGCAAGCACTGGATTGGATATGGGGAAGGGACCACGCCATCTCACTTCTGTAGTGGGCATTGGTTCCCCAGGGCCAGCAGCCCCCTTCTGATGGCTGATGCAGGGCAGCTGGCTTGCATGAACGCCTCTGGTGCTGTAGCAGAAGGAGCCTCTCTCTGCAGGAGCAGCTATTGCAGCAGGGTTGGCCAAGTGCCAAATATCACACATGCTTAAGCAGAACAGTGGAGAACACATTGAATTTGAAACAGGGAAGATATTCCCATGCAAGGTGATAAGCCCAGCATAAGCCATGAGGACTCATGATGTCTCTCTCGCTTTTTTTTTTGAAGTATGTGTATATTGCAAAATGATTACCATAATAAATTTAGTTACAGTCACCTCATATAGCTACAATTTTTTTTCTTTTGATGAGAACTCTTAGAATCTATTCTTAGCAAGTTTTTGTTTTTTTTTGATCTCTTGATAAAGATGTGTTCCAGGTCCAAGGTCTATTCTTAAGCAGCCAAAATGGGGTGGAAAGACTGCGAGCATAAGATTGCCTTTCCCAACAGATCCCATCATCAAGAACTCAGAGTTTTTTCCATCTTTTCATTTTCTTCCCTAGTATATTAGCATTAACCTTTAATCTGTACCTCTTGAAGTTCAGTTCACTTTGTGGCTATAGGATAGATGTTGGTATCTATCAGATTTCCCTCTTCCAAGTTCAGGGGACAAGGAAATTAATTCCCAAATGTCTCTTAGAAGAATGAGAAGGAACTTTCTCAGAAGCTCTGTCAACCTCTTCTCACATGCTACCCAAATCTTTCAAATAATCAATCCTGAACTAATCACTGGTGAAAGGAATACAATTATTCTCAGGTATATCAGGCCCACCTCTAAATGTGTCTGTGGAGGCAGGAAACCTATACTGTACTTCCCACGTTCCTGAGATATGTAGCTTGTTTAAAAAAACAAGAACATGAAAAAAATTATAATTCTTTTTAGAAGAATAGGGTGGGGCAAACTGTTGATTTGGCAACCTATTGATTACCTGATATAGCCATTACGGCTCTAGTATAGTGAATAAGGAGGATAATGGAAAGAAACGAGGCCAGATATTTGGATAGTGGATAGACGTTGCAGAGTCCTGTAGGGTATTGAGTTTGCACCTTACGCTAGTTGAAGGGAAAAGCAATTTTTGGATTTTTAAGCCACTGTGTATGTGTGGGTTTGTATGTGACATGATGTGATTTGTGTGTAAAATTGACCACTGATGATAGGGGGTGTGACAAGTTCAGGCAATTCTTCCTGAAGAAAACAATTACAGAAACTGAAAGAAAAGCAAAAACAATAATTTGAAGATACTGGAAAATGACCAAAGGCAGGCAGAGACTTGAGAAGAGTTTACTACTGAATGATTGCTACTGTGTCAGGTAGAAAGTACAGTTTTGTGGCTTTAAAAACAAAACAAAACAAAAAACCCCTCAGCCTAAGTGACACAATTTCTGAGCAGGAAAAAAAATCACTGGATGTTTAGGAGAAACTTTTAGAAGCAGTAGTACCATGAAAGGGTTTAAAGCCAAAAATCTGAGTTAAACTTTGTCCAGATGTTTGGATGACCAGTATAGTATGCATGTATGCAGATGACCCCAGGGATTCTGGTTCAAAAGCAGGAGAACATAGAGTTGGGTCTCTTGAAAGACAAATTTAATTCTGTCAAAACACTAGAGTTTGTTATGCCTTTGATTGAGTGCATTCCCTGGTCCACAGAGAGCTTGGGTGGCAGAAAACAGTAACCTTATTATATTGATTTGTCAGAAGGAAGAATTCTGGGATAGAAAAGCAACTGGAAATTTACTATGGGGGCCCTGAAGGCAAGAAATCACCAAAAGGATGAGTCTAAAAATCTGAGCATCAACTCAGGTAAATTCCTTGGCAAACATCTAAACTAAGCAGGTACAGAAGAGACCAACATGGGAGCTAGGCTAAAAAAGCAGCAACTAGAAGCCAAGAAAACTTGGCAAAGGTATCATCTTTTCCACACTATGGGACAAACAAATTTTAATTTGATTCCAGGCAAGTTCATGGCTTATGGGAACCAAAAACTAATACTCCTAAGAAGAAAAAAAGAGGTTTCAGAGTCAATGTAATATATTATCTTGTTATGGACTGAAATTTCCCCCCCCTAAATTCATATGTTGAAGCCCTATCCCCCAATGTAGCTATATTTGGAGATGGGGCCTTTGAGGAAGTAATTAAGGTTAAATGAAGATGTAAGGGTGGGGCCATGGTCCAACAGAATTAGTGTCCCTTATAAAAAGAAACATCAAAGCATTCTTTCTCTCTGCACACATACTGAGGAAAGGTCATGTGAAGACATTGTGAGAAGATAGTGGTTTCTAAGCCAGAGAGAGAATTCTCATCAGAAACTGAATTGTTTAATAGATAAAAGAGAAAATAAATTGTATAATAAAAATTATTTGTTTACCAAAAAACATGAGAAGGAGGAACAGAGGAATGAAATGCAAGTGAGGCAAACAAAAGATGAATTGCAAAATATCAGAAATAGGTCCAACAATATTGATAATTATATTAAATTTAAATAGACTTCAATCAATAGATATTGTCACAATACATGAAAAAGCAAGACATATATTTTGACTGTAAGAGTTGGATTTTAAATGTAAATATCCTGAAAGTAGAATAATAGAAAAATATACCATACAAACAGTAAGCAAACAAAAACTGAAGTGCCTATATTAATATAAGATTAAATAGACTTGACACAAGGACTACTACTTGACACCAGGGTAGAGATTTCATAATGATAAAAGTATCACTATAACACGAAGATATAGCAATTATAATTGTGAATGCATCTGATTCCAGAACTCCAAATACTTGAAGAAAAACTTTATAGAACTGAAAGGAACAATAGACAATTTAACAATTATAGTTATTACCACTCAGTAATTGGTAGAACAAGTTGACAGAAACTCAGTAAAGTTATAGAAGAATTAAAAAACGCTCTCAGCTGATTTGACCTAATTGTTATTTATAAAATACTCTATCCAACCAGAGAAGAATACATTTATTTTCAATAGTATATGAAACATTTAGCAATGTAGACCATATTCTGGGTAATAAGGCACAGTATCATTCAAAAAGGAATTTAAAAGAACATTTAAAAGTCACAGAAACTATGTCCTCTAGGCATAATGCACTAAATTAGAAATCAACATCAAAAATATCTGGAAAATCCCCATATATTTGAAATTTAAATAATGTTCTTCTAAATAACTCATGAGTTAAAGAAGAAATAAAAGGAAATATTTTAAACTGAATAAAATTTAAAACACAACATATCAAAATTTGTATGATGCAGCCAAAGTGGTATTTAGCGGAAAATATTACAGTAAATTCTTACAAAAAAGAAAAGATGAGAGTCAATTATCTGTTTCCACTTTAAAAGGCTCAAGAAAGAAGAGCAAATTAAATCTAATGTAAGTAAAATAATGTATATGAATGGAAATTACTGAAAAAGAGAAAAAAAATGAGCAAAACAGAGAAACAATGAAATCAAAAGTTAGTTCTTTGAAAAGATTAAAAAAAATGATAAATACCTAGCTCATCTACTGAAGCAAAAATTAGAAAATACAGATTACCCATCTCAAGAATGAAAGGTGAGACTTTAGTACAGATACTGTATTTAAAAAGGAGACAATTATAAACAACTTTGTGCCAATAAATTTCATGAATTTAATGAAATGAATAAATTTCTTGAAGACAAAAATTACAAAAATGGTTCAAGGTAAAATAGAAAACCTGAATATCCCTATATCAATAAAAATAGATGATTGAAATTTGTAATTTAAAATCTTTCCACCAAGGAAGTCTAGGCCCATATGGCTTCTCTGGAAAATTCTATCAAATATTTAAGAAATAATACCAATTCTATGTAGATTCTTTTAGGAAAGGATTACTTAGGCTGCTTTATGGAGGATGGATTGTAGAGGAACAAGAGTTGAAGCAGGGGGACTGGTTAGGAGTTTGTAAGAACAGCACAAATTAAATTGAAGAAATAAATTAGAGTTGTAACAGTGGACTTGGTGAGAGTGGTTTCATTGGGGATGTATTTTGTAGATAAAGATGACAGGACTTACTGAATTTTGACGGATCCGGAACATAGAACAATCAATATGCCTGCTTAGTCTTTGCTCTAAGCAGTTAAGTGGATGAGAGCTATTAACTACTACAAAGGGAGGGACAAGAGCCATGTATTTGAGGGTGAGGGAGTAGTAAAGGATTCTAGTTTGTATGTGCTAAGTTAGAGATGCTTCTGAGATATCCAAGTGGAGTTGCCAAGTGGGCCGCTGATGGAGTCCAATTGTGTTCAGCAGAGAGGTCCTGGATGAAGACATGGATTTGGGAGTCATCAGTATGCAGAAAAATGTTCCTAAGGAACTGGATAAAATCATCCTTAGGCCGTGAGTGTAGATGATAAGAGTAGAGGTGTTATGGACAGATTGCTGCGCTCCACTAGCGTTTTAGAAGCATATGTGAGCAAGAGAAGACAGAAAATGATGTGTCTCTATATCTATTCACTACTTTTCATTTCTCTGTATCTCTTCTAAAATTCTTCTATTTCACAAACACTCAAAATTCACTTCTGACACCCATATTCACTCAGGACACCAGAACTACTTCTTCGTTTTGACTGTGAAATGGCCACTCTTTCCTTTTTCTATCCCTCCAGGCTAAAATCATTCCCATTTTGACTTTTTAAACTTGCTATCTCCTTTTTCTGGAACATTCCTCCCACTGGTCTCCCCATAGTAGACTTGACCACGTTCAGATTACAGCTCCTATTATCCAAACTCAGAGAGGTCTCCCTGCTTTCCCTTGTTGACCAAAAGCTATCCACTCAGTCTCTATCTCATTATTTAATTTAGTTTTCTCCAAAACTGTCAGGATTTATAATTATTCTGATTATTTGCCATTTCCTCTTTTTTTTCTCTTTTCCTCTTTTTCTGAATATTGGGGTCCTCCACCATCTATTGAAGCTTTTCTTTATTTGTAGCTGTATTTCTCCTCACTTTAGAATAAATTAACTGGGTAAGTTCAGGTTCCTGATTGTCTTGTTCATTTCTGTATCACCAGTTTATAGAACAGAATTTCTCTTGCACATTGTGGGTGCTCAGCAAATACTTTTTGCATAAGTGAATGAACATTGATGACTAATTTCAGTCTAACTTTCTATAGATATTTACCTATCTCCTTCATCGCTTCTTCCCTAAGAGAAATTTCTCCTCCCTCTCCAAGACTGAGCTCTCTTGATGTTTTCTTGATTCACTCCTATTTCACTAGCTTTGGGATCTAGCTCTTTGAATTATAATCTCTGTTCCAGTTTCCAGTCAACTTTTATGCTCACTATTTTTTCAGCCTACAGATATACTCAAAACAAAAACAAGCAAGAACTTTCCCTTATTCCTGTCATTTCCAAGCAAAAATACTTTCCCTCTTTCCTTTTGTGACTAAATTTATAGAAAGACTCCCAACACCTCACCTTCAAGTCAAGCTTGAACACTGGTTTTGGCCTATCACAAGTTTTTATTGTAAAGTTACCAATCATTCTTAGTTATTAAACCAATGACTTCTCTCAATTCCATCCTCCTTAACCACTCTGTAGCATTTAACACCACTATTCATCTTTTCCTTTTGGTAACTCTTTTGTACTTTGATTTTCATCCAGATCTCTGAATTCTCTATCTCAATCTCAGTTGTTGTCTCAGATTACCTAAAAGAGAAGATGTTCTTTAGGAATTCTTTTCTCCACTCTCTTTCCAATGACAACCTCATTTGGTATCATGCTTTTAATAATTAACAATGTGCTGATGATCTCAATTCTGTAGTTTGACTTTTTCTTTTTGCAGAGCTCCAGATCCTTATATCCACTGTATTTTGAATACCGCAACCTGAAGTTCTTGCCAGAACCTCAAAGTCAATATTTCTAACATGAAACCCATCATCATTCCTCCCAAACATCTGCTTCTTTACGTAGACTTGGGAACTTTGGTATTTCATTTGATTTCTCTCTTTCTTTCAAATTTTTATTAAATTATTTATCAAGTCCTGTTTATTCTAGCTGTATTATATCTATATATATGTCCCCTTTTCAACATTCCTATTGCTACTACTCCGTTCAGACATAAGTACTACCTTTGACTTTGAATGACTGAATCTGTATTCCACCTGCTTTTTCCAGATTGCATCATCTCCTTCTCTCATCCATGTTACATTCTGCTGCTGAATTAACTTTCCTAAAGCACATATCTAATAATGTTGCAGGTTTCAATAGTAATAGAAATAATAGCAAAGCTTAAGTGCTTATTACATGCTAAGCACTCCTTTCAGTACTTTGCCATTAGCCCTTACACAAATACTGTAACATAGATACTCTTTTTTTTAAAGAGTATTTTTAAAATTTATTTTTGGCTGTGTTGGGTCTTCATAGCCACACTCGGGCTTTCTGTAGTTGTGGTGAGCAGAGACTGCTCTTCATTGCGGTGTGCAGGCTTCTCATTGCAGTGGCTTCTCTTGTTGCAGAGCATGGGCTCTAGGCATGCGGGCTTCAGTAGTTGTGGCACACGGGCTTAGTTGCTCCACTGCATGTGGGATCTTCCCAGACCAGGGCTTGAACTCATGTCTCTTGCACTGGCAGGTGGATTCTTAATCACTGCTGCTGTCAAGGAAGTACCAACATAGGTACTCTTAATATGTCTGCTCTTAATATCTTTCTCCAGAAGAGGAAACTGAAGCACAGAAAAAGTAATATGGCTTTGATCACTCAGTTGGTAAGTGTTAAAGCTGGTATTTGATGATTTTAACCAACACTATGTACTGCCTTAGCTCTAAAACCTGGGGACTTGTCTAAACAGTGATCGTCTGTGAATTTTATTCAATTGACTATTTTTTTTAATTGACTATTTTAATGGAAAAAATTTAGTTTTGTCTCAAACAATGGTATCGGTGATATAATAGATTTTGTGTGCTAACAATATTTTTTCACATATCCATAAAATACATATAAAGCTGTTAAAATAAAAAATGCCATCAATGTACCACTTAAAATCATACTGCATACCATACTTCAGGACATGTCTGCAAAAGAAACTTGAAGTCATTATGATGTTATGCAGATTTTTTTGCCATTCAAATTTATTAATGATACAAGTCCAACTTAAATATGTAACTTTATTTCCCACCTCTACCCTTTATTTTCCCATCAGTAAAAATAAATTAATAAGCGCAGTCCCTCTTCCCTTTATATACCCTGTATGTGGGTTTCTTTTTCGTTTCTTGACTTTTGTCCATGCTGTTTCCTTATATTTAATACTTTATTAAATGCACTTTTGAATATGTCAACATTTTATCCATTTTTTCCACTCATGAAGACTCAACTAGTGGGTTTAATAAATTTCTACAGCTTGATAGGATATTTCTATGTTCTAAGCCAGGGCTTCCCAATAAGCCTCTTCATAGTGATGGAAATGCACCACTGTCCAACACAGTAAGCATTAACCACATGTGGCTAGTGAGCACTTGAGATATGGGTAGTGAGACTGAGGAATTAGATTTTTAGTTTTATTTAATTTTAATTAATTTAAATTTAAATAGCTGCATATGGCTAATGGCTCCTGTACTGGACAGTACAGCTCTAAACTGTCAGTTCATTACATTAATATTGCTGATTGATCAATATATTTAAAAAATCTATAGCAGCATACAACTCTACTGTCTTATTGCTTATAGTGTCCTGAAAGGATTTGCATTTTATAATTTTTGTGTGTTCTAATGCATCTAGCACATTTCTTTGTGTGCAGAAGTACACAATAAATATTTGTTATGTAACTAAATGAATGGATGACCATCTGTTAACTTTGTTTAACTGTGTCAGTATTAGTGATATAAAAAGCTGCTCTACAGTTTAATTTTTTCAAGATAACAAAGGTAAAATAAATGCTTATAATAAACAACTTGCCTTCATCTTTGCAATTGCCTATGTGATTCTTTAAGGTAAAGTGCTTTCATCAGTTCATCCTTATTTGCATGGCATGGCTACAAATGAAAATATCTATTTTGTTAACAATCTCAATTCCAAGGTCAACCAAGCTGCAAAGCCCCAGATTTACAATAGCTCAGTCAACAAACCTGGGCTGTCTTCGCCTAGATTCACCATGGTTCTAATCAGCATTTTGCACATGGGAAGCTCCCCAGGTGGCTCAGACCCCAGTGACACTCATCTCTTTCTAATGCAACTGTCTGCTTCTGCCTCTGCTGGTTTCAGAATAAACGCCTTGTCAAAAAAAGAATTAGATTTTGACAGCTTTTTTCCTATGGTTAATTGAGGTGATAGATATACTTGACATTTATCTAAGTGCAGAATAGAAGATTAAGACGTATTTTTCCCATACTTTCTCTGTTTTAGAGGAGGTCACTTTCTGGGGTCCTTTTAATATGCCTGTGCAATTAATAGTAGTGATAATTCTGCTTTGTAACACAACGTCTTTAAAGTTTTTCCTTCAAATTGACAGATAAACTTTTCTTTCTATAAGGTTTGAATTATTCGAGTCTTCTTCAAATTCACCCTCCAGGTCCTCCCCCCTTCAATCCTGTAAATTAATGGCTGTTGAAAAATACAAAAGCTGGTGTGCAAACCCACTTAGTTCAAATAGGGAAAGAGGGTTGTAGTTGAGAATACCTTCATTATTGTCCCTCAGTTTGTAAGGGCAGTCCCTGGCATTGTTAGGCTGAAAGAAATAATATTTGAAAGATTTTTTTGTGCATATTAAAAGTCCCTTAGGATTTAGTTGCATTTGTTGTTGCTGATAGAAGTGCAGACTATCAGTTTTAAAAATTTTCCACATTTTGTTTTATTTAAAATTTTTTTTATCATGCTAAGGTTATCTCATGTAGATATCTAATAATGTCTTCAGTCTTGAGTCTCATTATCCAATTTAATGTTAGGTATTCATTTATTATAGCTACTATATTAAACATTATAGTATGCTTGTAGTATTTCATTTCATCCTGTAGAACATTTTAAAAAATCCCAGAATATATTAGTACATTTTTGCATATCAATTCATGGAAGGGATTATGAAAGCATAAATGCTTTAGAAACTGTTAATGAAATACTTCATTGTTATAAACATGATAGATGATGTTAATATTTATTGAGAGAGTTAATACAAATAAATGGAAGATTAGAAAATGTACTTAAAAAGGAAAGCAAAAATAACTTTCAACTTAGAAAAGTAAACCATTCTTTTTAAGCTAAACTTTGAGCACAAGGAATAGGCGAAGGAAACTAAAGTAGTAATATTAAAAAAAAAATAAATGTTTGCAATATAAGAGACAAAAGAATTAGCCAAAAAGAATATTAGGTTATGTCAATAAATGCTAGTGGCTTACAAAAACAATCTGGTAGCAAGGGCTTCAAAATGAATGTTAACTCAACTATTTCATCTGATTTTTATATCATTTATTAAATTCATTAAAGAGAATAGCACTATTTAGAAAACTATTTCAATAGCACTATTAAAAACCATAAAACTATTTTAGAAAACTATTAATTATTTCTAAATAGCACTACTTAAAAAATAAGGCTATCAAATTATATTTTTACTGATCGGCAATGCCTGTGTAAAAGGGAGCAGAGTAGGTTAATACTTCTCAAATATATTCAGAATTAAGGCAAGAAAGGAACATAATAACTATAAGAAAAAGAAGAAAAATAAATGAGAGCTTTGTGCCAGGAAAAGAAAATGAATGGTATAGATTCACTAAGTTTTCAGGAGGCAAAGGATTCAGATTTATTTTTATTCTTTTCACATGTCGAGCTATTAAGAATTAATGACTTCCTGTCAGTGTTTAATTTATTCCTGCCAAGGCGCTTAGATAGTAGAAAGTTTGGGCTTAAAGTATCTTCTTTATAGATGTGAAAACAGGGTATCAGTCAAAGTAGAGATTAAATAGATTCCCCATGGAAGAAGTTACTTAAAATGCCAGGCTCTTGCTTGACTCAGGTGGAGACAAAAAGCCCCTAAAACAAGGAAAAGACAACTCAATGGCCTTGCACATGTGCTAAGATAGGGTAGGATCCACCCATTGTCCTAAGATAAGAGTGTGACAGAAGTTTTGTTCATTCAGGTTAACACTCTCAAAGGTCACTGGTCAGGAAATGTGTTCCTTGAGAGAAAATGTATCTGTAAATGAAAATCTGGGGCTTTCCTGAAGGGAAGAGGTCAATAAATAGCCTAAATATACCTCCTTGGAACTCCTAGTACATGAGACCAAGTAAAATGACTCTGAATGGCCCAGGCCAAGACCTAGTGGCAGACCGGGGCAATGAGATCACTGAAATAAAATTTCCTATATGAAAGGAGTAGTATGAGGTGGTTCTTTAGATGGTACACAATGGACCAACTTTTTATCGTTGTTGTGGGAGGGGTGAGGTCTTAGGGGTTATGATAAGGCATGGGGCTGGGGCAGGAAGGTTCTCACACACATAGCTTTGTGACTGTCATGTGGGGAACAGTCAGTATGTGAGCGGTTTTTAAGAGAGGTACTGTATATCTTCAGACTCCATCATGGAGACCCGCTGGGGCTACCTTGGCAGATAAAATAAACATTTACAAGACTGGGTAAAAATAAGCTTCAGCAGTAACACAGTTTTAAAAGTGAGAAACAATGGCAGTGATGGAAGGACCAACTATGAGATCCTTATAAGCCTGATTTCAGAAGAGGGTTAACTTTCATTCCTAGGGTTAAGCCCTTAGTGTCTTTCCAGGGCAATTGAGGAAAAAGTGGGTCGTAGTTGGGAGAAACAGGCTTCCTTCTGATACGGTCTACAGGGGCTCAAATAATGAGTTAGAAAAGTAAAAAGAGATTTAATTATACATGGTACTTCACAGCAGTTCAGATCTAGTGATAGAAGTAACTATTATTCCATAAATTAAACTTAAAAGATAGCCTGTGCTGGCCAAGTATCACCTGTGAATGCCAGCTTCACCGATTCTGAGAAAAATGGTCACAGGCAGTTCCTTTACTCTGGTCCTCCTCTTTGTTTCTCTTCTCACCTGCTTCTTTGCCCAATTTTCCTACCAAACGAGGACTTTCTCTGTATTCCTCTCACTCAAATACCTCATGAGAGAGGATCTAACTTGTTCAGGCAGTCCTTATTCAGTATAGAACTTTTCTATTGAAAATGGTTCTTGGGCTAAGCCGTCTCAGAGCTAGTGTCTTACACGAAAGATGGCTGCCTTTGAGATAGGAACTGATCCTCGGTACGACCTTCTGTACTCAAGCTGTCAGTGTTGAGAAATTGAAGGGTAACTTGATCCTCATGAATTTGTGATTGAGAGATTCAGAAGGGTGATGACATATAGCCCTACCAGCCTAGGCAGAAACTGCCAATTGATGGGAGCTGAAGTCTTCTAGAAACCCTGAGCATTGAGAATATTATGATACTTCTAAACGTGTAATCAAAATATCTTAATCTGTACAATACATATACAAAAGTCCAAAACAGTTCTAGTTTTCTCCATCAAGGATTTTTCCCCCTAAGTTTTTGCTGCTGTTGTTTCTGCCTCTGTGACTTCTACCTTGTAGGAACCCTTGGCAGCTTCTTTGTTCATTGACAAAATACTTCTGAACAAATCTGAACGTGTAGTTGGGTAGGAGGGGACATTGGGCCCAGCTGTGGAGACCTGAAGATGGAAAATTCAGAAGAAGCAAATCATGGACTCATCAATGCTCTGAGCAACTTTGTCCCCGTGGTTAAAGCAGCTTGGGCCTTTGAAAATTCATATTCTAGAGGTCTGATATCAATCCTATTTTTAAAAAAACTAATGGATTCTGTTAGTGAACGGTTCACTAATGGCTCACTAATAGTTCACTTGTACCCATGCAAACCTAACCTTTCATTTTTACATTATTATTTAGCTATATGTTTCTAGTTTATTTTAGGGAGTTATTTGGATAAGAGGACTGGATTAGGTCTAGAAGCCAGTTTCTACTCTCACACTTATTAAATTAACCCAATGACATTGCATGACAGCTAACCTTTGCAGACCAAAAATTACTCTTAAGTGTTTCCTCGTTCTCTTCCTTCTTCCTCCTCCTCTTCCTTCTTTTTGGGAGGTCCCTTAGAAGATGCAAATTAGGGTTTCTATAGGTCTCCCCTGGGCCTACACTTTAATTCTCAGATTCAAAGGGTGCTAACTTAAACTTACTGAACTAGAAAACAAAAGAAGAGAGGATGTGTAATATTGTAGAAAGATTGGAGCTGGGCAGATGTAATCTCAAATGTAAGATCCATTATTCACTATTTATGAAATCTTAGGCAAGTTCTTGTCTTCCTGAGGTCAGAATTTTTATGTGTAAAATGGTGATGACAATGCATACTTCAGAGTGCTGTACTAAAGGAGATGATTTAGATAAACTATCCAGCACAATGTTTGGTGCACAGTCAATTCTCCCTTATTTTTAGCTCCCTTTCCAGATGGACACTCAGGGAGCCATTTTACTGTTTACTCATTAGCATATGGCTTAAGTGGTATTTCTTGTGCTTGGTTAATCATAGGCTAGATCCTGGGAGTTATTCATCATTTTGAACAGCCCGTGGAAGCCTGTTTCTTCTCATGCTATAGCTTTGCTTTGACACTGCAGATATTTGTGTAGAAATAGAAAATAATGACTTTCCCAAGTTAGCCTTTATGCTATGGTTCATATTCATTCATTATTTCATTCTGCTCAGAAATATTTACCAGCATGGTTATTTTGTGTCAGGTTACCTTGGTGACTAAGATGAAGTCCCAGCCCATATGAAAATTGCATTCTAGTAGCCTGAGATGGACAACAAACCAGGAAGCAAATACATAAGACAAGTAATTACAGACCGTGAAAAATGATAAGAAGGAAATTGTATATTCAGTTAAAGTAACTGGCAGCAGAAAGGGTCCAGTTCTGATTGGGGGGTTAGGAAATTTTCTTCCTTTCTTTCTTCCTTCTTTTATTTCTCTCTGGTTTCTCTCTTTTCTTTCTTTCTTTCTTTCTTTCTTTCTTTCTTTCTTTCTTTCTTTCTTTCTTTCTTTCTCTTTCTTTCTTTCTTTCTTTCTTTTTCTCTCTTTGTTTCTTTCTTCCTTTTTCTTTTTCTTCTTGCTTTCCTTTTTCTTTTCTACCTTCATTCTTTCCTTTCATTTACTGAGACAGAGTTTTTTGTTTATTTGTTTGTTTTTTTAAGCTAGCCATGTTAAGAGCCAGGGGAAGAGAACTGCTAGCCATGGGAATAGCAAGTGAAAAGCTTAGAGGCTGAAAAGAACTTGGCACGAATGAGGAGAGTAAAGGAAGCCAGTGCAGCTGTTGTGTGGTGAGATGTGATAGAGGGCTAGAATGATATATTATGAGATAAAAATAATTTGACAGGAGCCATTTTTTCCCCTAAAGAGCAATAGGAACTCCTGGAACCATTTCATACAAAAATGACATGATTCAACTTATGTTTTAAAAGAGAATCGTTTTTGTAGCTATGGAAAATGGCCAATAGTGAGATAAAAATGGAAGCAGGGAGACCAGAGCAAGATTTGCAGTTGTTCAGTTTGGAGATGCTAATGGCTTAACTAGGATAGAGATGGTAGAAATGAGCAAGTTGAGATATAATTAGGAGGAAAAACTGAAATAATATGATGCTAAATTGGATAAAAGGAGTGAGGACACTGAAAGAATAAAGCCAGGCTTATAAGTAAATAAAAAGATGGTATGTCAGTTTCTGAGAGGCTAAAGATTGGAGGGCAAGAGTTTTGGGGGAAGAAGGAGCAAAATTTCTTTTTGAGATGAGATACATTGAAGGAACTTAGCTTAGACCATCTAAGTTGGAGACCTAAAATGGCTAGTTAGACATAGGAATTTAGAATTTAGGCAGTTAGGAATAGGAATTTGGAATTGGGGAAAAATGTTGGATGAAGGTGCAGATTTAGAACTAATCAGCATAAAGATATTTCATACTATGAGATCATCTTGGGGGAAAGAAGAAAAAAGGTGATTCCAGATAGTTTCCTGATGCCATCCAATAACTTCACATGGTCACAGGAGGAATAGCTAACCAAAAAAGACTGAAGAAGAGGGACTGGTGAGGCAGGAGGAAACCTTGGAGTGTGTAGTGATATAGAAGCCAAGAGAAGAGAGATATTCAAGAGGAGGGCTGAGAAACTATCTTTAATGTCACTGAGCCAACATGTAAGAATAAAATGGAGAGATTCAGTTGAATTCTGGGAATGTATAGCTCTTTGTTGACCTTGAAAGGCAGAATCTCAGTCATTTTGGGTAGCTAGAAACCACAGTGAAGGAAGTAGAACTGGAATTGGAATACTAGGACCTGGAGATGGCAGCTGTAAACAACTCATTAAATAAGTTTGAAAAAAAATAAAGTTTTAAAAATTGTACTTACTGTTTATTTAAATGAGCTGAAAATGAGATGATACCTGGAAGAGAATGTGGGGTTAAGAAAATTTGCTTTTTATGTATTTATTTTCTATAAATTTATTTATTTTTATTTATTGGCTGTGGTGGGTCTTCTTTGCTGCATATGGGCTTTCTGTCGTTGAGGTGAGTGGGGGTTACTGTTCATTGCCATGCGCAGGCTTCTCATTGTGTGGGGTTCTCATTGCGGTGGCTTCTCTTCTTGCAAAGCACAGGCTCTAGATGCATGGGCCTTAGTAGTTGCAGAGCATGGGCTCATCATTAGTTGTGGCTCTTGGGCTCTAGAGCGCAGGCTCAATGGTTGTGGCACACGGGCTTAGTTGCTCCACGTCATGTGGGATCTTCCCGGACCAGGGATTGAACCTGTGTCCCCTGCATTGGCAGGCGGATTCTTAACCACTGTGCTACCAGGGAAGCCCCGAAAGTTTGTTTTTTAAATTTGAGTGCTACTGGAACTTATTTGTAGGCTGATTAGGAATAATTAAAAAGAAAGAGAAATTGGTACAGCAGGCGAAGGGAAACCCCTTGAGAAGATGAGAGCAGGTGGAATCTGTAGCTCAAGCTGACTGATGAGGTCATGCCAACTATTCCATTCTAACAGGAAGAATAAAAGATACAGGAGATGGGCATGTAAGGAGGTGGTTTTTGCAGATTTGAAGGTGGGAGAATGAGGGAGTTATCTTTCATGGCTTCTATTTTCTCAATAAAGTATGAGATCATTTACAGAAAATGGAAGAAGAGTGTGTATAGGTTTGTTCAAGGACATTGGAAAAGATGTGGAACATGAGCTGGAACGTAGGAAGGTGGATTGACTTGGGAAATGTAGTAAGACTGAGAGTAATATGGACAATTCAGTTCAGGTTGAAATTTATGAATGGAAAATAAAATATGGCAGTCCATTCGTGAAACATTTTTTGAAGCAATATTCAATTTCTTATACAAAAATAGAGGGAAAGCAAATAATTCCGTTAAACCTGGTCTGAGGTTTGGCGAGGCATGGATGACAGAGAGAGTACAAAACATTTGAGACTATTTTCAGGGAGTGATTACAATAACCAAACATTTATTCTAAACTGGATTAAGAAGGTGTGAAGATGTGAAGTGGGGAAGAATAAACGGAGTCAAGAGAAATTGGTGGGGTTATTCATCATATAGAGGTTAGATGTTGCAGTGAGGGTAAAATTATAAGTGAAATGGAAGAAAAACATATGGTGGTCAGCAAATGGAACGCTAAAATGGAGATTTCTAATGTAAAGTGGTTATTGATGTTGAAAAGTCCAGGGTGTGACCATATGAGTAGGTGGCTGAGGTGGGGGAAAGAAAATGATGGTTAAAGATGAGGAAGTCAAGGAACTGAGACTGGAGTTGTTAGGTGGATCATCCACATGGATAATGATGTCACCCAGAATAAAGCCAAGCATCGAGACTGAAGGAAGATGTGGGATGGAAATGCAGTGAAACAGAAGCTAAAATCTTCAACCAGTAAATAGAGGGTTAGAAGTCACCTGGAGTTGAAAGTGAGCAAGAAACCTGAAAACTCTATTCTCTAGTCATTTTATATTTTGATTTCAGCATTACGATAGCCACTATCCTTTAAATATAATTGGCTACAAACACAGGCTTTTACTAATCTATCCCCAATACATTTATGTGCTTACATATTTGTATCCCATTGTAGAGACTAGATGTAGCCACCATAATTCCCATTATATTTTAAATTAATTTTTTCATGGGACTGCATTGCAATTTTTTTTGTAGGCTGTCATTGCTACACTTAGTCCATGGGATGATATTGGTACGTGAATTTTTCTTTTTATTTTCTCCCACCTGTAGTACTGCCTTGAGGTAAGCCTTATCATAATCCTTCTTTCCCATAGTGTTCTTCCAAGTTTGGCTTCCTAATTAACGCTTTCCTACTTATTTTAGCATAGTACTTGTCCTTTTTTTTTTTTTTTTTTTTTCCGCTGAAGGCAGAGGCAGTTGTATTATTAGACTTCCTCTTTTACCAGTCCTATTTTAGGCTCCAACAATTCCCATTACTTCTTTTTTTTTTTAATAAATTTATTTATTTATTTATTTATTTATTTATTTTATTGGCTGTGTTGGATCTTTTTTGCTGTGCACGGGCTTTCTTTTAGTTGCAGTGAGTGGGGGCTACTCTTTGTTGTGGTGTGCAGGCTCCTTATTGCTGTGGCTTCTCTTGTTGTGGAGCACAGGCTCTAGGCACATGGGCTTCAGTAGTTGCAGCACATGGGCTCAATAGTTGTGGCTCATGGGCTCTAAAGCGCAGACTCAATAGTTGTGGTGCACAGGCTTAGTTGCTCCACGGCATGTGGGATCTTCCTGGAGCAGAGATCAAACCCATGTCCCCTGCATTGGCAGGCGGATTCTTAACCACTGCGCCACCTAGGAAGCCCTCCCATTACTTCTTTACTGATTAGTTTTTCCCATATAAAACTGATTGAATCACATACATAGAAACACATATAAACTGTTAGTGACTAAGAGGAAAGTGTGGTCTGTTTAATAGCTATGTGTTTTAAAATGTAACTCTTCTCATCATTTTTGGTGCTAGGCCAATTATGTTAATTAGAGTATACTGAGCAAAGTACATATTTCCAGTCTCTGCACATATATTATTCAATTTGATGAAGCTTCAATATGTAAAAGCTTTTTGCAAAATGTGATGTCAAAATGTTACAGATTTTGGTCAGAATCTTGGCAGATTGAGTCAATTAAAAAGGTCAAGATAATGGTCCCTTATTTTACAGGAAGTGTAAATGTACAGAATTTATTATCTAATTAAATGCAAGTCTGTAATTCAGTATTAGGGTAGAGAATATAAATGCATCCAAATCAGGAAGTGGAAAAAGTTGGTTTTTTAATAGTATCAGATATAAGATTGGCTGTCCATTTCATTGTCATCTTATTTATTTTCCTTTGTTGTTCTGGAAAACCTTCTTGTTCCTGTGTAGACATAAACGTTTTCTAGTTAGCCGAGTGGCCTTCATCACTAATTTTTGGTTGGTTAAAAATCTGCTGAATTTAGACTGTCTTGTTTAGCCATGGAAGGAGTCCCCCATGGAGGGTGTATACTCTATTTTTAGGATTATTTCTTCCCTCCAAATAATAGTATTGGTTGATTCATCCATTTAACAAATGTGTAGTCTCCCTTGCACTGTTCTAGGAAACGAGCAGATATCAGTGAACCAAATAAACAAAAGCAAGCTAAGAAACCCTGTCCTCGTCAGTATGCATTCTAGTGAAAGGAGATAGATAATAAAATAAATAAGTTATATGGGTATATTAGATGGCAATTAGCGTTCAACAGGAAAAAAAGAAAGCACCCAATAGGACTAGGAATATTAGGGTAAGGTAAAATTTAAATTAGGGTGCTCAGGAAGGCCTCGCTGAGAAGGGAGCATTTGATTAAAAACTACATGGACATGAGAAAATGAGGACTATGTATATCGGAAGGAGTATTGATCCAGGAAGTGGGAATAGCAAGTGTAAAGGTCTGGAGCGGGAACTTCTGTCTGACTGCAGAAGAGCTCAAGAGCCAGGGTGGCTGGAAGGGTGCAGGGGAGGATGAGAGTGGAAGGAAATGCCAGATCATGGAGGGACTTACAAACCAGTAGAAGCACTTTTTTTCCTCCAATTGAGACTAGAAATTCGTGAGCAGAGAAATGAAATCATTTGACAGATATTTTAAAACAAACACTCTGTGTTGAGAATAGACTGTATGGAGAGCATGGGTAAAAGCAGGGAAAAGAGTTAGCATATATTGAAATAATCTAGGTAGGAGATTATAGTGATTTGTTGTTGCGGGCAAAGGTGGTGAGGAGTAGTTGCATCTCAGATGCATTTTAAAGACAGAACTGGGACTTCCCTGGAGGTCCAGTGGTTAAGACTCCACGCTTCCCCTGCAGTGGGCACGAGTTCGTCCTCTCCTCAGGGAACTAAGATTGTGCATGTGGCGCGGCCAAAAAAAAGACAGAACAACTGTAGAAATCTATTACAAAAGTATGCGTTGGGGTGCATGACAGTGAAAGGAGACTGAAAATCCTGTATTTTTTTTCCTTTATTAACCTGAAGAAACTTTGTTTTATCTAATCTGGGGAAGTGTTCTATAACAGTACTAACTGGTTTCTGTCTATTGGAAAGAAACTATGCTTGTAAAATTCCTTTCTTCCGAGGAAATCACCAGAATAGCTTGTGTCAATATGCAAATATAAAATAAGTCCCCCCTCAGTGTTCTGGGGAAAGAGTGTAAAAACAATCTGTCTGAATCAGAGAACAGGCTCATCTCTGAAGGTGGATAGGATTTTAAAGTCTCTCCCGCTCCCGCATGGATATAAGAACAGAGCTTAAATGTGGGGGCAGGAAATCTGTGTGCATGTGGAGGATGGAGTGGTACATTTGGATAAATATAAGTTCAGAATTTTTACAACGTGTCTGATGTATTTGGCTGAAGCCAAATGAGGCTGGCAAATAGGAATGAAGAAAAAAAGGATCGTACAGCAAACTTACTTACATGTAGTGTGTTTGGACCAATGATGAGGAGGAAACATCGGGACATGAGATTTTGAAGGTAAAAGTTTTATCCAAGTCCAGGAAGTGGCTAGTGCTAGAACATTCCATGGTGCAGAGGCCCTAACCTGCCACTGTGGCATGTGTTGGAAGAAAATGAATACCCCCTCCCCCACGAATAAGGAACAAAAGAGCTGGTCATGAAGCACTGTGACACTTCATTAAGCTGTGGACTGAATGTCACACCTAATGAGTGGTCTCCTCAGAGGGACATACCAGCTAAGAATATTTGATGACATAAAAACATAATAAGAGAATTAATAAGTAAATTAAGCAGACATTTCTTAATGTCACTTTACTTCTCTGGTTAAAAGTTGCATATTTTAAAGTTACATTAATTCTGTTAGGATGTGGAGGTACTGCTTATTTCATGAAGTATTAATTAAGGAGTTCTTGAGCAACCTAAAATAATTAGTGCAGCAATATGTTGGTTTTTTTTTTTTATATCATAGATTATTTTTAAGGTCTAGGAAAATGTAGGTTTCTGCATCTGCATTTTAATGATTTGTGCATGATAGTATACTGAGAAAATCTGACTATAAATGCATTAACAGCAGCATTAATAACATTATTTTGTTATTTTATAGTCTTCCTAAAATGTAAGACTTAAAGAAAAATTAATCAATGCTTATTTAAGAGTAAGTTTTGCATGACGATTAAGAATTTGGGTCCAAGAATCAGACTGCTCTGTGTTCATTTCCAGCTATCATCTTCTAGCTTTGTGATTGGGACAAATTATTTTTCTAATTATGATTTTTAGATTTTGGCACTGCTGAATTATAATATTCACTCATTTATGCATGCAATAAATATTGAGAACCTACTTGGTGCCACACAGTGTGCTCGGCACTGGGGATATAGCTGTGATTCAAAAGCACATAAAACTTGCACTCATCGATGTTACAGTTGAAGGGGAGCAGAATAGGCCACCCCAAAATGTGCCACTTTGGCATGTGAATTGTTTTCAGCTGAAGACAATCAAGGCCCCAAAAACCCAGGAGGAGCTCTTTACTTCCCCCTTAACTTCTGTAAAAAATTTAGAAAGAGGGCCTGGTCCAAGAAGAGAGCAATCACCCAAGATAACCACAAAGAGTGTGGGCTAGGTGTGGTGAGCTATAGGCAGCTCAGCAGGGTCTGTTTATTTACATTCTTCTCTGTGTCCCATATGGATACTAAGTGAGGAAATTGGGGGTGGGAGTGGGGGGATGGATTGGGAGATTGGGGTTGACACATATATGCTAATATGTGTAAAAGAGATAACTAATAAAAATAAATTCCTCTCTGTGTCCCATGGTCTCTGCATGGCATGACAAATGTTTGCTTAGTAAACATTTGTTTTTCCCATCTTCCTGTGAATTATCTTCCTTCCTCTTGAAGCCACAGACACCCATCTCCTTCTTCTCAGCTCAGGGTGGCATTTAGGCCTCAATGTTCTGACTCACTTGAAGACTTTCACATGTATTTGCAGCTCCCGTATGTACGAAATTAAATTTTTCTGCTGTTAATCTGTCTTATGTCAATTAAATTATTGGGCCAGCCAAAAGAACCTAGAAGAGTAGAGTAAAAAATTTTCTCCCTTATACAGTATAGGGCATAACATATTTAAAATATTGAAAAAGCAAATGCAAAACTGAAAAGTGAAATAAACAGCTTTTAAAGGTTCATAAAAGAGGTCAAATCTAAGCTAGCATAGCTTTTTTTTTTTTTTAACCTCGTTATTGGAAAATAATTGCTTTACACTCTTGTGCCAGCTTTTGAGGTATCAGCTGTATTTATACATATATTCCCATATCCCCTCCCTCCCGTGACTCCCTCCCACTCTCCTTGTCCTGGCCCTCTAAGTCATCACCCATCATCGAGTTGATCTCGCTTTGTTATACAGCAACTTCCCACTAGCTATTTTACAGTTTGTACTGTATATATGTCTATGCTACTCTCGCACTTCATCCCAACTTCCCCTTCTCCCCCCACCCCCCGAACCTGGTGTCCTCCAGTCCATTCTCTGCATCTGCATCCTTATTCTTGCCAGGTCACTGGGTTCATCAGTACCATTTTTTTTTCTTTTTTAGATTCTGTATATATATAAGTTAGCATACAGTATTTGTTTTTCTCTTTCTGGTTTACTTCACTCTATATGACAGACTAGGTCTATCCACCTCATTACATACAGCTCCATTTCATTCCTTTTTTTGGCTGACTAATATTTCATTGTATACATGTGCCACATCTTCTTTATCCATTCATCTGTTGATGGGCATCAAGGTTGCTTCCATGTCCTAGCTATTGTAAATAGTGCTGCAATAAACATTATGGTACATGTTTCTTTTGGGATTATGGTTTTCTCCGGGTATGTGCCCAGTAGTGGGATTACTGGGTCATATGGTAGTTCTATTTTTAGTTTTTTTAAGGAACCTCCAAACTGTTTTCCACAGTGGCTGTGCCAACTTACATTCCCACCAACAGCGCAGGAGAGTTCCCTTTTCTCCACAAGCTCTCCAGCATTTATTGTTTCTAGATGTTTTGATGATGGCCATTCTGACCAGTGTGAGGTGATACTTCATTGTGGCTTTGACCTGCATTTTTCTAATGATTAGTGATGTTGAGCATCTTTTCATGTGTTTGTTGACCATCTGCATGTCTTCTTTGGAGAAATGTCTATATAGGTCTTCCACTCATTTGTGGACTGGGTTATTTGCTTTTTTGGTATGAAGCTGCATGAGCTGCTTGTATATTTTGGAGATTAATCCTTTGTCCATTGCTTCATTGGCAAGTATTTTCTCCCATTCTGAGGGTTGTCTTCTTGTCTTGTTTATGGTTTCTTTCACTGTGCAAAAGCATTTAAGTTTCGTTAGGTCCCATTTGTTTATTCTTGATTTTATTTCCATGATTCTAGGAGGCGGGTCAAAAAGGATCTTGCTTTGACGTATGTCATAGAGTGTTCTGCCTATGTTTTCCTCTGGGAGTTTTATAGTGTCTGGCCTTACATGTAGGTTTTTAATCCATTTTGAGTTTATTTTTCTGTATGGTGTTAGGAAGTGTTCTAATTTCATTCTTTGACATGTTGCTGTCCTATTTTCCCAGCATCACTTATTAAAGAGGCTGTCTTTTTTCCATTGTGTATTCTTGCCTCCTTTGTCAAAGATAAGGTGTCCATATGTGCTTGGGTTTACCTCTGAGTTCTCTATTCTATTCCATTGATCTTCCTTTCTGTTTTTGTGCCAGTACCATACTGTCTTGATCACTATGGCCTTGTAGTATAGTTTGAAGTCAGGAAGCCTAATTCCACCAACTCCATCTTTCCTTCTCGAGACTGCTTTGGCTATTTGAGCTCTTTTGTGTTTCCATACAAATCATAAGATTTCTTGTTCTAGTTCTGTGAAAAATGCCATTGGTAATTTGACAGGGATTGCGTTGAATCTGTAAATTGCTTTGGGTAGTACAGTCATTTTCACTATGTTCATTCTTCCAGTCCAAGAGCATGGTATGTCTCTCCATCTATTTGTATCGTCTGTGATTTTTTTCATCAGTGTCTTATAGTTTTCTGCATGCAGGTCTTTTGCCTCCTTAGGCAGGTTTATTCCTAGGTATTTTATTCTTTTTGTTGCAGTGGTGAATGGGAGAGTTTCCTTAATTTCTCTTTCTGTTCTTCCATTGTTAGTGTATAGGAATGCAAGAGATTTCTGTGCATTAATTTTGTATCCTGCTACCTTACTAAATTCATCAATTAGTGCTAGCAGTTTTCTGTTAGAGTCTTTAGGGTTTTCCATATATAATATCATGTCATCTGCAAAGAGTGACAATTTTACTTCTTCTTTTCCAATTTGGAATCCATTAATTTCATTTTCTTCTCTGATTGCTGTGGCTAAAACTTCCAAAACTATGTTGAATAATAGTGGTGAGAGTGGGCACCCTTGTCTTGTTCCTGTTCTTAGAGGGAATGCTTTCAGTTTTTCACCATTTAGAACGATGTTGGCTTTTGGTTTCTTGTATATGGCTTTTATTATATTGAGATAATTTCCTTCTATGCCCATTTTCTGGAGAATTTTCATCATAAATGGAAGTTGAATTTTGTCAAAAACTTTTTCCTCATCTATTAAGAAGATCATATGGTTTTTATCCTTCAATTTGTTGATATGATATATCACATTGATTGATTTGCATATATTGAAGAATCCTTGCATCCCATGGTAAACCCCACTTGATCATGTTGTGTGATCTTTTTAATGTGCTGTTGGATTCTGTCAGCTAGTAGTTTGTTGAGGATTTTTGCATCTATATTCATCAGTAATATTGGCCTGTAATTTTCTTTTTTGGTGACATCTTTGCCTGGCTTTGGTATCAGGGTGATGGTGGCCTCGTAGAATGAGTTTGGGAGTGTTCCTCCTTCTGCTGTATTTTGGAAGAGTCTGAGAAGGATAGGTGTTAGCTCTTCTCTAAATGTTTGATAGAATTTGCCTGTGAATCCATCTGGCCCTGGGCTTTTGTTTGTTGGGAGAGTTTTAATCACAGTCTCAATTTCTGTACTTGTGATTGGTCAGTTCATATTTTCTATTTCTTCCTGGCTCAGTCTTGGAAGATCATATTTTTCTAAGAATGTATCCATTTCTTCCATGTTAGCCAATGTATTGGCATATAGTTGCTTGTAGTAGTCTCTCATGATCTTTTGTATTTCTGTGGTGTCCGTTGTTACTTCTCCTTTTTCATTTCTAATTCTGTTGATTTCCATCTTCTCCCTTTTTTTCCTGAGAAGTCTGGCTAATGGTTTATCAACTTTGTTTTTCTTCTAAAAGAACTAGCTTTTTGTTTCATTGATCTTTACTATTGTTTCCTTCATTTCTTTTTCATTTATTTCTGATCTGATCTTTATGATTTCTTTCTTCCTGCTCACTTTGGTGTTTCTTTGTTCTTCTTTCTCTACTTGTTTTAGGTGTAAGATTAGTTTGTTTATTTGAGATTTTTCTTGCTTCTTGAGGTAGGACTGTATTGCTATAAACTTCCCTCTTAGAACTGCTTTTGCTGCATCCCATAGGTTTTTGGTCATTGTGTTTTCATTATCATTTGTTTCTAGATATTTTTGATTTCCTCTTTGATTTCTTTAGTGATTTCTTGGTTGTTTAATAGCATATTGTTTAGCCTCCATGTGTTTGTATTTTTTATAGTTTTGTTCTTGTAATTGATATCTAGTCTCATGGTGTTGTGGTCAGAGAAGATGCCTGATATGATTTCAATTTTCTTGAATTTACCAAGGCTTGATTTGTGACCCAAGATGTGATCTATTCTGGAAAATGTTCCGTGTGCACTTGAGAAGAAAGTGATTTTGTAGTTTTTGGATGGAATGTCCTATAAATATCAATTAAGTCGAGATGGTCTAATGTGTCATTTAAAGCTTTTGTATCCTTTTTTATTTTCTGTTTGGATGATCTGTCCATTGATGTTAGTGGGGTGTTCAAGTCTCCTACTATTATTGTGTTACTGTCAATTTCCCCTTTCATTTGCCTTATGTATTGAGGTGCTCCTATGTTGGGTGCATAGATATTTACATTTGTTATATTCTTCTTGTATGGATCCCTTTATCATTATGGAGTGTCCTTCCTTGTCTCTTGTAATAGTCTCTTTTAAAGTCTAATTTGTCTGATATGAGTATTGCTACTCCAGCTTCCTTTTGACTTTCATTTGCATGGAATATCTTTTTCCATCCCTTTACTTTCACTCTATAGTGTCCCTTGGTCTGAAGTGGGTTTCTTGTAGGCAGCATATAGAAGGGTCTTGTTTTTGTATCCATTCAGCCACTCTGTGTCTTTTGGTTGGAGCATTTAATCCATTTACATTTAAGGTGATTATTGACATGTGTGTTCCAATGACCATTTTCTTAATTGTTTGGGGTTTGTTTTTGTAGGTCTTTTCCTTCTCTTGTGTTTCCTACTTAGAAAAGTTCCTTTAGCACTTGTTGTAAGGCTGGTTTGGTGGTGCTGAATTCTCTTAACTTTTGCTTGTCTGGAAAGCTTTTGATTTCTCTGTTGAATCTGAATGAGATTCTTGCTGGGTAATGGATTCTTGGCTGTAGTTTTTCTCTTTCAGGACTTTCAGTATATCCTGCCATTCCCTTCTGGCCTGCAGAGTTTCTGCAGAAAGATCAGCTGTTATCCTTATGGGTTTTCCCTTATATGTTATTTGTTGCTTTTCTCTTGCTGCTTTTCATATTTTTTCTTTGTGTTTAATTGTCATTAGTTTGATTAATATGTGTCTTGGTGTATTTCTCCTTGGGTTTATTCTGTATGGGACTCTCTGCGCTTCTTGGACTTGATTAATTATTTCCTTTCCCATGTTGGGGAAGTTTTCCACTATAACCTCTTCAAATATTTTCTCAGGCCCTTTCTTTTTTTCTTCTTCTTCTGGGATGCCTGTGATTTGAATGTTGGAGTGCTTAATATTGTCACCAGTGTCTCTGATACTGTCTTCCATTTTTTTAAAATCTTTTTTCTCTTCCTGCTCTTTACCCCATTCTATCTTCCAACTCACTTATTTGTTCTTCTGCCTCAGTTATTCTGCTGTTTATCCCATCTAGAGTATTTTTAATTTTGGTTATTTTGTTGTCCATTACTGTTTGTTTGCTCTTTCATTCTCCTGAGTCCTTATTAACTGTTTCTTGTATTTTATGTATTTTGTTATTGAGATTTTTGGATCATCTTTACTGTCATTACTCTCAATTCTTTTTCAGGCAATTTTACTATTTCCTCTTCATTTATTTGGTCTTGTGGATTTTTTCCCTGCTCCTTTGCCTGTATGGTGTTTCTTTGTTTTCTTATTTTGTCTAATTTATAGGATTTGCTGTCTCCTTTCCCTATGCTGCCTAGTAGTAATTCTTCTTGTTTCTGCCCTCTGCCCCCTGTGGTGGGATTTGTCCAGTGTCTTGAGTAGTCTTCCTGGTGGGGGTGTCTGGTGTCTGCTTTCTGGTGTGTGGCTCTGTCTTTTCTCTCTGATGAACAGAGCGGGTCAGGTGGTGTGTTTTAGGGTATCTGTAAGGTTAATATGGCTTTCTGTGGTCTGTGTGCTGATGGGTGAGTTTGTGTTCCTGTCTTGTTTGTAGTTTGGTGTGAGGTGTTTAGCATTGGCAGTTGCAGACAGTCAGATGAATTGGAGTCTTAGACTCTGATACAGGGCTCTGTGAGAGTTTCTGCAGTTAATCTTCCCTGTGTCTGAGGACTCCCTAGTAGTTTAGCATCCTCGATTCAGAGCTGCCTCCCAGAGCCTCCTACTTGACTTCTGATGGAGTAGTCCAGACTTCATAGGTTGCTTGTCCCAGCAATAAAAGGGTTTAAAGAAGACTGGTCAAGCCCCAGACTAATGGCAGAGTGTTGAGTCAAACAAATACTAAGTCAAGGAAACACATACATGTATAAGACACACAAATACTGAATCCAGTAGAACATAAGGCACTAGAGAGACCTGACAGAAGAACCACAGTATGCCATCAGACAATCAAAGAGAAAACCAACAGAAATTCAAAACCAAAAAGAAAAAAAAAAAAAGAACACACGCTAACCACACACACAAACACAAATCCAGGGAGATTTTGAAAGCCAGGATCAAATATAATAAAGACCGAGAGTACCACCAGACAGACTGAAGATTCTCAGAATGAAATCAGACAATTATACTTAGAACTAAGAAAAAGACAAAACCTAATAATAACAACCAAAGCAGTGTATCATCTGGAGAATAAAGCAAGGAAACAGAGCCAAGCTATAATATTGCTTATAAATATATTAAGATAAAATAAACTAAAAAAGGATAGAAGAAAGGGCAACAGAAGAGCGTAGTGTGACTGGAAATATGAAAAGAAAAAGAAAGAAATAGATGTGTATAAAAGACAGAGATGAAAAGGAGGTAGGAGTGGTATATTCAGCACTACAAAAAACTTAGCTAGAAATAGAAATATACAAAAAGGCTAAAAATAAAAAAAGAATAAAAAATAGAGTAAAAAAATATTATAAAATGTGTAGATCCCTTAGGACTAAGATTGTAATTAATGAAAAAACAAACAAACAAACAAACAAACAAAAAACCAGACTAGAACTGACCCCAGAATGGACCAGATCAATAGAATTAATAATATTTCTGTTTCCTTGGGGTCTCAGCTGTAAGTGTCCTTCTACCTGCCTTGGGTTTTTTGTATTTCTCTGTGACCAGCAGAACTTGCTTTATCGTTCGTCTGTAAGCACCAGTGTATGGGGAGAGAGAGGGTACAATAGTGTCTCCTTCCCCTAGGAGTGAGTGAGCAGTGGCGCCCTGCCTGGGTCACAGTGGCTCAGTTGGCCTTGGCAGTGCCTGTTGCGGAGGAACTCCAGCAGCTCAGGTATAAACAGAATGTCTCCAGAGCTGGGCCACTCTGCAGGCTTTTGGCTCTCAGCTGAAGGCACTCTAGGCCAGCCCCACCTGGGGACCTTTGTTATCCCTGAGTGTGTTAGCCAGGCCCAAAGGGGTCCTTCCTTTGTCCGTCGCAGGCACCATGAGAGAAACTACACCCACGGCTCCTCCCCCCTGCTTGTGAGTCAGCAGTATCGAGCCATCACCATGGCCACCCTGCTTTCTGCAGTAAGCACTCTCTGTTGTGGATTTCTTCCCTCCTGTCCTCTCAGTCCATCTCCCCACTGCCCGTGATGTTTCTCACCCTGAACCAGTTCTCCGGTTCCCATATTCCAGTTCCCAGATCCCCTGTTCAGCTGTGAACCAATGTCTCAGTCTGGACACGCTGAGCTGTGGTGCAGACCCTCTGTGTGTTTCTCCCTCTTTCCCACCTGCCACAGCTCAGCTGCTTCACCCTCTTTGAACAGTCCCAAATGCCTCTATTCTGACCCAGGGAAATTCCCTGTTGGAGAAGGGGTTTCCCCATCAGATAAGGAATGTTTCCCCAAATTTGGCAATCTCCCCTCTGTTTCAGATCCCCCACCCCAGGGTGTGGGACCTGTCCCTTTCCTTTCTTCTCTTCCTCTTTCTCCTTTTTTTTCCCCCTCTGTCCTACCCAGTTATGTCAGGATCTTTGCAGTCCTTTCTGGTGTCAGAGGTCATTTGCTGGTGTTCAGCTGGTTCTCTTTGGAAATTATTGTGTCTTTTGGTGGATTCCTGATGCATCTGTGGAGAGGGATGCATTCCACATCCTTCTACTTCACTGCCATCTTTCCTAGAATAGCTTTTTATTGTTGTTCCTAAAAACTATATTCAAGATTAAGCAATCTATAGATTCAGTGCAATCCCTATACCAATGGTATTTTTCACAGAACTAGAATAAATAATTCTAAAGTTTATATGGAAACACAAAGGCCCTGAATAGCCAACACAACCTTGAGAAGGTTGGAGGTATCACACTCCCTGATTTCAAACTATACTACAAAGCTACTGCAACTAAAACAGTATAGTACTGGCACAAAAAGCAGATACATAGATCAATGGAACTGAATAGAGAGTCCAAAAATGAATGCACACTTATATGAGCAATTAATCTATAACAAATGAGGCAAGAATATACAATAGGGAAAAAGCCTCTTCAATAAGTCCTGTTGTGAAAACTGGATAGCTACATGTAAAAGAATAAAATTGGACTACTTTCTCATATCATACATGAAAAGTTCAAAACAGACTAAAGTCTTAAATGTAAGACCTGAAACCGTAGAACTTCTGGAAGAAAACAAACAGTATGCTCTTTGACATTGGTATTAATAATATGGGGTGGGGGGAGCAGCGTATGTCTTCCCAGGCAAGGGAAATAAAAGCAAAAATAAACAAATCGGACCTAATCAAACTAAAAAGCTTTTGCACAGTGCAGGAAACCATCAACAAAACAAAGAGGCTATCTACTGAATAAGAGAAGATATTTGCAAATGATATATCCAATACAGGGTTAATATCCCAGATAGACAAAGATCTCATACAACTCAGCATTGGAAACCAAACAACCTGATTAAAAAATGAGCAGAGGATCTGAATAGACATTTTTACAAAGAAGACAGACAGATGACCAGCAGGCATGTGAAAAGGTGCTCAACATAACTAATCATCAGGGAAATGCAAATCAAAACCACAATGAGATACCACCTCACACCTGTCAGAATGACTATCAAATCAACAACAACAAGCAATAAAATAAAAAACAAACAACAAGTGTTGGCAAGGACATGGAGAAAAGAGAACACTTGTGCACTGTTGGTAGGAATGTAAATTGGTGCAGACACTATGGAAAACAGTAAGGAGATTTCTTGACATATTAAAAATAGAACTACCATACAATTCACTCCTGGGTATTTATCTGAAGAAAACACTAATTCAAAAAGTTATACATATCCCTATATTCATGGGAGCATTATTGTTTACAATAGCCAAGATATGGAAGTAACCTAAGTGCCCACCAATAGATGAACAAAGACACATACACACACATGCACAATGAAATATTTCTCAACCATTAAAAAGAATGAAATCTTGCCATTTTATGACAACATGGATGGACCTAGAGGGTATAATGCCAACTAAAGTAAGTCAGGTAGAAAAAGACAATTGTTGTATGATCTCACTTATATGTGGAATCTAAAAAATAAGACTAAGAAACATAACAAAACAGGAACAGAGCCATAGGTACAGAGAATAAACAGGTGGTTGCCAGAGGGGAGGGATGTGGTTGGGGAGGAGAGAAATAAGGGAGGTTAAAAGGTGCAAACTTCCAGTTGCAAAATAAGTGAGTCAAAGGTATGAAATGTACAGTGTGGGGAATATGGTCAGTAATTATGTAGTATCTTTTTATAGTGACAAATTGTAACTAGACTTATTGTGGTGATCATTTTGAAATGTATAGAAATATCAAATCAGTATGTTATGTAATAGGAACTCACATAGTGTTGTAGGTCAATTATACTTTTAAAAAAACGAAAAAAAAAAAACAAGCAAGCAAACTTATAGAGAAAGAAGTCAGGTTTCTGGTTACCAAAGGCAGGAGGTGGGGAGAGGGGAAATTTGATGAAGACAGTCAAAAAGTACAAACTTACACTTTTAAGATAAATAAGTACTGGGGATGTAATGTACAACATAGTACATATAATTAACATTGCTGTATGTTATATATGAAAGTTGTTAAGACAGTAAATCCTAAGAGTTCTCTTCACAAGGAAAAAATTCTTTTCCTATTTCTTTAATTTTGTATCTGTATGGATGATGAATTTTCACTAAACTCATTGTGGTAATTATTTCATGATGTTTGCAAGTCAAATCATTATACTGTACACGTTAAACTTATACAGTGCTATATGTCAATTATATCTCAATAAAACTGAAAGAAAAAAAAGATAAGATTGTGTGGATATGTGGAAATATCCTGGTGAAGAAGGGGGAAAAAGAGTATTCTAGGCTGAGGGAATAGCAGGGGCCAAGAACCAGAGGCAAGATTTGTTCAAGGAACTAATAAGTCCATCATCATTGAAAATAAAGGGGGAATTCTATTGATGAGGTTGTAGTAGAAAAGAATGAGATTGTATAAAGTGTTGTAAGCCATGCTAGAGAGCTACAGCTTCACCCTAAGAGCCATGGGAAGTCATTGTATATGATTTACAGTAAGAGCAATATCATTTATGCATTTAAAAAAAGATTACTCCGGAATTAGATGATGAGAGTGGAGGAGGCAACTGAGAATGGTTGCACTGGGAACGGTGAGGAGACTGTTGCAGCAGTTCATTCAAGAGATGATGGTGGCTTGGTGATAGTTTGAATGAGGAAAATGGATAGAACAAAAAATCTTTTAGAATATAAAACCAAATGAAGTTGTTATTATTTGGATGTGAGAAGGTGTAACAAGGAGTGAAGAGCCAAGAAAAAGTGCCAGATTTCTGGGTGGATCACCTGAAAAGATTGAAGTGCTTATTATAAACTATATTAGTATATATAATTATATATAAAGATTGGGGTTATTATTATAATATTATTATAATCTAAATAAAAGATTATATTCATAGAAATAAGAAATATAGAAATGGTCGGGTAGAGGAGGGCAGACCAGAGCAATAGAAGACAATGCCTGTTGATTCAAACTGTGAATTGTGAAAGTATTAATGCCAAATGGGCAGTTGGATAAGTGTTTAAGAATTCAGGAGATAATTTGAGACTGAAGATAGCTGTTTTGGTTACACCTCAAAATAGTAATTAAAGCCCAATGGAAGGAATGAGGTATCTCCAGGGATAGAGTGGGAAGAGAAGGAGGCTTAGAAGAAATCTTGAGAAATTCATTGAGAGGAAAGAAAAAAGAAAAATAAGAGGGAATAGTCAGAGAAATAGAGAAAAAAATAAGAGAATGTGGGGACATGAAAGTTTAGGGAAGAGAGAGTTACACCAAGGAGGAAGCAACCAGCAGTTCAAATTCTTCCAAAAAGTTAGGCAAGGTTAGAACAAACACATATCAATCGAATTTTGGAGAAGGTAAGACATTATGACTTTTATGAAAGCAGTATTAGTGGATTTGTGAAAATTGAAACCAGATTGAAATGGGCTTGAAGCTAAAAATGGTGTGAAGAAATGCAGAAAAGTGCAGTCAACAAATTGCATCTGTTTGGATGGAGCGATAAGAGAATACTAGCTGGATTAGTGGGTCAAAGAAATATGCTTTTGTTTTATTTATTTTTTTAAGATGGGGCACTATAAGCATTTTTTTTTCTGGCTGTGCTGCACAGCATGCAGGATTTTAGTTCCCTGACCAGGGATTGAACCCATGGCCCCCTGCATTGTAAGCACGGAGTCTCAACCACTGGACCATCAGGGAAGTGCCTATGAGCTTTCTTTTTCTTTTTTTTTTTAAGCTCTTTATTGGAATTTAATTGCTTTACACTATTTTGCCAGTTTTTGCCGTACAATAAAGTGAATCAGATGTATTTATACATATATCCCCATATCCCCTTGCTCCCGTGACTCCTTCCCACCCTCCCTATCCCAGTCCTTTAAGTAATCACCCATCATCGAGTTGATCTCCCTGTGTTATGCAGCAGCTTCCCACTAGCTATCTATTTTACATTTAGTAGTGTATATATGTCAGTGTTACTCTCTCACTTCAGATAAAATGGAGGTTAAAAATACAGTTGTGTTACCATTAAGAGGTAGATAATTAATAGTACAAGGTTCAGAGATGAGAGAAAGACTGCAATCTACAGAATAATGAGAGGACTAGCCTTGGAAAGGATAAAGGGCATGCTTTCCTTTGTATTAGAGAAAAGGAAAAATGAATTTAGCTGTGCATTGGATTATGTCTTGTGGTAAGAGTTGGAAGAAATTTCTCACATTTCTGCAGACAATATGAGGGAAGATGCAGGGTTTTAGTTTCAAGTAGATTAGAGAAGGTTAAAAGTAGTCATGGAGAATGGGGAAGAAAGTAGCTTAGGTAAACTTACTAAGAGAAAATTTTCAAAGCCCAATTGATGAATATTAATTTTTATATTAATCTGTATAAAAGATATTCCTCCACCTGGATTATAAGCATGGAGAATGTACATAGTAGATTCACCTGGCATTAGGGATTTGGTATTTATATGTGGACAAAGGAATTTTAGGAATGGAAAGAATGTAGTGCATAATATGGATCATAATCAAAATAGATGGGAGGGATACAGGTAGTGATACTGATAGACAAATGCATATAGACAGGAGAGATAGATGCAGTGATAGAAAAGACAATGGTTTGATGGACTCAGCAATATTTTAAAAAATAAAGTGTAATTGCAGTAGCAGAGTAACATATCCAGAGTTTTAGGAGATTGCGGTCAGAGAGTGAGATTTCTGAAGTAATTTAATATGATTGTATGATTTATTCTGTGGTTATAAAAATGTGTGGTTGAAATGGAATGGAGAAAAATACCACTGGAGTTGCACAATTTGAGATGCAATATTTAAAATGTAGAATTAAAAAATAATAGTACAGTTTGGCCAGAGAAGAGCAATGTGAGCTGGGTGGCAATGTTAATGAATAAGGAAAATGACCAAGTGATTGGTAGATGGTATAGAGGGTTGGGAGGGGAGGGCAATGAAGAAATGAAATGACATAAGCCACAAACAAACAAGGTTAATAGTCTGAAAGTAGTATTAGGGAACAAGGAAAACACTGACACAACTCTATATCATTATTTATAGTGTGTGGGGCAATATGTGGCCCTGAAGTAGAGAGGAAAACCAGGGATATGGTGTTCTCAGAGAATAACAAGGTTACATTTCAAGTCAGGAGATGTAGAGAGTGCTCAGTGAAAAATTTAACATTGTACAGGAGAGTGTTAAGGAGCATATGAGCTGAACTACTCTTGAAGTTTTGAATGGGGTAGTGGTCAACATATTTTTAGGAGGGGGAGAAGTATACAGTATCAACAAAGAAAGAATATGAGAGATAACACAACACTGGGGGGACTTAATTTTTGCTATTTCCCAAAGAAAATAGGGACAAATGATGATTACTACAAATTCTGGTTCCTTGAGAAAAGTGGGACTATTACTTCCTCACTTTGAAGTAAGATATGGTATCAGTTGTGTTGGCTAAGCCTCTTTATTTTCTTCATTTACTTTATTTTCTTCATTTACTTAATTTTATTGAAGTATAATTTACATGCAATAAATTCATCCACCTTTTATTTCAAATATTTTTTTAAGCTCTTTATTGGAGTATCATTGCTTTACACTGTTGTGCCAGTTTTTGCTGTACAACAAAGTGAATCAGCTATATTTATACATATATCCCCCTATGCACAGTTTGACAAGTTCGACAGATTTGTTACATCCATCTATGTAACCACCACTATAGTCAAGTTATTGAACATGTCCATTACCCAGAAAAGTTCCCTGTGTCCCTGTGCCATCAATGTGCTGACTCCCTTCCTTCCCTTGTCCTAACCAACTACTAACCTGATTTTGTTACTATAGATAACTTTTGCCTTTTCTAGAATTTCATATAAATGGAATCCTAGAATGTGTACTCTGTTTGTATCTGGATTCTTTTGCTCACTATAACATTTTTGAGATTTATCCATGTGCTTTCATGTCTTAGTAGTTTATTCCTTTTTATGGATACTTAGTATGAATATACCAAAATTTGTTTACCTATTCACCCATTTATGCAAATTTGGGTTGTGTTTGATTTGAAGATATTATGAATAAAGATGTTTTCTTATTGAGTTGTAATTGTCCTTTATATATTCTAGATACGTCCTTTGTTATATACACACATATATTCACACATACACATACATACACACATAAAATCTCCTGGTTATCTTTTCATTTTATTTATTTTTTTTTCAGAGTCTTTTTAAAAAAATGTTTTTTATTAGTTGTCCATTTTATACATATTAGTGTATATATGTCAATCCCAATCTCCCAATTCATCTCACTCCCCCCCTGCCCCTGCTTCCCCCTTGGTGTCTTTTCATTTTCTTAATGGTGTCTTCTGAAGGATAAAAATTTTACATTCTTTGAATTCCACTTTATCAATTATTTATGGTTTATCCTTTTTGTTTCTTTTCTACTCTGTCTCAGAATTTTTTTCTAGTTTTTAGTATAGAAGTCTTTTACGGATTTTGCTAAATATATCCTTAAGTGCTTCATGTTTTTGTTATTTAAATCATATTATTTAAAATATTTATTTTATAATTGTTTATTGCAGTTAATTACTTTTAATTGGTGTTCATATTAAACTAAATTTTTTGAACATCTACTTTATGCATTCAGTTGCTTTATCCTGAGTTACCGCAATGAGTAAAGTCATAAGACCTCTCTGCTTTTTTAGAATTTACAGTCTAGTAGAGGAGACTGACATTGATTAACAGGTCACACAATAAGTGCAATAAAAGAGGAGGGCCGTGTTCTTTAGGGCATAGAACGAGGCAATTTGACCTTGCCAAGAGGCTCTTTCCTGTGAACGCACTAGGGAGTTGAAGTCTAAAGGAGAATAAGAATTGACTAGATGAAGAAGGAAGAGGAGAAGCATCTAACCAAAAGAAAGAACGTGAGCAAAGACCCTGTGGTAGGAGGAAGCACAGTGAAAGAGTTGGTACTGAGAGATGATCATGGTAGTTAGGAGAGAACAAGGAGAAGCATCATGTTAGACTGGGCTCAAGATATGTCTTAAGTGACTAGAACATGGTCTTGAAGCCATGTCTGTCTTTATCCTGAATGGTTGTAGGCAGGAGTATAACATTATTATGGTTACATTTTCAGAAGGTCAATGTGGCTGCCATGTGGATGATGATTTGGAGGAAAGCAATAGTAGAATTAGAACAGTTAAGTGAATAGTCAATAGTCCAAGATGGTGGCTTGGAATAGGGTGGTAAATTGGAAATGGAGAGAAGTAAATACATTCAAGAGATAATTCTGAGAAAACAACTAATATGAGTTAGTGATGGATTGGACTGGATATGGCAGGTAAGGAAGAGAGAAGCGTCAAGGATGGTATCAATGTACTAAATATATGGCAGTAACATATTTAAGACAAGCAAGAGGAGATGTGACATAGAGAGCTGATAAGTGTGTTCAGAGCTCAGGAAAGAGGTCTAGGTAGTAGAGAAAATTTATTGCCCAAAGGATTATAGCTGTCAATTGAAGTCTTAGTTGAAGGTAAATTTATCTAGGTAAGGATTACAGAATGAAAAGAGAAGAGGGCCACATTCAATACCTGTTCTCCCTCTTTCTAATTCAAATACATGTTAGCAATGTGTGTCAAGATTATCTTATTATCTTGTTCTTTTTTCCCTTGAAATTTCCAAGTGGTCAATTTTTCTCCTTTGATATCTTATATTTTGTCTTGTATTTGTAACAGTTTTCTTATGGTGTTACACTTTGTGCTGTTATTAATCTTTTGTTAGTTGTATCAAATTATATATAATAATATCAAGAAGAATGATAAAGGATAACTTGTCAAAATGTGAATTCCTCATGTGACACTACAAAATGACAAATAATCAGGGTTTGCTGAACAAACCTTTGGGTGGGCATATTTATTTTGTAGGTGATCACTAGAAAGATAAAATGTGAATTGGCTGGGGAAGAAAAGTTGAGAAGGAAGTAGAAGAGATGTGTTATAGTATTTATATTCATAAAATATTAAAATTATCACTGAATGTGGGTATTGTGGAAAATCAGCTTTATTATTATTATTGGAATATCTAGTTATTTTTTGACTATTTCTTTTTTGCAACATACCAACACCGTTTGAGGCATCTCAATTCCAAATAGTAACTATTTTACTCTTAAATGTGAAATGTAAGAAGTAGACTGAAAATATATAAATTGTCCATTCCCCTTTTAGATTCCATCTATTATTTTATTTATTCATAAAGCAATTCTTAATCTGGGAGCTGAGCCAGTAAATTGATTTCATCTTCATGACTTACAACAGCTTTTGGATAAGAACCATTGTTATAACTTAGTAAAATTGGGTAACTGTTTCCTGACAACCTATAGAAAAAAATACAATTTCCTATAATAAAACACTGAACTACATCCAATTCAGAGAAATATGCTGAATTCATAAATAGAAAATTAAATCCTCTAATGTAAAATGAATATAGATATTATAGCCACTAGAATTGCTCTTAAATGTGAGCTGCTATTACTTATGCAGAGTGTCCAAGGAAGATGACTAGCCCATTGTTAAACCCATTGAACAAAAAGCTTTGATTTCCAACAGTGATTTTAATCAGGATTCATTATATGACTTAGAATAAGATACTTAAAAATTTTATGCTCCTATTTCATCATCAGTGAACTAGGAAGAAAAATATACTTTCTCTCTGTCCTTGAACTCTTAAAGTTGTAAAGAGTAATAATGCTAGAGTATCCTGCTAATAGAAATGCAAAAATTTCATTGTTTAAAAATTACTTAAATCCAAGCACCAGTTAGATAATTTTATCCTAAAATAAATTAGGATTATATAGCACTTGAATATTTTAAAATGCTGAATATATACCAAAGCGTGTGGTCCATCTTTCCCAATGCAACATTTTCCACCCAGGTAGTCTTTCAGAGAAGGGCCGCATTTTGAACGTGAAGACAAAGCATAGACATCAGATCTAGACACCAAGAGGCTTTATTTAATGATTACAAGTTGAAAGCTAATCTGGCCATGAAGTCTGGAGACACTGGGGAGGACATCTTGATTTATCTATAACCAGGAGCCTTGTATATGGAGACAGATAATTTCTTTATTTGGAGTTGTTTTTCATTCCTGTTCCATGATGGCAGGGAACACGTGCGGCTCTCACAGTCCCTTATACATATTAACGCTCAATAAATATCTGAAGAAGGCATGCTACCAAGTGAGATATGCACTTATTCATTTCATTAATATTTTTAAAAAGAAATAGAAACTATCCTAGGTTCTAAGGATACAAAGACACACCAAGGAGTTCAAGATCTGTCAAAGAAGAAGGACATGCAAAGAAGTATAATAAAATATTAACTTGATAGGACATTAATGATGGTACATGTCACATTTTTGAATAAAGTTACTTCAGGGGGATGCATAAGAGAGATCCAAGAACAGTGTAAGACTGAAAATATTTTGAAATTCTTTTGGAATAATTTTGTTACTATGAATTCTGTTACAGAAGATTTTGCTACTTTGTTCTTGGGTCAAAATGGCTGTCTTGGGCTTTCTCATTAATGTTTTCAGAAGACAGTTTATTGACTTTCAACGCTTGAAAACAATCATATTTACATCCGAAAAAATATATTATCACCAATGCAAGGGATTTTCAGGAATGAATATCCAGGGCAGGTTGAGAAAAGTGGAGTAGACCTACCCACCCTGCTCCTGCATCCAAAGCTTGGACACACTAATGTAGACCAATAAGAGTCTAATTTTTATGTCAATATTTCATTCATCCTTTCATTCCTTCATTTGACAAAGGTTTACTAAGTGCCTACTATATGCAGGTAATAAACTGACTATTGAGCTTGGCTGTGATAAATAAAACAGATTCTTCCTGGTAGAAAGAATAATATGACAGGAACATAGGCCTGAGACTGAAGCAGTGCTTCCTACTTCTTCCTAAATTAAAGACAGCTGGGCCCAGGGTGCTAATCCAACCTGAGTTGCCACCCCGATTGCAGTCAGAAATGCTGGAAAAGAAGACAGAGAGTGGAAAAATCTGTTCTGTGCAAGGTCTCCTACTCCAATATGCTTTCTGGTGAGGGGAATTACAAAGGTGAGCTCAGAAAGGAAAATGAGTTGAAGGAGCAGGTCTTATCTTTAGGCTTAAAACCAACCCACACTAATAAAATATAGCATATAAAATATGGAGAATGCATAATGAAATGAATGATTGAAAACTGAAATAAAGGGAAAAGTATAAACTATTATCATGTAATAGATATCATAAAATGAAACATATAATAAATATAATCTCTGATAGTAGAAGGGTAATATTTGTCCTCATATAAAATAAAAGATAGATTATAATTTAGTGGTTGGATGATAAATGTTAGAGAAATTTGCAGTGAGAAATCTACTTAAACTGGAATAATTAAGTGGGGCATCAAAGAAATGTTATTATCTGAGCTGAGCCTAGAAAAACAAGTTATTTCATTCAGGATTTAACAAATATTTACTAAAAATATATTACCTGGCAGCAAAGAGACTCTTGGACACCTTTGTAAAAGGAAGGTTGAATTGAATGGCCTTTTTTTCATCTGAACCACTCACTACAAACTCAAATTCTATGGATAAAGAGGTAAACTTTGTTAGGTGACAGGAATAAAGAAAGCTGTGGGAGGCAGAATAATGGATCCTCCAAGATGTCCACGTGCTAATCTCTGAAACCCATGAATATATTATCATACATGGCAAAATGGATTTTGTAGATGTGATTAATTTAAGGACCTTGAGATGAAGAGATGAGCTGGATTATTCAGGTGAACTCAATCTGATTACATGGTCCTTAAAACTAAAGAAACTATCTTAGTGTTGTAAGAGGGAGGGAATTATAACTACAGAAGAATAATTAGAAAATTGTAACGTTGCCAGCTTTGGAGATGGTAGAAGTCCACAAGCCAAGAAACACAGGTGGCCTCCAGAAACTGCGAGAGGAACGCCTTGATGATACCTTGATTTTAGCCCAGTGAGACCTCTGTTGGACTTCTAACCTACAGAACTGTAAGATGAGAAATTTGTGTTTTCTAAGCCACTAAGTTTGTGGTAATTTGTTGTATCAGCAATAGGAAACTAATTTAAAAGTGTTCATGTAAAGGTTGCAGTAGGTCGGTGATGCAGAGGGAGAAAAATATGAAGTGTTGTTAATGAACAGAGATAAGAAATTTGGCTGAAGTGTAGGGTATGTGTAGAGAAATAATAGAAGATGGCTCAGTACGTGAGTTAGTTTAGGTTATTGAGGGCCTTGAAATTTAGGCAAAAAAGTTTTAATTTTATTTTATATGATGAAAAATAATGTTATCAAAAGTTGTTGAGCAGTATGTGAGTTGATTTAGGAGAAAAAAGCCAAAGTAGTTAATACTATTGCTCTTTGCTTTCCAAGAAGTCAATAAAACATAAATCATAAAAATCAAATATAAAGTCATAAAACTAACAATATAGTATGCTTATTTAAAGAACTATATTCTGATTGTTTAAGAACTTAAATACTCTTTATAATTTTTAAAATATAATTAACAGCAGCAAACTGTCATTATTTAAATAAAATAACTGTATGTGTACATACCCTACATGATTCCTTGAATTTCAACAATACAATGAAACAAACCCATTAATTAATAGTCCTTAGTTTATAGTTCTTGTTGGTGTATGGCAACTTAAAGATATTTTCATTTAATTAAAAAAAACTATCTTTTAGGGACTAACTTGAGAAACAAAGATATTTTTTGTAGAAAATTTTATTCGGAACAGGTTTTAACATTGCTATAATGCAAATATAAATGACTGAATAAAGTCAGCCTATTAGGAGAAAGATAGGTTTATTAGGATTGTCAAACTCCAAAGGAAGAGTTAATGAAATGCTTAAATCCTACTGCAGTATTAATGAAAAGACTTAAATGCAAAGTCTATGTGGAAAGTTGTAGTCTCTGTCATTTTTAACAAGGGGCTAACCAATCCAACTTCAAAAAAAAATATATGTTTTTATTGTGAAAACAAAAAAAAGTCAACGGGGAAAAAAAAGGAGGAGCTGGGGGACAGGGAAAAGAGGAATGGGAAGAAAACAGGGTTTCTAAGAGTGCTACTATTTACAAAAGTATAAATTAACTAAAAAAGTTCTGATTCATAGGTAAGTGAGATCTTGTTAAGGGTCGAGGTAATTTGGGGCTTGAGAAAAATGGATGAGAGCAACTGTTTTCCTCTGCTTTGGAAAGAAAGAGAATCTGCTATGTTTCACTCATCATTCTTTGGGCAACTCATTGCAATATCACACATGGTAACATTACAAATTGGTACAAAATGGGTTAAATGGAAATTTAGTAAACTGCTTCAAGTCCATAATCCAATAATCTACTGCTTAAAAGACATGCATTTGAAAATTTGTTTTAATTTGACTTTAAAAAAAACTAAACAATGTAATTTAATCTCACATTCACCAGAACAATAAACATTGAAAACATTCTGATAATATCATGTGCTGGTGAGGATATGGAATAAAAGGAACCCTTTTATGTTGGTAGTGGTTGCATAAATTGATGCAATAAGTTTTGAGAACAATTTGGCAATATTGTTAGGTTGATCAGGGTCCAACATTCCACTCCTAAGTGCTGTATTTACTTCAGAAAAGCTCTTGCATATGTGCACAAGAAAATATGTGCAAGGGTACTCAATTCAACATTCTTGTTTATAGAAAAAACCCTAAAAACAACCTAAATATCCATTATTATAAGGGGATAAAATTATATACAGCAGTCACAATGAATAACAAAAATAAACAGAAAAATGTTGAAAGAAAAAAACCAACTCAAGAATTTTTGCAATATTATATCTGTTATTTAAAAATTTGAAACATACAAATAATATATGTTGTATGTAGACATACACATATGTATTATATATTTGTATGTAAAAAATTATGACAACATCGACAGAAAGGATACCCTTCAATTTCAGAATGGTGATTATGTCCAGGATGCAAGGGGGCTGAATGGCATGGGAGAGACTCAATTAGGCTGCACAAAAAGGACTTTGATCATAATTTTACTGTTTTATGTCTTTTCACAGTTATCCAAAGAAAATGTGATAGTATGTTTATTAAATCTGAGAGGTGGGTACAATGTATTTGCTAGATTACTGTTTTGCACTTTTTTGGGTTTTAAAATGTAAACCAATTTTAAAAAGACCACATTTAGTTATTTTACCATATGTACTAATTATCTCATACATAATCTGGTATGGTTTTAATTTGGGTTGTTTTGTGTGGCTCTGTTAATCCTGTTTCAGCCTCAGTCCATAGTTTTCACTTCAGTCAGCTGATCTATATTCGCCCCTGGATTGTGTATTTATAGCACAGAGGTTTTTTCCAATACTATCATGAATTTGATGATCCATGTGCAAAGTTATTTCTTGAAGATGTTCAAAATATCTATGGAGCTGTACTTTGCAATATTTCTATTAGTTTTTTTTTTTAAGATTAAATTGAATGCCCCAAATATAATTCATTAAGCACAAGCTCTGGAAAAAGAAGGTCCCCATTAAAAAATGTAACTTTACTCTGAAGTGGCTAATCTGATTGATGGAGATAAATATGTGTTATTTCTGAGAAAAAGACTAGCTTGCCCTTAGCAATATCTTGCTCATTGATACCAAGGGATTATAATGGAGGTGGCATTGTTCTTTCATCTTCATCCTTTGGAGAATAGCCTTGACCCTTAGCTTGCTTCGTTACCATCTTTCACAATAAATCATCAGCCCATCATGGACAGCCATTTAGAGAGCAATAATAATAATAGTTAGTATTTAAAGAGCTTTTATTATTTGCAGCACTGTGATCAGCACTTTACGTGGATTATCTCACATCATTTTATCAACCTGTGAGGAAGAAGCTATTATTATTTACCTTTTATAGATGCAGGAATAGAGGCTTAGAGGGGCCAATGAAATCTCAAAGAAAATAAAAACTCGAGGCAAATGACAACATAGTCCTAAATTAAATTGTAAGCAAAAAATATTTCATTCTGAGTTTGGTAAATGTCTTAGCAAAGGAAGTCTGTTTTGATTGGAAAAAAAAATCTGGAAGGAAGTTGGAAATGATGCTTTGCTGGTAGAAGAAAAAAGATATGTGGGGGCTTCCCTGGTGGTTAAGAATCTGCCTGCCAATGCAGGGGACATGGGTTTGATCCCTGGTCCTGGAGGATCCCACGTGCCACGGAGCAACTAAGCCCATGTGCCATACCTACTGAGCCTGTGCTCTAGAGCCAGCGAGCCACAACTACTGAGCCAGTGTACTGCAGCTACTGAAGCCCATGTGCCTACAGCCTGTGCTCTGCAGCAAGGGAAGCCACTGCACTGAAGAGCCCGCTCACCGCAGAGAAGAGTAGCCTTCACCCACCGCAACTAGAGAAAGCCTGTTTGCAGCAACGAAGGCCCAATGCAACCAAAAATAAATAAATAATAAAATAAATCTTTAAAAAAAAAAAAAAAAAGGTATGTGGCAGAGAAACACATGGAGACTTCCAGGAAAAAGAAGCAGGTTCTATTATTTCCTAATAATATTGAGAGACAAGCCCCACAAACTTGATTTATTTCTCTTCTTTGTTTTCTATATAGCTTGAGGGTTCCTGTGGAAGAAACCAAATCCTATATAACCAGAAGCAAGACAGAGCAATAACAGAAGGAAAATAGTGCAGCCGGGAGAGGTTTAGGATGTGCATGGCCTCTGTAAGGGGTAGTCTTGAGGGAGGTGCACATGGATGGCTATTCAGGAAGCAGGTGGGGTTGGTAATGGATGGAGACAGCACAGGAACACCGTGGAATCCTAGGAAAATCAAGTAACTAAACACCATGAAAAGTCTCCTGTGACAAGCAAGGAAAGGGAAAGGATTTTGGATGAAGTGAACATATTTCACAGAATGAAGTAATTTGGAAAGTCTCAATCTTCACACGAAGCTTGCATGTTTAATATTGCATAAGTATAAGAGCAGTGTGGTCCAATAGAATTTTATCGCTAGCACAGGCTCAATTGGAACAGGTTTACATGAAAAAAAGGATTTTTTTTCTGTAAACTTTGATCTGTTTATACCCATTGCACCCTCAACCTTCTCTTTCTTTGTTTCAACTTTCCCTCCTTTCCATTTACTCTTCGTTTTCTCTCTTTCCAGAAATTTGACTTTACGCTCTATTATCCAACACAACCTTCTCATTCTATCTGGTCTGCCCCTTGTGCTGAGTTAGTACTTTTTTGCTCCTAATTTTAAAATTGATGTCTTTTCCTCATTTAACTTTTTCCATTTTTTTCTTTATTCACACTTTACCTGCATGCTTTCACCTACTCTTTTCCATCTGCACTTTGTCCTTCCCACTATGCTCCCTGTCTTGTGAGACTGACCTATGTGGACAACATATCAAGAGGTCCCCTTACCCTCTAGTAATCACCTCTCATTGGCTCTGCCCTTGACCACAGGTCAGAGCTCCTGTCGAAGTAGCTCTTCCTACAGGATTCTCTCTTTTCTTCCAGGAACCACATACTCTTTCTCAGGTTAGGCTTAGAAATAGTAATACCTGAAGCTTTTTCTAGCCCTGGACTCTGGTGATATCTCCCGTGATTTCTTTGTTCCCTGCCCACACCTTGGTAAACAGTTCATTAATTAGACCCTCCTCTTCCAATCATTCAAATTTGAGTGTGTCACCTATTTCCTGTTGGGACTTTTTTATTTTACACTATCCTGGTTTAGTTGGTCCTGGGTACTCATTTATCTATCGTATATTTATTAACCCTATTTTAATTATATTCCATATGATCATAGCAGATCACTTATTTCCTTTGAGCCTCAGTTTTTCTTTTTCATCTAGAAAATGAGAGTTATATTAGATGATTTCTAAAATTATCTTCTGGCTTTAAGATTCTGTAATTTCATGAAATAAGCAATATATATATATAATAGTTTAATCTCAGTGATTGTTCAGCGTTAGTCTATGCTTTATTTTGACTTTGTATGAGGACTATTTCTTTCTGAAAAAATCTGTACTTTTTACATGTAAAAATTTTAAATATAAGAAAATAAACCTGAATCAGTCTAAGATACAAAGATGCTTATACACATATGAAAATACAAAATAAATTGCTATCATGATTACATAGCTTTGAATTTGAAAGGTAAACAGTAAAATTCTATTCAAAACTAGAAGCAGAAGAAGAAAGTTAAGTGTAGGTAGTTATTTAACACATGTTGATTATATGTACTTTGAATATTTAGATTCAATGAATACAATTTACTTATATTTTCAGGCATGGGATATGGAGAGAGCAGTTGCTTTAAATGTTATCTATAAAAGGTGTAGCTGTCAGTTGAACTTTTCCATTTCATTTTCCTCTTATCTCTTTAGAAGTGAAGAGGTAATTTTTTGAAATACGTAACATTCTAAATAGGGAGGAAGAGACACTCTACATTGAATGGTCAAATCTCAGGGAACATTTTGTTTATATCTTAGATAAAGGATATAAGATTGAATAATTTTAAGATGGGCTTTTTTGGCCATTGTTTCTTTGGACTTGATGTTAAAATACCAAACCATAAGGTGATACTAATATTTCCAAATAACGTTGTGCATTTTTCTTTAGCTGGAAGATGTGTTCTTTCAAAGAAGTCAAGCAAATACACCTGTGCTATTAAAATTCTTTATTTTTGAGAGCCCCTGAAAAGAAAAAACTGTACATTAGTGTTTAATATTTAAATTCTGTACTTGAGGCAGACCTGTGCCGCCATGCAATTGGCCACAGAATTCAGTTTCCGTCACGGAATTCGCCCTGTGGAGATCACTGAGCTGCTCCACTCTCATGTGGCTGACAGAGAGGCGAGGGGGAGTATTGCATTTGCTTTGCTTTGGCTCTGGCTTAGGAAAATTGCTCAGGCAATTGCTCTTTGTAGCATGTAATGCTGTTAGTTCCTATCCCACTGCTAACAGCCTTCCACCCCCAAGCAGACCACAGAGCAGATGGAAGAAAGAAAAACTACTACTTCTACTAACCATATTGGCCCATGTATCAATAGAGAGCAGTAGCTTTCCAATCCTACCTCCTCAGACTCTGTATGGACCTGAGGATGCCAGCACAGAATCGCTTACTCAATGTTGAGCCAGGTATTACCCAGCACTGTGCCAACATTCTTTTTCTAATTCAAATAGATTGTAAGTTTCAGAAAGAAATAAAGTGAAAACTTCAGAAAAGGTAGGAAAAGGAGGGGAGATTCTGAATGCATATTTACACATTTCTTGTAACATTTATTATGCTAAATGTGTGAATATTTTACATTTTTAAGGATTGATACCAAGCAAGATTTTGCTTCTAGATTCAAGCCAGCAAAACCCGAGGAGCTGATGTTGAAATCTGATCAGCTGTTTGATGGCATATATAGTGTTGACAATATTCTCTTTCCATTTTTGGCATCCTAGCCACTGCATCTGATGGAGGTCAGTGTGTCACATCCACCCATAGTGCAGGTGGTGATGCAGGTGGCCATGCAGGCTGAGAACTTGCACTTTATTTTTCTGGCTTAGGTCTACTTTCATAGCAAAACTTTATCTACTGTAAAGGTGATATCCTTTGGAAGAGATTCAGGGAAATACCATGGAATGGATTTATTTTTATATGTAATGGATTAATGTTCACATATACATTAAAGCCGTACATTCAGTAGAACAGAAAGAGAAAGCAATTCATTCCCAGTACTAAACTCACTCCTTATTGGGCAGATAGCTAACAGATAAGAAATAAAAAAAAAGGGGAACACTCAGGCTTCAGATGTCCTGTCTTCTTTTGTGGTTTTCACATAGGCAATAGAGTGAGAGAGATGTGAATTTTTCCTTAAGGAAATGTAGACAATAAATGGAATTTTGCTCATTTCTGTTGTTCACCACAAGTCTGACAACGCTTATTTAGCTTCTAATGTTTTGTTTTCTTGAACTCAATAATGAAGTTCAGTTTCCTTGTCTGTCACACCAGACCTGACCCCATTGAAATATAAATCCCTCAAGACTTTGTGAGGATGGAACAACAAAGAAGAGTAAACACTTTCCCACTAAATCCGTTGAAAAATCTTAGGTGAATAGTATAATAAAATAAAATTTAAATTTGCCTTGGTCATTCAGAACCAAGACCTCAAAACTGTTATTAACATAAAGAAAAGCACCCTATTACGTTATTTTACATGAAGTAAAGCACTCTATTAACTGTCCCACACAGGGGAGACAGTTAAAATTCTCATCTTCCAAAATGTATATGTTTAAGGTTGGCCATTGTAAGAGGGGCTACCGTGATCTGAGAGCTGCTTCTATCCTATACCAGATACCTGCATTCCATTTTGAAACTGTGCCAAACTATTTATCTCAAAGATCAGAACACCTAACAAGTTAACCCGAGGGACTCCCTTTTGTTTTAATGTTTTGGTGGATTCATTATCAGAACCAGTTTTCTTTAGCAAACATATAAATTTATCATAACTTCAGACCCCTGAAAGTGATTCAGAATAAATCAGCCATGACCATTACTGCCAACTGAGACCATTGGAAAGGGGCCCTGGAATCGTGTAATTAGTTGCCATTACGTGGCTGCAAGCCTGCAATTTTCCTACTGACTCTGACCCACTGCCTTGCTTAAGTAAGTATTTGCACGCAAACTCATGATAATTGATCCCCTTCTGTGTCAAGTGTCTTCATAACTTTAAAAATTAAAGATGCAGAGTGTCTCAAGTGGTTTGGGTAGGCAATTTTATTTCAATTTTATTATCACAATGGGTCCATAATATGCATGGAGTGTCCTTTCTGATTAGCCATGCCTCAGCAGTTATCTACTCTATTTCCATATTTTCCTGTCTTTCCCTCCTCTGTTCCTCCTTTGCTTCCAATCTAGGCTTCCCCTCATTTTCTGAAAAAATGGAAGAGGCTGCTTGCAGAAATTAACTAACTATTCCACTTAGCTGTCCAGAATCAAGATTGGCTAAGGCAATGGTGTTACCTGCTAAATAGTAGCCTCTAATACACATGAAAATGATTTCTTTCTTTCACTTCTGAGACTGGGGCAGGGATGTCTACGTGGCCAGGTACAAATGAAAATTTTGCTCTAATTACTGGAATGTATTTTTAAGCTCTCTCAGTACCAAATTACAAATCGTGGAAAGTGAGTGTTTTGCATTCATCTGAAACTATCCACGGTGCTGCATCAGCTAGGCATGCCTGGGGCACTCACCTGGGCCTGCACTGTCTGTGGGGAGCCACCCACAGACAGCTTTCTGTCCAAAGCCAGTGTTATGGCTGGACTGGTCCTGATAATTCTTGTTATGATTGCCAGACACATCTCAGCAACAGCCATCAAGGAAGGCTGAAAAAACAAGTTTTATTAATTCACACACATGTCCTGGGGGTTGCATGGCACCCTGGGGCCACAGAGAGAGAGAGAGAGAGAGCGACAGCTTGCAGATCTGGAGCTCTGACTCTGTTGGAGCCAAGGGTAGGGTCCTAAGATTTCTTTGGTTCACTCTTCTTTGGTGAATTTAAAACATACGAGCAGGAGTTAAAGTGCTAGAAGAGAAAAGCAGGGTCACTCAAGGGGTCAATTATCTGGGTCACCTGAGGTTTTGTAAAAGGGGAACCTCATGGGTGCAACAGTCTGGCTCTTTATCTCCTTGTGTAGCTGGCAATGTGTTTGAGATGGATGTCTTTGAGGTAGATGCGTTGGCAATCAAAGGCTTAGTGCCGGGCACTTACATTACAATCAAAAAAGCTAACTGTCAGGCACTTACACTACAGTGAGGCAAACAGAAAAAAAATTAGCTTATTTAGCAGACTGTGAAGTGACAAAGATTATTTTAAAACAAATTGTAGCACACATGAACAATATTATATACAAGCCGAATATAAATAATTTAGGGAGCAAGTTATTTAATGACAAGATCAATATGCTTTACTGTTTTCTTCAGGTTCTTTTTTCATATTCCTATTTTTGTTTCATTTCCTAGTAAAGAGGGCAGTCATATTTTTAATGCATATTAAGATGTGTATCATTCATTTTATTGGTCACTTATAAGATGAAACAATAAAAACTCAAATCAACCTTTACTATAGGAACAGTTATAAAAGCAGTGATAATATCCAGCTTCCGTAACAAATGCATCAGGGTGAAGTATTTTTAGCTGCCCTAGGGCCATTCTCTGAACCTGAATTAGGACCCTTGTGTGTCACAAGAGGCCTTTTATCCAACAGTAGTTGAGAAATACTCTCTGGGCCAAGTCAATAAATCAAACTCCAAAGTCTTCAATAGAAAGAACCCAGATTTTGTCACAAGATGACTAAAAACATTTGGGGATTCATTTTATTTCACAGGCAAATGTGGTTCCCTGATATCAAAAAGAAGGCTCTGTGAATAAAGTCATGAAAACTGCACTGGGGCAGTAACTTTAATCAAATTCCAAAGTTTAGAATATCCTGAAGATGACCCACCCCCACATATTTCCAAAATTGGGAGGGTTTTCTTTTATTCAGAGATTGATTTATATAACTATAAATGGAAAGGATCTGTTCCTTTGTAGCACATGCAGAAATTAATGGAGGCACGTGAAAATCAGACCCATACTTGAGATCACTGGGAGTCTGACATTTACAAAGATCTCTAGTTACAGAAGCTCATGCTTTCCTTCCGTGATTTGTTGCATTGTGAACCACCAGTCCATTCAGGAAGTTCTCTTGCCATTAAAGTCCTTTAAAGGAACTTCTCTTTTGTGACTATCTGATTGACAACTGGTCAATAAATTTTCAGAATGATTTGTTCATGAGATTACAGACATTGGTTATTACCCCTAAAACTTAATTTTCAGATTAAATATAAATTATTTCCTACAAGTTTAGTCATTATATTCTTATTTCTAGTGCCCCATTCCCATTATTGTAAGATGTTAAATCTAAATGTGAATTTAGTTATTGTAAAATGCTGCCTTGTGTTTCTTACTGGCTCTAAGGACAAGAAGTCAACTTCACAATGAGTTCTTAACACAGCGGTAGCTTATTGTATGAATTTTGGTGATAAACACTTGACTTCAGTGCCCGTAATTACTTATCTATAAAATACTTTTGTTATGCTCACAGAGATGGAGCAAAACAAATAGCCATAGAATAAAATGTTCATGTTGTCTTCAAAAATAAGTCTATTTCCCATTTTAACTGCTGATTGGGCAAAATATATTTAATGTTTAAAATTGCAAATGTTTGTGGTATAGTATTGGAAAATAAGTTTTTATTTTATCTTAAATTATTTACTGTAAATTTCCTTATACAGACAATTGAATCTTACATTTATCACTCACTTTTAAATAAATGAGAAAGATAAGTTTTTATTATAATTAGGATGAAAGTTTTCTCTTTACTAACACTAATGAGGAAAACATCAAAGGATGAGGTGAGATTAAAAATGCATTTTAAAGGTATAGATTTTTGTGGGGCTCAGGACAAATCTCAGTTTTCTCCTAGTTTTGAAGCAAACTTAAAGCCATGATGCTTTTTTAAAATTTCAGATATTCTACAAGGTCTACGAGTAACATGAAATTTATCACACATTTTAGTCTATATCTATCTATATACCTATCATGTATCAGCATCATTTCTGCCTGGTCTTCTCTAAGTGATTAAATTCTTGTAAGACTGGACTACAAGTTTCATTAAGTTAAGTATATTCTAAAGTACTATGTAATACTGAGATTCCCTAAATTGAATCTCTAATTAGCCACTAAGCAGATACAAACTCTCTAGACTGTCCTATTTGATATTGTAGCAGCTAATCCCACGGAACTACTGAGGACTTGAAATGTGGATTGTGTGACTGAGAAACTGAATTTTAAATTTTATTTAATTTTAATTAATTTAATTTTAATTTAAAAACTGTTAATTGGAAACTTTTTAAATTTGGAAAACTTGGGTATGTGAATCTGTTTTTTCAATTATAGATTTTTTAAATCTCAATACATACTAAGTATTGCTCATGAATATTTAGTGTCTGAAATGGGATGCTTGTAAATGTAACATACACTCCAGATTTCAAAGACTTAATATTGTCAAAAGAAAATTTCAGATCTTGTTGGCTTTTATTTAGTGATTTATAAATCAGGAATCATCCAGTCAAGAAAATAGAGAGGAGCTTCAAAGAGTTGTACAAAGTGAGAGGGTTTTATAGACCAAAGTGAGCAGGAATCAGAAAGTTACACTGGGGATTTGCTGATTGGGTAAAGCAGGGCTACTTTCCTTGTATGGAGCAAAAGGAAGTATTGGAGCTGGTCCTGCAACTTGCACTGAGCAGGCAAGCTCTGGTTGGTTGACATAGATCTTCGTTTTCTGGGCAAACTGAGCAGAGAAACAGTTAAGTTTTGGTTTGCTGATGTAGGACTAAGCATGACGGACTCCACCTTGATCCTAGTCTGGGCACTTTAATAGTATGAAAAAAGAATGTAAAATATTTCATTAATAATTTATCAAATATTGGGTAAGTGTTGGAAGGGCAATATTTGGAAAGATTGGGTTAAGTAAAATACATTATTAAAAATTTCACCTGTTTTTCTTTAATTCTTTTAATGTGGTGACTAGAAAGATTGAACTTACATACTTGGTTTGCATATATTTCTATTAGCACTGGTAGGAGAATACCCCAAGAGAAAGGCTAATATTAAATGCCCTGTGTATAAAAATAAATTTCAAGTGAATTAAAGAGTGGTATGAAAAAATAAGTCATAAACAACTAGATAATAAATATTCATTTTATTTGGGGGTGAGTAATGGTTTTATCAGAATTAAGAAAAGGAAGAAATCGTAATATATTGATTTCTTTGACTATATGAAATTAATGACTTGCAAATACATCATGACTAAAATTAAAAAGCAAGAGTTTACTACGTTGGGGAAAGGTCTCCTGCTTATTTGGCAAAAGTGGATAGCACTGGATTATCCTTTTGGAGCCTTCTCTGAGAGAAGGAGAAGCTCACCTCTCTTATAATTGCATCAAAGATCATTGCTCTTCTTATGAATTGTTCTTTTTCTTTCCTTGGAAGCACACATTGTCTTTCTTGTTTTCTGTTTTGTGAAAAGTTTCAGTTATTAGAAAATATTTGAATATAATTGGAACAACTTGTGTATACATATCTGCTTTTTCAATTGTAAATGTATGAAATTGTGAATTTCAATTGTAAATCCATATGGATGTGAGTGGGGATGGGCGTATATGGTTTGTCGACTTTTAAGCCACTGGTGGCAAGGTGGATGGATTAAATTGGTATATTTCAATGCATAGATGTAGGGGCTTTTTAAAAATTAATTAATTAAGGCATAATTAACATGTAACATTGTATAAACTTAAGGTGTACAATGTGTTGATTTGATGTACTTATATATTGCAGTATGATTATCACGAGACTGTTAGCTAATGCTTCCGTCACATCACATAATTAGTGTTTCTTTTTTTGTGTTGAGTACAGTTAAGATATAGTCTCTTAGCAACTTTCAAGTATATATTTTTTAATCTAATTTTCTGGGGAATGTTTTGTTTAATGAAGTTGATAGTATTTTAACCCCAGTTTGCCTTGCTTGACTATAATTTAACAGGCATTAATCATGATGTAATGCAATGGGAAGTATGTCTAATCTTCTATACAGACTCTTGTCAGATATGTTTGACCTGAATTTAATGATGAGAAAACAGATACATCTAGAAAGTGGGATGTTCTACAGGTTGACTGATCTGGACCTTTTGAGGAGTCAGTATCATGAAGGACCAAGGAAGGGAGCTATAGCTTGTTTAGATTGAGGGAACTAAAGACATGTAATAGTCAAATGCTATAAACCACAGGATCCTGAAAAGATATTTGGAGGGTAATTGAGAAAATTTGTGTGTGGATGTTGTATAATACTGTTGTTGATTTTCTTAGGTGTGGTAATGATGTTGTAGTTTCATCGGAAGTAATGTTTCACTTCCTGGGAGATGTATTCTGAAGTATTTAGCGATGAAATGTAATGCTACCTGCAGTCTACTTTGGAAGGTTTTAAAAAAGGGTGTGTGTGTGTGTGTGTGTGTGTAGATAGCAGATATGGAAGAATGTTAATAGTTGGTGAATCATGATGGTTTCTCTGTGCTGCTTTTCCAAACTTTCAGTGGATTTAACAATTTTCAAAATAAAAATGTGTATATAGGCATTTTTTTGTATGTGGCATAGGGGAAAAGAAAGGTGATTAATTAATAATTCTATAACCCCAACACAGAAGTGGCATATACTTGGTTAATAAAACTCGTGTGGAAGAAAATTTTAAGATCAATCAGGAAAAGAAAATTGGTCAAATAACATGAATAGGTTATCAACAGAGGAATAAAGACAAATGGCCAACAGACCTACCAAAATGTTTATCATTGATAATCAAAGGCAGGAACTTAGATACAATACTGAGTTGGAAAAACTGTTTTCCACCTGTGTTTCTCTCATACTCTCATACTTTACTTTGTTCACCAAATGTGTGGAGATTTTCCCCCGCACCAAGCTATTCTCTGCGACACCAGGTCGGTGTCCTATGATTTAACTCACTTCTAATGCTGAAGGTAGTGTCAGATCCCACAGGTTAAGGGCCCTGTCCCAGAAGACTTCTCTCACCTTATTTCAGGTGCCACTTGCAAGAAGTAAGTCCCCAGGTTACTCACATCTGTCTGATTTGGCTACAAATCAGAGGTTCCCATGACCCCCTCCTCATTTTCAATTAATCTGTGAAAGTGGTTCGCAGAACTCAGGGAAACACTGACTAACATTTACCAGTTTATTAAAAGATATGATAAAGGATACAGCCAAAGAACCAGATGAAGAGATCCATAGGGTAAGGGTTGAGAGGATCCCGAGTGTGGAAGCTTCTGTCCCTGTGGAGGTGGGGTGCATCACCCTCTTAGCACATGGATGCGTCCCCAACCTGGAAGTTCTCTGAACCCTCTACTCTTGGGATTTTACCAAGGCTTCATCATGTAGGCATGATCAATTATTAACTCTATTTCCAACCCCTCTTTTCTGTCTGAAGGATGAGGTAGTGCTGAAAATTCCAAGCTTCCAATCATGGCTTGGTCTTTCTAGTGACCAGCCACCATCCAGGAACCATCTAGGAGGCCACTCAGAGTCACCTCAATAGAACAAAAGATGCTCCTAGTATTCTCATAATTTAGGAAATTTACAGTTAGGAGCTCTGTGCCAGGAACCCAGGGCAGAGACCTGTACATATATTTTCTATTATCTCACAAATACAAATGTAGGCATTTTGCCTCTCATTTAATAAAACATTTTAAAACTATAAATAATATGACAATCCAAGGAAAAATATCCTCTCAAACTGCTGGTAAATGTATTGTCTTAAGAAAACTATTTGTAAATTTGTATTGAGTAACATATCCTAAGAAAATCAGAAATATTAAAAATGTACCTATGAAGATTTTTTTTTAAAGGACATTTTTTAAAGGCAGAGTGTTATAGATTCTGGATTCTGTTTCCTCATATTTAGAATGGAAAACATTTAAAATGCCTGCCTCTTGATGAAGTTGCAAAGTTCACCTGACTTCAAGAGCCACATTAACGTACAGAGCCTGCTTTACACGTTCTAATGCCTGACCCTGGAGATGTAATGTTTCTTTTGTCCCTACAACATGAAGTGAACTGCTTTAGCAGGTGTGACAAGCTGAGGATGTAACATTTTCCCATCAAACTTTAAGTTCCATTGAGATGTCCTCCCATGAATCTATGTCAGAATTCAGAAACACAGAAGCCAAGGTTAGCCTCATTGCCCTCTAGAAGGCTTAGATGAAACAGGTTGATAGAGGCTTCAGCTAGCGACAGAGGAAAGGAAATCAGAGGGATTCAAGAAAACGGCATTTGCATTTGCACTTTGTTTATAGCTTTTGCATCTTCCTTGTGAATCAAATTGTTCCCTAAAGATGCACAGGCCTAAGTTCAGCACATATCTGAGATAAGGAGAGCCAGTAGCATTTTCAAACCTCAGATAAGCAGATCAAGATAACATTAAAATTAAGAGACAGAGAGATCCATAATACATTGTTATAGCTTTGAGGTTGGGTGGAAATTATTATATTTCTACGGCAGCTTTGCTCCTGAGACACTTGTTATACCATATCACTGAATCATAGACATTTATCACCCTTAATACATTTACTCCTTGTCAGCAGCTTCTGGGCATAAGGAAATGACGCTCAGTTTAAGACAACATAACTATAAATCCTAATCCATTAGTTTACTTTTTCTCAAGATAAGTTCTTGCAATTCAAATTACTTGATTAAAAAGCTGTTTTTTTTATCATTCAAAATAAAAGCAGCTTTCCTCGTTTGCTTAATTTCCAAATTGTAGCATTTTTCTTTTTTAATTGCCCATGCTAACAGTTTTAAGTGTATGGGCACATATGGAATAGTACAGCATGACAATAATTTAGATCATCGTGAATGTCATTCTGAATTCTCCCCAGTTTACTGCATTATGAAATATTACATAAATTATTCAATGTCCTTTATATCAAATATATATTTTTTTCTTGCAAAAAGGATCAAAACTAAGTGTCATTACTTACAATTACTAGACACAGATTATATAATATCTTTTTTTTTCCTACTGAAAAAAGACCTGCCCTTAATTTATATACTTCACTGATTGAAGCACAGGGGAAAATGCGATGACAGGAAAATAGGGAGGCAATTTAGTTTATTTACACAATAAATAGCCACATTTGTTGGTATTGAATGTTTGGTTTTTAACTGCCTCTGTGCCCTGAGATAAAGATTTGAGCATGTACTTCCTTCTTGGTTATCTGTTCCCAACAGAAGGTTGCCTGGGATGGAAAGGTAGGCGTTTAAAAACCCAAATATTTAATTATGTCTCCTGGCCTGGTTAAGAAGGCAGAAAATATCCTTTAGAGAAACAAGGGTGCGTCTGCTTGGGCTGGTGCTTGGTTGTGTCTGAGAATGAATGTTTGACACTCCTTCCATGGGATCCGGGTAAGCTGAAAGCATATCAGCTTTATACTAGTTCCTATTTGTAACTCTGTTATTTTCAAAGATGGTGAATTCCCAGATTGGACCTACTGGGAGCCAACTACAAGTAATAGGCATGCTAAACAAGGTGACCTCTTTTTAAGTCAGATCTGATTGTTCATTCTATTTATATTGATCTCAAATTTACTTCCATGCCACTGCCACCCACTGGTCCTGATTCTTCTTCCTGAAGCAATATAAAAGAACCCTTTTTCTTTTCTATACTATAGCTCTGGTCTATTTGACAGTCTCTATGATCCATGGAGGCCCATGTAAGACTGTGCCATATCTTAAAGTGTTTTTCCTGAAATAATTATGTATCAATATTTATACATCTATATTATAATAGAGGATATAAAATTATTTCTTAAAGATCAAAGACTGGTCCTTTTTGAGACCTAAAAGAAAACATAAAATATTTTCAAATTTACAATATTTAAATCATAGCATTTTTCTGTCACTGTGAAAAATTGGGGAATTAGTGAATATGTGATTACATATTAAAGAAATATGAGAAATTGAGACTGTAATAGATTCTGTAGTTGTAGTTATTACGGAAATCACTTGACCTAACAGAATAATAAAATATATCTTTAGGGCATTAGATTTCTTATGAAATCAGAATTTAATTGGTAATTCCTTTGGAATGTGTGAGAGGGTGCATGTCACTGGGGTGGTGAGAGGTGTTTTGATGAAAGCCAGTGGAATATTTCCTGAGAATTTCATTTTAAAAGAAAAGAAAAAGACCATAGTGCAGTTAACATATTGCATGCCTGTCGGCATCTTATTCTAAAAGCACTCTCCACACAAGAGTAATTTTAATAATTAGGACTATCATTATGCTACTGCTGACAAATTCCAAATGTTTATAGAGAACTGAAGATCTCTGTGTGTGTGTGTGTGTGTGTGTGTGTGTGTGTGTGTGTGTGTGTGTGTGTATGTGTCCATTTGGGTACCTTTATCCTCTACTCTTCAGCAGCATTTAGTCTGGCATAAAATAAGATTTCATTTGTTATGATTAGCCTTAGTCAGTGAGGGCAGGTGAAGGGAATAGGAAGTAAAATTCTAGGATTAATGTTATTTGAAATTACGTATTTAGTTCATTATTATTGTTTATTTGTGCTTTATTTTTTTTCTATTGAATATGGAGAACACAATGGCAAAGATAACTTTTATAAACCCCTATAAAAAATAAACACCAACAAAAAATCTTTTACTGTGTCAATTCAGACCCTTTGAAGTCTTGTTTGAGATTCCTTTTAGAGGGTTTGAAAGGACGTTCTGAGGCCCAGAAGGCTCTACAGCAGTTATGCAGGATCAAGAAAGAGGGAAAAACTGAGACATTCTTACTCCACTCCCTCTGTATCAGAGTAACCTGGAAGATATTTTAAAAATACTGAACATGCTCAAAGAAGCTCTGATTTTATTAGTCGGAGATGAGGCTTGGGCATTGATATTTTTTAATATCTCCTTAGGCAATGCTAACCTTGTAGCCAGGGATTAGAATGACTAGTCTACTTTAGAATATCATAGATGTAAAACTTTTACTTGGCAGATTCCACATTTGAATTAGGCACTTCCATGGAGATACATCTCATTGTCTTTAATTAGTTGTGATGCTTTATTCAGTTCCAAAAATGCGATTGTTGGTTAATAAATGGTTAGCTTAATACTATAGCCATTTATCTTATGCCTGGATACCACTTATCAGTAAGACTACAAGGCTAACCTGTCTTACCTCAACTGTCACTCTGCCCTTCCCACACCCAAGGCAGGATTTCTAATAGTCCTTTATTGCCAATTAGCCTAAATAAAGAATCATGATCTTTCTGAATACAGCATTTAAGGCAGCCATGACTAAAGGGTCAGAGTTTTCATGTGATATGTAATCTTTATAATCTGTGCAAAAGTTAAAGCTGTGGACATTTCCTCAGACATTTGAAATGAGATTTATAAAAGTTATGTGTTCACTGACTACAGTATATAGAATTATAAGTTAGGTGTTTTTCATTATTTATTATAAAATGAATTGGAATAAACATTCATAAAATTCTACAGCAAAAAATGTTTAATCAGGAGTAGATTTTTTCATGCAGGTGACATAAGATAATTTAGAGGGAGAGTGAAATGCAGAATTCTGGAAAAGCAAGACCAATATTTAAATTATATTCAGTGTTCAGACTAAGGGCTATGTCCTTGGGAATGTATGTTACCTAAGTTAAGATACATGAGTATATACGACAGATAGGAAAGGATGAATTAAGACTATAACATGACTTTGTTGGGGCCAGTGAAACAAATGTGTGTTTGGTCCAATCTGAAGTAATCTCTTGTCGATTTATACTGGGTCCAATGTATGTAATAGGAGTTGGGGAAAGCACAAAAGTTGTATGCAAAACATCTGACATAAAGATTAAAACATTTTAAATAAAAATTATTATTAAGACTCCTACATTTAAATACTAGGAAATATATTTAAAGACAACACAGGTAGAGGAAATTTGCACAGAGTACATTTAGAACTTATTTATCATGCTTTTTTTCCCTTTTCTTGTCTCAGAAGAAAGATGTCTTAGCTATTTTTTTTTCTCTTTCTTCCTTAGTATGTATTAGATCCACTTTGCATACTATAATTTATATCTCCAAAATTTATATCCTTAATCGGTGAGAAAAAGCCCTTGTTATAATTATATCTAAATTATATAATTATAGTTAAAGTCATTGTGTCCATGTCCTGGTTCCTTCTTCCAACATTAAAGATACCTGTGTATGTAGGGAACCTCTCTATTAAGTTCATCTCATAGCGCCGTAATTTCAAAAGGAAGCACTGACTTCCAATACAGCAACAGTTTTCTTGCTACAATCAGTTTATCTTTAGTTTGTCTGACTTTATTTACTATTTTCAGTACTTTAACATTATTTTTATTTTACAGAAAGACAGCGCTTCCCTCCTTCTATCAAGAAATTGAACTCCACCAACGTATCAGGACTCCCTAAAACCATCCGAATTTGCCCCTAGCAGCCGTGTTGTAAGCTTACTTATAAGGACAACTTTGAACAGACATCCTAGAAACACTTTTATTCAAAGGGTCTGTATATTTTCCTTGGAAAAAATGTAAATATTATTTCAACAGTTATTCAAAGCATAGATGTAATAGTGTAGCAGTGCTAAGAATCCATCTGCTGTTTAATTCCTCAATTAGCAAAATGTTATCTGACAGCATATGTGTCTGTCTCTGTAGTAGTTTTTAGAGCCCTTTCTTAATATTTCTTTCTATATTTGAGCATATGTCCTTGTATGTATGTTTCTTTCCTCTGCATGACTCTCTATGGGTTAATTTTTGAAACATTTATAAGGATTCTTATGTCCATCTATTTGTATCTGTACCTTTGACCTTCTGGTTCCTTCATCTGTTTGACATTCTTTCATTCCCCTTTTTTCATTTCAATATCATTTTTCTTTCTTCCTGTGTATCCTTTTTTTTTTGGTCTAATTGAAAAATATTTTAATTGGAAGTGCCATATATACATTAATATGTATAAAACAGATGACTAATAAGAAAAAATATCAAATTGTACACTTTAAAAAAAAGAAAAATATTTTAATGTCTATTCTTAAACCTGAGCAAGGATATTTTGGTTAGTTATCTTTCTCTTAAAAACAAATAAATAAACAAACAAGCAACAAACACCCAGTTAATTCCTTACTCCTCTCCTGCAAGACAATGTCAATTTAGTGACCCTTTTCTTCTGTGGCTTTAGTGATATTTTTCTCACAGAGAGAGAAAATAAAGATTTTCTCACATCTGTGACCTAGAAACAGTCCTACAAAAACAAAACCGAACAAGCCAAAACAAAAACAAAACAAAAACACAAATATAGCCTTGAAATTAAATATTTAAAAATATTAGCTTAACTGCTTTGTCAGAAACAATAAAATAAATATCTTTCCAGAAAAAGCAATTGTTAATCTGATGTAGGTGAATTTTAGATTAAATTTTTATTTACATATCTAAGAAACAAGAAATATTTGGTCCATTGTTCCTCCCTTATTTTTTTCTTCTGTTACTAAGTGAATGGAGGCAAGTAAGTTACCCTACAGGCTAACAGCCCCTGGAGGGTCTTCCAGGTCACATGTCTGGTAAGTTAGCATTTCTGACCTATGTTTCTTTCAAAGTACAGGCTTTGACAAACAACTTTTATTAGGCATATTTTCCACAAATGACATTTATAATGACTTGTATCCATTTGAAAGTAAATTTAAAAACAAATAACAAAACAATAAAAAAAAAATGCAACTGAAGTTCCATATATCTCTTAACCTCTAGGGAAAAATGCAAATTTGGGGGTTTATTTTTAAATAGAAGTGGACTATTAGTTTAGGTGGTAAACAGCATGAGAGCAGGGGACTGTGTCTGCCTGCTTTACTGCTTATTTTCTGACATGTAGCACTTATTGTCTTGAACTCAATTGAGTAGGTGTTCAGTAATTATTTGTTGAACAAATTCAAACATTTGAAGAGCAATTTTCCCATTGATCTTCAAGATATCAACCATAGAAGAATCTTGACATAGAGTAACTACCTCAAATCTAATACTTGTGGTCCAAAATAATTGTGGGTAGTATTTAGTTTTCTGTTTGGGGGCCTTTTGTACTTTATTACAAAAATGATACTGGATAAGAGGAGGCACATGTAACTATCCATAGCCTCGCCTTTTCTCACAGAATAGTCTCATTAATTTGAAAAATTCTCACATGTATTTATTTTCATTCTCCTAACAGGAAAACAAAGTGCTTTAATAAATTACAAGATACCCTGGTGGCAATAGTTCTTTGGCTCACCTCCTTATGTTTCTCTTTTATAGAAACAAATTCTATTGCTTTTAAAAACATTTATTTTTTCCTATAATATTTTCATCTTATAATCATATTTTCTCACTTGATTTCTTTTGCACTAGAAATAAGAATGAGATCACACTAATGTTTATTGCTTTACTTTTCTGAAAAAAAATGAATATTAAATAAGAGAATATTTTGAGATAATCCACTTAACTTCTCATCCTTCCAACATGTGAAGAGGTTTGATGAGTATCTGTGATATTCTCTAGCACTGGATACATGCAGATGTACAACTCACAGTGCTCCAGTTTTAGGGTTTTCTTGTTGTGAGTTATGTCTATATTTCTGGATTCCTGCCACAAGTTGAACAATTCCTAGAAAACTGTTGATAATTGATTGATAGATGAACACCTTTATTCGTGTATTTTGTTCATTCTTTGTTCCTATGTAGTAGATACTGTAATATTCACAGAAAATATAAACACAATTTATATTTATACAGGCAGAATATAGAAAGCTTTTCTCTACTTTAAGGATCAGGAGGAACAGAGATTGATGGGTACACTTTTGCCTCCTCCTTGTTGTTTTGGCCTTTCTTTACAGGTTGTAGTGACATTACAAGACATTAGTGGTTTCCTTTGCCTCATTACACAGACTTGGGAGGCTATGTGGTAGATCAGGGGACTATGTTCGGCAGCAAGGAGTAGATGAAAAGGACTCTAGCAGCAGAACAGATTTTTATAGCACAGGAGAATCTCATTTTATAGATAAGAACCTGAGGCACCTATGATATGAAGAAAACCTGACCAGGTCTCCATGTATTTTTGTACCTTGCACTCTTTGTTTTCTCTTCCCCAAATATGATATGTTTTTCATGCCACTCTTTGAAAGAGGAAAATGTTTACATTTTTCCACTGTAGAATGTCCCTAGAATATCTCTCCCCCTAGAACATCAAATCTTTCACTGGGATATTGCTCTCAGTGAATTTTAACCTTACTAGCATTTTGGTGAAGCTGTAATTGAGATTGTTTTTAATTTTTCTCTCCTTTTTTTACCCCCCTCCTTATTCCTGGCCCGCTCTCTTTATCCTAGAAAACTTTAAACTGCTCTTACTATTGTCTGACTGATCATGGTGCCACACTTGTGGATAACTAGTCCTGGAAATACTGTCTTGTCTTGGGAAATCAGTGTGTAAGGGATGTGTGAGTTGGTATAGTAAAAATGTATTATTATTCTAGAGTATTTATGTTGTCTCGGTTTTGCATTCTTGAAGCTAGGACTAAAATAATTTTACATGTCCATCTGACCCCGTATACTCTGGACATGTCAAATGAGAAAAATTTTTGTTAGAAGAATCCATCTTTGAGGTGATGATGCAGCTACGTCAGCTGTAGCTGCTGAAAGAGGAGCCAAGACTTTAGGCAGTGAGAGAGACCCTCTCACTACAACTAAGAAGAAAAAAACATGGAGGCAAAAAACTTTTTCAAATTTTGACCTTTTTTTCAACAGGAAATAAGGAAGAGGTAGTAGGAACTGCATTGGACTTGTAGATCAATTGGAGGGAACTCTCATCTTGAAAATAATATTGTCTTTCAATCTATGAACATGAAATGTGTCTATTTATTTTGACTTTAACTTTCCTATTAATGTTTCGTACTTCTCCGTGTACAGTTCTTACCTATTTCCTGTCTAATTGATTTCTACACATTTTATTCTTTTTGATGCTATTGCTAATGAAATTGTTTCTTAATTTCACTTTCTGATTGCTCATCGCTGGAATATAGAAATAAAATTGATTTTTATTGATCTTGCATCCTATATTCTTTCTAAACTTGTTTATTAGTTCTAGTAGTTTGTTGTGGATTCCTTGGGATTTTCTGTATAAAGAATTTTGTGTTTGGCAAATAGAGACAATTTTCCTTCTTCCCTTGCAATCTGGATTTCTTTGTTTATTTACAGCACTGGCTTGAGCCTCCAGACTATGTTGAAGATTTATTTTTGTCGATTCTTATTTCTCTGTCACAATAAAAGCTGAATTAATTCTAGGAGGTATTTCATATTCTCAAAATTTGAAGTTGGGTCTGGACTTAAAATTCAGTTGGGTGATCATACCACTTATGATCCATGTATACTTACCATAAATTCTCATTTCCATGTGGAACATCCCATGAACTTTTAAAGCACTCTCTTTGTCATAGTCACCTCTGGTTTTTATTTCCCACCTCCAAGAAATTCTTTTTCTTTGCTACTATCTTGGAAATTTTACTTTATGGCTTATATTCTACCTATCCTCTGTTCTTTTGACCAAATCACTATAAAAGTGAATCTTGCCAGGTACTAGGACTTTATGCATTATATGGAACTTGTGTTTCTTCTCAGGAAAAGGGATTATACACGTAATTCTCCAGTAAAAAACAAACAAACTTAAAATCACATGCTAGAATCTTCGTCATTGACATCCTTTTGGCTCCTTAATATAGGTGACTTCTCATTGGCTTTAGTAATACATATAGGCCTGGCTACTTTCACCACTTTGATGGCCCTTCTCTCCCCATTTCCACTCTGTGACATCCATCTAATGCTTCCTTTAAATTCTTACTCATCTGTTATGCAGAGAATTTCAGCCCTTATTTGTCCTTACTTCCAAACTTAGTTCCAGGCCTAACTTTTCCTGTTGAATGAACTTAACATTGTTTAATTTAACGAATGTCTGTTTGCTAACTGAGTTCATAATCCTTGAAAAAGATTATGCTCTGAAATATTTTTCTATGTATTAAATTGTCATAGCATTAGTTGGACTACATGTTCATGTGGTGCATTCCATACAAATAACCCTGATGAGCTGTTTGTACAGTGTTGATGAGCCTGAGTCAAGTCTGTTATAAAGTGAAGGTGACTTCACTGTTGAGGATAATAAGGCCTTGTACTAAATGAATGTTTTACTTCTCTTCAAGGTGTCTGAGGGCAACTCAAAAGGGAAGTTATTCTTGAGGGAGACAGTTTTTAAAAAGTGCTAAAACCTATGTTAACTAGTGACACCTGCTTTAGAGAATAAAATATAACAGTGCATCATAACATCACTGAGAGAAATTCCGTCATTTCCCTATTTTTTTAAGGTTTATTTATTTATTTTTTGGCTACGTTGGGTCTTCGTTGCTGTGCACAGACTTTCTCTAGTTGTGGTGAGTGGGGGCTACTCTTGGTTGTGGTGTGCAGGCTTCTCATTGCGGTGGCTTCTCTTGTTGCAGAGCATGGGCTCTGGGCACATAGGCTTCAGTAGTTGCGACATGCAGGCTCAGTAGTTGTGGTTCTCAGGCTCCTAAGCACACTGGTTGTGGCACACGGGCTTAATTGCTCTTTGGCTTGTGGGATCTTCCAGGGATCGAACCCGCGTCCCCTGCATTGGCAGGCAGGTTCTTAACCACTGTGACTCCAGGGAAGTCCCTCCATTATTTCCTTAATGTCATTTTCTGAAAGTATGCAAAGTTCTGTTATTGGCTTTTTCATGGACAGATCACTACACAGATATCAAGTGTTGATATCTATATTTTAACTCTTATCAATGAAAGAAGGTAAATTCCAATATAATTATTGGAACATGGCTTCCCTGATTTAATGTATGAAAAAGTAATTTTTAGTGTTTACTAGTTATGCCTTTATGAATTATTTACTTCCAACAACAACCTTTAACAAAACTTTTTTCTGCATATGAAAATCCTGTGACATAAACTTAGATAAGTATAGTGATTTAACATTTTAAAGAAAAGACTATGTAAGAAATTGAAAAAATGTTTCCGGCTTAAGGAATGAACCTAAAGAGCTAGACAATGCAGATTTGGTAATGTCAAATGTCAAATTTTCTCTTAGAGTAAATCCAAAGATAAAAACAGAAACTTCTTATGAAAATTTGTACACACAGAGGCACATCACTAATGTTTCACTTCAGAGAAGCTACCCTAGTTAGTTCCAAAATGATTCCCCTAGATAGTTTTACATATTATGTAATTAATTAAGAAAAATACATACTGTACAATCATATTCAGAAAATTCACATTTTATGGAGATTAAAACATACATGATAGAGTTGATTTATATTTGAGAATACTTATAAATGCTGTTTAAATCAGATGTAATTAGCTCTTCATGACATTTAATATTCTGAATAATCCAGTCTTTCTCTTTTTTGCATCAAGATGGATTAAAAGCAAAGTAAGATATGATCTTTCTTTCCAAATGTTAAGACCCCCAAAGTGAAATAAGTAACACAAATAAATAATTGTAGTTAAAATGTTATACTTTGATTCTTTAAATTCTAATTTTAGATATTTATATCACCCATATTATATCCTAAATATAAATTGAGATTATTTTTGTTCAGTAAACTGTTTTCTTGTTCATTCTATAATAATATACAAACTTTACTGTGGAAAATATCTTTTCTTTACAATAATGGTACCTGTGTTAAGTGGTCTAAGTGACCAAATGTAAAGTCGTTTAATTGCTACAAAATGTCGCTAATACTTGTACCAGTAGTGGTACTAATAGTGGGAGTAGTGGTAATAGTAATGTAATAAACATTTGTATAACAGTCTTAGTTTTACAACATATTGACATATTCCTTATCTAATTTAATATTCAAAACATTATTATCTGTATTTTACAGATGCCTTTTTGGAGACAGAGTTTGCTTTTCCACCAAGATTACTTGGTAGAACTCCAAGCTAAGCTTCTGATCTCCAGACTTGCATTCCTTTTGTTTTGCTACATGTTGTTATAGGGTGGTAGGCAAGATTTAACAGTCTTGATTTTACCCAATGAAGAAGCTGAAATCTGGAGAAGTTAAGCAATGCATTCACTGAGCATTCATTTATTCTGTACACACATTATGTGGGAAATTTGCTAGTTGTTGCAAAGGAACAATGAATATATGAGCCAACGTTTTCTAATAAACATTCTAAACATTTTCACACAACAGACACTTACTTTTAAGCGAAAATAGTCTTTTCCTCAAAAAACAAAAACCCACAAAAAACACAAAGGAAATTCTAAAATGTTTCTTGATATCTATGCAAAACTCTGAAAGCCATGAATATTTAAACACTTGCTTGTGTTTTTTTGAATTAAGATTACTGTATATTTGTTAGACATTATAAATGTAGTAAAAGTTACCTTAGTGGCCAAAGTTAAAAGAACTTTTTAAGTGTCTATGTCAAATGTTTCTGTAAGTATTGATACTAGGAAGACTGAATACACTATAGCTTTGCTACTTAACGTGATCCAGGGACCAACAGCATCAACAGCAACTGAGAGCTAGATAAAAATGCAGATGCTCTGGTCCTGCTCTAGACTTACTGACTCAGAGTCTGTGTTGGGACAAGATCACAAAGTCATTCTTATGCTTCATTTTTCAATGAAGTGTAGAGGGACTCCTAACTGCTCAGGACTGCACATTCTAACTAGTATTAACTATTCCCATGAGAAGTTTGAGAGGATACTGTATCTACAGAACAAGAAAAAGCTGCCATATATGTGCATATATACATATGTATATATGTATATACATACGCATATATATGTATTTGTCTCATATAACAAGACAATGCTCCTAAAAATTATAATGGCAATTCCCAGAATTATTGGAAGACTAAAAGCCTGTTAAGGTTTTCTGTGTTGCCAAAGAAATCTCAAGTCAACTGGTAATAGCCTCAGAAGTTCAATCCCTAAGGCAAATTCTATGTCACCAACTCCACCTACAAGGAAAAGCGCTCTTAGAATTCTTGTGTCCCATCTCAGATGTGGTCTTAGAGGAGATCAGGGCCCATGGAGATTAAAGAGTAGGAGGTTTCACCTCAAAAGTCAGAATTCCAAGCAAGTTCTACTTTTTGCCTACAGTATGCATTCCATCCTACTTCCCATTTCCTAAATGATTATTTTTGAATATTGTCGGATATGCCTGATATCATTGAAGTATCCATCCCTCCTCTGTCCAGCCAAGTGCCCCAATTAATTTTATCCTCAACATCAGAGGCTGGAGGTTGAATAGATAATCCTGTTTTGGTAATCCCAGCTCTCTGGACAAAAATTTATATGTAGGAGTGAGCAAGCAATCTGATTCTGGCCAAGAGGATGTGAGATGAAGTTCATTGGTGGGCTTCTGGGAAGAATTTAATGATTTTTAAGAAAGAGACATAAAAGGAAAATAGTCTCTTAGGTGTCTCTGAATGTTTCCAAGTGTGTCTGAATGAAATGCTAAAAATATATAATATAAAATCATCTGACTACCAAATTGAGGGTAGTCAATTTGGGTACCAATACTGCGAGGAAGGCAAAACCAAATCAGAGGTTTACATAGAAGTGGATTCAGAGGTTACCTTCACTTGGAAGCCACTACCCTCTGTATTTAGTGCTATATGAAGTATTTCCTCATTGTTAACCAGGCAAGTTGGGTTTTTTGTTACTTGCAATTCTTAAAAATATCCTAACTGAACATTCCCAAGGCACATCTAGTACTATATAGACAGCCCAGACTTCATCATCACATGGTAGGGATTTGTAGAAACTTAATGTGGCTATTCTCTTCAACAAATGGCTAAATGAGAAAATCTGGTTCTTATAAATTGTTGGTTCAAATCATCAGAAAATCTTGAAGCTTATAATTAATGAACTTTTGAGTCAAGTGTTAGTGTGCAATTATGTATATATCAGGGAAAGGGTGAAAGAGAGGGAAAAAAAACAAAGTGAATAGAAGAGAAAAGAGGAAGGAAATACAAAAGAAAAGAAGGCAGTCATGTTTACTGCAAAATATTCCTTAAAAATCTGATTTATCCAAATTAGCAAAGTGGAACATATTATATTTAAATCTTGTAAACACTTTATGTAATATGCATTACCCGATGCCAGATATTTTGTGAATTTTAAGCAGTAACATTTGAAAGAACTAAAGGTTAATCAAGTTTTCTGCACTGAAACACTGGATTAAGTGAAATTTAAAACGTCAAGACCATTAAGGGAGATTCCAAAATAGAGAAGTCTAGTGATATACTACCAAGATAATTTTAGGATTCAGAGAAGCTGATACGAATTGAAAAGGGTATAAATGAGCCTTTGTTTTTTCTTTTTTTCTTAAAAAACATCTTTGATCCTAAAAGGCACTTCTGGCCACAGTTCATAGTCAAACTGATGGTTGAGTTATATCATGCTAACAGGATGGCTTTCTCATTAAACATAATCCTTTCATGAAATTTAAACAAAATCTAAATTTAATTATAAAATACAAAAGTGTACAAACTTTTAAAAGAAAAGAAATACTACATAAGTTCATAATTAAAATAATTAAAACAACATTGGGTGTTTGAAGCTGATGAGCTATTTCTCCTGCAAATGCTATCTGATTATTCAGGAAGAAGGAAAATTCTCATATGGTCCTGATAGCACATGGAATTTTGGTGGGTCAATTAGTTTTCTGGATAGTTACCTATTGCCTTACAATAAGAAAAAGAAAAACAACTAGAATTCATGGCATATATACTATTGTTATACTTCCAAATTTAACTTTGTAATATGGTTAGTACTTAAAATTTTGGGACAAACTTGTTTGTAACTGTAAATATGTGTGTGTGTTTAGAGCATTTTTAACAGAAAAGTATGAGTAACACTGTCTTTCAGGCAAAATTCTTAGTGGTGATGAACAGGAAGAATTTGCTATGGGTTGGAATGAAGTCCCATATGCTTGAAAGTAAAATTTGAACTGGTCTTTATTTGAAATCTACTTCTTAATTCAATAAATGTACTATTAATTAGAGCAAAAAATGATCAGTGCCTTTTCATTATCAGGCCATAACTATTCTCTTTCAGAATTTTAAGTAAATGCCAAGTTTAGTTTTTTTCACACTCATTTAATCTTCCATTTTTCCGTTTGGTGTGTAAGTAATATAACGCTAATTCTATCTATCTCTTCCAAGATCACAGCCTTCTTTGAGGAAACCTAGGAATTTATCTTATTGGAGGGCCATTAACAGAGAACAAATTTAAATCCCATCAATGGTCTTGCTCAATTAGTGGCATATATTTCGAGAATTCATGGCATACTGCCCTCAGTTAAATGGAAGCTACTATATTTCAAGTTTGACTGGAGTTTAGCAGGAACTAGAAAATTGTGCAATGTCTTCATGATTATGGGCCAAAAAGGGACTCTTTAATTATAAAATCATAATATTATTACAAAACTATTCTTAAACACCTTCAATCTGATCTCATATTGTATACGTGCTATATATTATATTACAAAAAAGTATAAGTTTACAATTTCTGGTAAGTCAAAATTTCCTAACATCAGAAATACTAAAATGTTTTAAGAATGCTGGCATAAAAACAAAATCAAGTTCATTACTGTTATCAAGGACTGCTTTATTAATTCATCTATCTCAGATTAGTCTTGAAAATGGTCTACCACTATTACTTACTTCTTTAACAATACTAATTTCAGTAACATTTAACACTTACTGAATCGTTACTATTTTCTGTCCTGGGATAAATCTGTTGTTCCATTTTATGTATCCTCCAGACAACACCGAGTTTCCTATTAATCCTTCCTCGATTACAAAAAAAAAAAAGTGAAATCTGGAAAAAAATTTACAAAGGCTAAGAAAATTGCTCAGAACACTCAATAAATGGCAGAGACAATTTCAAACCCAGATGTGACTAATTTCCTAATCCATGTTCTTATTGATTCTGGCTTAGTATTTTCCTCTTTAATGCACCGCTAGATATTTGCAACAACTTTCTAAAATAAATTCTACTGAAAATCTACAAACTGCTATCAGATTATCCCCAAAGTGTGTTTGATGTCAACTTCTCTGGAACTTTTACTAGCGTCCCATGGGCTACTGGATTACATAAAATGATCACCTATACTGGCACATTCCTCTCTCTCTATTGTCCTGAGACTCCTATCTCACCACTCCCGCATCATCTCTTCTTCAACCTGCCTCAACTGCTTCAAATTCCCTGAGCATGGTCATGATTTTCTCTCTTCTCTGATTCACTCTCCAGCATTCTGGCTTTTGAAATTGAGTCTTTTTAAAGATCCCAAATATGGCATCTTTCCAATGAAATCTTTTCTAACGTCTTTCTACCCTCTATCTTTCAACCTCCCCCAATTTCTATAACCTTACATGTCTCACATTTCTTTGCCATTCACTGCCTTGTTGATACCAGTGTTACTGCATATGTGTTATTTGAATAATGTGATGTCTTGTTGATAGGTTAAATACAGTCACCTCAGAACTGTACGTTTTGTTGACTGAAAAAGAATGCACAACATGAGAGTTGTGAGTTAAGTTTTATTTGGGGCAAAATGAGGACTATAGCCTGGGTGATAGCATCTCAGAAAGCTCTGAGGAACTGCTCTGAAGAGCTGGGGGTGGGGTTGGGGGGTGAGGGAGGAGTCAGTATACACTGATTTGGGGGAAGGGGGAGACATTTTGGCAGAGGCTTGCTGCTAGTCACGAGGAGCAGTTGTCTCTGTTAATGATTTTAGGGCTTTTCTAGATATGAGAAGATGTAAGAACTTGGGCTCATAGAATCTTTTCCTGAGAATACCCGACTATCTGAAGGTCTGTTGTGCCAGGTTTTGCCAGAGCACAGAGTGCCTTGTTCCTGATCTCCACCCTGAACTCCTCTTAGGCCGTGTTGTAGGTCAGCAACTGCAGTAGCTAGTGGCTTAATCCCCGTAGATGCAGATAAGTGACAGTTTTTATTTGGCAGTTTCTGTGCTGATTTCTTTCTTATAGAACTTATTTTGAGATATTTATAAAGAAGCACAAAGTCTGATAGAATGAAAAAAGATAATTTGATGAGACACATTCCTCTGCAATAGTTATGACATTTTTAAAGGTTGGTTTGATTTTAATATAGTTTCTTTTAAAAATCAGGGAAAAGTTGACACTACCAATATGCCTAGGGACTAGGATTCAGCGCTTTAAAAATTTATTCTGAGAGGGATGCCCAGCCTTCAGTTTAGACTTCAGTAGTTACATTAACTAGTGTGACCTTATGATTTATTTTTTAAACTGGGACAGTGTTGAGAGATAACAGGGTATAATTCAACCAGGACAGTCTTAGGAAATGCTGGTTCCATTATCTAGTGGGATGATTGTCGTCAAGTTGTTTAATCTCTTTGGGACTCAGTTTCCTCATCCTTAGATGATAAGTTTGAACAAAATATTTGAGATTTCTTGTGGCTCCAAAATTTATGAAATTACAACGGTATTGCAAACTTGTTATAGTTCCTTGTTAATACTTTACTGTGTATTTTTGCATTTGGGATTTTGAATTCAGGGATATGTGAATACAGGAAATGGTAATGGTACCATTTTCAAAAAATGGTAAAATTTAGGAAACTCTTAGTTGGAGTTAAGGATGAGATCCTTTTTAGATTATCTGGGAAAGAGTTCATAGCAATAAAAATTGAGTGGTTAGTAACACACAATAGCCTATTAGAGATGAATACAGATAGTGAATGTAATATAGATGTTGAATATAATCTTCCCGTTTCAAAGAGGAATTGTGTGGGAGAGGCTTTGGAAATGTCTAGAAAAACTCTGATAGGTAAGAAATGAAAACTACTCCAGAGAATATACTTATGCAAGTGGGTATGAGAAAAGGGTATATGAATGTTTGGGGAAGAGTAAATGGTATTAAATGTTTTAGATCTTTCTGGATAATGAGCTCTAAGGGTGCTAGAAGCATATTTTCTTTAGTATGTTTCATCCAAATTAAATATTAGTGTTGATTTAACTTTGTTTTTTTTTGTTTTCATGTAGAAACAAAAGTGTGTCTTTTCCTCCGCCCTCCCCCTGCCCCCCATGCCCTGCTCCTTAAAGTGGCTTTAAAGGTGTGTGGTCTATTTTTATACCATATACTCTAATGCCTAGTAGTGGTCTGCATTTCTAAAGTCACCTAGAGATTATCTCAGCATCTTTTATGTAGCATTTTTATGCAGTCATCCTGTTACCTCATCCCAAATGCCAGGAAATAGCCTGACCAGCTGCAGATAAAAATATTACACTCTGTTTTAATGCCATTATTTGAATTTCAAAAAAGAGGAAATGATCTTTAATTGTAGATTCAATTGTTATTTGCAGGTGCAAAAGGGAAATTTGGCTGCCTCGCTTAATAACCTGTTCCAAGAGTTCAGAGGTGAATTAAAAGGATAGTGAAATTTAATAAACGCCTGATTTAACTAGGTGTTGCCTAGAGAAGTTTATGAGTCCTTCAGGGAAGGAACAGTGAATTATATAGCAAAAGGAACTTCTATTAGCTAATCACATGATATCAGAAAGGTGTAAACCTGTTTTTCTTTTTTAAGATATCTCTGTTTAATTTTTTATCTCTGCCAAGAAAATGACTAAAGTTTGTTGTTGTTCATGGTCTGGGTTTGGAAGACCTAAGTGTGTCTGAAATTTGCCTACTCCACATTTTCTACTCAAATAAGTCAGCTTCTGTGGAGAGGGATATTTTATTACTGTGGGAAGAAAAATAAAGAAACATAGGGATTAAATGGAATATGTTTCTTGGTTTCCTACATTAACTGATTTTGAGGTTATTTCTTCCTTCAGCTTTTGTATGAGGAAAAAAAGCAATAAAAAGTGCATTTCTATGATTGATTATATGCTGGGATATAAACTGGTTTGTTTTTTTTTTAATCAGACTCTTCAGTTTCAATAGCCTGATATTTTGCATGTACATTCCTATACATGTAAAAATTCTGACATGTATTGGAGCATAATCTTTTAGATGGAGAATACAATTTTTCTCTTTATTTAAATAGAATTGCCTTAAACTTATTTTGAAATTATCTTGCTACATCTAGATACAATAGTTCTGATTTGAATGTAAGGTCCTCGTTTTTCATTCATTGTGAATCAATTCTCTATACATGGACTTTATATTTTTATCCAAATGCATGCTTTGAGTACAACAATCAGAATGAAATACCAGAGTGTGGCTATGTTTTTACAGGAATTTTCTACATCCGAAGTTTAGCTTCTTGTTATCATCTTTATAAAATGTAGTAGAAATCTCAGTTTAAAAAAAAAAAAAAAAAGACCATCTTACTTAAAACAGAAACAAGGCTTAGGCAAGTTAAAAAAAAATAGTAATTTGTGAGATTTTAAATAACTACATTATTCCTGGGAAAATCTAAAAATTAAATAGCTAGGTGGTAAAGTCAACAACAGATTTGGAAGGCCAAGATCCACATATCTCTTGTACACATGCCATGTTAAGTTAGGATATAAGTATCCTCTATATATAGGATACATACATGAGCGCACACACACACACACACATTAATTAGGTCCCGTTAATTTCTGTTTGGTCTCTGAAATCTTTACTGAGTATTCACACATATATCTCAATATTTCATTCCTTATAATTAATAACTAAGGGAAACCATCATAGGTTCCCATAGAAAAGAACATCCAAATACAAGTCGACTGTAAAGAGTTATGAGAGAGGTATTTACGTAATTTGAGTTTCTGCTATATAATGGGGCAGTGGTAATTATTTTATAATAATAAAAAATGACAATTTATCAATTGTATATGCTTTATTAGGCATTATACCAAGCACCTTAACTACATTTCACATTTATTCTTCATAGCGAAGGTATGAGATATGCACTGCTATTGTATTTATTTTACAGGTTAAAAAACTGAGGTTTACAGAATTTAAATAATTAGTCTAAGATCATAGAGCTAGAAAACAGAACAGTTGGGGCTATAATATTGGTTTACCTAACCTCGATTTTTTTAACATACCGTATTAAAAAATGTATAAAAAATTTTAAAACTTTTGCATAATTTTCTTCCTAATCATAATGAGTTCTTTTAAAGTCCTGTTATGTTTCTTAATATAAAGAAACCTGGGTACGATCAATGATCATATATTATGATTAATTAAATATAAAATTGAGATTTTTTCAGTGTAATTTTTCACAAATAAACTATATTCTAGTTTAATTGCTTTCATAACCAAGCTTTCAATTGGTTTAAAAATAAAAATAATATATATGTTTTCTTTTTAACAATAAAGCTAAAATACAAATTCCACACTCAGGTAAATTGAAGTTATGAAAATACTATAGAAACATGATTTTCAAACTTGATTTTAATGCTTTTTATTTCTTATACGCATTCAATACTCTGTCTAGTTATATGAGTCAACAAATATTCTACCCAGTACGTGAGGTTTTGTAAACATATTGTTTACATTAAATGTCTGGTGTTTGGCACTGCTGTTCAATACAAACATGGATTTTACCCAAAATACTTAAAATTGTTGACATAGCAATTTTTGATAGTATTGTAAGTGAGGAGCATATAAAAACAATGAGCTTGATATGAACTAGAAGAAGGGTTTAAGAGTAGGAGTTAGGAAAAATGAGTGTAAATTGAGAAAAGAGTTGCATAGATTTGGGTCAGAGAGAAAAGGTCAGAAAGATGAAGAGAAAAGTCTTGGAAGGTATGTAGGGGATGACTGAAAACAGATGCTGGGAGCAGTCAGCCAAGAGGAGACGATGATTCTGAAGGTTATTTATCCTTTAAAGATCAAGAAACAGAAATGGCCTTCTGTATCCAGAGGGAAAGACTGAAAAGGATATTTCTTATCCACCTTTGAAGAAAAAATCATGAAGTCAAACCCAGTGTGTGCGTAGCACAGGGCAGGGTCATTGTTCATGCAAAAATGGAGTTAATATGAATATCTACTGAAACGGGTTGTTGTAGAGCATTTAAAAAGTTAATTTATAAGCAAGGACTAAGGATGTAGGTGCTGCCAATTATTATTATTATTATTATTATTATTTTAGTATTACTTCATTTGCCATTCCTCAGTTTTCTATGACTAGAAATATTTGGGAAGTAGAGGAATAGGAAAATAGTAAAGGGATAATGGAATCATCTTGATTTGAGATAGTTGTGATATCAAAGGTCTAAATAGAGTTTTCATGTTTTGTTTATACTTTCAATGTAATGTTTTAGGAAAAATGTATAGCAAAATTCCTATTGTAGTATCAGATAATGTTTTCAAGAGAAAATACTGAAGAATTGTTTCTTATAGGAAGATTTTTAAAATTTATACATTTAAAATGACAATATTAACTAGGTAAATAAGGTAACCAAAAATTGATTTATCTTTATTTTTTTTTTCTCAAGATTATTTGAAGGAATATCAGAATAAAACACTGGAGTGCAGATAAGTATGTTTTAATTATGAAATCAAGGGCATAGAAGATTTAGATTTATCTTTTAAATGGAAGACCTTTAAAAAATGATATAAACTAGTGAAAAAATTTAGGTGAAGACATTAATAGTAATTTATTTCAAGAAGTCCTATAAGCTTATTTTCCAATAAGTAATACTTAAATGTAGTAAATTACAGAGTACTAACATGTCACCTGTCACCATGACAGTATTTTGGTTTGTTGTCATGACGTGAAAACTAATCTCTTGCATTTTGGAAGAGAAGACAAATATTGCTAGCTACGTGCCAAATATGATATTTAAAATATCCAATTTCAGTCTTATCTTAAAATGGTAACATGATGCTATTTTCAAATACACAAAGTTATAGAAATGTTATGTATATGTGTTAACTATTTTAATGCATTTTGAACAAAATCTACATTATTGAAATCTAATCATTTTAGATTCATACTGCAAGGGGTGATATGTCAAGTGAAAAACATGAATCAAGCAATATGAAGGGAATTTGCAACCTACCAAATTATCCATTTGAGGCTATGTTCTTGATTTTGTATAAGCAAAATTTCTTGAATTAGACATGAAATGTAATCAACAGTTCTTTTAATGTGTCATGGTTTTTCATAAGGTTCTTCCCTTTGTTTGCACAGCTGCTTTTTAGAGACCTGTATATCACATTTCCCTTACATTATTGTCAATGCTGTTTTAAACCTAATGACCATTTCCAGGAAGAAAGTTGCTTGCACAAATGTTTGATCTTATGAAAACTTGATCCCCTGTTTCATAATCATTGATAACTTCAATTTTTGTACAGTCAAGATGTTCAATATATTGTTAAACTGAGATTTCATTAAAAAGGGAGAAATGTTTATGCAAATTTAAGCTGGAGAGTATAGTATAGCATATTCCAAAATGTATTTCATCCAATCATTAGAAATATTACATTATTGGGCAATTGATTTATGGATTGACTTATTGGTTTTGAAGATATATCTCATATCTCAATCTCAAAATAATATTTGGCTCCCAAATAAAATTGATAGATAGGGCAGTAGTGATGTGAACTGAATGCTGAATTACATGATTGATCTTTGAGCACATACACTTTTTTTTTTAAATTGAAGTACAGCTAATTTACAATTTTGTGTTAGTTTCAGGTGTACAGCAAAGTGATTCAGTTATACACACACACACACACACACACATTCTTTTTCAAATTCCTTTCCATTATAGGTAATTGCAAGATATTGAATATAGTTCCTGATGCTATAGAGCAGGTCCTTGTTGTTTATCTACTTTATATATTGTAGTGTGTATACGTTAATCCCAAACTTCTAATGTATCTCCCCCTGGCACCTGGCTATCACCTTTGGGAACCATAAATTTGTTTTCTATGTCTGAGAGTCTATTTCTGTGTTGTAAATAATTCATTGATATCATTTTTTTAGATTTCACCTATAAGTGATAGCATATGATATTTGTCTTTCTCTGTCTGCTTTATTTCACTTAATGTGATAATCTCTAGGTCCATCCATATTGCTGCAAATGGCATTATTTCATTCTTTTTTATGGATAATCCATTGTGTATATATACCACATCTTCTTTATCCATTCATCTGTCGATGGACACTCAGGTTGCTTCTGTGTCTTGGCTATTGTAAATAGTGCTGCTGTGGACACTGGGGTATATGTATCTTTTCAAATTAGAGTTTTCTCGGATATATGCCCAAGAGTGGGATTGCAGGATAATATGGTAACTCTGTTTTGAGTTTATTTTTATATATGGTGTTAGAGAATGTTCTAATTCCATTGTTTTACATGTAGCTGTCCAGTTTTCCTAGCACCACTTATTGAAGAGACTGTCTTTTTGCCATTGTATATTTTTGCCTCCTTTGTCATAAGTTAATTGATCACAAGTGCATGGATTTATTTCTGGGCTTTCTATCCTGTTCCTTTGATGTATATGCTGCTTTGGTGCCAGTACCATACTGTTTTGATTACTGTAGCTTTGTAGTATAGTCTTAAGTCAGGACGTGTGATTCCTCCAGCTCCATTCTTCTTTCTCAAGATTGTTTTCATTACTCGTAGTCTTTGGTGTTTCCATACAAATTTAAAATTTTTTTGCTCCAGTTCTGTGAAAAATGCCGTTGGTAGTTTCATAGGGATTGCATTGAAATTGTAGATTGCCTTGTGTAGTATGGTCATTTTAACAGTACTGGTTCTTCCAGTTTAAGAACACAGTATATCTTTCCATCTGTTTCTGTTGTCTTTTTATCTGCTGCTAGCTTCATTTTTGCAAGGGTCCGTCACCTGCAACATTGGACACCTCCTCTTCCAGTGTCCAGTGTTACTGCTACAGTGAATTTCTCACTGTCCCTCAATGTTTTAGGTTCTTTCATGCTTTTGTGCCCTTTCATGGGATGACCGTCCTCTGATTCTTCAATGGTAAAATGATCCTTCAAAAACCCAATTCATACGTCACTTCCTCTTTGAAGCTCTAATCCTCGATAACAAAGATGAACACACTTACTGAAGCGTGCACGAATAAAATGATCAAGAACTTAACACATAGAGAAATATCAGTAGCCGAAATTCAGTTGATATTCAAGATATGAATATTAAAACAAGTGGTCATGAGATGGATGCCAACAAAGAGATAAATATTTAAAATATTCTAGAGCCGGAGTTTGCAAGGTAGCTAAATGTCACTTGTCTATTACTGATGGGAATGTAACTTTTTTTGAAACAAAATTACTGGAGGAAAAATTAGCAATCTATTCAAAAATCTTAAAATGTAAAATTTATCCTATGATTCTAATTCTAGAAACTAATCTAAAAGAAGCAAAGATGTACAAAAATATTGGCTAAGATAATGATCTTCAAAACCTTACTTTTAAATAATGGTATTTGAAGAAAGAATGATGGACTATGGACCCTGATTAAAATTTTATTTGAGAAGATACATTATAACATGAAAATATCCATGTTACTCATTAAACAAAAAAGAATTATTAGTATCTCATGTTTGTATAAAAATGCAGATACATAGAAACACTGAAAAAATATTCATCCACAGTAATGCAGATGATGGGATTATAGGTGGTTTTTATCTTCTTGATCATAGTCTTTTATTTTTTTCTAAGTTTTCTGCAACAAATATATATTACATTTATCATCAAAATGTTTAAATGATTAATCATTCAGGTGTTTTAGTTTGTCCTGTCTTTGCTAGGACAAAAACAAATAAAATTTTATTTTAAGGAGCTACATTCTCTTAGAGATCTGTTAGAACTTATTTTCTTGACTTAGTTGACCCAAAACAGTGCATAATTTATTTGCTTTCTAAAAATTAAATTTAATTTCAAACATACAGAAGATGAATGATATTTGAGAAAATCTCCATACCTGAATATTGTCTGGGGTCAATTTACATATTTTCTTCATTTTCAGTATTTGCTAGTGTCTCTGGAAAGTACATTGGTAAAGGAGATTGGGAGATTGTTGGGATTAGATAGGAAGGATATTCATTGGATAGGATGGCATTATCTTCTTAAGCATCACAGAATTTGGACATTTTTTCATATTTGTAATCTTGAGATCCTGGGTCATACATATACCTCAGGAAAACCTGGATTCCTATACAAAACAGAACAAAGCAGTTTTGTTTCAAGATGCTCTTACAACAGGTTATCTATAAATGTATCTATATCTTTACATCTTTGTATATATCTAAGCCAATTAATGTTTATTATAAATAATACATAGATTCAAACTGACCTTTTGCTACCCTATTAAGAGACAAAACTGGAAGACTTAAATCTCACAGTTTCTCCCAAAGCATATAGAGGATCCCTTCTGTTTATGACTTAGGCCATGATGTGTACTGCTATAGCATAGATTTGCAGGGTAGCCAACTGTTTTTTGTGTAATATTATTAAGGTTCTCTCCTCACAAGACTCCCATCATACAAAGACACATTAAACTCCAGCTTTTGCCAATTTTAGGTATTCTTCTATGCACAGGGAACCTACAGTCTATATATAAATTTAGAAGCTTTCAGCAGGCTTGGGATTTTGGATGGCAAACCAAATGATGTGAAATATTTTCTGATGTATGAAGTTACACTCACTACTTTGTAGGTCAGGGGGAATTGACCTGAATGTATGACTATAAGTGATTTATTTATGATTTTGACAAAGGTATATGTAATTTTGTTTATGCATGTTTCTTTAACAGTGGCCTCTCTGCTCCTTTGACTGGCAGGTAGTGTTCAGACATTGACGAACAATATATTTCCTAAAAGCACCCTCTCAGAAGAATTTTCTTTTGGACTTACCCTCTACCTTCCTTCCTTCATCATTTTTAGCGTATGTGATAGATCAGGAAAAACGGAAGTATTTTCTTTCTTTTTTTTTCTCGTTCTTTTTTTTTTAACCTCCTGATTTATTCTCCTTCAAAAAATGGACATCAGAAGTTTTCCATTGCCCAGCTAATACTCGTCTCTGGTCTATGACATCCATCACTTTTCCCCTGTGGTTCTTCTTTTTCTTCCATCTACCAATATAGCTGAGTGTTTCTCTATTTTAACAACATCAACCAGACTTCCCTTAATGATAACCTTTTCCAACTGTACTTAACTTTTCACTGCCGAGTTCCTTAGAGTCAGGCTGACTATAAAGGCTCCACTTCACACACATTACTCTTTGCAACTGTGCTCTCAAACAAGTCATTAGTGAACTCAAGGATTTGTTTTCAGTCACCACTCTTGAAATCCTTTTTATAATTTGATTCTATATAATGCCACTTAAAAATTATTTCTTGGACTTTAAAACAACTTCCTTTCACATTTGTTTCTCTTATCACTCCTGTATTGTATCCTTTGTGAGTCCTCTTCCTCTTCTCTTCCTCAGCTTCCTCCGTCTTTCTTCCAAATGTAAGTCACTCAGAGGTTCTTGTATATTAAGCTCTGAAATCTTTTTTTTTTTTTGCCACTTTCTGTTTCAATTCCTAACATCATTTTTACTCTTCATTTTCCAGAACACTTTCTTCATTTTGCCATGTGTTGTCTCTTCTGTTTTAAATCCACACCTGCCTTGCTCCCTCTTCTTTTAAGTTTAGACTGCATATGCCCTAATAATCTTTATATTTTTATACCTGTCATAATTACCTGTAAAGTAGTTCATTGAATTAAATTCCCTATTCTTTCTTCTGTGCCTTTAATCTTTCAGGGAAACTATTTTTTGTGTGTGTCCCTGAAGTGCTTCTTTTGGGAATGGACTGAGCAGGGATATTTTCTAAAAAGGTGATGACAACATGAATACTGTGAGTGGGAAGGGATAAATCCTAGCAAATTGTTTTGATTCACAGCGTGCCAAGGATCCACTCTTTACTTCTCCTCCTCAGTCGCTTGCATTTTCGGACCTGGTTTAGATTTGTTGCACCCTGTACACTTGTCATGGGGGAAGAGGGTAGGCATGACACTTTTATTCTGTTAAGATATGGAAGGTTGATGTTTTAACATTGTTTCTGAGGAAATTTTCCTGAAATTATAACCAAAAAACAAAAAAAAAAAACCCAAAAAAACAAACAAACCAAACATGATATTTAATGGATTTTTACAGAGCGTATTATTCTGTGGCCTTGTTGAACATATCCAGTGTATTTAGTGTGGCCAAACTAGGCTGCCTTAGCTCTTTATATACCAAACCCATGGTTCTTGAATTTGTCTTAGAGATGAAGACAGAGAAGACAGTGTCAAATACGGCTGTGTGGCAGTAATATTTGGCTTTTGGATGGATTCCTGCAGAGCTCATGGGTAGACTCCACTAACATGTCCCTATGTTTGGGTGGTAACTTGACTGAAGGTGAAAAATGGCAGAATTTGATCACAGTTTCAATGGAATAGAGAATTGTAGAAATAGTAGCAATTATATGTAATTATATTTATTTTTCTGTTCATTAGAACATAGTCTTCTCTGGATTATTTTTCTTCACGCGCAGTGGAAGTGGGATATAGTCTACAAGATTGCCTGGCATGAGAGTAGCTCTGTTTCTAAGAATCATTGAAGTGGCCAGATTTTTAGCTTTCATGAAACTTCTCTTGGTATGAGGCACTTTTACAATCAAAAATACGTAGATTAGTGAGCATGAATGACAAAAAGAGTTCAGAGAAGATAGCCTTGAAATATAAATCTGAGAGATACTCTTGTGGGTTTACATATGGGAGAAGATGAAAGCTGAATGTCTGAGCTTGACAAGGTAGAAATGTCAGGTACTCATGTCAGGCTAGAGATAAACCTGGGATTACAGAGGTTTCTTCTGAAGTCTTCTGTACATCTGAGCCAGAGCCGCTTATGCAGTTAGTTCCCAAAAGAGGATTATCCTCTTTGAGTGATCAATCTTCACTCTGAGTTTGGTGCATTAAGACTTGACTTCCAAGAAATTCTCTAAATTCAAATTTCTTGAATTGCAAAAATCTTAATATAGGCCTTGAGAGTTTGGCAGGCAAGAGTCAACTTGGTTTAAACAAACCAAACAATTGAACAGATTAAAAAACAATGCTAGGTTACTTCAGACCAAAATTAAAAAAAAAAAAAAAGATTAGATATTACATATTTTGAGTACTATCAAGTAGAAATTGTTAGAAAATTAATCTATACACACAGCAAGAATACTGAATATTTTAAATGCTAAACCAATCTTCACCAATTTTTAAGGCATCTCTGCGTTGTTTATGTTTTTATGTTTGGGTTTCCTGGAGCATGCATTTATGCATTTATTTCTCTTTTGATGATTTATTGAGAACACAAAGCATTTGCCTCATTGTACTCTTTTTGTTTTAGAAGGTCTTACATTTGAAAGAGATTAGCTTGTGGGTCTATTTTTGCTTTATGTCAATTCTTTTGTCTATCAGTTTGTGAACATCTTGTTTCCAAACACTCATCTGCAGATAAGATTCCTGAGATTGGTGGTAGTAGTATACTGATAAACGGATTTACCGCAATTTGTTAATCCATTCACTTGCTGATGACCATTGGGTTATTTCTAGTTTGGACTATTAAACTAAAGCTTCAATGAGCACATTTCCATAAACCTTTTTATGGGGTATGCTTCCTTTTGTCTTGGGTAAATACTAGGAATAGACTGGCTGGATTATATGATACATGTATATTTTGCTTTTGAAAAAATGGTCCACCTTTTTCCAAACTGCTCATGTTATTATATATTTCAACCAGCAGTGTATGAGAGTTCCGTTTCTCTACATCCCTGTCAATGCTTAGTATGGCCAACTTTTGAAATGTTAAGGGCAGGAATAGAGACACAGATATAGAGAGGGACTTGAGGACACAGGGCAGGGAGGGGAAGCTGGGATGAAATGAGAGAGCTGCCAGAATTGATATATATACACTACCAAATGTAAAACAGCTCATGGGAAGCTGCTGCAGAGCACAGTGAGATCAGCTTGATGCTTTGTGAAGACCTAAAGAGGTGTGATAAGGAGGGTGGGAGGGAGGCTCAAGAGGGAGGGGATATGGGGATATATATATACATATAGCTAATTCACTTTGTTGCACAGCAGAAACTAACACAATATTGTAAAAAAATTATAGTCCAATAAAGATGAAAAGTTTAAAAAATAAATAAAATGTTAGCTATTCTAATAGGCATTTAGTTGTCTCTCATGTGGTTTCAATTTGCATTTCCTAATGAATAATGATGTTGAATATCTTTTCATGTGCTTATATCCCATTCACATATCATCTTTGGAAACCTGTCCATATATTTTGCTCTTTTTTTATTAGATTGTTTGCTTTCTTAAGTTCATTCTATAAACTCTTAGTAACAAGTCCTTTATGATATATGCTTTGCAAATATTTTCCCTAAGTTTATAGTTTGTCTTTTCATTTCCTTAACAGTATCTTATGAATAGCAGAAGTTTTTAATTTTGGTGAAATTCAATTTATTCATTTGTTCTTTTGTTGATTGTGCTTTTGGTGTCACATTTAAAAATCTATGCCAAGATGCAAAATCACAAAGATTTTCTCCTTGTATAGTCCTTTTCAGAACTTTTATAGTTTTATGTTTTGTTAGATCTATGATCCCATTGTGAATTGATTTTTGTGTGTAATATGAGGTATGTATCAAAGTTTATTTTTTGCAGATATATATATCTAATTATTACAATGTAATTTGAAAGGATTATTCTTCGCTGAATTGCCTTCATACCTTTTTCAAAAATTGGCTATCTATATATGTGTGGGTCTATTTCTGAACTTCCTATTTTGTTCCATTGATCACTTTGTCTACCTTTTTGCCAATATCAGACAGTTTTGATTATTGTTGCTTTTTAATGTCTTGAAATCAGATAATGTTGGTATTCCAACTTTCTTTGTTTTCAAAGTTGTTTTGTATGTTCTAGCTCTTTTGCATTTCAACTCTTTACCCAGATTTTCATAGTGTTAATATCTTACATAACCGTGGTGTGTTTATCAAAACAAAGAAATTAACATTGGTACAATACTATTAACTGAACTACAGATTTCAATAGAATTTCACCAGTTTTTTTCTTTAATATTTTCTTGCTGATCCAGGATCCAGTCCAGGATACCAAGTTGCCTTTAGTAATTATGTTTAGATTTCTCCAATGTGTGACAGTTCTTCTGCCTTTCCTTGTTTTTCATGACTTTGCCACACTTGAAGAGTACTGGTGAAATATTTTGTAGAATTTTCCTCAATTTGGGCTTGTCTGGTGTCTTCTCATGATAAGATTGGTTTCATGGATTTTGAAGAAGTGTATTATCTTTTTAATATATTTTTGGATTTGATTTGCTAAAATTTTGTTTCGTATTTTTGCATCTATATAAAGAATATTGGTCTATAGTTTTTTAAAATCTAATAATGTTTTTGTTTGAATTTGGAATCAGGGTAATGATTGCAGAAGTGGTATTCTTTCTTTCTTAAATGTTTTGTGGAATGCACCAGTGACACCATTTGGGTCTTGTGTTTTCTTTGTGGGAAAGATTTAAACCCCAATTCAGTTGATATAGGGATCTTCAGGTTTTCTATTTATTTATTCTTGAGTGAGCTTTGGCAATTTTCATCTTTCAAGAAATATGCCCTTTTCCTCTGAGTTGTCTAGTATATTGGCATAATATTATTCACAGAATTAGCTTATTATCTTTTCAAATATCTCTAGAGTCCATAGTAATGTCAGCTCTCTCATTCCTGATATTTGTAATTTATGTCTTCTTTTTCTTCTCCTGATATATCTGGCTAAATATTTTGAATTTTATTGATCTCAAAGAACCAACTTTTCGTATTCTTGCTTTTCTTGTTTCTGTCTTATTGATTTAGCTTCCAATCTCTCTTATTTTCTTTCTCCTACTTAATTTTAGTTTCATGTGCTCTTCTTTTTTTAGTTGTTTAAGGAACAAGTTAACATCATTATTTGAAAACTTCTTTTCTTATAGGGTCATTTAATGCTACAGATATCAAATGTTGATATTTAGGAAATTCTTGATCCATGTATATGAACTTAGTAAAGATTGACTTCATTGAACTTTCTGAATTTTAATATATATTGATTCTACTGGGTTTTCTATATTCTAAATTGGGTTTTCAATTGTATGCTGTTGCAGAGAGATTATTTAATTTCCTCTTTTTCAATAGTTATATATTTTTTGTTTTCTGTTTGCTTATTTACTGCATTGGCCAGATCTTAAACAACATTAAATTGTAGTAGTGATGGCGGATATGCTTATCTATTACCAATCTATAATGGGACTAGTTCATACTTCAATGCCAACTGAATGATTCAGTTTTGCTTTCATACTGATGTTTGTTTTCATTAAATAATCAGTTTTTTCTTAGTAGTTTACTGAGTTTTATGAGAAATGGAGGTTGGGTTATATGAAATTACTTTTTTGAACACCTATTAAGATTTATTTGTGAATTATGAACATGACAAATTGTTTACTACTAATAAATCATCATTACATTGTCTGGATGAGATCAAGTTGGTGAGGGTCAATTATTATTTTATTGTAATGTTAAATTAAATGTTTTATTTTATTTAGGAATTTTGCATGTGGTATGTGTTATCACTTTATTTTCATTTTAGTTTTGAACTACTTTTGTTATATTTTAATATCAGAATTATATACAACAGTTTCACAGAACAAGTTTAGAATATTTCTATGATTATAATATTCTGAAAAAGTTTGTATAACATTATGAATATATCTTCAGTGAAAGTTTGAAAGGACTCAACTGCAAAAAGAATTTGGGCACAGAGATTATTTGTGAGTTAATTCTTTCATAAGTCATATTCATTTTCTTCCCGTGGTTATAGCTTCATTCAGATCTCCACCACTTCTTGCATTGTATTTAATATGTATATTTGCAGGGCAAATCTGAAAGTGGAAAAAATTCAAAAATGTTATTTTTCTGTTTTTTTCTTTGTCTTAAATTCTTGTTAGTTCCATTTGTTTTGAATTTCTTTATTCCTCTCCATATGATAGCAGGATTTCTACACTGCATTCTTCTCCCCCCACTTTTTTCTGTTTTCGTTGTATCTGGGTGCCAGAACTTGGTTCATCCTTTAATGTTTCACTTTTTAGGCAAAATTTGTGTCAGGTGTGTCTTCTCAAATTAGAATTAAGTTATGCATTTTTACAATTTTTATTGAAGTTAAGAAACATAGAAAAATACACATAGTGTAAATGTTACAGCCTCAGTTATCACAAAGTGAACTCACCCGTACAATCCGCATCCAGGTCAAGAAACAGAATGTTGTCAACACCCCAGAAGCTTTGTGTTCCCTACTACCCTACTAATCGCCACTCCCCCAAGTTGTCTTGACTACTAACACCATAGTTAGTATGAACTCACTCTATACTTTCACACATGAAATTGTGAATTAATTTTTGTGCATATGATACTTCTCATTCAACATTTTGTATGTGATATTCATCCATGTCATTGCATGATGCTAGATTTTCTGTTAATTGTCATTGTTGTTTGGTATTTTATTGAATGAATATATCACTACTTATATATTCTATTATTGATTGACAGTTAATTCTAGTTTGAAGCTATTAGGAATAATGCTCCAATGAATATCCTAGTGTATGTACTTTGGTGCCAATATTTATGCATTGCATGCCTCTTGGAATGTACTTAAAAGTGGAATATAATATACACATATGTGTGTATATATATAAAATATACTAATTAAGCTGCATAATCACCAATTATTGGCTCTGTCAGTTTTCATATTATTTTTGTCACATTCTGATAATGTGTAGTAGGTATCTCTCTGTGGTTTAAATATGGACTTCACTGGTTTCTAAGGAGGCTGAGCATTTATTTTCATGAGTGCATTAGCATTGGGATATCCTTTGTGAAGTGCTTATTCACATGTTTTGCTTATCATTCTAATTGCATTGCTTATCATTTCTTAGCAACTTCCAGAAGTTGTAACGGATATGAGTCTTTTTTTCAGATATATGTATTCTAAATATTTTTTTCCATTCTTTGATTTGCCTTTCACTCTTTCTAAATATGGTAGTTTTGATGACAAGGAATTATTGATTTTAATTTATCAATTTTTAATGGGTATAGCTTTTTATGTTCTGTTTAAGAAATCTTTCTGTTCATCAAGGTCATGGAGTTACTCTATATCTCTATCTAGAAGTTTGCTAGAGTGCGACACGTATGTAGTAGGATGTGCCATCTCCTCCCCTCGTTGAAGTATTGGATGTCAAAATGCACGACACAAAATCCAGCAATCACAAGTAACTTCAGTTGTTATTATTCATTCAGGCAGAAGCAAAATGAAGAAAATCTTTGGGTGAGGAGTAACTATGTCTCACCACCAAGAGTTTGCTTTTGGATGTGTGGCGGAAGAGAGGGAAGAGAGAGTGAGTGAGGTTATGGGGAAAAGATATATAGAGGTTAATATAATAATACATTATTTTAGATGAGATATGCCTAGGGTATAAACTGAAGTAGTGGAATTGGATAGAAAAAAGACAAATTAAGATATGAAAGAGATAAAATCAACAGGTCCTGGTGTCTAAATCGTGTTGGAGGTTGAAGCTGTCCAGGATGATTTCAAAGATTTTGAATTAGATGATAAGGTTTTAAGAACCAAGATAGAAGATATACAAAAAGATGATTTCTTCATAAGGAGAAATAACTTTATTGATTTTTATATGTTTTGTGCTTGAATCGTTTTGGGGATTTTTGGATAGAGAAGTCTGATGATTAGTTGGAAGTAGAATTCTTAAGCTAGAGAAAACCAGGACTTGAGACAAAAAAAAATTAGGGAGTCATTGGTGTGTAAATAATATTGTTGATACTTGGAGAATTCCACAAAGAATGTCTCAATACTTGAAAACAAGTGAATTAAGATACTAATAAGATATGTTTTAAAATAAATGTAAATAAGGTTAAATATATGAAAAGACACCTTAACATAAGGGAAAACATTCTAGCCGTAATAGAATTGATAGTAAATAAGTGGATAAGTTGGCATATGTGAAGAATAAATTTGTCCATCAGAAATTGGATTAGCAAGTTATAGAAGCATAGAAATAACCATGAAACTAAATTCTGACAGTTCTCATTCTTCAAGGGTCTTAAGGCCAGTGTTCTAATTGGCTAATCCCAGGGTCTGTTGGAATTACTCTTGCTGTTTTTTTTTTTTTTTTTTCTGTCATGTAGTGTATCTTAGCTTTAAAACCTGAAGAACAAACCCTTGACCATGAAAAATGCACTGAAATAGTGTCATGTTAAACCATCTGTTGCTTTTTAAGAAGTACCATAGCTGTCTTTCCTGAATAGTAAATGCTTGCATCACTTTTGACCAGCTAGAAAGTTCTGTGTTTTATGAACTTTGTACAGTTCTTTTTAAAATCCTAAACATAATTAATGTGATTCCTTAGGAATAAAGTGAAAATAGGACAGAACTGATGGTATAGCTCTGAGAACTACACTGAGTTGAGAACAAAAGAAAAGAATTCAGTGAAAGTCTGGAGAGAAATAAGAGAATGAATGAGAGAATCAGAGTAGAGAGAAATAATGGACATGAATTAAGAACAGTTTTTGAAAAGGTAGTGATCAACAGTTTCAAAAGCTGTGATAGTGACAAATAAGAATAAGACTGAAAGTATGCAAAATACATTCAACTAGAATTATGTGTTTTTGGAAGCAAACTAAAAGGTGATAACGTTGAGTAATTAAGTCTAAATTGAAAACTTACATATCAGAAGAACTTCCATTTCACTTTCCTTTAAGATTCTCTTATTTCATGCAATAAACTGATCACAGATTGTTTTTCTTTTTGACTAAAGCAATCATTGAAAGAGTACCAAAAATAGCTATTACCTTTTATTGAGCATCTCTTATATCTTGGGCACTGTTACACATTTTAGATACATTATTTAGTCTTTAGCCCAATAAACTAAACATTATGTTTATCTATTTTACAGATGGGCAGTTGGGCATTTAGAAAGTTTAATTCAAAAGTTAAACACAGAGTAGTGCTCTAGTCCCTACAAATTGTTTGAGAAAGTTAATATCCCTATCAGGATCTCTTCTAAACTGTCTTCACTATTTTATTAACAGGCATTATTTCCTCAAGAGGAAAAAACTCTAAAGAGAAGACAGAGAAGAATCTCAATTGGTGACACTTTTTTCAACCTCATTTACGCCTTAGTTTTGAGACATATATATATATATAATTCCTATAATATTTAGGAATTAACAGAAAGGTTACAAGATAGATGGTAGAAACTATCTAAGTTATTTATTTAAAAGTATTTGTTGTCCATGGAATCCAGCTAAAAGACTATCAGTTACTAAAACACCCCTGCAAGCCAACTGCTTTCAGAAAGACCTCTAGACTAGCACAAGATGGTGCCACTAGCATATTATGATCAACACTTTATGCCATTAGAATGCTCTTACCAACTGGCCACAACCAGCTCATTAACACATCAATACGCAGATGAAAAACTAAACCAACCCAATAACCAATCTGTGGTCAGAGTACAATCCCATAGTAATAACCTTGCAGTGCCTCTACTAAACTCCTACCAGAAGGTACAGAGATGCTCAATATTGCCCTCTGCAAAGTCTCAGGACACAATTTCACGGAACTTCTACAACAGGGTTCTGAAATCACCGCTATCTCACTCCAAACATCAGGCCACGCCTTCACTACACCTGTACTGGAAAACTCCCTTGTGGCCTAATAAAAGAGTCCCGAGCTCGCCTTTGTCCCACCCCAAACCTCAGATGACATCTTCACTTGACCTCACCAAGATATCATCACCAGAACCCAATCAAACAGCCTGGAGCTCACAATTATCCTTCCCCAATCCTCAGAATACATCTTCCCTAAACCTTTGCTGGACATCACCTTCACTTAAGTCTAATCGAAGAGTGTCAAGTTCATCATTACATCCCCTCAAACCTCAAGAAACTACTTCCCCAGACTACCTGTGGACATCATCATCTTTGGAACCTAATCAAAGAGCCTTTAGCTCAGCATTACCCCAGTCCAAGCTTCAGAAAGCCTCTTCATTGGACAGCCTTTGGACACCTTTGTTAGAGCACAATCAAAGATGTTTGAGCTCACTGTCACTCAACTCTACACCTCAAATAAATGACTTGCTTCAGACATCACCTTCTTTGGTGCCCAGTCAAATGACCCTGAGTTCATCATTACCTGACTCCAGACCTCAGACAACACCTGTATTGAGTTCTAATTACAGTGTTCTGAGATTTCTATTGTCCAACTCAAAATCAAGGAAATCACCTTTACCACATTCTGTCCACCAGTCAAAGAGTTTGCCATTGTTCCAGCCCAAACTACTTGATCATGACCTCAGGACCCTGAGCTCACCAGTGTGTCACTCCAAATTTCAGAACACCACTTCACTAAGTGACAGACACAAAGCCACAGATCTTTCCTCACCCCATCCCAAACCAAATGTCTCAGGTCAATCATTATTAAGCTCCAAACACTGCATCAGGAACATAGCTGCTTTAACACTGGGCTCCAGACTCCAGAGTAAAAGCAGTTTTAGTCTTTCTGAAAAGACAGAACCAAAGAAAGAAATTCCATGGACTTTAGATTATACTCATCCCTGCATTGTTAAAGGTGGAACTGTCCCTGATGATGTTGTAAATAAAATTGTCAATTCTCTTTCCAAGACCAGAATCCAGAGGGATCTCTGTAGGCAGATTCTCTTTCGAAGGATGAGGGGAAGGCCAAATCCTCATCCTGGTCCCCGCCTTTCATCAAGTTACGTGGTTTGTTTAGCTTGTGCTTCCTGCATAAAATCTCAGTGCAACCATCTTACAGGAAGGAAAGACCCTCGTGCTGCAACACTATTTGTCATCCCAACACCTGAGACCACTCCTGAGGGAGAAATAGAGATGAAACTAATTTTTATCCTTTCCCTACCAGAGACTTCTTTTTCATTCCCTGTGAAAGAAAATCAGCCTAATGAAGTCCCTGAAGAAAATCTTGAAGAAACGGAGAAAATATCACAATTTTTCCCTACATCTGAACTTGATATCACCCAGGGGGCTAATGTGAAGAAAACATGGCTTACAGTAGCCTCTGAAAACCAAGTTTTAAGCCAACAGCCCCAGGCTATAGACTGGCTGCTCTATGTTAAGAAAAGTAGTAATCCTCAGTTGCAGTCCGTACTCCCCTCCTCTTCCTCCTCCACATCTTCTTCCTCGTCATCCTCCTCTTCATCTTCCTCTTCCACCATACCCACTTTACCCCCTCCTCCTCCTCCAAAAGAGACTACCATGTCTACTCTCTCAGACTGTGGATTCACTAAGGTACTTAGTTACCACCGGTTGCCCCCAGGGGTCTCCTGGCTTGAGTTCATATGTAGTAAAAATCACCAGCCACTTCCTGGAAAACCACATCAAAGTCAATCACCATCTCCCAAAACAAGGCCTATGAGAAGTAGCACCACAGTGAAAAGGAGAAAGGGGCCAAAGATACTGTTCAAAATTTTCCAGACAAAGGTTCAAAATGAGAGAAATCTTGATTAAATTAACTTTTTTGTTTTTTTGAAGGCAATTGACCTCTTAGTTCTTTGACATTAATTTTTGATTTCCTACATACTTATTAAAATCCTTAGTATTAACTAAATGTGCTTCTATATTTTAGCTGAGGAAGCAGCCAGTTAAGGGGAACTGTTACTCTCAAGTCTATTTTCTAGTTAAATTATAGACTATGTTCTCCTAGAAGCCAAAACTGAATCTTATGTTTTTAACCAAATGCCTGGCTTACAGTAGCCACTATAAATGAATTAATTATAACTAGCCGCAGACCAGAAATACCTCATTTGTCTTGCCCTGAACAGTATCTAACTCATTGTTATTCTCCTTCCTCATAAGACCTACTATGACAGTATCCTTAAACCAATGTATGCTAATCCGTTTCCCTATCTCTAAAGAAAATTCAGATCATGTTCAATAGGTAAGAATATATATAGAAAGGAATCTTTTCAGTTATGTGTTCCTAGGGAAAATTCTTCTATGCTAAGATCCCACACTCTGAAATATTTACTCAACCTTAGTTAGCAAATCTCAGGAAAGAATAACTAACTGATACAGATAATCCTACCTTATGGTGACTATGCCAACATTTAAATTATGGGCTCTGAAGTCACTTGCTCATCACTTCTGCCTATACAATCTAAATGGGTTAATAAAAATGTTTAAAAAATGTTTTTGTTCCACTGGGTCTACTAGTAGCGGGAAGAGAAGGGAAGTGTCTTACCTACTACCTTAAGTGATTATCTCTTTCCCCAAGGGCTAGAATTAGTTTCTCTTGTACGCACTGATGACTCATCAGTTCTGCCTCTCCAGTCCACATCTTTCTGATCACCAAACTGCATACGGGACATTTCCAATGGAAACATCGCACAGGCATCTCAAACTCAACATGGCCAAACCAGAATTTATCATCTTTACATTTATAACTTGCATCTTTATATTATAGTCCTTTGCCCTCTGTGTTCCCTGTATCAGTGGAAGTACCACCATCTGTCATGGAGTTTGACTGTGTTTCTCATTGCCTGTCCCTCGCCAAGTCCGGAAAACCTGGCCTTATTGTCTCCAGAATCCAGCTTTTTTCTCCAACCTCACTGCCACTATTCTAGTTGTGGTCACAGCATTTGTCAGCTGGATTGCTCCTAAACATGCATTTTAACTTTTGAAAGCATTTCTGAGACAAAATTTCATAGCGCCGTTTCACTGTTTATAACCCTTTTATCATTGCCCATTGTTTTCTGGGGAAAGTCTAAATTCCTTTTATGATTGAATCATGATAATTTTTCACAACTGATTTCTTATTCTTCTGCAGTTTCAGCCACATTAATTTCTTTACAGTGTGAAGCAAGCATCCTACACTTCTAAATCAACAATTCTGCTGTCCAGAAAGATCTTTCCACCAATACGTTTTTGCTCTGCAGGGCTCTATTTTGTCTTAACATCTTCTGGGAAGCCCTGTCCTGATCCACTTACAAAGAAAGGGTTTAGTTGGCCTTCTTATTACCACAAAACTCTGTTTTTACTCTTTATGCTGCTCTTAACCATATTATAAAGTAATTAGTTCTTGTCTGTCTTCACTCACTAGGCTGAAAATTACTTGTTTACCATTTTATTTCTATTTTTTATCTCGTCCTTGAAATAGAGTATATACCCTAAAATATATATTGATATTGAGTTAATGCTATTGAAGCTCTTCACCTGTTTAAAAGCCTCTGAAATAAGTAATGCTTCATCTCTTTGCTTCTTTCCCATACACGTATTGAATTGTTTTTTATACCTTTTGTCTTTGTGAGAACATATGTGAGTGTTACTGATGACAGTAGTCATCCTTGTCTTCTTCCTTATGTCAAAAGTGTTCCTTTCTAGTGTTTCAGTGTTAAATATGAATGTTAGCATTTGCCTAGCTGATCAGTGATGATGAGGAAGAATTTAGGTGTGTGATAATGTGTTTAAGGCTTTCCTCAACCTCTTTAGAAAACCCTTGACTTGCTTAATTCACCCTGAATATCCCTTTTGATGACATGCATCACTTGTATAATTGCTTATTTAATATGTTCTCTACTAGACTACACTTCATGAGTAGAGGGCCTGTGTCCATCTTGTTTACCACTAACTTCTCAGGATCTAGTGATACCTGACACATATTAAACCAAGGAATTCAACTAATTTTTATTTGTCGATGTAGTTTACATGTTTAATTTTCCATTGGCTTATTTTCTAAACTTTATGCCTCATTTTAAAATTTTTCTTTATTTTTTGGACTATGATTTAATATGTTTAACTTCTCCATTGTATTGGCAGTTATCTTGTTCTTAATTAGAACAGTGTCTACTTTCAAAACTTTTTTTAAAGAATTCTTTAACCATTATTTCCTAGTTTTTAAATTTGGAAATAAAATCGCATGACACGATGAGGAAAATACATGACAACAGCAAATATCTGACTCTCTCTTCCAGCTTCTATTGACATGCCAAGAGATTTCAAAATAGGGAACAATATGTGTTGTGCCAGAAAGGTCAAGACATTTCTGTCAGATCTTATGCAGATAAGATCATATTTAAGAAGGCCGGAAGGACTCAAAATTTACTGTATTTAAATAAAGAGATCATCTGAGAGTAAAAAAAAAAAAAGAAGACATTAATTGCATCTCATTAGTGCCTTGTTCCTTGCACGGAAAGGCCTGGACATGCAAACAGGTTACATAGCAATTGGGAAGTAGAAAGTAGATTCTGAGTTGTCATATTTTTATCAAACCAATTGATATAAAATGGTATGACATGTCTGGATGATAATTTGACAATAATAACAAAATCTTAATAATATACATAATCATTTTCCTTATGGTCATCTTCCCTGGAATTTATTAAAGAAATTATCATGACTATGTAGAGTCATATAAACAAGTAGGTATTGTGTTTCTTTATAGTAGTGAGGCATTGGAAAAAATCTAGATGTTCATTAATAGAAAAGTGTTTAAATACACCGTGATCCATACATGTGATGCTTTTCCTAGTGAAAAAAAATTATTATTTCTAATATTGCACCTACATTTGTGTTAGTAATAGAAATACTTTCTTTAGGAGAATATCTTGAGAATCCTTGAGCATGACTAGTGATCCTGAGCATGTGTTGAAAGAAGAAAGTGAAACAAAGAGATGATAAACTCCTGCATTTAAGTTTCAAACAGGAACTTCTCGGTGAGAGACCGTGACACGAGGAAAAAGAATATATCATTTATGATTTAAGTGAAAACATGCTCAGATTATGACAGCACATGCAGTTTATATATGATTCCACCTTGTAAAACATTAAAATTTTGCATATATGTATCTGTGTGTACTTGTGTAAAATTTATTCCATATATAGAGAAAGATGGAGTGACTGGAAGTAAACACCAAAATGTTCAATAAAGGTAGTTATTACTGGGCAATAGTTATAATGGAGTGTTTAGGAAATGGGTAGATTTTTTTTCTTATTCTTTTCTATATTTTCCAAATCTTCAATGAATATGAATTCCTTTTATAATCAACTTAAAACAAATGCTATAAAAATGAAAAAATGAAACATATCTCCTCTGTTTTAGATAAGGTATGTAGCATACAATTTTCCTCTTCTAATCCTTTCCACTTATTGGTATCATCTGTGGCTTTACAAATAATAATACATACAGAAAATACATATTTCTATGAGATATGTTCAGAAGAAATGCATTTCTATTGTTTTGAAGTCCATTGAAATATTTTTTAAAAATTTCATATTCTCTACTTTAACATTCATTGTCAGACTTCTTACACTATTCTTTTATTTATTCATGCTTTTGTTTATTTTCATTATGAATTATTGTAACCCATAGCATGCTAGTCAATATAGTGTTGAAAGTCTTTATACTACTACCCAGCTTTATCAAATCTTATTCTTTGGTTACATTTACTTCATGTGTTAAAGAAATAAAACATTATTGATACAAGTGCTATCCAGGATCTCAATCTGATCCTGCACTCTCTAGAAGTAACCACTGTCATGAATTTGCTATAGGTCATATTTATCTATTTTTTTAGAATTTTATTAAATATTTATGGAGCCATAGAAATCTATTCTTTTGGATGTTTTAAAGCTTTGTACATATTTTATTATAATATATTTTTAACTTTTTGAAATGCATGTTTTTTGATCTGGAGTATGTTTCTGAAATTTACCCTTGTTGTAAGATATAGATAGGTCATTCATTTTCATTTCCACGTATGTATATGTATACACACACACACACATATATATATATGTATATTGTCTATACATGCATAAACACACATACACACATATACATACATGTATATTATATAACTGCATAGTGTGGAGTTATGGCAATTTTTTGTTGAGTAATTTACATTTTTATCATTGCGTACAATGGTACATTGACATTCTTTAAAAATGTCTTTTTTTATTGAGGTATAATTGATATAACACTATATCAGTTTTAGATGTAGAACATAATGATTTGATATTTGTATATAATGCAAAATGATAACCACAGTAAGTCCAGTTAACTTCCATCCTCATACATAGTTACAAATCTGCATGTGCTTAGCAACTTTCAAATACGCAATACAGCATTGTTAACTATAGTCACTATACACATTCTTTTTCAAGTCTTGTTTTGCCTGTGTGTGGGAAGCTCTCTGGAGTCATGCTGTGTCACACTTGATCCATGGATCAGCAGCATCTCTATCACCTAGGATCTCGTTAGAAAGATCACCTCATCTCAGATATACTGAGTCATAATCTGAATTTTATAAGATCCTCGGGTAAGTTTTATGCACTTTAAACATTTGAGAAACACTGCTTTAGAGTACATAACCTAGAGTAGAAATGATGATTGCAGCGGTGCTGTCCAATAAGAATATGTCATAAATAACTTTACAATTTCTCGTAGCCGTATTAGAAAGCACAAAGAAATAGGTAAAGTTATTTTAATAATATAGTTTAATACCATATATCTAAAAGTTTCCATTTCATAATGTAATTGACTTGTTCTCAACCAGGGTTGATTTTGCTCCTAGCGGGTATTTGGCAATATCTGCAGACGTTTTTGATTCTCACCACTGGAAAGATGTTTTAGATGTTCTAGGTCATGACTTGGTAGAGGCCCGGGAAGCTGCTAAATATACAATGCAAAAGATAGCTCCCAACAAAGAATTATCCAGTCTAAAATGTTAATAGTGTTAAGGTTGAGAAACTTTAAATTAATATAACAAATATTAGTGTGGTATATATATATATGTATATATGTGTGTATGTATATATATATATATATATATATATATTTGCTTTAAGTCTTCAAACTCTGTTGACTTTAACACTTAGAGAACATATTACAATTCAGACTAGCCTCATTTCAACAACTCAGTAGCCCCATTGAACAGTATAGGATTATAGCATGAAAGTATTTTAAAATTTGCGGGATAATGCCAAATTACTAAAAGTATTTATACCAATATGCACTCACACAAACAATGTAGGAAGTTCCTGTTGCTTTGTAGTCCCATCAGCATAAATAATTTTCAGACTTTTTAATTCCTGGCTTATGCTAATAATATGGTTCATGCTAATAAAATGATATCCTTTTGTTGTGTTTTTAATTTTTACCTCTCTTATTGCTAGTTACCTTAAACATCTTTCCATGTTTATTGACCTTCTGGCTTTCCTCTTCTGTGTCTTGCCTTCATAAGCTTTGTTCAACCTTCTATTGAGTGCTCTATTTCTTATTAATTTATAGAAATTTTTATATGTGCATTCCAAACCTACACTCTTTGGCTTGGCTTGATATTAACCTGTCCTTGTGCTATTTCAATATATGTTACTTGGTCATCGTGTGTCATTATCACACTCTGCTTAATTCAGTTTTCTAAAACTAACTTCTGATTACACATTGTGTTCAAAAGTATTGTAGAACTAAACAAAGACTAACCAAATGAAAATGAGCAAAGGCTATCTATTCAGAGCTTGCTACAGCAAAGGAGTCAGCCACCCTTACTTGCATTTGGCAAAAACTCACAGGCAGGCAGAGGAGTGGAAAAGCTTTATAGTAGGAAAAAAGGGAAGGCTTCCGGTGTGCCCTGATTGGAAGCTTTTGGCATGGAGAAGCTGTAGGCAATCTAACTAGAGGTAAGACATCCTATGTGATTGGTTAGGAGCACATATTTTTCTCTCTCTGATTGGTCCTAAGTTGGAAATGGGGACAAAAATTAGGGAAACTATCAGTTACTAGTCATGTCCTGGCCATTTTGGGCCCATTGTCACAGGGGTTATTGTTTGGTTTCCTGGATTGTTACTAGACAGAGTGGTCATAGACAGCAGGCTCACTTCCTGGGCCAGTTACTGCAGATAAAGGGTTGGTTTCCTGAGCTGCTTTTTTCAGGTTGTAAGCCAGAGTTCTGTCTTTATATGTGGTATGGCCATTATCTATTTTTATTTTCAACCTTGCAGATTTGCTTTGTCTTTATTGAGTCAGCTACCACTTTTCTTACAGGCAATATCCCCAACTGATGTTAACCAAATTCACAGTGCATCTCCTGTCAAGATTCAAATAGATCCCTTAAAATCTCAGTGCATCTCCTGTCAAGATTCAAATAGATCCCTTAAAATCTCTCCCCAGTATAATACTATACATAAAAAATCCCTTCAAGGTATAAAGCCCACAATAGAAAATCACAAGTTCAAGGACTCATTATCCCTTGTACTTGTCTCTGTAATACTCCTATTTTGCTGATGGGAAAAAAACCCAAGGGCTGAGGGTGAAGGTTTGTCCAGAACCTTCAAGCAGTAAACATTGCTATCTATTGACACCCTCTTTTTCCTAAGCCTCATATGTCACTAACATCCATTCTGACTGGAAGTACATTCTTTACTATAATTGATTTATGCAGCATTCTTTAGCACTGTATTTCAATTGGTGAAGCTAGCCAGTATGTTTTGCCTTCACTTGGGAAGAAGGACAATTCACCTGGATAGTAATGCCTCAGTATTTTCCTGAGAGTCTTCTCATTTTTCACAATTCCTGAAGGCTGGTCTGGATGATATAAATTTCCCTAGGGGTTCTACCTGGTTGCAATATGTGGAGGATTTGTTTCTTCGCTCTCTTCTTCTCAAGTCTCCTCACAGAAAGACAGCATCCAAAACTTTTAGCCTTAAAGGGACATAAAGTCACCAGGGAAAAATTACATTTTAACCAAACCCAGTTTTGATATTTAGGGCATCTGTATCAGAACAAGGGCTATGCCTAGATCCAGGTAGAATTCATAGTGTAAGTTTTCCAAAACTCCAAATTAAGCAGCAACCGCAAGGTTTACTTGGCTAGTTGGGTATTGCTGAAATTCGGTTCTAATTTCTCTCTTTGGAGCAAACCTCAGTACATTTCACTAAACAATAACAGCCCTGACCCAATTTTTATGGGAAGACCTGGACTACACAGCTTTCAAGGCCTTAAGAAGAGTTTGATGAACCCACCTGCCGTTGGTCATCCCAATTATCGGATTCCCAATTTCCTTTCTGTATATGAAAAGGAAGGGAATCCCCTTGGGAGACTCACCCCCAAACATGGGACCACCACTAAGCCAGGGGTTATTATAGCCAGCAACTGGACCTCGTGGCGCAAGAATGCCCTCCTTGCCTTAGAGCCATCATGGCCACTGCCCTTTGGGTTAAGGCCACCGGGAATTATTGTGGGATCCCTTTAGCCATTTTTGTACCTCAGGCAGTAGAAAACCCTCCTGAATTCTCATCACACTCAACACTTCTCAGTCAGACATCTCACCTCTTATGAAGTCCTTTTGTTAACTGCTCCTCACATAATTTTTACGTTTTAGTAACCTTAACCCTGCTACTCTTCTCCCCTCTGTCACCAACGAAGTCCTTCACAACTGCTTAACTCCAATGGCTTACTTCTTGACTCCTTACAATGACCTGCAGGAAATTTCTTTGGGCAACGCTGATGTCGCATGGTTCACCGATGGCTTTATTTAAAAGGTGGCAATGGCAAACGTGCTGCATATGTTATTGCAACTCCCTTTGATGTCATTGAGGCAGCATCTTTACATATGGCTACTTCTGCCCTACACGCTGCATTATACACTCTCACACAGGCTTGCACTTTAGCCAAGGGCAAAGCTGCCAGTATTTATGCTGATAGTAGACATGCTTTCAGAGAAAGCTAATGGCTTCGGACTATCGTGGAACCAACGTGGCTTCCTTACTTCCAGTGGAAATAAAATTAAAAATGCTCCTATGTTTAGGAGTTACTGGATGCAATACTTTTACTTGCTGTGTTAGCTACTATTAAGATTCTGCGGCATTCTAAACTTGACTCTCTGGAAGCTAAGGGAAATCACCTTGCTGACATTTCCACAAGGAATGTTGTCTCTAAAGGAACCAACAACAGCCAAAACTCCATCATAGTCCACAGGCATATTTTCCCCAAATGATAACTTACAGAAACTGGCTAGAGAAGCCCAACCGTTGCCCTCAGAAAAGGAAAAACAGGATTTGAAATTCAACAATTCTTGGTTTGATAAAAAAAAAAAGCTCTGGTTTGGACCAAATAACAACCCAGTCCTACTGGATACTCTAAAATTCTCACTTCTCACCACTGTACATGCATTAAACCATTGCTTTACTGACAAAATGATAGCCTTCATGGATCAATATTGGTGGGAAACATTAATAAGGCCACAAAAAGTTCCTACCTCACTTGTCCCACTTGTCTGAAATACAACCCAGGGAAGTCTGTTTGTATCACTCCCAGACATTTTAAACTGCATAATGGACCATTCAAGGTCTGGCAAATAGATTTCATACAACTTCCTCCATCTCACGGAGGGTATAAATATGTTTCAGTCATGGTATGCATGTTTTCATGTTGGACGAAAGCCTTCCCTTGCAGACAGGCTACTGCCTCTTCTGTGGTTAAAGTCCTTTTGGAAAAGATTATCTCTGCTTGAGGAACTCCCCTCAAACTTCATAATGATCAAGGAACCCATTTTATTGGTCAGATACTTTGACAAGTCTGTCCTGTTGGCTGGTTTTACATCACTTTCACTGAGCTTACCGCCCTGAATCCTCTGGTTTGGTCAAACACACTAGCACTAATGACATTAAGACTCCATTTGTCTCTGATGTAAAGACAGGTTATGTCATAAAGAAAATCCTTGATAGATTCCCCCCTTCTATTTACAATATGAGCAGTGATAATAGTTGTTCAACCTTAGTTTTGAGTGTTGAGGTTTATCTTATAGCTTTAAAGAAAATTTGAAAGGATGAACCAGTGGAGGTTAAATAGGTATTTTTTTCTTAATTGTGCTGTTTTAAAACTTATAAATGGTTTTAAAATTTGTTTCATTTACTTTTAACATAATATTTTGCCTATTTCTAGCTTACAGTAGATGAAGAAAATGGATCAATAAGGAAAAAGAAGGAAAGTTGGGTGCCTGGAGTTTTAGGAAAGAAACTCAGGGGAGCATTTCATAAGAGTGGAATTTGAGAGGAACTGGTGGACAAGATTCTCTGTGTGCCTCTCCCTCATTAGCGCTCTCAATTAAGTTTTTCTTCTGTGCCAGCTGGATGGACTATTTTTCTTCAAAACCAATTTTCAGGTTACTGAATTTTATTGCAGTAAAGTTCTGTTTTCCCCTTTTTCTTTTTTTCCCTCTCCTATACGCCTCTTCCTCTTTTTTCTTTTTCTCCTAATCAGGAATAATCCATATAAATTATTTGTGAAATAGAAACTTCAGGAAAAAAAAAAAACAGCTTTAAACCTCTTTTATTGGCTTCTTCCTTTTTTCTAGGAAAACTCATCAATTTGTCTTCTGCTATAATTCAATATCAAATCACACTTACTTTTCCAATCCTTTTCCCATAACCATGGCCTCTTCCCCAGCCTGTCTCCCCAACACACATAAAAGGAACCAGTGAATTGGTAAGTTTCCTAAACAAGACACTGGACATGGTTTCACACAAATAAACTGTAGGATCTTTGGCAAGAAATTAAGCCTTTAATAATCTCAGTTTTTACATCTTTAAAGCAAAAGTGTTAAAGTGTATGTTTCCTAGAATTCTTGTATACTTTTTCGTATAATGTCCTTAAATCATAAATTAGAGCCAAATTTGACTATCCTAACTTAATCACATGGTATGTGACTTCCTTTCTTCATGCTTTTGTTCCAAAGTATTCTAAACACTTGTAATAATTATATGGTTACTAACATCATATGATCCTGTGTGCATTTATTAAGAGCCACATAAACCACCATTTACTTTTTGCACTATTTAAAGTCATGAAAAATGTGAGGTGCTTTGAAAAAAAAGAAAAAGAATGAAGATGGAACCAGAGTCATTTCTCGATTCATTCGTTTATATAACATCAAGTGTACGTTTTACGCAAGTCACTTCCCAAGGATACTGCAATCTCTGGAACATCATCTAAACTCCCTGTGCCATAAACTCTTTCCAGAAAACAAAACAAAACAAAACAAAAGGAACTGGATTATATATCTCTCAGGTCTAAATATTTATTTCCCTTCAGGTTGAAATATAAAAGGTCACTTTAATGTTCAGGGATAGTGATCACGTGTTCTGCCCTCTTGGGCTCACTCTCAGACGCAGGCTCTGTCACTACCTGCACAGCTTTGCAAGTCATTTAATCACTGTGAAAATCTGTTCCCTTGACTAAGAAGGATTATATAAGGTGAGCATCTGGCACACAGTAACCCTGAAATAAGTAGTATCATAGCTACCTTCATGACTACATTGTTGAAATTCTTTTTTTCTTTTGCATTATAGATCTACTTTATGCTTTAACAATTAGAATTTAGCAACATAACAAACATTTTTTGATGTTATAGGATAATAATGACCTGAGATCCATATTCAAACACCAGTTACAATACCCCTTAGTAGTCTCTCTCTCTTCTGTGTGTTAAATCTATATTCCATTTTGACCATGGCCATGTGGGTCAAGGCGGCTTATTGCTCATTGAAAACAGTCCAGACTCTTCAGCCATATGAGGTCCTCCATAATTTTGTCTGTATCAAACCTCTTTCACCATCTACTATTTTCACCATGTACTATGTCTATAATGCACTTCGACTCCTTGTAATCTTAACCTCTTGCAGTTTTCCAAATATGCCCAGTATTTCTCTGCCTCTCAGACCTTGCTCATGCTGGTTGGCCCCATTTAGAACACACAGCTTCCACATCCAAGGACATCAATATCCTATCCATTACCTGAGTTCATCTCTTAACAGTCTGTCAACACCCTGCCTGCACTGTAGACGGAGTGCTTCTTTTTCCTTTGCATTCCTGTGCATCTGACCTGGGTTTCTCTGATTATATTTAGGCAAAGATTCCTCCAACTAATTAATTCCCTTTTCCATTTCATCAGTGAGGTTGTAAATGCCCTGAAGTGTAAACTTTTTCAACATATTTCCTTTACCCTTTACATTATACTGTATAGTGTCTAGCCGTAGTAAATGATTCGCTAATAAATATTTAAATGAATATTCGGTTCTAGATAGAAAGTATGGGGGATGTGCTGAGAGTGATTTTTGTTGCTTACAGAAAATGACTTTCCTAAAGCTTGTATTAATTCCTACAGTGAGGAAAATGGTGTGTCAGAATTACATTCTTGGATTTGTGCCAGGCTTACACTACAAAGTGAGAAGTGTTTGAAAAGGTAATACTGAAGTGTTAGAATCTTTCACTGAGGTGTTAATTGCAGTACTTTAGAATATGAAAATGAGTTGAAGTATAACCACACACTTCTCAGTCAACCAAAAAGTATAAGATGTAATATATATATTATAAAGTGGAAATGACTTTTTTTAAAAGGTTGAGACCATACCATATTATTCATATTAGAAAGTTATTGAGATCCATGATATGAAATATAGTGTATTTGATACTCTTATTCATGACTAAACTTTAAATTAGCCTTCATCTCTTTGAGCAGTTTGCAACTATGTTGAATATTCATTAGAGGAAAAAAAAATTATTTATTTATTTTTCATTTTCAATAATTATAATAAGTACAAAACCACTTGTTTTGGGGGGAAAAAATCTTCCCTTCACTGCAAATTATATTTTATACTTTCAAAACTGATCCCATTTCTAATGCCTAAATATATTTACTATAAATCTTTACTAATTTTGAGTGGCTCATAGCGCTATTTTGAGTATGAAAAATTATCCAAAGAATTTCTCAAAAATTGTTTAGAGGTTTTAAAAGATAAACATTATTATTGGTTAACACCCCCAATGTGCCATCTCCCCCAGAGCTGCATAATATTCTTAGAAGACTTGAAGCAGATTATGACCTCAATTGCACTGCAAAAGAAATGGAGATCCAGAGCAGGGGTTATTCATCGAACACTATGGTTTACACAATGGTCAAGGAACTGTTTTTTAAATGTCTAGAACTGCGCTTTCCAATACTGTGGCCATTAGCTATCCACACTTGGCTATGTGGATATCACACTTGGAGTGTGAGTAATGCCACATTTTAAAATTTCAAAACTAAAGGAATCTAAAATGTTTTTCCAATAAACACAGTGTTAGAGTTTAGGTAAGACCACATTTTCTTTACCTATCGCATCATTTTAAGATATTATTGTTTTATTTTAGTGTGCATGTTGGGGCATGTGCCTCATGTCCAGTATCACACATAACAGCCTCACGAATCTAGATGATAACATATTAGTTCAACTCAAATGATTTTTTTTACACAGTGATATAATATTGTGATGTGTGTATTTGAATATTTTATATGAACAGCACAAGTTACAGTAACATTTATGTAACTTGTAATTGATAATTAAATGGAAATAATATGAGTTTTAATTATAATTTAAAAATTTTTAATTTACAAATGAGTATGGACACTGTAAATTTAGAATGAAAACATACAACTGTGCAGAATAAAATGAAGATGTGGAAGCTGGTACTATGACTAAAGGAATAGAGAAAAAGAGTGGAAGAAGGTTTGTCAAAAATTTGTAATGAATGCCAGAGGCAATCTGCTGCATCAGAGCAATACAAAAAAGCTTATTTATTCACTGTGCTAAAAATGAAGATAATACAGTGGACAATATTAGGAAACATTGTCAGCAAATAAAGTTTTCTATCAACAGTCACTGCATCAGCAATATTAATTGCCTGAAATCAGAATTCCGTCTAACAAAACATTTTACAATTATTTTTCACAATTTTTTTTCTAAATCAGTATTGATATTAAAAAAAAACAAACAAAAGCATTCTAATGATTACTTTGGGGGGTATAAATATAATGTGGACAAACTATTAGCCATTAATAATATCTAAACCAAAAAGTGGAATTAATAAACTTTAAAACATTTTAATATTCTTGTAATTTTAAAAAAGAAAGCAAAGATATTGTGTTGTATCCTCTGAGACATTATGTTTGACATTAAAGTTTTATGGGCAACTATTTTAAGGATAGAATTGAGCCTATTTCTTTCCAAATGATTGAAAAGGAGAAATGAGACTAAGAAAAATTTGTCCAATCAAAAGCAGTATGAGTAGGAATTTTTTTTTATTTTTTATTTTTTACAATAAACTGCATATATTTAGAGTGTACAATTTGGTATCCCAATCTCCCAATTCCCCCCGCCAATCGTCCCCACTTTCCCCACTTGGTGTCCATATGTTTGTTCTCTACATCTGGGTCTCTATTTCTGCCTTACAAACCGGTTGATCTGTACCATTTTTCTATAGTCCACATATATGTGTTAATATACGACATTTGTTTTTCTCTTTCTGACTCACTTCACTCTGTATGACAGTCTCTAGGTCCATCCTTGTCTCTACAAATGTCCCAGTTTCATTGCTTTCTACAGCTGAGTAATATTCCATTGTATGTATGTACCACATCTTCTCTATCCATTCATCTGTTGATGGACATTTAGGTTGCTTCCATGTCCTGGCTATTGTAAATAGTGCTGCAATGAACATTGGATAGCAGGTGTCTTTTTGAAGTATGGTGTTCTCTGGGTATATGCCCAGTAGTGGGATTGCTGGGTCATATGGTAGTTCTATTTTCAGTTTTTCAAGGAACCTCCATACTGTTCTCCATAGTGGCTGTATCAATTTATATTCCCACCAGCAGTGCAAGAGCATTCCCTTTTCCCTACACCCTCTCCAGCATTTACTGTTTGTAGATTTTCTGATGATGCCCGTTCTAACCAGTGTGAGGTGATACCTCATTGTTGTTTTGATTTGCATTTCTCTAATAATTAGTGATGTTGAGCAGCTTTTCATGTGCCTCTTGGTCATCTGTATGTCTTCTTTTTTTTTTTTTTTTTTTTTTGTGATAATTAGATTCTTTTTATTTTCTATTTTATTTTATTATTTATTTTTTTAATTTTTTTTGGGGGTACACCAGGTTCAATCATCTGTTTTTATACACATATCCCCATATTCCCTCCCTTCCTTGACTCCCCCCACCTCGAGTCCCACCCACCCTCCCCACCCCAGTCCTCTAAGGCATCTTCCATCCTCGAGTTGGGCTCCCTTTGTTATACAACAACTTCCCACTGACTCTTTTACAGTTGGTAGTATATATATGTCTGTGCTACTCTCTCGCTTCGTCTCAGTTTCCCCTTCACCCCCCGCCCCCTCCCATACCTCGAGTTCTCCAGTCCATTCTCTGTATCTGCATCCTTGTTCTTGTCACTGAGTTCATCAGTACCATTTTTAGATTCCGTGTATGTGAGTTAGCATACAATATTTGTCTTTCTCTTTCTGACTTACTTCACTCTGTATGACAGATTGTAGTTCTATCCACCTCATTACATATAACTCCATCTCATCCCTTTTTATAGCTGAGTAATATTCCATTGTATATATATGCCACATCTTCTGTATCCATTTATTTGTTGATGGGCATTTAGGTTGCTTCCATGTCCTGGCTATTGTAAATAGTGCTGCAATAAACATTATGGTACACGTTTCTTTTGGGATTATGGTTTTCTTTGGGTATATGCCCAGTAGTGGGATTACTGGATCATATGGTAGTTCTATTTGTAGTTTTTGAAGGAACCTCCAAATTGTTTTCCATAGTGGCTGTACCAACTTACAGTCCCACCAACAGTGCAGGAGACTTCCCTTTTCTCCACACCCTCTCCAACATTTGTTGTTTCCAGATTGTGTGATGATGGCCATTCTGACTGGTGTGAGGTGATACTTCATTGTGGCTTTGACTTGCATTTCTCTGATGATGAGTGATGTTGAGCATCTTTTCATGTGTTTGTTGGCCATCTGTATGTCTTCTTTGGAGAAATGTCTATTTAGGTCTTCTGCCCATTTGTGGATTGGGTTATTTGCTTTTTTGGTATTAAGCTGCATGGGCTGCTTGTATATTTTGGAGGTTAATCCTTTGTCCGTTGTTTCACAGGCAATTATTTTTTCCCATTCTGAGGGTTGCCTTTTAGTCTTGTTTATGGTTTCTTTCACTGTGCAAAAGCTTTTAAGTTTCATGAGGTCCCATTTGTTTACTCTTGATTTTATTTCCATGATTCTAGGAGGTGGGTCCAAAAGGATCTTGCTTTGATGTATGTCAAAGAGTGTTCTGCCTATGTTTTCCTCTAGGAGTTTTAGAGTGTCTGGCCTTACATGTAGGTCTTTAATCCATTTGGAGTTTATTTTTGTGTATGGTGTTAGGAAGTGTTCTAATTTCATTCTTTTGCATGTTGCTGCCCAGTTCTCCCAGCACCACTTATGGAAGAGGCTGTCTTTTTTCCATTGTATATTCTTGCCTCCTTTGTCAAAGATAAGGTGCCCATATGTGTTTGGGCTTACTTCTGAGTTCTCTATTCTATTCCATTGATCTTCCTTTCTATTTTTGTGCCAGTACCATACTGTCTTGATCACTATGGCCTTGTAGTATAGTTTGAAGTCAGGAAGCCTGATTCCACCAACTCCATTTTTCCTTCTCAAGATTGCTTTGGCTATTCGGGGTCTTTTGCGTTTCCATACAAATCGTAAGATTTCTTGCTCTAGTTCTGTGAAAAATGCCATTGGTAATTTGATCGGGATTGCATTGAATCTGTAAATTGCTTTGGGTAGTACAGACATTTTCACGATGTTGATTCTTCCAATCCAGGAACATTGTATGTCCCTCCATCTGTTTGTGTCATCTTTGATTTCTTTCATCAATGTCTTAAAGTTTTCTGCATACAGATCTTTTGCCTCCTTAGGCAGGTTTATTCCTAAGTATTTTATTCTTTTTGTTGCAATGGTGAATGGGAGAGTTTCCTTAATTTCTCTTTCTGCTCTTCCGTTGTTAGTGTATAGGAATGCAAGAGATTTCTGTGCATTAATTTTGTATCCTGCTACTTTACTAAACTCATCAATGAGTGCTAGCAGTTTTCTGGTTGAGTCTTTAGGGTTTGCTATGTATAATATCATGTCATCTGCAAAGAAGGACAATTTTACTTCTTCTTTTCCAATTTGGATTCCTTTGATTTCTTTTTCTTCTCTGATTGCTGTGGCTAAAACTTCCAAAACTATGTTGAATAATAGTAGTGAGAGTGGACACCCTTGTCTTGTTCCTGTTCTTAGAGGGAATTCTTCCAGTTTTTCCCCATTGAGAACGATGTTGGCTTTTGGTTTTTCATATATGGCTTTTAATATGTTGAGGTAATTTCCTTCTATGCCCATTTTCTGGAGAGCTTTTATCATAAATGGATGTTGAACTTTGTCAAAAGCTTTTTCTGCATCTATTGAAATGATCATATGGTTTTTATCCTTCAATTTGTTGATATGATGTATCACGTTGATTGATTTGCGTATATTGAAGAATCCTTGCATCCCAGGGATAAACCCCACTTGATCATGGTGTATGATTTTTTTAATGTGCTGTTGGAGTCTGTTAGCTCGTATTTTGTTGAGGATTTTTGCATCTATATTCATCAGTGATATTGGTCTGTAGTTTTCTTTTTTTGTGACATCTTTGCTTGGTTTTGGTATCAGGGTGATAGTAGCCTTGTAGAATGAGTTTGGGAGTGTTCCGCCTTCTGCAATATTTTGGAAGAGTTTGAGAAGGATAGGTGTTAACTCTTCTCGAAATGTTTGATAGAATTCGCCTGTGAACCCATCTGGTCCTGGGCTTTTGTGTGTTGGGAGATTTTTAATCACTGCCTCAATGTCCGTACTTGTGATTGGTCGGTTCATGGTTTCTATTTCTTCCTGGTTCAGTCTTGGAAGATTGTATTTTTCTAAGAATGTATCCATTTCTTCCAGGTTATCCAATTGATTGGCATATAGTTGCTTGTAGTAGTTTCTCATGATGTTTTGTATTTCTGAGGTGTCCGTTGTTACTTCTCCTTTTTCCTTTCTAATTCTGTTGATTTGCATCTTCTCCCTTTTTTTCTTGATGAGTCTGGCTAATGGTTTATCAATTTTGTTAATCTTCTCAAAGAACCAGCTTTTAGTTTTATTTATTTTTCTTATGGTTTCTTTCCTTTCTTTTTCATTTATTTCTGCTCTGATCTTTATGATTTCTTTCCTTCTGCTCACTTTGGGATTTCTTTGTTCTTCTTTCTCTAGTTGTTTGAGGTGTAAGGTTAGGTTGTTTGTTCAATAATTTTCTTGTTTCTTAAGGTAGGACTGTATTGCTATCAACTTCCCTCTTAGAACTGCTTTTGCTGCGTCCCATAGGTTTTGGGTTGTTGTGTTTTCATTGTCATTTGTTTCTAGATATTTTTTGATTTCCTCTTTGATTTCTTTAGTGATTCCTTGGTTGTTTAGGAGTGAATTGTTTAGCCTCCATGTGTTTGTATTTTTTGCAGTTTTTTTCCTGTAATTGATATCTAGTCTCATGGCGTTGTGGTCTGAGAAGATGCTTGATATGATTTCAATTTTCTTGAATTTGCCGAGGTTTGATTTGTGACCCAAGATGTGATCTATCCTGGAAAATGTTCCGTGTGCACTTGAGAAGAAAGTGTAGTCTGTCATTTTTGGATGGAATGTCCTATAAATATCAATGAAGTCGAGATGGTCTAATGTGTCATTTAAAGCCTGTGTGTCTTTATTTGTTTTCTGTTTGGATGATCTGTCCATTGATGTAAGTGGGGTGTTCAAGTCTCCCACTATTATTGTGTTCCTGTCGATGTCCCCTTTTATAGCTGTTAGCATTTGCCTTATGTATTGAGGTGCTCCTATATTGGGGGCATAGATATTTACCCTTGTGATATGTTCTTCTTGAATGGATCCCTTGATCATTATGTAGTGTCCTTCCTTGTCTCTTGTAATAGTCTTTACTTTCAAGTCTAATTTGTCTGATATGAGTATTGCTACTCCAGCTTTCTTTTGACTTCCATTTGCATGGAATATCTTTTTCCATCCCTTTACTTTCAGTCGATATGTATCCCTTGGTCTGAAGTGGGTTTCTTGTAGGCAGCATATGGAAGGGTCTTGTTTTTGTATCCATTCAGCCAGTCTGTGTCTTTTGGTTGGAGCATTTAATCCATTTACATTGAAGGTGATTATTGACATGTGTGTTCCAATGACCATTTTCTTAATTGTTTTGGGTTTGTATTTGTAGGTGTTTTCCTTTTCTTGTGTGTCCTACTTAGAGAAGTTCCTTTAGCACTTGTTGTAAGGCTGGTTTGGTGGTGCTGAATTCTCTGAACTTTTGCTTGTCTGGAAAGCTTTTGATTTCTCCCTCAAATCTGAATGAGATTCTTGCTGGGTAGAGTATTCTTGGCTGTAGGTTTCTCTCTTTCAGGACTTTCAGTATATCCTGCCATTCGCTTCTGGCCTGCAGAGTTTCTGTAGAAAGGTCAGCTGTTATCCTGATGGGTTTTCCCTTATATGTTGTTTGTTGCTTTTCTCTTGCTGCTTTTAATGTTTTTTCTTTGTGTTTAATTGTCGTTAGTTTGATTAATATGTGTCTTGGTGTATTTCTCCTTGGGTTTATTCTGTATGGGACTCTGTGCTTCTTGGACTTGGTGAATTATTTCCTTTCCCATGTTGGGGAAGTTTTCCACTAGAACCTCTTCAAATATTTTCTCAGATCCTTTCTTGTTTTCTTCTTCTTCTGGGTTGCCTATAATGCGAATGTTGGTAAGCTTTATGTTATCACTGAGGTCTCTGAGACTGTCTTCTAATCTTTTTATTCTTTTTTCTTTTTCCTGCTCTGTGGCGTTTATTTCCCCCATTCTATCTTCCAACTCACTTATTTGTTCTTCTGCCTCAGTCATTCTGCTGGTTATAGCTTCTAGAGTATTTTTAATTTCAGTTATTTTGTTATCCATTGCTGTTTGTTTTTCTGAGTTCTTATGAACTGTTTCTTGTACTTTCTCTATTTTGTTATCGAGATTTTGTATCATATTTACTATCATTACTCTAAATTCTTTTTCAGGCATTTTTCCTATTTCCTCCTCATTTATTTGGTCTTGTGGGTTTTTTTCTTGCTCCTTAGCCTTCATGGTGTTTCTTTGTTTCCTCATGGTTGTCCAAACTTTTGGGGTTGCTTGTCCTGGCGATAGAGGTGTTTATAGAAGACTGTCCAAGCCTCAGACTAATGTCCAAGTATTGGATTAAATGAATATTAAGTCTAGGAAACACATACATGTATAAGACACACAATTACTGAATCCGTTAGGACAGTAGACAGAAAGACCTGACAGAACCCCAGTGTGCTATCAGATATTCAAAGAGAAACCCAACAGAAATTGACAACTGAAACAGAACAAATCAGAGACAAAAGCAAAAGCAAACAAACAAACAAATAACACCTTACACATGCAAACATTAATCCAGGGAGATTTTGTAAGCTAGGATCAAATATAGAAAAGAGCCAGAGTACCACCAGAGAGAATGGAGATTCTCAGAATGAAATTAGACAACTGTTCTAAGAACTAAGATAAAGACAAAAGCCTGATATTAAATACCATGGCAGTGCGTCCTCTGGAGAATAGAGCAAGGAGTCTGAGCAGACCGATAGTGTGGCTTATAAGTATGTTAAGATAAAATAAACTTAAAATGGCTGGAAGAAAGGGGAACAGAAGAGCGTACTGTGGTTGGAAATATGCAAAGAAAAAGAAAGGAATAGAAATGTATAAAAGATAGGGATGAAAGGAAAGTATGAGAGATATATTGTCCGTACTACCAAAAACTTAGCTAGATATAGAAGTATATAAAAAGGCAAAAAAAGAAAAAAAAAAAAAAAGAATAAAAAATATCATTAAAAAATTATGTTATAAAACGTGTAGATCCCTTAGGGCTAAGATCGTATTTAATAAAGAAAAAAAAAAAAAAGAGAGAGAGAGAAAAAGAAAAAGAAAAAAAAAAAAATCCTGAACTGATCCCAGAATGGACCAGTTCAATAGGTATTGATAGTACTATTTCTGTTTTCTTAGCGTCTCAGCTGTAAGTGTCCTTCTCCTTGCCTTGGGTTTTTTTTTGCTTTATTCTGTGACCAGCAGAGGTTCCTTTATTGTTCGTCTGTAGGTCGGTGTGTGGGGAGGGAGAGGGTAAAATAGTGGCTCCTTCTCCTGGGAGTGAGTGAGCAGTGGCACACTGTTGTTTCAGTCAGGCTTGGAGGTGCCTGTTGCAGAGGGACACCGGTGGCTCGGGCGTAAACAGAAAGTCTTAGAGTAGGGCGTCTCTTGGGTTTTTTTTTTTTGTTGCTGTTGTTGTTTTTTTTTTCTCTTGGCAGCCTCCCTGCTGCTGGCGTTGCAAGGGATTTTAATCTAGCCCCGCCCGAGTGCCTGAGGGTGCTTGTTATCCCTGAGCTCCTTAGGTGGCCCACAGGCGTCTCTCCACTGCCTGTTGCAGAGGAGCCGAAAGAGAGAGAGAGGCTACGCGTGGCTCCTCCCCCCTGCCCATGAGCCTGCAGCCTCCAGCCGCCATCATGGCCGGGCAGCTCTCAGGGATGGGCACCCCTCGCCGCGGACCTCCTCCCTCCTGTCCTCTCGGTCCGTCACCCTACCAGCAACAATGTTTCTCCCCCTGAACCAGCTCTCCGGTTCCCACGCTCCTGCTCCTGGACCCTCCATTCAGCCACGGATCGGTGTCTCGGTCCGGGAACGCTGAGCTGCGCTGCGGACCCTCCGTATGTTTCTCACTCCCTCCCGTCTGCCACAGCTCTGCCGCTTCACCCTCTTTGAGCCCTCGTAGATGCCTCCCTACTGGCTATGTCGGGCTCCCCGCAGTCCTTTCTGGTGTCTGAGGCCGTCTGCTGGTGTTCAGCTGGTTCTCTGTGGGAATGACTGCGTCCTTTGGTGCATTCCCAATGCATCTGTGGAGAGGGATGCACTCCACGTCCCTCTACTTCGCCGCCATCTTTTCTCCTCCCATCTGTATGTCTTCTTTGGAGAAATGCCTATTTAGGCCTTCTGCCCATTTTTTGATTGGGTTGTTTTTTTTTTTTTCAATATTGAGCTGGATAAACTGTTTATATATTTTAGAGATTAGTCCTTTGTCTGTTGATTCATTTGAAAATATGTTCTCCCATTCTGAGGGGTGTCTTTTCGTCTTGCTTATAGTTTTCTTTGCTGTGCAGAGGCTTTGAAGTTTCATTAGGTCCCACTTATTTATTTTTGCTTTTTTTTCCCATTACTCTAGGGGGTGGATCAAAAAAGATCTTGCTGTTATTTACATTGAAGGGTGTTCTTCCTATGTTTTCCTCTAGGAGTTTTATAGTGTCTGGCCTTACATTTAGGTCTTTAATCCATTTTGAGTTTATTTTTGTGTATGGTGTTAGGAAGTGTTCTAATTTCATTCTTCTCCATGTAGCTGTCCAGTTTTCCCAGCACCACTTATTGAAGAGGCTGTCTTTTCTCCATTGTATATCCTTACCTCCTTTGTCATAGATTAGTTGACTGTAGTTTATCTCTAGGCTTTCTATCCTGTTCCATTGATCTATATTTCTGTTTTTGTGCCAGTACCAGACTGTCTTGATCACTGTAGCCTTGTAGTAAAGCCTGAAGTTGGGAAGCCTGATTCCACCAACTCTGTCTTTCCTTCTCAAGATTGCTTTGGCTATTCGGGGTCTTTTGTGTTTCTATACAAATCGTAAGATTTCTTGCTCTAGTTCTGTGAAAAATACCATTGGTAATTTGATGGGGATTACATTGAATCGGTAAATTGCTTTCAGTAATATAGTCATTTTCACAATGTTGATTCTTCCAATCTAAGAACATGGTATGTCCCTCCATCTGTTTGGGTCATCTTTGATTTCTTTCATTAGTGTCTTATAGTTTTCTGAGTACAGGTCTTTTACCTCCTTGGTTAGGTTTATTCCTAGGTATTTTATTCTTTTTGTTGCAATGGTGAATGGGATTGTTTCCTTAATTTCTCTTTCTGATCTTTCCTTGTTAGTGTATAGAAATGCAAGAGATTTCTGTGTGTTAATTTTGTATCCTGCAATGTTACTAAATTCATTGATTAGCTCAAGTAGTTTTCTGGTGGCATCTTTAGGATTTTCTACGTATAGTATCATGTCATCTGTGACAGTTTTCACTTCTTCTTTTCCAATTTGGATTCCTTTTATTTCTTTTTCTTCTCTGATTGCTGTGGCTAAAACTTCCAAAACTATGTTGAATAATAGTGGTGAGAGTGGACATCCTTGTCTTGTTCCTGATCTTAGAGGGAATGCTTTCAGTTTTTCACCATTGAGAATGATGTTTGCTATGGGTTTGTCATATATGGCCTTTATTATGTTAAGGTAGGTTTCCTCTATGCCCACCTACTGGAGAGTTTTTATCATAAATGGAGGTTGAATTTTGTCAAAAGCTTTTTCTGCATCTACTGAGATGATCATGTGGTTTTTGTCCTTCAATTTGTTAATATGGTATATCACATAGATTGATTTGTGTATGTTGACAAATCTTTGCATTCCAGGGATAAACCCCACTTGATCATGGTGGATGTTCCTTTTAATGTGTTGTTGAATTCTGTTGGCTAGCATTTTGTTGAGGATTTTTGCATCTATGTCCATCAGTGATATTGGTCTGTAGTTTTCTTTTTTTGTAGTATCTTTGTCTGGTTTTGGTATCAGGGTGATGGTGGCTTCATAAAATGAGTTTGGGAGTGTTCCTTCCTCTGCAATTTTTTGGAAGAGTTTGAGAAGGATGGGTGTTAGCTCTTCTCTAAATCTTTGATAAAATTCACCTGTGAATCCATCTAGTCCTGGACTTTTGTTTGTTGGGAGATTTTTAATCACAGTTTCAGTTTCATTACTTGTGATTTGTCTCTTCATATTTTCTATTTCTTCCTGATTCAGTCTTGAAAGGTTATACCTTTCTAAGAATCTGTCATTTCATTTCATCCAGGTTGTCCATTTTATTGGCATATAGTTGCTTGATGAGTAGGATTTTTTAAAGTAGTTTCTAAAAAGCAGAGTAGTGAAAAAACATAAAATAGGCTGGTGGATCTAAATTAAACATGTCAGTCATTGGAAAACAAGGTACATTGAATAAATAAATTTTCCAATTCTAAATATATTCAAATTAGAATTTAGCAACCTAGCTAAATGCTGTTTTCCAGTAATCTGCCTAAAAAGCAAAGGCAACAATAATTAATATGACAGAATCAATATTGTAGAATTTTTATTTGTTAATTTAGTTTTTTAAACATGATTTGAATTTGTAATTTTGGCAGGCTCTCAAATGGCTTGGATTCTTGCACTATAAATGAAATAATTTTTATATGGAGGAATGGAAAAATTATCCAGTTATGGAAACTTTGTTACAAAATTATGAGGAAAGACTAAAAATGACATATTACTAAAGTAAAATATCTTCAATTAAGCCACCATGCAATGACTATCAGAATACAAAATCTTTCTATAAATAAAAAAAATCAATTTAAAACTGGAAAAATTGCAAACCCTTCCCTTAGCTTTAGATAAGTCATGCATTATATGAGACAGTGTGCAAACAGTATTTTGGGAGCTTTTTTCCTCAGAGGACATGCAAGTTAACAAAGACATGTTATTTAGAAGCATAAAAAAAGAGCTTGTAGCTTAGATATTTTTGAATCTTTTCCATCTGCTAAAGATGAATTTCAGTTAAATTATGGAAAAGTTAATTTCTAGCCTTATGTATGGTCCTTCAGCTAGTTATGCTAGGTCAAAATTTTAGATTCATTGGAATTAAAACTGATGTTTACTTTATTATTTCGTTCTAGTCTATAATATATGTTAAAAATCTCTGTGCTCAGTTTTCTGAAGCAATTATATAAAATGTATAATATATACAGTTGTTAAAATTATTCAGTATATGTATGCAAGTGCTATGAATCACTGCCAGTTTACAGAAACCATTGAAAGAGAGAAGAGAGAATAAATTTAATGATCTTGTGTTCCTTGTTCCTTGCCAATTTTTGTTGGTTGTGTTATGGACAAATGCTATTAAGATTTACTGTACTGTTAATTTAAACTTTTCTTGAAACAGGAAAGATGCTTGCCAAATGTTCAATAATCTAAGACAAAAAAAGGCAGTGTAATTTACGTAATTTATCGATATGACATTGCATATAAACAAGTGGTATCTGTAGCACCAAAGAGAGAAAAAGCTTATTTGTGATCTAGCAAGACATGTACAAGAATTTATATTGGAATGACAACTCTTCATAATACAAATCAGTGATAATATCTACACATTTTTCAACATGAATCAATGTGCAGATTTTAACTGTAATTTAGAGGATTATGTAAATTGTCCTCAAAAAGTAAAAGAAAAATTTGAAGCACACTAATACTGAATTGACACAAGACTTAATAAATGTACTTAACTTGGACAGATATAATTTCGAAACCAAAATGCTTTTGCTGCAAAATGAAAAAAGTTCTTCTATAAAATTAGTTTTCTTAATTTGGATACTAATCATAAAATTAGTTTTTCTTAATGTCTTTAAAATTAGTTTTCTCCTATAAAATTAGTTTTCTTAATTTTGGTAATGGATTTAGTTATTTGAAATCTTTGAAATATGTTTAGGACAACTTATGTATAGAAGTGTACTTTTAAAAACTGTACACTTATCAACTCTAAATGCAAATCAAGTATATCTGTTGAAAAGTTAGTGTCCAAATTGAGACGTGTTATAAGTGTAACATACACACCAGATTTCAAAGAAGATGGCACAAAAACTGTAAAATATTTCATTAAGAACATTTAAGTTGATTACATGTAGAAACAATAATATTTTTGATACATGAGTTTAAGTAAAATATCTTATTAATGTTAATTTTACCAGTTTCATTTTAGTATTTTGGTATGGCTAGTAGAAAATTTTAAATTACATATGTGGCTCACTTATACCGCTATTGGACAATGCTCATCTGGAATATAAATAAGGCAAGGCTTTTGAAAATCCCCAGGCCTAAGAGAAATATACTTGGCATATGGTTGGTAGTTAACAAATATGTTTAGGTGAAAAAAAAAGTCTACAGTGTGTTTATCTCTGATAGAAATTGTATAGTATGTGTAAGCAGAACTATTTTTTTCCTCTCTCTGCCTCTACTTTTTTCTCACTAAATGTGATTATCATAAAAACTGCAAGAGTAAGTAAGTTTAATATCTGTCCTGTGATGCCACCCTGGAGAAATTATTTGGTATGTCATTTTGAATGGGTCACAGCTATCATTCTATTTCCCCACATTTTAAAAACATAAGTGGCATCATTATGTACACACCTTGATGTTGCCTGCTCATATTATAGTTTTACAAATTTTGATTGTACATGCTTGTAAAATTCAGACAAGAACCAAACATATACTATAGAAATCCAACATTATATTTCCCTCTTAAAAAGTAATTTTTAGAAGATTTTAATATATTGTTCCATATTTTGTTTATGCAAATACAAACACATATTTGTTTTTTAAAAACAGGTGGAATCATACTATACACGTATAATGGGTGTATCTCTTCACTATTACCTGCCTTGATATTGGAAGGGTTAATCTCATTGTTTCTTTTGGTCAGTCACTGAGAAAAATCTATTACTCTAGTCATTGGCACTTTTGGCCAGCACTCTCATCCCATTAAGGCATTGCTATTTTTAGCACTCTTTCTTATCCCTACCTAAATACCAAGATCCCTTACTCTGAATCTTATGGTATAACCAGTCTTCAGCAGAATTTCCTGTCCCACATGCTCACCTCTTTTCTGATCATTCCCTTCCCAGTGAGCTAATTGGTTGAAATTCAGGTCTCTTCTGCATCCCTCAGGTTTTTTTCTACATGGCTTATAGCACTCTTTTTGAAATAAGGGGAGTTTTGCTCCTTAATTCTCAGTGGTGTTTCCAAACCATTTTCTCTTTCTAGTCCCTAACTCCCTCCCCGGGGTTTCAATGTCATGTCATCAGGTGTTTCCTCAACTATCTCACTTTTTTTCCCTGTCATTATTTTCTGAACCTAGTGTTTGGTGTCAGTTTTATTCGTATCCTGGTTTACTTTCCTTCTCTTCAGTAGTGTGCCTGTTAAAACTTTTGTAAACATTCTAATATTCAGAGTTCTCATTTCCTGGATTTTTTCATCCTATCTGACCCTCTCCCTCTCAAACCCGTGGTCATAATCTTGATCTTTTCGTTATCAAATACTCTAAAATCTCAATTTCAAGTATCCCACTCATTTCCTCTAGTGCTCTCCTTCCCACAGTATTTTGACCCTACCATGGATCACAGTCCACTGATCTTACAAACATTTGAATGTCTTTTGCCTCCTTGGTGGCTTCCTAAGCTAGCTTAAATTTCAAGTCCATTAATAGAAAATCTATTACATATGCTCTCAAATCTCCTGCCATATCCTCATTGTGTAATTTTCTGGCAAACCCCCAATCCTAGTTAAATTCAATTCTCTATATACTTCAGCCTTCCATCCCTTCAGGTGAATATGGCTCGAGAAAAATTACCTGCTGACACGTCTCACTTTAAACCTCAAATGAGCCTTTAATGCTGTTCTAAATCTTAGCATCATCTTTTCTACTCTCCTAGGTAACTACTTCATATCTTTTCCTCTCCTCAAAATTTCAAGGCCTCCTTGAATATTCTCACTCTCAGCAAATACACTGCTTTCTGTTTGAGTTTCCCAGGCCATGACCTAAAGCCTCTCCCATTGTACACTTGATCCCATTTTCTCTTAGCTACAAGAGGGTAATTACCTACCAGTCGTCCCCTGTATGACCAATTCTCTCCTTTCCCAATTTATTTCTATTAGCAAGTAAAAATGAATGCATTTTCTATCATTCTAACAAAGGAAACTTTTTTTCTCCAGCTCCAGCTACTGCCCATTTTGCTCACTTGTTTACCCATTTAGAAAACTTGTTATGCTTGCTATATTGTGGTTGTTGTCACACACACACACACACGCACACACACACACACACACACACACACACACACACGAGGGTGAGTCAAAAATTATCCACACTCTGATTATATTAAAACTTTTATAAATTCTACAGCCAGAGTGCGGATAATTTTTGACTCACCCTCGTGTGTGAGTGTGTGCGTGTGTGTACTTTTTTTTAGTTTTTTCATATACGCACTCCAATCAGGGTTTCAACAACACTGCATCAAACTCACTGTTGTCAATGTCACCATCATCTTTGTGTTGGTAAATACAATTCTCAATTCTCAATCTGCAGCCTAGTCAAATTTTCAGCAGGGTTTCATTCATAAATTCATTAATCCAGTCTCCCTGAAATACAGTTTTACTTGGATACATAGTATCACGTGCTCCTGGTTTTTCTTTTTTTTTCCTTTTCAGTCTCATTGGGTACTTTTTTCCTCGAATACTATAGTGTCCCAAGATTCAGTCCTTGGACCCCTTTTCTATCTATACTCCTTTCCACAGAGTGGCTTTCAATATTACCTCTTAGCTGATAATTTCTGAATTTGTACCTTCAGCTAGCTATTACAACCCCAAACCGCCTACTAAATATCTCCAAAGGTAATAGTCATTTCAAACTTAACATGTTACAAACCAAATTCTCCATATCTGTTCTTAACATCTCTGACTCAATCCCACACTTGTTTCTCCTGAAGAGTTCCCAGTTTCAACAAAGAGTAACTCTGTTCTTCAGGATTAATTTGTGGAGAATGGCAAATTTACAATTTCACATTTAAATCATGAAGTATAGTTTCTTTTAAAGATTATTTCTAGTATTTTTTTGTAATTGTTAAATGTAATACTAGACATTAAAGAAATTACTCAAGACTAAATTTGTATGCTGACAATTTAGAAGCACTTCTGCTAAGTATATTAAGTGAATCACATTTCTTAGATAAACTGTCCAATCAAGAAAGCCAATCTCTTGTTTGTCCTTAAGTATATCTTTTTTAAAGAAAAAAATCAGGAATTTAAATTATCTTATTACTCTATGGGTTGCTGCAAAAAAATTAAAGATGATGCTAAACATTTCCTTTCCTTTACCTTTCTCAGTATCAAATCAACTAGAGGCCACCAGGAAACTCTAAGAGGCATCTATTAAAACATTTGAAACTCAAAGGGAAAGTCACAAAATAATTTTCAGGTCATTTGGAAAATTTTAAAAGCACCTTGAATATATATCTCCCAGAATTGCTAAGGCTAGTATAAAATAGTTTTGAGAATAAAAATGGCAATTTTATTTTATGTTTAGATATGAAAGTAGTTAGAATGCAATGGTATTTATCAAGGTATTCATTTCCTAAATTATGGTTTGTGAACTAGTTGAAAGAGAAGTAAGGGAAAAAGGCATTTACCACTTTTTCAAAGTGTCTAAACTGGTCACCAGAAACCACAATAAGGAGTCAGGAGTAAGCACGTCTGTTTTGAAAAAGTTCTCAATATGATTCTGAAAAGATTCCCATCAATTTTGAGAATAAATAGGAATGTGTTTTTGGGAAAGGCACATTCTTAGAATACTTGCAATATGTCAGCAATAGGAGAGGTGGACTTTAACTTGGGCTTGAACAGAACTTAGAATTTGAATCAGAGGCAAAAAGAAGAAATAATATTTCAGGAAAACACAGATATGCTATCAAATATATTGAAGTTAAAAAGGAAGGCACTGACAGTTGCAAATGTGGTGAAGAGTACAAAACCTGTGAGTTTAGGCGCAAATCATTCGATTTGCCTGGAAATGCTATCTTCATCCTAGGATAAATATTTAGCAAACTTGATGAGTTAGGGAGCAAATTTAAAGACATTAAATGGAGAAAGGAGGATGAATAATTAATTTTTTTCTCGAGGATTATATATCAGACAAAGTTTTTATTATGCATTAAGGACTTTAGGTTCATTATCTCATTTAATTCTCAAAAGTCTATGAGGTAGGCACTGTTATTTACCCTTCTTGACAGTTCAGGAGACTGAAGCAGAGAATTTATATTACTTGCCCAAGGTCATAAAGCCAGTGAATAGCAGACCAAAGTCCAAACTCAATGGTACATCACTACACACCTATTGATATTGCTAAAACTAAAAACAACAGCAAAACAACAACTGGCAATGCTAATTGCTGGTTAGGAAGTGAAGCACCTGGGCCTTCCGTACAATGCTAGAGGGAAAGCTAATGGTATAGCTTTTTGGAAAAACAGTTTTGCAGTTTCTTATGTAGTGACACCTACCTTAATCACACATCTAGCAATTCCACCCCTAGGTATCTGATAACAGAGATAAAAAGTTAGGTTTACACAGAAGTCTGTATATACATATTTATAATATCTTTATTTACATCCTCCAATTGGGAACAGCTCAGATGCCATACTGAAATACTACTCAGAATATGAAGGAATAAACTATTGGTTATTACAACAATATGGATAAATTTTAAACTCATTTTGCCAGACCCAACAGGCTACTATTGTATGATTTCATTTAGCTGACATTCTCGAAAATAGACTGAGGGTTGCCAGGGGATGAGAGTTGGGGCAGTGGTTTCATACAAAGGGAAAGAATTGTAGGGGCATTAGAGCTGTTCTGTTTGAAACTGTGGTTTTAGATACTTAATTCTATGCCTTTGTTAAGACTATAGAACTTTACATCATAAAGAGTGAATTGCACTTAATAAACTTCAAAAGAAACAAACCACCATGACATGAGGGTGTTGGTGGAACACTGATTGTGACAGATGAATCTAACTGTATATTATAAATGAATCACGTAATCACACTGAAGGGCAGGGGGAGTAAAGGCGCTGACTTAAGTAACTGTGGAATTGTTTTGAATGGATACACTAAATGTACTGGACACTGCACACAAATATTGTATTCTGGTAAATGTATTTCTTACAGGAATATGTGTTGGGAATTCTGAAATGACTTTAACTCTATACTAAGATTAAACCAACAAGTAGATGATGAGAGCCAGGTTTTTCACCATCTGAGAAGGTGTTACAAACAGGAAAGGGAGAAGGTTAGAATAAACTCTGGGGTGCTGGATTGGAATAAGAGATATTAATACAGACCCTTTAAAAAATTATATATCCAAAGAGATATGGAGATAAGTACAGATGTGTGCATGTGTGTGAGTATGTGTGTGTGTGTGTGTACAGACATATATTTTCTACCTTTATCCACTAAGAGGCAATAAAAGCAGTGATACCTACCCAAGTAACAATCATAATACCTGGCACCCAGAACCTGGTTTTTAAATAATCTTTCTCCAGTGAAAGTACACAAGGCTTTTTGGAGAGCTAGAGGGACTCCAGAACTGAGACAGGGAAAGTACAAAATGAAACTGGAGCATTTTGTAGTTCCGGAAAGTAAGAATGTGCTAAAAAAGAAAAAGAAAAGAGGAGAAGATAGGGGCCCAGGATCCCAAACAGAACAGCTTGCAATGGCTACAATAGAAATAGCATGAGCAACAGAATAAACAACTGTGGTTTGGGGTGATACCTCAAATTAAACGAAAAGAATCAATACATGTATAAGTAACTGAGTAAACACCTGGGGAGTAGGGACAGCTCTTCCTGACAGAAGAACTCCAATTAATAAATCTAGCTAGAATAGGGAAACAGGAAATCACCACAACCACAGTAATCATTGCTGTAGGCAAGATCCACTGATAGATATTAAAATGAGGGCGCACAAGAGTTAAAGAGAAACAGGATATTTGCTTCCTTTCAAAGTATCTTTCCCCAAACACTCAGTAAGAGGAAGACAGCTACTTTACCGTGTAGAATCCTGGCAGACACCACTTTAACCATGGGATTTAGGTTAACATGACCAGTAGTAATACTCATGGACATCGTGTGTCTTGAAGTGTGCCAAGGAGAGCATTGCCTCTGTGGTCTTCTTCCCAATAAAACATGACTTCAATCTAAAAGTGAGAAAACACCAGACAAGCCCAATTTGAGAGCCATCCTGCAAAATAACTGACAAGTATCCTTGTCAAAGACAAGGAAAGACAAAAGAACTCTTAAAGTTTAAAGGAGACAAAGGAGATACGACAATACAATGTGGGATCCTGAAGGATATCCTGGAACAGAGAAAGTCATTAGTGAGAAAAAGGTGAACTCCAAGCAAATTGTATAGTTTAATTGCATTGCTTCACGGTTAATTTCTTGTTTATGATAATTGCTCTATGCTTTTGTATGATAGTAGCATAAGAGAAAGCTGGAATAAATAGTATACTGATTTTGAAAGTGTTATGTAAGCTGAAGTTATCTCAAAGTAAAAATGATGTGCGCTTCTACTCAAGATAGTACTACGAGGACATGTTTCCACAACCCCTCTCATCACTCTAAATCCATTAGCATAATAGCTTAAATGTAAAATGTAAAATTATAAATGATAGTGCCAAGTCCCCCCAAGATAAAAATCTCCTCTCAGATCAAAACTAGAAAAGATCAGCGGTTAAAAGAGCTGAAGTCACAGGCCTACTGAGCTCTGGATCTAAAACAGGCCTAGATGGCTAAAATAGGAGTAATGGGAAAGAAGGATGCTTCAGGTGTGGTAAGGCAGTGAATCCAGTCTGAGTGAAACAAGGTATCAGAGAGAAGAGAGATAATAAGTTTATAAACTGGATTCTTAACCAGCCACTTCAAAACCTTCCTCCATAGTTCTCTTTACTACAAGTTACATATTTGAACATATTTGAATTCTCAGCCTTCTCTGAAATTAGATTAGGACACATTTTAGTCATTGAGATGAAAATGTTAGTTTTGGGTGAGGGCTCTTGGCCCAAACATAATCTTATTAGAAGAAAATCCTTGGGCCATTCCTATTATTTCTGCCTGAAAAGGTAACATGATATCTGGAGTTGCAGCTGTTGTATTGAAACTGTAAGAATGAAACCACACATTAGGGATGACAGAGCATGAAGCCAGAACCAACTTCCTTGATGTCATCTTGAGCTTTATAACAGCCATGGCTTCTTCCTCTGTACATCTTGTTATGTGAGAAAAACAACCTTCATTTGTTTGAGCTACTGTTTTCTTTTTTACTCAGCAAAATGCGATTTTAACTAGGTCAGAGAAAAGCTAAAATCATGCTTCTTAAGATGAATATGACAACATAATTCTAAAACATGAGTAAATCTTATAGAAGAACAAATAAAAACCAATCATAAAAACATGACTTTATTCTAGAAGGGAGCATCTGAAAAAAATCTTCAGAATAAGTATGTTTAGAATTCAAAGTAGTAATTGAAGAAATAACATCTACAAAATAGAACAAAAATTCATGAAATAAAGACACATAACTAAAACAAAAACCAGTAGGTTAGAAAAAAAAAAAACAACCAATTTGAAATCATGGAGAAATTTTATTGTATTATAAACCCTTAGCAAAGTAGGAATGGGGGGATTTTCTTAATTTCATAAAAGATACCTAAGAAAAGCCTACAGAAAACATCACACTAAATGATAGAAGCACTTCATTATAGATGCATCAATAACAGAATCATAAATGTGTCAGTATCATGGGTCTTATTGGTTGATCAGAAGAAAAAGATATCCAGCTTTGGTAAAAGGAATTGATAAAAGTCTACATTTATTTGCTACAAATCAAATCCCAGCAGAAATAATGAGTATGGTCACAAAAATGAATATATGTTTGGTTAATAAATTCAAATATTTAGACAGTTCTTAATTAGGTTATGAAAAAGGACTGTCCAACTAGATACTAGAGTACCACCATGGAAGGTACAAGTAAGTGTTGTGTCCCTCATCATGTACCATTCACCACTTTTTATGTGCTAACTGAGCTACTCTGTAGAGGTAACCTCAACTCTCTACATTAGGTAAGAAAATTGCAAGTGTAAGAAAAAATAAGAGGAAGAATAAAAACAGAAAATAAAATTATTTTAATCGTATGGTATTAGCAATTTTGTTACCATTTGTTTAAAATTGTTGTTATAGTGTATGATGATTTTATCTGCATTTTAAAGGGTTTAAAGCATTTAAGAAAATTATATACATTAGACTTATAAGGAATGTAATTAAGTTTGTAATCAATGTTCAAATGTTTGGAGTTAAATAATTAACTAAATTTATAAATTTGTGATCCATTAATTGTTGTCCTGTGTAATATTTTGAGAAATGTTGTTTGAAAAAAAATAGTCATTAAATAAAGTGCAAATGGACATGAAAAGAACTGTCAAAAAGAGAAGAAATATTTATATAATTGACTATACTACAATTACATTGTTTGTATGTACGACATAAAGGTAATGAAATTCAATTCATCTTCTAAAATATATTTAAAAACTCTCTTTTTAAAATACTTTAAAAGAAGGTAAAAGGAAACTATATGAATCAACTGAAAAAACTGATAATAGGAGAATATCATGACTTTTTGAATACAAAATTAATTTATACAAATCAGTTACCTTATATACAAACAAGAAACAGAGTAAATGGTCTCACAACAGCAAAAGAAAATGATAAAAAGTAAAAATAAACTGAAGAAAAGTATAAAATGAAAAAAAGTTTAAAATAATATGGAGAGGTGAAAAATTTCATGGAAAGGCATACTTTATTCATCCATAATATATTTTCAAGTTACAATGATGTTAATTATACCTAATTTAATCAATACATTTTAATTTATCAAAATAAAATATCAAGATATTTTTGGACATAGCCAAGTTAAGTTCAAAATTGCAAATACAGTTGGGAAAACTATAAAAAAGTATAATGAGAGGGAACCAACTCCATGAAAAATTAAAAAATACTGTATAACTATGGTAATCATAGTATATATAAAATCAAATAAACAGAGAGTCTAGATATTGAACTTAATTGTTTATTTCATGATTCCACATTGGTTACAAGAGAAGTATTATTTAATAAGTAGAACTGGAATTATTGGCTAGCCATATTCGGGGAAAAAAACAAACCGTTGTATTCTAACACCATTTCTTAAAGGGAGATAAATTTCAGATGATTCACAATTATTGTATAAAAAATGAAGCTGTAAAAGAAATAACAGAAAACATGCAATACTTCTTTATGATCTTGAAATGGAACAGCCTCCCTAAACACAAAAGTAAACCGAACAGTCATGAAGAAAACAACTGATAGTTCTGAGTGTGCAAAAATTAAAATTGTACAGAGCAAGACTAACGTCTAGTCAAAAGAAAACACATGGGCTATTTTATTCACTTTCATAATAATGAGTGTCCATAAATCAACAAACTCCTGGAAAAATTATGTGTCAAGGACAACTTAGCAATAGAAAATGCATTGATTTTTAAATGTTTAAAAATATGCTCAAACTCAAGAAAAGTAAAAATTAAAACAACACTATTTTACCCACACTGTATTGATGAGAATCTTTGAAAATACTCATTCTCATACATTGTTGTAGATAATTTAAATTGGAGCAATCTCTTGAGAGATTAATTTGGCAAAGTATATTAACATAAAAATACATACACCTTTGATTCAGCAATTTTACTCTAGGAATTTGTCCAACAGTTGTATTCTCACATGCAAACTAAAAAATATATGTATATATATGTCAGAATATTCTGTAGCATTGTTTGTCTCAGCAAAATAATATAAACAACCTAGATGTCCAGTATTAGGTAGCTAGTAAGATAAACTATGGTACATTCATACAATGAAATGCCATGTAGTCAAGTAAAAGTATATTCTATGGGACTGAATGCTGTTTGAGATATATTAAATGAGGAAAGCAAGCAAGAAAAGCATCAGGCCTTATTTTAACGTAGGCACTGCTCTAGGTACTGGGATTTAAATGGTGAAAAAAATAGAGTTCCTCCCCTCAGTAGCTTTTATTCTAATAGTGGAAGACAGGCAACAAAAATATAAACAAATCAATTAATATTAAAAGAAGATAACTTCAAATACAGAGAATTTCTGTAGAAAAGATAAAACAGGGTACCGTTGTAGGAAGTGACCGGAAGTGATGGTTATGAATGCTGCTTTGGCAGGGGCAGGGTGAGGGCTCCACGCCGAGAGAGAGTTTATCTAAGACTTTGGAGTACCATTTTGGTTATCTTAAGTACAACACAATGCCTGTTAGACATATATTCATATAAATTTGCATAGAAGTATGCTTCTGCTCACATTTATTAAGATACAGATTCTATATCTCTATTCATTGATTCATTTATATTTTCATGGATTATCTGGAAAGATAATTAACTGGTAACAGTGTTTTTTTTTCTGGGAAAATAAAGAACTGCAATGTATTCCCATTTGTAATGTTTGTATTTTTTTTGAAATCACAGTGCATATATTATCTATTGAAACAAATATATAACTGTATATTTATTTAAAATCCAATGTAACCTCAGTTCTTACATGCTGGTGGTGGTTGGATATAATTTTTGATATAATTTTAAGGTAAGATATTTAAAGATATAATTTTATCCAATATAATTATATTGAATATAATTTTAAGATACTAGTGGTTTTAACAAGGTAAAAAAAGAAATATCTACTTTCATGTAATATTTTTAGGTACAGGTGAAAATGCTTTTTTGAAAAATCTATAGATCTCACACAGACAAAATTTGTATCAAAACATTATTTTGAGAGTAACCTTATTTGGATGTTGGAAATGTATGTGGATAACAGAAAAATTGAAATTATATCTAAATTTGGAAATCACTGCCTATATATTCTTTGTACATTTTTTATTTATTTATTGAGTTTAATGAGGTAAATGAATGAGCACTAATAAGGCCTTAACAGAAAGGATGCCTAATGCTTTGCCTACATCCCTTCAAGTCTGTGGGTGATACTACAGTGTTAGGGGATCCTCTGGGAACTCTGCTGAAGGATTTGTTGATGGAAGCTTCATAGAACTGGTGATAAAGAAGAGTGATTTTCTTTCCTCCAAAACTGTGTCGTACTTTAAAGCGTTTCAATCATAATCTTTAAGCAAAGAAAATTGTGTTGTTTATTACCTTTATAATGCACCTATTAGGGCCTCAATACATAATGCATACTTTATTTTCCACATACTTTAAAAATACAAATGTATATGTTTAATTCTGCAAAGAGCTTAATGTGTAGATTGTTTGTTTCTTCTCAATAGAAGTTTTATTCTTTTCCAGGGTCTGAGGTATAAAGAAAAGCACATGGTATAAATTCTAGGTTTTTAAAAATATAATTACTGTTTCGAGAGGGAACAGAAAATGAGATAAATTCATTCCTTATACTATTTTTCTGGGGTGAAACCTTAGCAGACTGGTGAAAATGTCTAGTAGAGAATTTATTGGCACATAAACAATTTGCCATAGAAATCTTCCTGAAATCTCCCTTCTCAAATTCACCATGAAGTTCTCAGTTTCAGTTTCAGATATTTCACTACTAAAATATTCTCTTAGGGTAACTTATTTAGAAGTTGGAAGGCAAATGAAACTTTTAAATGAATCTAGTAATAAGAATAAAATTATTTTATAAGTAAAAAATATTCTGATATAATTAGCAATCACTAGCAAGAGTTTTTAAATTAAGGATATTCAGATGCAAACTTTTTTATTCTATGCTATAAGATGTGGCAATTGTCACTCTAATTATGTTTATGTTTATGTTATGCTAAATTGATAAAAAAGTCTAAATTAGACTTTATTTAGAAATTTCACTTACAGCATCACACATAAATAAAAATCCACACCATTTAAAACATGCCTGTCTCCCTCTCTTCCTCTTTCTCTCTCTCTCCCCATGCCAAAAAGAAAATACACAGGATTTTAATGTGGAAAGTAGGTCAGATGTGTTCTAACTTACTTCCCCATTAATACAAAGCAAAACTAATAAACACTGACCTTTTCAGACCCTCTGCTCTCTCCAGTTGCCACCCCATCTCTATACTTCCCTTTAGAGACAAGCTTCTAGTACATTATATGGTAGTCCCCACCCTTATCCACAGATCCACTTTCCACAGTTTCAGTTACCTGTGGTCAACTTTGGTCTGAATATATTGAATGAAAAATTCCAGAAATAAACAATTCACACTTTTTAAATTGCGTACTGTTCTGAGTAGTGTGATGAAATCTCCTTTGTCCAGCTCCATTCTGACTGGGACATGAATCATCCTTCACCCAGCATATCCAGTCCTTTCGTCATGTAGGAGCCTCTAGGTTATCAAATCGATTGTCGTGATGCTGCAGTGCTTGCCTTCAGTTAACCCTTAGAAAAGAAAAACAATTTGCTGAGGTTGCTAAGATCTATGGTAAGAAGAAATCTGTGAAATTGTGAGGAAGGAAAAAGAAATTCCACATTTACGTAACTTTTATCACAGTATATTGTTATAATTGTTCTATTTTTTAATAGTTACTGTTGTTAATCTCTTACTGTGCCTAATTTATAAATTAGACTTTATTATAGATATGCATATATAGAAAAAAACGTAGTTTAGTTAGGGTTCAGTACTATCCACGGTTTCAGGCATCCACTGTGGGTTTTGAGAGGGTTAAGTAAGTTACTATTTATGATACACTTAGAACATTGCCATGGCCCATACTACATGCTCTATTATTGATGCTAATGCTGCTGATAGTGCTTGAATTCACCATTAACAATGCAACTCAGAATGTGAATCTGAATTCTGGGTCTAACAGTGAACTTACTAGTGGGAGGAAGACATGGCACCTGTATTCCACATCACTTCAGCCAAAAGAGACATGCCCACCAATTTCTAGGCTTGGTGTCCACTCTCCTTCAAGCAACTTTTCAGACGAAACTCATATATTTTTCCCACCTCTGTTTTCATCAGTCAGCAAAAATGTGTCAGCTACTCATCATGGATTTTCTAAAACAACATCACCTAAATTCTTTATTGTACCCGACCCAGCCCCCACCCCCAACCTATTGTCCTACTGACAAATCCTTTCACTGTACCCACTAGAATCACAGCATCATAGCTAGCAAACTCTCCTCAATTTTCACACCCTTCTATGAGTGTTTTCCTATTGTCCTTGCATTAAGTGAAACTCCCTGTCTCATTGAGAAAATTCATCTGGCAGAATGTGTTCAAGAAGTGACTTTTTTCAGGCCTCAAGGACATGAGGTGAGATGGGTGTTATTCCTGCTTTTTGTTGCTCCATCCATCCAGATCATTCTCATTCAATTTTTCGTAAAACTGAAAGCAAAAGCCTGGTGAAGTCCTTCATATGTATTACCTAATCCTTTTTTGTTGCTGTCATCTGACAGCTTCCAGAAAATTCCCTCTAAACTTGCAAAGCTTTTGACACATATTTTACAGACATTCTTAAGAACAGAAGTGTGCCATCGCCCTGGGTCACTTCAACACTGAAGTGTTTTATCTGTCTTCATGTGTAGTTCTTGACCTTCTTACCTACAGAGTCATCTATATTTATTCCCTTTCAACCTCCTATTCCATCTATCCCTTCTAGTATCTTCAACATCTCACTTGGCCACAAACTTTTCTCATACTTTATTTAAATACTCCTACTATGATCATTTTATATTGCAATCAAACTCTATTCTGTTGACCTTTCTTTTTATCATAACAGCAGAGCCTTCTCCTTTTCTCATTTCCTTGTTATTCAGCTTAGATTAATTAATTACTATTCTTTGTTCAACACTACAGTTGTCCTTCCTCTCTTTTAGTCACACTTATTTAGCAAAATCTCAGTCCTGGAAGAAACCAGTCATGTAATTTCTTTGCACCTGACCCTAAGTAGTCAGGCAATATGGCAAAAAATTACCCAATTGGGTTTCCTGGTTTTACTATAAATTAATGGCCACTGACCTTAAGTAGGCCCCTCAACATTGTTCAAAAGTCTTGCTATATCTTTGAAAGACTGTCCATAAGTCTCTTATTTAAACAATGCCCTTTTCAAACCTTTTCCACTCTGCCAAAATTTCCAATCCTTCCACCTTCCTTGCTCAGTTTCAGTAATGAGTCCCCTTATGAGTCACTGAAAAAGAGAATCTGTCGGAGGGGACCTCCCTCCACCTCATGATATAAAACTGACTTAAATCTGTCCACAACTTCTGCTTCTTCCTGCAACTTATGAGGCAATATCCTCTTTTTATCTAAGCATGATGCTTCCACTGGTGTTTAGCATCTCAACTTCATTGCAGGAAATTCACACAAAAATTTACACCTTCTTTTCCTTATATATGAAACTCTTATTCTAATGAATCTTTCCGTTTGGTTTTCCTTCAGGACTCTCCCATAAAAAATCAAGCAATCAAACGCACAAACAAGTTAAATATTCTCATTGAACTTTTTACTTCGGCCCTTTCTCACTAATTTCTTAAATATTTAAACTTCTAAAAAGATTTGTCTCTACGTACATTTCTTCATTTCCAAACCACTCCTTGACCCACTCTAACCTGGCACCTCGCTGCTGCCCTCTTCCACTAGATTAGTTCATGATTAGGTCACTTGCGTCTTTTCTTTCTTAACCCCAAAAGCACTTATTAGTCTATTTAACCTTCTGGTGGTTTCATCTTCATTTCTTTCCTAGTCTTCAGCTCCATCCCATTTTAATCGTTAACATTTTTCGAGGCTTGTTTCTTAGGAATTTTCTTAATTTATACTATTTCCCTGGTAATCTTATTTAAATCCATCTCTTCAATTAGCACATTGTCAAAGCAAACTCACAAATATATGTTTTTAAATAGATTTCCAGACATTGATGTCTTTGAGTTTTAGAGCTTTGCCTCTTCATCTTCTCTGACCCCCTAACTCTGGGTAAGAAGCTCTTCTATACGCTCTTTTAGGAACTGTACTTCCTCTACTGTAGCACTTATCAAAGCATATTACAATTTTAATTTACTTTATTACAACTTTCTTATTATATTTTAATTTCCATACGGGGCAAACTATTCATTTTGTTCGACATTGTATTTACAGCAAATTACAGCAAATGAGCACAGATTTTGGCATGTGCTAGATTCTCATTTACACATAAATAGCTGAATGAATAAAGAAATGAAAAGAGAGTATCCTAAGAGAATAAAGGAAAATATTAAATAAAAAAATAAATATCCTTTTAATGGAATTTTTTAAAAAATTCACTTTTATAATCAAATCCTTGTCCTTATAAACACGAGTAAATATAGAAATTAATTGGGAAACTAAGTTAGGGTGAATGCATATGACAGAAGGAAGAGTTTGTAACATAGTAATTTAAATAAAACCAGCAATAGATTTTGGCATGATTATAGACTTGAGAACAGATGTACGTATTTGAACTCTGGGTTTCTCATATTTTTCTTATTTAATTAATGTAGTTAAATCATCATGCTTGTTTTAGTGAATATTCAATTAAATACTTTAAATATTGTTAACATTTTTGAAATAAAATGGTAAGGGTGAAATTTACTTTGTTCATTATTTTCATATTTTAACATTCCAAAACCCAACATTTCATTAAATTGTAGATATTCTAAAGTTGATACAAGTTGAACTTTAAAAGTCAAATGTTAAAAGCATTTAGGAAATTAATGATCAGGATGATAAGGCTATTACAATTCAAAATATTGGGTTTATTAATATATAATACTTTCTGATAAAATAAGATGTTAGATACTCCTAAAATAAAAATAATAAAATTAAATAATAAACTTGACTTCAAATGTGTAGAAGTAAAGCATTTTAATTCAATTTTTGCCTCCTGAAGCTTGTAAGAACCAACAGAAAACAAACAAAAGTAACAGAGGGAAAAATATAGTCGCCAATGAAACAAATATCCATAATTGCAGATCTTAAATTATGAAGAATATGTGCCAAACACATAAAATTGGAGCCAATGAGGAAAAATATCCAGAACAAACAGATTTCTCTTTGGATCATTGGCTAAATCTATTTTTTTGTAAGTGTGATAGTCCTGAAGGATTTCTACATACCATTTCTCCATTCTTCTCCATTAATATGCCCTGAAGTGAGCCTGGGATGGGTTAGAATTTTCTGTTAATTCAATCACACTTCCCTTCTGCCTTTCATAGTATGAGCATCTTGGTCCACTGCATGCAATTATGATTCTAGTATTTAAATGTACTTATTTTTCATACAATATGGTCTCTAAACATAAGCCAATATTTCATCTGGTACCCAAAGACACAGAAATCTCTTCTAATGCTTGAGAAAAAATTGGCTGTCTTGGATTTACTGAGAAATGGCTTCAAATGAAACATTTCCAAAGGATTTTTCCAGGGTAGATTTTCCTATTCTAAATTTTTAACTCATGAAATCACAAATGATGAGATTTTGCTGTCAATAAACTGCTTCCTAATCTAATAAGAAATGGGAGAAAGCCAAAATGTACAAAATTACAGTTTAGAATGGGTAAATTGATCAAGGCAGAGGGATTTCAAGAATTTTTCTCAACCTGGTAAACACTTTTAATAAACTTTTTAGTATTTATGTATTTTTTAAAATAAGCAGATTAATCCAGTGCAAATTTTTAAAAAACTCAATAGAGAAATAATTATAAAATCAAAATAAGTTTTTCAGATAGTTAAATATGTGAAAAATACTAGGCAGGCCAGGTGGGTTCACAAATGATTTCTTTCACAATTGCAAGGAATAGTCAGAGTATAATTTAAATTCTTTCAGGTCAGAGAGAAAAAAGGGAATTCTTCCAAAATATTTCACACAAAGCAAGAATAACAGTGCTATGAAAACTTGGGAAAGATCACACCCACCCACCACGCAATTAAAGTAACCTCACGTTTAATTACTGTTGCAGAAATCCTAAATGAAAAATCAAAAATCCCCATAATATACCAAAAAATTTTATTCATGGATCATAAGAATTTTACTACAGAAATGCAAGGATGGTTCAGCATCCATTTATAAATTTACCATATTAATACATCAGAGGAGAATACATAAAATCTTAATAGAAATTGAAGATCATTTGAATACTATGATATTCTTTTCTAATAACTCAACATAATGATGATAACAAGAATTTTCTATAACATAATTAAAGAAAAAACATCTTTAACCCCAAACGTAAAAAAAACCAACTTGCTTAATGCTGAAATACACAAATTTCTATTGAAGTGAGAAGTAAAGCAAGGATGTGATCTTTGTTGGAATAAATATGGCCACAAATTTTTTCACTCCACCATCAAGAGGGAAAGCTTATTTCTTTTTTCCTGGGCTGGCTGGTAACTGCTTAGTCAATAGAAGACAGTAGAGTGGCACTGTGTTAATTCTAATATGTCTTTTTTTCTTTAAAGAAATTTTATTGAGATATAACTGACATACAATAAACTGCATATATTCAAAGTGTACAATTTGATTTTTTTTCTTATTTTTAATGTATATATGGCAATCCCAATCTCCTAATTCATCCCATCCCAACCCTACCCTCCCTCCCTTTCCCCTCTTAGTCTCCATACGTTTGTTCTCTACATCTGTGTCTCTGTTTCTGCTTTGCAAAGCAGTTGATCTGTATCATTTTTCTAGATTGTGCATATATGCGTTACTATACGATATTTGTTTTTCTCTTTCTGACTTACTTCAATATAAGTCTTAAAAAAGACCTGACAGGTTCTGCTTTGCACTTTCTGGGCTGCAGGGTGCAATCATGTGAGAAATAGGACTACCCTGCTGAAGAAACCACATAAGGAAATCAAGGGGAGAAACTTGGAGGAGAGGCTTCTGAGACTATGTGGCACAACCATCCCAGCATCCCAGTCCAGCCTGTGAATGATTCCAGGCCCACTCTTGCCATCTGACTGCCATGCAGGAGAGATCCTAAGCAAAACCAGCAAATGAACTGCCTAGTTTGATCCAAGGCAATCCAAGATCTGTAAGATATAGAAAAAGATCCTTGTTTGAAGTCTCTAAGATTTGAAATAGATAATTAAAATCTACTTCTACTATTTTTAGTGAAAAATGGCTGAAAAGAATTGGTACTTAGAGGTTGATCCTGTAATAAAAACTAATACATGTCATATTGATGTTGGGACTTGGTTGTGCCCAGAAGTCAAAAGAATCTCAAGGAGACTGTCAGTAAAGGCTGGAGGGACAGAGAAACAGTTGCCATTGGAGGCTGGAAAAAGGCACTCTGTACTGAGTGCTGGAAAGTTTGGCATTGGGATCACCCAGTGAAATGTGAAAAATTAGACATGGATTTTTACATATAACATATAAACAGCATGACACTTTTGCAGTCATGTAACCCTGCCCAGAACAGTGAAAAATTTTAGTCACCCAATAAGTATGGTCCCAGTTGAGATTAAATAAGGCAACATTTTGCCTTCTTGGTTCAGCTCTCACACCATAAGCAAGTGTCCTTTTTCATTGTGTATTTAGTATCACAATGTTGGTGATTTCACTGTTTAAAAATAGTCCCAAGTGTAGTACTGACATGCTGTCTAGTGTTTCTAAGTTTACGAAGTCTACAATATGCCTTATGGAGAAAATGTGTGTTAGATAAACTCAGTTCAGGCATAAATAATAGGACTATTGGCTGTGAATTCAATGTTAATGCATCAACAATATATATTAAAGTGTTCTTAAACATAAAACAAGGTTATATACTGAGTGGCTAATGAAAATATTGTGACCAGTGGCTCACAGGAACCTGACTCTGTATTTCCCCTATGGACAATGATTCAGTATTCGCTAATTCAGTGTTTATGGGGACTTTATTGACCATAACTATCACAAATAATGAGAACTGAGTTATATATATGTAAATATCTTTGGACATGGATAAGGAAATTTCCATACATAATGTCAGTAATGAAAATTTATTTTGTTTATCTGGGTATGATAAAGTAAAAACAATTTTCAAGCAGAACCCAGGGGAAATACTTGGAATATAGGGTTTTTCTCTTTGGAAAATAAAGCTGCTTCTTATTCCCAGATTCTCTAATTCCCTAGGCAACAAAAGACTCTCATATGTGAGAAATAGTCTCAGGATAAAGATCAAATCCATGGCATTGGGAAAAAAAAAACTATCTATCTATCTGTCTATCTATCATCTATCTATCTATCTATCTGTCTATCATCTATCATCTATCTATCTGACTATCTATTTATCATCTATCTATCATCTCTTCAGGGTCTAATATGGAGCTTGTAGCCGCAAGACTTTCCTAAAACATCAGAATGATATAAGATGTTGCCTTTTAGACTCTTTGTGCCAGATTGCAGGGTGTTGTTGGTGTTGTTCCATAGTACTTTGATTCTCAGTCCAAGCTAGAGAAGGGACAGTCTTAAAAAGATATGTGGGTGTGACTTTGGCCTACTGGAGTAGATTTTAACCGATATACAGGAAACCTATTAAAGGAATTATAATAAAATGTTCTGAAATGACAGAAACAAAAACGGCCTTTGGACCTCAAATTTCCTATAAGCAGGAAGTAGATGGAAAAGCTGAGCTATCCAGTTGCTTACATCAGCCATTTCTTGTAGAAAAAAAGGATAACTCAGTATAGAGCCACGAGCCTAGAGAGTGGACCTATGAGTGACAGAAAATCTTTCCCAGGGAATAAGATTAGGCTATAATCAAGAGATTGGTTACAAGTATTTACTTAGATTTGAGAATTACCATAGACCAGTGACTGCTGTGTGCCTTTGTTTTGCCCCACCTTTTGAATGGAAGTATATGTTTAGGTTCTCTCGTTGTTGTATGCTGGGTATGTGGGATATGTAAGGATAAAAACTTGTCCCTTAATTCTAATTTTTAGTCCCAAAGTAGTTATGCCTGAAGAGGCTGAACCACATTTGAACCTGATTTAGATGATGATTTCTTGAATTTAGAACTTGGGATGAAATTTTTTGGAGTCCTGGAAGGGAAGAAGGCAGACTGTGAGAAAATAAGTTGACTGTATATTCTCCATTTAGAGGTAAAATTTATTTCTCTATTCCTTGAATCCGGGTTGACCCCATGACTGTTTAACCAACAGAAGGTGGCAGAAGTAATTCTGAGGTAGTTACAGGTTTAGGAATTAAGAAAATCTTGGTTTTTTTCACTTTTGCCCTTTTGGAGAGCTCTGAGCTTCCATTTAAGGAGTCTAATTACACCGCAGGAGAAAATATGTTGAGAATCCGTGAACAGTAGAAAGGTCCTGAGAATACGTTAAGACAGGAGAAATCTGGCTGTTTCAGTGCCCCAGTTTTCCAGAGGATTCTAGCTCCAGTTGCAATTGAGGGTGGTTTGCGTGAGCAACTTCAAGTAAGGCCGGTGTAAGAACTCTCCAGTTAAGCCAAGTAAACCCACAGAGCTGTGAGAGAAAAAATGGTGGTTGTTTTAAACCACTAAGGTTTGGGTAGCTTATTATATGGCAGTTAATAACTGGAACTATAGCCATTATTATTTAATATTATTTTAAATAATTCTTGCCAGTGCAAATTGTCAAGAGAGAGATATAATAAATATTAAAATGGGAAGGAAAATGCAAAATTATTTTTATTGCATATCATAGAATTATATGATTCAAACATTTAAGAGAAGTGGTAAATATTTGGCAAGTTAGTTGTTTTCAAAATTGATATAAAAATCATTAGCTCTTTTATTGTAAAACAACCATTTAGAAATACAATAGAACAATGCCATTTACTGAAGAAATTAAAATGTAAAATACATAGAAATCAGCTTAATGAGAAATTCAAGATTTTTACATGAGGAAATCTTAGAATTGTTTCAGAATATAAAAGAAGACAATATGTTTAGTGTATGTCTTGTTCTTGTATAAAATATTTAATATTTTTAGTTTCGATACTTCATATGGTAATCAATAAATGGAATGTAGTACACATAAAAATACTAACACGATTTTTCTCAAGTGTGATAAAATTAGACTGTATTCATCTGGAAAAGCAACCATGAGGAAATATCAAGGGAAAGGACTCAAAGTGATCTTTATGAGGGGTACTAGAACTATCACATGGCAAAACACAGCGTGCAGCTATAGTATTAACTTTGTGTTGTCAAGGGAAAAGTGATCAATGAAAGACTGAAATTTATGAAAAGACATGGTTTATAGTAAATGTGGGAAATGTTGATTATTTTAGTACCTAACATTGGGTCGACTGGCTAACCCAGAAAACTACATTCCCTTCTTCTCTTCTTATGCTAAAATAAATTCCGGGTGGTTCAGATTTAAGTATAAATAAGAAACCATAAATGTGTTAAAGAAATAGAAGTTTTGTTCACAAATTTCAGATGAAAAGGTCCTTCTGAGTTTAAAAGACAACTGAGGGAAGAGTTTGGTAAAATCTTCCAAAATTAAAAATCACATAATCTTCAACTCAGCAATTCAATGTTTAGGCATTTATTCTACAATAGTAGTCACATAAGTAGGTGAAGGATAGTAATGTTTTATATGTTGCAAAAATATTATAAAATATTCATTATACCACTTTTTTGAATAGGAACAAATTCAAAATAATTTAAAGATCCACCTTTAGGGGGTTTATTAAATACATTTTTTTTCATCTATATATTGGAATACAATATGGCTCCTTAAAAAATGGTATACTTTCCAATTCATATAAAGATATCCATGATACACACAAAAAAAGCACAGAAAATTATATAAAAAACACATATAATGTACTAGGACATGAGTAATATATTTCAGGAAGGATTAATGAGAAAGAGTTTAGCTTCTGGCACACTATTAATCCATACATTACCCTTTTTGTGTTTTTATTTTGCTTATTTTGAACTCTTTTATTATTCTCTTCCTAACATGGATAACTTGCTGAACTTCATATTAACTTCAATATTGTTTTCCTGTTTTGTTCTATGTAAAATATTGTATCATCAGAAAATAATGAAGAGTCTCTCTTCCAGTATTTCTAACTATTAGTTATTTATTTTGATATTATTGCCTTGGCCAGACCTTTAGTTCAAAGTTGAATAGTAACACACGTGGTAGATAATCTTTGTTTCAGTCCCAATCTTAAAGAAATGCTTCTAAAATTTAGAATTATAATAAGTGTACATTTGCTGAATGTTTTTGTGAAATAGTCTTTACAGACTAAAAGATTACTTGCATCATTTTTATATTCTAAGAAATGTTATCATTCATTAAATGTAGACAGTCAATGAAGTCTCTGTTCTCTCTACATTTAGTTTTTATATAGAAATTTTCTTTTTTTCAAAATAGAATACATTTTATTAATTGATTTTTATAATATTGAACCATCCTTGCATTTATGAAGTATACTCCATTTGACATGATTAATTTTATTTTAATAAATCAAAAGATTTGGTTGCTAATTATATTAAGAAGTTTTAAAAACTTTTTTTAGTTGAAGTATAGTTGACTTATAATGGTCTGCAAATTTCAGGTATGCAACATAGTGATTCACAATTTTTAAAGTTGTACTTCATTTTTAGTTATTATAAAGTATTGGCTATATTCCATGTGCTGTAAAGTATATACTTGTAACTTTATTTCATACATACTATTTGTACCTCTTAGTCTCTTACTCCTATTTTTCCCCTCCCCCATTCCCTCTCCCCACTGGTAACCATTAGTTTGTTCGCTATATCTGTGAGGCTAATTCTTTGCAATTTTTGCAAACTTGTTTATAAGAAAAAATGTTTTTCATTTATTTAACTATTTTTATCAAACTGGTATCAAGGCTATACCAGCCTCTCATAAAAGAGCTCTGTTTTCTACAAAATATTATGTATATGAAGAACTATTTGTTTTTTGAAAGTTTAGTAAAACTTTCTTATAAAATTGTCTTGTTTTGTTTGTCAAAGTGTGGGTATGGTATGGGCACATGTTATTTAGCACTTCAATATCTTTACATGTTACTTATCTATTCCAATTTTTAATATTATAGCTGTGTCAATATGTAGAAATGATAGTCTTTATCTTCACTTTCAAACTTTTAGAGTATTTTTCATTAGTTTCCCAAAACATTTATTTTTCTGTCCTGTGTCTATCTCTCTGCCTACCTCTTCATTCATCCATCAACATATACATCTTTCCTTATTTTCTTTAATCAGCATTTTTTTTTGTTTTTTGAATACATCAAAAGCTAATTTGAATTGTCAAGTGATATTATAATATTTTTATTTGTATTTAAAAAAATTTTTATTGGAGTATAGTTGATTCACAATGTTGTGTTTCAGGTGTATAGCAAAGTGAGTCAGTTATACACATACCTATATGCACTCTTTTTTTTTTTTTTTTAGATTCTTTTCCCATATAAGCCATTAAAGAGTATTGAGTAGAGTTCCCTGTGCTCTACAGCAGGTTCTTATTAGCTATCTATTTTATACATAGTAGTGTGTATATTCAATTCCAATCTCCCAATTTATCCCTCCCCCGCTTATCCCCTGGTAACCATAAGTCTGTTTTCTACCTCTAGGACTCTACTTCTGTTTTATAAATAAGTTCATTTGTACCCCCCTTTTTTAAGACTCTACATATAAGTGATATCATGATATTTGTCCTTCTGTGTCTGACTTGCTTCACTCAGTATGATAATCTCAAGGTCCATCCACGTTGCTACAAATGGCATTATTTTGTTCTTTTTTATGGCTGAGTAATATTCCATTGTATATATGTATCACACCAGTCAGAATGGCCATCCTCAAAAAATCTACAAACAATAAGTGCTGGAGAGGGTGTGGAGGAAAGGAAACCCTCCCACACTGTCAGTGGGAATGTAAATTGGTACAACCACTATGGAGAACAGTATGGAGGTTCTTTAAAATCTAAAAATAGAACTACCATATCACTCTCACTCCTGGGCATATACCCAGAAAAAACCATAATTTGAAAAGATACATGTACCCCAATGTTCATTGCAGCCCTATTTGCAACAGCCAGGACATGGAAGCAACCTAAATGTCCGTTAACAGAGGAATGGATATTTTTATTTTTCATTATAAGTACATTTTTATTTTACTCAAAACTGTATGCTCTGTTTCATTCAAAAGATACATTCCATATAAGATGCTTTAAAATGCTTTAGACATGGACTCTATTTTCTAATGTTTTCTTCATATGTTTGTAGGTACACTTTCATGGGAAAAGTTGTGACTTCAGAATTTTGACATGCATTACAATGAGCATTGTTCCTTCATCCATATGCAGTTGATGCAAGTTTAGTTTCCTTCATACTTGTGTAAGAGAATTTGTCAAGTTGGTAATTCATGCGACCTTGAACATTCAATTAAAAATATGCATATATCAAAACACACTATGCTGTTAATCTCCATGTCATTATTTAGTTCTCATTGGCCTCATTGGACACCAACTGAGTGACTCAGATGGGGAATTTTCAATTAGACAGAGCTCAGGCACTATAAGCCATGGGTATTTTGACATCAGGAGCATTACTTTTTAAGATTCTTTGAAAATATTTGTAATGTAAGCTTCTAATCAATTGTTAGTAAACAAGAAACAAAATTATTATATTCATAGTTTTTAAGAGAAAAAAATGTGTCAGTTAATCTGAAAAAACATTGGGCTTCTCATTGACACAAAAGATGACAAGGTATTAAAGCTATACAGATATGTTAAATCACTGCCTTAAACAGTTCCATGTAAAAATATAATTATAGGCTAAGCAATTTGTTCAAAGGAATATTCACCTAAAAAGGAATATATAATACTAGGGGACAAATATCCAAATACATGTGTACTTTGAAAATCAATTTAAAATACTCACTGAATGGAGCAGTAAAATATGAAAATAACTTTTATTGGAAGTTTGTTTTGGTTAGTATTGTTACTATTTTTGCAATAAACCATTTTAATATTCCCTTCACAGACAGCAGTGACTTTTCTTTGGCTTTGAAAAGAAAAGATGTTTTCACCTATCCAAGCTCTTCTCTTGTTTTTGGGCGTTCAGCCCTTGGATAGTGATTGATTGAAATATAATTGATTGTTTGACAAAAAGGAAATAAATGAAAGAATGAAATATTGGTCAGACAGCAACAGGAGAAATAAGATTTCTCAAGTGAAGTATAATTTTTCTTCCTTTTGGATCTAACTGAGCCAGCTAAGTTGGATAAGTAGATATTTTAACTTACCTACTCAGACCACAAAATATTTATGTAATGGCAAAGATCTGAACTGATAACTTGATTCATACATTTCCATAAATATTCTAATGTGGGAGATTAAATAGACTCAATAGGAGACTCGATTTTAATTCAATTGGAAATTTAATTTTTAAAATAAAAAACTCACTGGGAAGTTTGTTATTACATTAAAAGAGAGCAATTCTTCTTTAAAAGATTGTACTTTGGAGACTCAAACCTTATATCAGCATGCTTTCAAGGATTTTATGTGATCTCATGAACCTGTAATATTCTATAAATGTTCCCACAGCAAGGAAACCTCAAAAGAAGGCAAACATATGGAAAAATACGTTAGAAAATAGTTGAGTGATTTACTTTCTTCAAATCCTCTTAGGTGAAAACAGCCATACAAAAGTAGCAACTGGCAACAGCAGTTCCATTTTTTTAAATTTGTGGTGTCTACTGTTAATAATTGTACATTACACCTGGTGGGCAAGTTAAGTGGCCCTTTTAAAGTACTTTTGGAGGTCCCCTTTGTACTAGCCTGCTATAAAATTTACTTATTTAATATCCTTTAGTGAATGGTTTAAAAAAAATGTGGTTTTTCTATCCATAAAGCTAACTGAATCTGCCATAAGATCTCATGCATGATACCCTTTAAGAAATCCTGGCCATCTCTAAAAATAAAAAGAATGACAGCATCACTTTTCAGTAATATTGCCATTCTAAATAATATTGGTGCTTTGACAAATGTCATACTCTATCCAAAAATAACTGGATACAAACTCAATCTTACTAGGACAGGTCTAATCTTTAGAATTAGGAGCAAGTGGTCCACTAGATCCAGGCTTCCAAATAGAAGAGTAACAGTTTTATTCAAGACAATCTAAAATTAGCACAACTAATAATTATCACTTTATAAGAGAGATACTTGTAAGCATGATTAACTTTAAAACACAACAGCCCTTGATGGTTTTAGAAGTGCTAGCATCTCTAAAACACATGTTAAAATTGATTTGGTTTGTACAGGTACTCATTTTACACCACCTGGAAAATCTTTCATGTTTTGAACTGGACCAGGAAAACATGCTGTAACTATTGATATAATTAGACATGTAGGTACAATTTAGAATTCATCTCTCTGACATTCTCAAAAAGATAAATATTAATGGCAATAATAAATTCATAAATTGATGTCATTTTGAATTTTTCACAGCTCACTAAATACTTAAATCTGCCAATTGAAATCAGCTAAATAAATGAATAAATGCCTATATTGCTTCAAGCTTTCCAGGGGAGGTCCAGCTTAACTGTTTAGGGATGCTTGACAGTTTTCTATGCTGAATGCTTTTCTTCCTATTGTCCTATAATAAAAAAAGAAAAAAGAAAAAAGAAAAAGGAAGAAAGTCTATGTAAAAGAGAATGTGTGAAATTTTATTAGTGTTTAACTGTTGGCTAACAGAGAATTTGCTGAGATGAGCTGTGTGATGCTTCAATTTATGTTTCAGCTTGGCTGTGCCACAGTATTCAGGGATATAGTCAAACATTCTGGATGTTTCTGTGAGGATGTTTTCAGATGAGGTTAACATTTAAATCAGCGGACTTTGAGTAAAGCAGATTCTCCTCCATAATGTGGGCAGATCTCATCCAAACAGTTGAAGGCCTAAACAGAACAAATGTTGACCTACCTTGAACAAAAGGGAATTCTCTTAGTAGCCAGCCTTCAGATTTGAACTGAAGAAGGCATATTGTGAAAAGCTGATCTGTCAATGAGCTAGTTCCTTCTCCCTTCCCCATAAGTATCATTCTTTTTAGGTCTTATGTATTATACAAATTTTTTTTTAATTTATTGGCAAAAGTAAACTGGAGTCTGTGTATTTTTTATTTATTAATTTTTTATAATATCATACTAATCAGCTATGAATCTGTACTTTAGAGAGATTTTCTTAATACTATGTAGAGTGTACCTTCCTTCTTTTTCTATAGCTGCCTTATGTTATATGATTATAATATACATTACATATCCTTTCCCTATTGATGAATGTTTAGTGTGTTTCCACATCTACTATTACAAATAATGCTAGAATTCTACAATATATATAGCATAAAAAAATCCTGATTGGTGTTTCAAAGAGTATTTTCATTTAAAATTTTCATGGATATTGTCAATTTGGCCTCCACAGGGGTGATAACAATTACCCTCAGTGCTGGATGAGGGGGCCTATTTTCCCATAAACTCACCAACAGAGTATGTCATCACAGTTTTGGATTGTTGCCATATGATGCCTCACAGAATGTTTTGTAGATAGTAGGTACTCAATAGTGCTTTTTGGACCTGTTAAGATTTGCTTCTGATGGGACAGGCTCCTATTGGATTATTAACTTTAAGTTTCTTCCATATACTTTAATAAGTAAGAGTAACAAGGAGTGAAGATAACAACAAAATGAATAGAAATACCCTAAATAAATCCTCCTGTGCTGTTGGTGGGAATATAAATTGGTACAGCCACTATGGAAAACAGTAAGGAGATTCCTTAAAAAACTGAAAATAGAACTACCATACAACCCAGCAATACCACTACTGAGCATATACGCTGAGAAAACCATAATTCAAAAAGATACATGTACCACAATGTTCATTGCAGCACTGTTTACAATAGCCAGGACATGGAAACAACCTAAATGTCCACCGACACATGAATGAATACAGAAGATGTGGCACATATATACAATGGAATACTATTCATCCATAAAAGGGAATGAAATTGAGTTATTTGTAGTGAGGTGGATGGACCTAGAGGCTATCATTCAGAGTGAAGTAAGTCAGAAAGAGAAAAACAAATACTGTATGCTGACACACATATATGGAATCTAGAAAAATGGTACTGGTGAACAGAGTGGCAGAGCAGGAATAAAGATGCAGATGTAGAGAACAGACTAGAGGACACAGAGGGAAGGGGAAACTGGGATGTAGTGAGAAAGTAGCATTGAGGTATACATACTACCAAAGGTAAAATAGCTAGTGGGAAGCTGCTGCATATACAGGCAGATAAGCTTGGTCCTTTGTGACGACCTAGAGGGGTGGGATGGGTAGGGTGGGAGGGAGGCTCAAGAGGGACGAGATATGGGAATATATGTATACATATAGCTGAGTCACTTTGTTGTACAGCAGAAACTAACACAACATTGTAAAGCAATTATATTCCAATAAAGATGTATTTAAAATAAATAAATAAATAAATAAAAAACCAAAATGAAATACCCTAGATAGACACAGGCTTATTTTTTATTACCTGAATTCAAAGAAAGCAAAATCAGGAATGACTTTAATCCATTTTATTCTGACCAACAGCAGCAATAGAAAGATTACGGATGTGGGCACAGAAAGACCTGGCTTTGTTTCTGAGCAAACTAATTTACCAAACAATAACAATGAATATTTGTAAATATGTATTACATTCCAATAACTAAGATTTTTACAATTTTTATCTTACATAACCTTACAATTACTGTATGAGGTAGGTGATATTATTAAATCCGTTTTGCAGATACAGAAACTGATTCAGAGTAATTGTCACTTAGCTTTCACAAATCTAAAACTATATTTCTATTTCCTTTCTATTTCAGGAAAGCTAAAACATTCAGAGTTATAATTAATTACCTAGCTATTACAGTTGTTGCATTTTTTATTCCTAGACACATGATATTTTACAAGATTTTGATTGAATGTCAGCCTTATTTGATACAATATATGCCCAACAGTTGCCTAGTTTCCATTTGGTAAATCTAAAGAGAAATGCAGTTATCAGGCTAAACCCGCCTTCATTTACATTACTTCAACAGGTAGAATAAATCGTGTGTTTTAAATTTCCTGTTTTATAAAAAGGAAAAATGATCTGGCAGGTGATATGGATTTACATTTCTTTTGAATATTTGTGTGTTCACTGGGAGATAATTATATTTTCATGTGATCCTTTTCAATATAACTGTTCTTACCCTATAGTATGCTTTGCTTGTCTATTATTTATTTTGTGGTAATTTAATATGTGTTACTAGGTTGTAGTCTGGGAAGATTCCCAAAACTTCGGGTTTCATATCTAGCAAAGGCACTGGCTTAATATGTAACTCATTTTTTACGCTGTTTTTATATTTAAAAAATAAAGTATTGACCAAATGGGAATTGTAAAAACTAAACACTTCCACTGCACTTTTAGAAATATTTATAGAACTCTTTATTTTGAAAAATATTTCCTTTCATGATAATTTGTTAGATGTATAGAAGTCATATAAAGGAAAGTACATTAATTTCTTGTTCTATGGATAAATGTATCATTAGTTTATACATTTAATATATAAAAATAATAATTTTGAAGTAGTTAACAAAATATACCCGACTGTCACAGATAATAGAAATCAAAGTAATATTGAACGTAACTGGACTACACAGAGAAAAATACATTAAAAACAGGAATTCAGTTTAACATATTAAATTTCATGAAAGTTCCTCTCAAACATCTTTTAAGATGTTTCTACCCCCTTGTATTGGGATACAATCCACATATTTAAAATATTGTATGATATTATAACTGTAATTAAAGCCATTTCTGAAAAGCTATAGGTTCTAATATAAATCACACTTTCCCCGACCCTTATTATAATAATAATTATACTAGTAAAATAAGTTTTTTCTTTTTAATCCAATGCAGTGTTGAAGAAAAAAGAGAAAAGGAACAGTTTTCATCAAGCCAAGCTGCCATCTGGAAGGTCTGTAAGAAAGATGGCAGGAGTCAGGACTCTTGTGTGTCCTGACCCCCTGCAGCGTGGAGGAGCCTTCCTCTACAGGGGACTGTTTTCACTTGCTATCCCTAAAGAGTAATTCCGACTGCCTTGGCACTTCCAGCTTACTTTCTTCCCTGCTGTAAATGATAAGAAGCCACTGATATTTTGGTAAGCCTATGAGAGACTTTTATGAATATTTATAAGAAAATGGGAGAAAACATTCTATGAAATTGTATGTCAGGTTTAAAAATCATTTTGCACAATTATTGTAATACCTGAGATTCCATAAGACTTTCAGATTCTGTAGGAATTTAAAATAGCAAGATTGATTTTCCATAAACTCATTTGTGGTAAATTAATTCTGTTTTTATGGATGTAGTTAATGTCATTCTTCAACAGAAGTCAAAACATCCTCATGCTCTAATCATATGTGCTTCCATGAATACTGATGCTGTTAGCATTCTGGATCTTTAGAGAAAACCTCTATCTATTTCTTCATAGAAAAAGAAGAATCTTTGTATAAATTCAGGATATCTGGTTATCCCTTACGTATTGATTTTTTTTATAACTTATGTAGGAAGAGTCTTAGTGCATTGTAAAAAAGGGGTCATATGAATCAAAAAATGAATGCTCATCTAATAAAAGTAACATAAAAAGCTAAGCTAAATAAAAGCAAAACTACATTTTAATATCCCCAAAAGGACTCTATAAGCTTCTCAAATGTACATTAAAATCATCTAAATGTAATTGCATTGAGGAATTTCTGACTGAATCTCTTTCCTCCTTTTTTTTTTTTCACTTTGTTTTGTTTTGTTTTAAATAAGAATGCATTTTCAGGTCAGATTCCTTTTGTGCCGCCTAGGCGGAAAGAATTTTGTGGGGTCGGCACTGTTCATGGGTAAGAATAAAATATCTCCTTTGCAAATTTCCAAACCCATGTGACTACGTGAATACCTTGCTAGGACCCTTCCAGTCTTGGAAGGGACTCATGACACTGTGAGGCTGTAAAGTTTCATCATCTTTAGCTTCTCAGTAAATCTGTATCTGTACGTTGTTAGAAGATCCTTAGATCATTAGTAAAGGAAGCACTTTTTCTAATTGGCCACCAGAAGATTATACCAACCCACATACCCACTGGCAGAGGATATCAAAACTCATTTCCCTAGATGCCAGAATGTCTCCATCTCCCTACTGCCCCTTCCTCAGCACAAATTTCCAAGAGTTACATAGAATTTATATGTCAGTGTTTATTGTCTAATAGCTTCATTCTCCTCTACTGGCTTTCACATTCTTAAAATACAATACTAAGTAGTGGGTTTAGACATTAAGATTGGGAAGCCCCAGAGCAGGTGAGACTGAAAAGGTGGGAATGGGGAGCCCAGAAAGCTGAGTGCTAAAGGGGAAAGAGAAAGCAGAGGCTTGCTGGATGGAGGCTGAGAACACATGCTAATGAATTTTTTTAAAAAGAAAAAGTTTGTGTTCTCTTACTAAATTCCCTCTTCCAGCTCCCTTATAGAATTCGAGGTAAATCTCTACCAATTGTGACTGTTCTTACAAAGTGAAGCTTGGCTTGGGAGGAGCCAGAACATAAGGACACAGCCTGTGTGTGGGTTACACCAAAGAAAAGACTTTTACTTTTCATAAACAGAAAATCAATTGCTCCGAAGTCCCATCCAGAAATGCTGGGAAAATACATACAGTTCATCTGTTTGCAGATGCTCTAAAATTTTAAGTTTGCTAGAGTTAATTTTGGCTTCCTTTGGCTTCGTCTACTCTGCTCCTGGTTCCGAAGCCCTGGGGAAGGTGAAAGAGAAGAAAAGGAAAAGAGAAAGAAGCAAGGAAAGGGAGAGGAGAGAAAGAAAGGAAATGAATGAATGAGATCAGAATTCCAACATTCACATTGGGAAAAAGTATAAAAAAGGGAAAAGTAAGAGCCAAAATAATTCATTGTTTATAGTGTCAGTATGAGACATTTATTTTAAACTGTGGATTAACCTTTTAAGTCAGGTGTCACTCTCACTGCATATCCATGGGCATGCATGCCTGTTATTGGAAGGATATGGTCCTGCTAATTTGCAAAAGGTGAGTGTGAAGATTATGCCTTTGACTGACAGTTGCAGATTGGTTTGTCTACAGTAATACCATTTCTGAGTAAAAGGCAGCTAGCAGCTGTCCCTCCTCACTCTGGCTGTTCCATTAGTGTCACTGGCCTCCCCAGGGTTTTATAACCTCTTACCTTGTGTGTTTATGGATACAACTGTATTTCTTCTATTACATCTTTAGAACCAGCTGGTCATGTTTTCTTTAGTTGCTTTTTCCTAGTGCCTCTTCCTCCTGCAAATTCTCAGAAAGCTCTGATCCACAGTAAGTAATACAGTATAATTACTGGATTTGATTAATTAAATATCAAGAGCATTCAGGTAGCGACCTAAAAGAGAAAACATCCATTTAACTCTCCATGGCCTGATTTTCACTAAATTTAAAACTAGTTTAGGTATTTTCAAACCACTCTATTAATACTTTGAAATAATATCTTTATCTTCAAATTATTTTTAAAAATTTTTACAAGTAACAACAAATCAGTTTTTGAATCTTTTTTTAAAAAGGAATAAATTAATTATTGAGTTATGTACTGTTTAGTATAAATTAAAATATCAACTTATTTAAATTGTGTTGAGATACAAAATGCTAACTCAAATATTACATATATTTAAAGAAATGTCCAGTTTCCATAGGTGAACTCTATTATTTTTTAGATAATTTGAGTATTTCTTAGGTGATTTTTTCTTGCAGGGGGTCAACATAACACACATTAAAAAAGAAGCGTGCTTGAATTCTGTAGACCTGAATGTGGTGCTGCCAATGATTTCCAACTTAAGTCAAATTACTTACTCACTTTGGTCTTTGTAGCTTTACCTGCAAACTGGTGATAACTGTATGTGTTGCACAGTGTTATTAAGAAAATTAAGTAAGGGGAAAAAAACCCTAGCATAGCTCTAGGCACATATTAGGTACCAAATTTTTTTAAAAAGTTGAATATGACTTTTAAAATTATTATTTAGCAAATGATGTGAGAAAATTTTAGCATAGTGGAATTTTCACTCCTTTTAGAAAAGCTAGAAATATTTTAGTCACTAAGATGTTAAAGTTAACAGGCTGTGACATTAAATAAGTCACTGAACCACTCTGTATCTTAATTTCCTCACTGTTAAAGTGAGCAAAAAAATAGTGCCTACCTCAAATGTTATAAGGAGAAAAGAGGTTTCTAACCATAAAATATATGGAGCAGGGCCTGACATATGCATTATATAATTATATATGGTTTACATAAAGACTATGTTATATATAAGCATTGTATAATTACATATGTATTATATAAGGATTTGTTAAATGAATGAATGAATTAAATAGGGTAGAGATTACACTACTCTTTTAATAAGTCTGTGGTATAAAGAAACTGTTCATTGATGTAAGCTTTCATGTTTTGTGTTTCTCGATTAAGAACTACACTGCAAAACATCTCAATTACAGACAGTTATGATCTGACAGACACTGTTTATCTGGAGCAGGTGCAGTTTCTATACTAGAACCTCTATTTAAAGTATGCTCCCATTGACATTATACAAATGATCAGGTCCCACCTCAGTGCAAGTGAATCAGAATTTACATTTCAACAGGTTTCCAGGTGTTTTGAATATACTACATCACCAATAGTCTACATTTGTTAAAAAAAAAAAACAAATACAAGATTAGTGGGAATTCCTTGACAGTCCAGTGGTTAGGGCTCCTCACTTTCACTGTAGGGCACCTGGCTTTGATCCCTGGTCAGGGAACTAAGATCCTGGAAGCCAGGTGGTGCAGCCAAAAAAAATAAAAATAAAAAAGAATACAAGATTAGTATTCAAAAGAAAGTGGCATCTATTTTCATTTGGAAGAACATTTTTGTTTAAACAGATAAAGCATACACAAATTAAAATCATAATTTATAAGTAATTTCTTTTGACAAAAACATGATTTTTTTCATTTTTTTTTTCTTTTTTGTTTTTTCTCTGATTAACGTAACAAAATCAATATCTTTTATTTTGACTAGTCGCCATTTTTTAAGTCTTTTTTTTCTTTGGATTGTTTTGTATTCTATTTTGTTTTAATGAAGAAGCATTAGGGAAAACATCTTTGGGATGGATCAACTTACTTTCATGTTTATGAGGTCATGTATAATTGTGGGAATTGTTAAGATTGAAGAGCAGTGGGAGAAAGCTGTCCAAAGGTGAGTGAGTATTCTTTACAACAGAGCTTCTCGAAAGGAAAAAAAGGATGGCAATATGTTAATAGGTTTGACAGCACTCTTGCCAATATTAACCCAGAGGTCACTGGTCCTTCGAGTGATGGAGGCTCTTACATGAGATTTGAAAAGAAGAAGGGTTTATGTTATTTGTCCATGCGAATCACATTATCCACCAGAATGCTTGGATTCTGAGCCTGTCAAAGCCTAGATATGTATCGTGTCAGCCTAGCACTTGACTGTTCAAAAACACGTGGCATAATATTATGACAAATACCACTCATGTGCACACACGTAACTTATACTCCTCAGCAGCCAATGTAAAGGGGGTCCTGTGCAATTTTGTGTTGTGCTGCTGAGGGTTCAATGAAGGCATTTGTAACCAGTCTTGCTAATAACCTGACAGCTCCTTTGGATTGGAAGATATCTCAGATACTTTGTGTTTTTACTTTCTCTTTAAGAATTTGATTTTAGGAACAATTCATATTTCTGGAGAAATTTTGTTATAGTACACTTCGTATATTTAAAACCAGGCCACGCATCTTCAAAAAAATCAGTTGTTGCTGCTAGATGGTTGCAGCATGGTAATGTGCTTTCAGGTTAAAGCTTTCAGAGAAGAAACTTTAAGGTAGCAACTTGAACTCCTGCATAACATAGATAGGCTGTGGGGAGAGGGTCAGAGAGACTGAGGAAAAGACTAGCAATGAGCTATTCTGTATCACTCGCTGTGCTCGCCCCTTCCCTGAAGAGTTAGCATCTATTCTTTGGCACCCTCTCCCATCTCACCTTGCTGCAAATGAGCACATGCAGCCAAGAAGATACACAAGACTCTCTCACACACACACGCACATACACACACACACATGCACGTACATACATGCACAGCCCCCCCCCCCACCAAAACACTCAGGAAAAGGGGGAGAAGGAGCAGAGTCTCAGTGCTCTTAAATTATCTACTAATCATAATGATATATGTCTAATGTTATATGTATGTGTGTATGTTACATGTATGTGTACTATATGTTATAATTTTCTAAGGTAATAAAAATAAGGAAAGGCATTGGGCTTATATAAGCCTGAGATTGAATTTTAACCCTCATGTGGTATAACTATGAACACAAGATTTACAGTTTTCTGAGCTTCAATTTCATTTTCTTTAAAACAGTAATTCTACTAGATCTATTCATGAGTCTAAATAATGAAAAAAATGCACACACAATGAGATTTGTAATGCAGATGCACTTGCTTAGGTGATACTCTTTTTTTCTAAAGCCCTAACCTCTCTAGTACAGACCAAGCCTTACTTTTTTTCTCATGATTTATATGGTGGCTCAGAATACCTTCATGCTTGTCAAGGAACAAAAATGGTGTTCTCTGTTAGGGTTGATTAAGATATACATACACATGTTTGGTGAACTGGTGTGTGGTTAAGAAGTTGGTAAAGAAATAAGTTATTATATAATATGAAACACCCCAACCTTCACAGTCACAAGAAATAATTCTCTCATAATGAGGTAGACTCGGCTAGAAGGCCAGTAGGTCAGAGGATGTAAAGGTTCCAGTTGCAGTTAAAAGGCTCACATTTGGATCTGGTCTTACCCATCCTGGTGTCACTATATGTCATCTGGTTTGTCAGGGACTATGTGTGAACCAGAAATTTTGTCAAGCCCAAGACTTCTTGCATAAGAGGCTGCTTCTTCTTCTTTTTCTTCTTCTTCTTTTTTTTTTTTTTTTAATCTTGTGTACTATGAGGATCAAGTGTATTAATGGTCAGGGAGGGCTAATGGCTAATGACAGGGCTTTCCAGCCCATTGGTACTGGTAAATCTGTAGCTTGAATTACAGTCATGGTTGTGGATTTCCAGTGGTGCAGGTGCACAGAATTTTAGCTCAGTAGAGATGGCAATGACTTTCCCATGTTAAAATGAGGGCTAATTTATAAACACAACACCCCTTGGATATTGCCAAAATATCTGTTGGGAACTTGAAGGAGCATTTTTCATGGGACTTGAGTTTGTGTGGCAATGAACTTGAAGCATTAGATTTAATGGTTACTATGGCATTAATTGTATGGTCATAAGCTAGTAGGAATTGAGGATATTTTATATTTCTTGAATAATGTACTAAACATAATGCCTAGCATAGTAGTATTTAGTAAACTTGTTTATCCTCGATGTTGATACTTTATCTTTGTAATATAATTAAGAGTAAAAACCTTCTTCAATTAAAAATAATTATACTAAATAATGTTTAATGATAGTAAGTTATGGTATTAGAATTTAAAAACTGCTGTGTTGTAAATACTAGATGCAATGACGTGAATAGTGTGATGGTCATAAAAATGACAAATAATAATTTTTTCACCTTGCTTTATAGCTGATAAAGTGCTTTTACAAATATTATGTTTCAATATTTTCAACAACCTTGAGTTAAGTATTACTTTCTACATTTTGTACATGAGACTCAGAATCATAGATAAGAAAATGGAAAAAGATATTTAAAAACAGTTAAAGTAGTTTATTTAGTATATTAATCATATAACAGAAAAATATATATTCATGTACTTTTAAAATAAGCGAGGGTAAAAAGCATTACATCTAAAATTAAAAATATAAATTCGTCTGATTTTTATTTTAATGTGGTCAAATTTTGTCTCTAAAAAACTGTCAGGTGTAAAACATGATTTAACACTGTTTTACACTATTTCACTGGTATTTCAAATTAATTGCATAGAAGCTGCTAAATGGATGAAAAATTTAGCTGAATTGTAATAATGGGTGGATGTATATTCATAATTATCTAGCAGATTTTCATTGGTATCAAAGTTAAGTTTGACCTTCCTTAATAACTTCATAATTAAGGAAACTAATATAACCAGTATTTCTGAACTCGAAGATGGTGTAAAATCTAATCAAATCCTAAGGAAATATAGATAGATAGGAATTTAGGGAAAAAGTAATATGAAATTCTACCTATAACCAATTATGCATTAGTGATTCAAAAAATAAAATGAAATGAAGGCTAAACAAATATTTAGTGGAATAGTGTATAGAAGTTTTCAAATGTAAAGCAAGATAAATATGTGTTTATAAACTATGGTAGAAACAAACCAGAGCTGTTATAACAATTTTCCTGCAAATAAGACCCTTTTCAGCATGTCTACATGCTTCATGTGTGTAAATAGACACCTATTAATTGTGATGAGTTTATTGTGTTTTTATTATTTTGACACTAAACTGAAAACATATTTTATTCTAATACTGGGGGTAAAAAGAAGAATATGGTTCAAAAAGAAATAGCTAAAATAATCCATTTACGTAGTGAACTGACTTTGGCTATTTGATTACTTCTTAAATAAGTCAATATGCATTAAGCTAACCACACACTTATTTAGTTAGAGTAGAAAATAACAGCACGTGCTCTTGAAAATAACTGTATTAACAGAGAAAGATAATCATCGTGATACTAAATAATAACCAAAGTGACATTTTAATTCTCATTGAGATTTGATTTTGATTGATGTTACACTATTTAATTCTTACTTCTTAGATATATAATTTATGTATTTTGAAAATGCTATTCCAGCAAAATCTATTAATAGTCAATAATCCAATGATTTCTTAAACTACAGTACAATTTGCTATTGAGTTACTTAATGACTTTTCCTAATGAAAACTTTACACTCATTATTCACTTAGCTCTCTTCATTTGTGAAAACTGATGAACGTCTACTGGGAAGGGACTTTTACAACATTTATGTTTATTTTGCACCTAATCCAGGGATCAGCATACTTTTTTCTATAAAAGGCCAAATAGTAAATATTCCAAAGAATTTGCAGGTCCTAGAGTCTCTGTCCCAACTATTCAACTTTCTCAGCCTAGTGCAAAACAGCCATAGGCAGTATGTAAATGAATAACGATGGCTGTATTCCAATATAGCTATATTTATGGCTGGACTTGGCATGCAGGACATAGTTTGCTGACACATGACCTAGATAATTGTCAATTCTTAAAATAACAATGGCAGTAAGAAAAATCTTTAAAAATACTTAGCTCACACATACTATCAGACAATAGGTATAATATGTGCTAAAATCCACAATGTAACAAAAAAATGATCAGAATTGTGTCTGAAAAAAATCAGACTAGTTATAGTCTTTTGTGCTGGTTTATTAGAGAGTGAGGTGGAAGAGCTAAGCCAAACATTAAGGTAATGCCAATTAAGCACCTATTTAATTTTTTTTCTTATTATGCTGTTGTGTGATGTCAGTATTAAAAGGAAACATGAAACATTTTCTTTGGTCAAAAGTGGATTTCAGGCTAGTTTGAAGCCAGAATTTCAAAACTGAGTTAGTATGGAGATGAGTGCCATAAAACTCTATGATCCCCACTCTCAAGAACCTTTTTGTTTATGTTTTTAAGATGCATTTTAAGTTATGTGCTAGAAAACTCTGCATCATTTTTCTCATTATTTGGCATACTTTAATCCTTCTAACAACCAAAGAAAAGTTGTAGACATTCTGCTATTTGACACTTTTAGAGCATGCAATATAAATTTGACCCTTTCATACATTGTTGAATAAATATATTGCAAGTTCTGAATTTGTCTCCAACATACATGCTAAATTCACAAGATGTGTGAATTTAGATTTAGGAATATAGCAAAGGGTTTTGATAGCAGAAAAAAATGAAGGAAAATCCTGAGAGAAATCATTCAACATATCTAAATCCTGTCTATCCTTCAAACCAATATCAAATTCTATCTTTTCAATCAAGTATCTTTTAACTATCTATCCCAGACTTCATGGATCTCATTAGAACATAATTGAATTAGGAAATAATCTAACCCATCTATTCAAGAGCATAAAACTCTTAGAACAACTGAATTGATTAGTATGTGACAACTAGATTAGAATGTGGTACAAACATCTGGGTTCTGTTTGTTAATTTTTCTTTAATAATCTTGACTCTAAAACTTCCTCATCTTTCACTTTTTACCTCTGTAATCATCAGGAAAACAATACAGTCATAAAAACACACAAAGTGTATTGGAAGGAAAAAAAGAAACAAAATAACCAAACTAAGCATAATGAGTTGAACTCATTTTTTAAATTATATTATAAATATTTTCCTAGTTTTTAAAATATGTAATTGTATAACCATCTTTAATGATCATTTATTATTCAATTATTTGTTTATCACATTGCTTAAGTAATGCCCTATTGTTGATTACTTATTTATTTATTTATTCTTAAAAATTTGTGCTGTGCAGCTTGCAGGATCTTAGTTCCCCAACCAATGACTGAAACAGTGCCCTTGGCAGTGAAAGCTTGAAGTCCTAACCACCAGATTGCCAGGGAATTCCCTACTGTTGACCATTTATGATGTTTGATTTTTCAGCTAGAGAAGCAATCCTGATATAAACAACCCTTGTTTTTACAATGCCTATAATTTATTTAAAAACACTTTCTTATTGTATTAATTTTCTCTTGCTGATGTAACAAATTATCACAACTTTAATGACTTAAAACAAATGTATTAGTTTGCAGTTCTGTACATTGAAAGTTCAACAAGACTCTCGATGGGCTAAAATTAAGATGTTGGCAGGGGCAGGCTCTCTTTCAGGGACTCTAGGGGAAAGCCTATTTTCTTGATTTTTCCAGCTTCTAGAGGCCACCTACATTCCTTGGCTTGTGGCATTCTTCCTCCATCTTTAAAGCCAGGAATATTGCATCTCTCTGACCACTCTTCTTTAGTCATGTGTCCCTCTCTCTGACCACATTTAAGATAGGTTTCCCAGTTTTAAGGACCCAGGGGATTAGATTGTGTCCACTTGGATATTCCAGGATACTCTCCCCATTTCAGATTTCCTTATCTTCATCATCTCAGCAAGGTCCCTTTTCCATGAAAGGTAACAATTATTCATAGATTCTAAAATTAAGATTTGAACCTCTTTGGGGAGCCATTGTTGTGCCATCACACTTATACACAGTAGGAAGATTATGTATTCTTATTTAAGCCAACATCCAGGTTATAAATAAGAAATCTGAATCAGCTAGCATCCATCAGGAAATACATAATCTAGGACTGATGTTTTATTAATCATCCTACCAGATCCAAAGCAGGTTTTTATTGCCAGAACTAGTAGTTTGTGAATTATAATGGTGAATGTTAGTATCAAATGCTCATTTGTGAATATCTAATATTTAACTGGTAAGGGTCAGCATTACTACAAAGTAAAAATTCATCTTCTCATGTTCTTAATAAAGTTTAACACACATCATTACATACAAAAGTGTGTAAATGCATTTGTATGTTTATGTGTATGTGAGTAAAATGAGTGGACAGAGAACTGCAATTGACTCCTTGTGTTGCAGAACAGGAAAAATGAAAGATAACATATAGGCTTAGTGCAATCAGCAGAAGTAAAATTGGCAATGAGAATATAGCCTCAAAGATATTTCTAGACATTTGGGATAAATATATACACATAACGGTATAAAATAGGAATTTGATTCAATTTCATCTAGATCTTAGGGTTCACGGAGAACTTAGCAGATATTTGCTTTAAACATCTTAGGTGTTTGCCATGCTTGAAAATGACCAGAGTTTTCATATTATGTAATTCAGATCAAAGCTCTGAATCATGACTGTAAAACTCATGACACTGCAACTGATCAAATGATGACTGTCTCTAAGGATGAGGCCCATGTAACTCAGACCTAAGAAGTTACTATACAATTGTGTTAGTCAGGTTGAGCTTCCATAACAACATACCATAGACTGTGTGACTTAAACAACAGAGATTTATTTTCTCATAACTCTGGAGGATAGAAGTCCATGACAAGGGTGTGAGCATGGTAGGGTTCTGGAGGGAATTATTCCTGTCTTGAAGGTTGCCATCATCTTGCTGTGTGCTCACATGAATTCTTCTTTGTGAGCTTGATAAAATGTGGTATATCTATATAATGAAATATTATTCAGCAATAAAAAGGAACAAAGTATTAACACATGCTACAACATGGATAAACCTTGAAAACATTATGTTAATTGACGCAAAAGAACAATATCATGTAACTCCACTTATATGAAATGCTCAGCATAAGCAAATCCATAGAGACAGAAAGTAGATTAGTGGCTGCCATGGGCTGGAGGTAGGGAAGATGGGAGTGAGTGCTACATAGTATGGGATTTCTTTTGGGGGTGATGGAAAGATTCTGAAGTTAAATTGTGATGATGACTCACAATACTGAATATACAAAAGGCTAATGAAATGTACACTTTAAACAAGTGTCCTATATGGTATGAGAATTATATTTCAATAAAGCTGTTTATAAAAAACAAAACAACTTCTTGACTAGTCCTCTGCCGCCATAATATACCCAGCTCCTTAGCCTGAACTTCTGATGTCCTAGTCCAGAGCTCCAAGAAACCAGACAGCCTGCGGCTTTGTCAATGCTCCTAGCACGGACGCAGAAGCTGAAGTGAGCTGTTAAAAATTCTTCCAATCTTTAGACAGTTTTGGGAAGAATTTCGTTCCATGGCTGCCTGGGCAAAGGTACTTCCTGTGAAAAATATTTTTGAGAAGAATATAATGGAGTATAAATAAGTAAGAATGCACCAGACATTTGTTTTCTTTTCAGATGGGAATTATTCAGAACTCCTGTGTTTAGAGTGCAACCCCGCAGCACTATGACATGCTGAGGACACCTGTGTGCGAAGCTCCATGTTTTATGCACCCCACCAGGCCAGAGCAAGTTCAGGCCGTGAAGCCTGAGGGAGGTAATATTAACTGTCGATTCTAAAGAACAAATTTTGATCAACTGTGTTAGGGGAAAAGAATTAACTATTTTTCTAGTCCCTCTGTAGAAACAGACATTACAAAATTATGAAGAGAAACCAAAGATTATGGAGCCTAATAATGTGGAAAAAATATTAGGAAAATAAATAGGAAATTAATTACTTAGAATGTTACGGTATGTTTGATTTTGTGTTGTCTGTAGTATTTATCAACACTTTAAATTTAGCAATTTGTAGTGAATTTTTTATTGTAAATATACATTCACAATTACATACGTAGGATTATAGTTAAATGAATAAAAGTTTGGCTTTAAATCTAATCTTTCTTGATCTTGCTTGTTACGTATGACTCCTTGCCTTCTTTTTCCCATGTTACTTCACTTTTAACAAGAACATTTAAAAATCTTTGTCTCTTTCTTTCAGTTGTGATAGTGACTGCTTTGACTTAAAATTAATTCATTGCTTAAACCAAATGCCTCCATCACCTGTTATTTTTAATGTGTAATATTCACGTGCATTTCCCAACTGATGGTTTATTACTGTTTCCTACTAGCAGTAACATTTGACATTCTATAACCTTTGGCATCTTCCATGAATTTTCCTGTGGCCTCTCTGCAGACAGGTACACATTTTGGCTACTAATCCAGACACAAAGCAGCCTTGTATTATCACTGCAGAATGGGATATCGAGTTGTGAAAGCATGACATTGTAGACTGTCACTTGTTTCTGTCGGTAAATTATGACCAATACCATAATGCAGAGTTACATGCGTTTAATCTACTGACCTCACAATCAGTTCATCCACCTCAGGCAATGCAGTACAGTAACATCACGCATGGCATAATCTTCTTGTAGATCATAGATGTCAAAAGAGACATCTACATATCTTAAGAAAAAAAAAAAAACAACAAAAGTGAAACACTTACATAACAATTGGTTTGGGGGAGTTGTATTTGAAATGCAGGCATGGTTCTTCTCTATCCAGCTATAGCTTGCATGTTCAGAGAAAAAAAAAGGGGAGTCAAGATAGGGAAAGACAAATTTTTATGTTTTCCCTTTCCCTAATCTGTCACAGGCCAATGATCAGGTTAATAGCCGGGAGAAAAAGCTATCTTGTCAAAGTAAACTGAACTTTCATCACAACTAGGTCCCACCATCAATGAATTGTCAAAAAAAGGCAAGAAAAAGAAAAAAATTCTCTAACGACCTTTCTTTTTATCTCATGGAGCACCTGCTACCCCAAATGATGCCAAACTGACTGACAGCAGGTAGTTTCTAAGGAAAAATCAGCTAGTTTTCTCCCGCAGGCTCCTCGTGCCTTTACTGAGCCTGCGGCATGGGATTGTTCAGCAGAAAAAGTCAATAGCGCCTGCTGTCAACACAATGTGCCTATGTGCATTTTTAAAGCCTCTGCCTTGAAGCTTACTTGTCAGGAACCTTGCTTTTAGATAGATTTCAGTGTCAAAATGTACTGCTTCCCACTAATGTTAAGAAATGGCCACAAAGAGCAGGATCCGATGCTGTGTAAGGATGTTGGCAGTGCAGATACTTATCGGCTTCCCACACAATAGGAAACGTCTTTAGAAAGTGAGAAGGCTTGGATGGAAAGGACACTATTTCATCTTCTTTCTTGAATTTTTCTCATTATCACCAGGTTTCATATGAGAGAGAGACTAGACATATACTCAAAATGTATTCATTGGCCTAGATCTTGGGTGTCTATACTATTGAGTGATTGCAATGGCAGACTAAGGGCTACACATGATAGTTTCAACATTTTATAACACATGAGTTATTACAGAGACAGAAACATCAGGCTTTCGATTTCTGCAGAGGATATGTTTTTTTTCTGTTTAAAGTAGGCACCACTCAGTTTATGAACATTCTTCCCTCAAATTCATGTATGGATAAAATTTTTTGGGGGAAATATACAATTCTGCAGGTTTACTTCTTATTCTATACAAGTTGATCAACTGAAATTGGTATCATGTTTTTAAAAGATCAAATTAATGAAATACAACTTGAGATAATTTTAACGTCAATCTCTCTGTGCCTCAATATTATTATGAACATTTACTGAAAACATGAACTTATATTCATTTATTCTTTCTTTTCTACCACAAAATATTTTAAATATCTTAAAAACACTGTATACCTCACAGTAATGAGAGAGAAGTTCTTTACTAACCAAGAGTTTAAATTAGTATCTAGCTCGGGAGAGAGGGACACAAAAACTGAAGTAAGTATTATGACAGGAATATAGCAGTAGCAACGGGGGGCAAACAATTGATTAATTATGGCTGGAAAAATAGAGAGCTTTGTGAAGACAATGTCTTTTAATCTGAACTTCAAAAGATGATTAGAATGTCTGTAGCTGGAATTGTGGTGGGGGTTGGTACGAAAAGTATTCCATATTGAGAAATTGGTATGAATGCTGAAGTTATAAATACCTGGCAAGTTAGAAAAATTAGAGATAACTCATGGCTATATGTATGTACGAAGTAGGGAGGGAAATGACCATGCGGTAGAGTTAGTAAATTAAATAGAACCAATAAATTATTCTCTGAGAGTCTTTATGAAACATGGTATATATATATAATTATAACTTTAAAAGTTATTCATTTATTTGTTTAGTTAATTTTTTAAAAATAAATATCTGTTGAGGTCCTACCATTGGGTAGGTTGTGTTTTAGACTCTGGGGATGCAGCAGTGGAAAAGCATTTTTTTTTTTTCAACATTTTAGTAGATGGAGGCAGAAGATAAATAAATAAGAAGGTATATACATATCAAGTGGGAGTACCTGCAAAGAAGATAAAAAGGCGAGGATAGAGAGTGAGAGGATGCATAGGGAATGGGACTATTAAATACTGTGGTTAGAGCAGACCTCGCTAACGATGACATTTGAGCCAATCTAAAAATGATAAAATTTTTTCAGAGGTAAGGGGAAGCATGTTCCAGGCAGAGAGAATGGTAAGTGCCAAGGCCTTGAGGCAGGAGTAACCAATCACCTTTTGCCATTTTCTTATCAATTGCAAATGCACCATTATATAATCTCTAGGGTCTGTGAAGTAGTGTTTAGTTTTTATAGGTTTCTGTGAGAAGAAACATGATGCAGTAAGAACAATTGAAATATGTGGGTTTTAAGAAAATAGAGGCTTCTATTTTTCCATAAAATAATTACTTTTATAACAGTTCTGAAAATGAGGTGGAACTTTGTGTTATAGCACAGGATACACTAAAATTTTTTTTTGCTATATTTGAGCATAAATTATTTAGGATTATATTACCCATAGTCATATAATTTCATACTCTCAGCACTTCAGTTCTATTTCAGTTAACTCTCAGGATGATGGTGTTATTTTAAAAGTTTATATGGAAAGAAACATAATGGTAGATATGGTTTCAAGTAGGAGAAAATAATGAATAAGCTTGAATAACTGCCAAAAAGTATTGTACCTTTGTTTAGTTTTTACTTCCTTTTAAAGAATAAGAAAAATTTACAAACATGCCATCATTTTGAATCTTTGTCAGCGTGTGCCAGCTCTAAAGTATGGGGGCATAGTGAAACAATGCTCCCCAGAAGGTTCAATATCTTGTCTATTTCCAAAAAAAGAAATGAGAAAGCAAGCGGTCGCTGTGCAGTTAAGATTCCCAACACAGGTGCGTTTAAGAGAGTTCATGCTTTAGCAAGGAGAAATTTCAACATGTCCACAAATTAATAGGCATTTTTCTTTTACAAAGTCATAAGCTGGTGGTATTCATTACATATTCCCAATAGTATGTTACAGATTATTAGAAAAAGTTTAAAATGATAGTTTGCTATGTCTCTGAAGTTCTGTTTTGCCAAAACCTAATGGCTCATATTTATGTGTTATCAAGAATACTTAATATTTAAGGAGACATTTCCAATTCCAGTAAAGTCTAGTACCTTTTGAAGAAGGTCACTACCATTCATAGACAAATTCTTCCTGTAAACTTCCTAGCAGGAGGCTAATACTCTTAGCAGATTACCAGCAGTGGACAGAGCTGAATAGCAGAGCAAATACTGGACCCTCGTAAGGTCTGAGATGCTCCAGTCAAGGACGCTTTATGTGATGTAAGTGTTCCTAGGATAGCCAACATAAGATTAAGCATTACATCATTAAATAAAAATGCACTCCACATCTCTCTTCCTTAGAAGGGAAGAAGTGTGTTGATGAAGACCCACATTACTGCCCAATGAGTAGAAATTCATTTGCTGTTTTAATCTGAATTAGAAAGTGACATTTCCACCCAAGGAAACAGAATATTTCCATAACAGGACAGCATGCAAACATAGCAGGGAGGGAAAGCACACAGATTCTACGAGGAGTACCCAGGCTAGAGAGAGGGGTGCACCCCGGAATTGATAGCAGCAGGCATTTTGCAATTTATCAAGAGAAGCAAACCTCAAGAGGGAACACTGCTAAAGACTTGATGTTTGGAGCAAAACTTGGGCAACTAGATTAGCTAAGCTGGGACTAAGTCGAATCTCCAAGGACTAAGAAGGCCCCTGATTAAGAAACTGATTAATTTTATCAGAGGCAAAGGAGAAGAACAGTATGGGACCGAATGGAAAATCTGTCCAAACTAGGGGAAAAAGCCAGAGTGAACCTTAAAAAACCAAGTGTAGTTTCCATATCTTTAGGAGAAACCAGAAGTTGACATCAGAAATCTATTTTGTACACAGTATAATATTTGTAGTTGTGTGTTTTCCTGCTTAACTAGGGATATTTGTGTTTCTTATTCAGGAAACTGGATAGCATCCTGAGTAAAAGTCCTCCTTTGGATGTTGTCATACATAGAAATTTAGGCTACATGGACCCACAATCATTTCTTTGACTCTTAAAAAGTGTTAATGTAAACACAGATTACTCTTTAAATATTTATATCTCAGCAAAGGCTTAATCATGAGTGTAGTTTCTGTTCAAATCAGGCTATAAAGAATTTAAAATTCATAATTATTTGGAAAATATCAATAGATAAGCATTAAGGACAAAGATGTAAAATTCTATCCCTACCTCTTACCTCATAACTAATTTAGGGTATTCTCATTCATTCAATCTTCATTTATATATTAATTCCGTAAATATGATTTATGAGTCATTTTGTTAAATTCTTAATAGTATGTGAAAATATATGAAACAGAACACGCCACCAAGATATTACATTCAGTAATATCTTGACTATATCATATTTTATATCTAACACATTCATAAATTATATTCAATTTATGAATGTTTCTGATATAAAAATTACCCATGAAGAAATTTTGGTTAATTGGTATTTCTAAATATAGAACTATACGTAAAGAGAATATAGGAAATAGTTATAAGGACTTCCCTGGCAGTCTAGTGGTTAGGATTCTGCACTTCCATTGCTGGGGGTGCGGGTTCAATCCCTGGTTGGGGAACTAAGATCCTACATGCTGTGCAGCACGGCCAAAAAAAAAAAAAAAAGAAAAAGAAATAGGTATAAAGGTATAATTACAAATTACAGTATGGTCAATTAGGAGGCATTATGAACATTAAAATTAGGTACACATGATTGTAAATTTATGATTTACCATTTTGCAAGCATCTATCTAGCTATCATAAACAATTTGATTATTTCTACTAAGAATTATTACCAATTATTACAAATTAGTCTGGAGCTCAGATCTATATAGTGGGCATAATACCTCCTCACAATGCTCTCAAAGGGTTAAGTGAACTAAGAGAGGAACGCGTTGACCAGAGTTCCTGGTAAATAGCAGGATATTAAGGGTTAGTACTTGTTATTGTAGAAAGAACACAGAAAAAAAATCCCAGATAGTTTAAGGTTTGTTACTACTACACCTTTTAATTGGTTCTTGTGCTCTGATGAAATAAATTGCTTTAATACTTGCCTTGACATGATGTTTAAAATTAAAATGCTATTGATAATTATGAAAATAAAAATAGCAGTTAGCCCCTACACTGTGTTATGTGAAGTAACACAGTGTGTGTGTGTATGTTCGTTACAACATTGAAAAGGAGGCATTGCCCTCGAAGTTTCACAGATGAGGAAACAGATGTTCAGATAGATCCATGCACTTGCCCCAAATTTCAAATCTAATAAATGGCACAGTCAGGAAATATGAAAACAAAAAAGTATATGCATATAATATGCCTTCGAGCATTTTAAATGTGACCTGGTTAATATAGTCATGACATATTTTTGTTAATAAGAAATCGGTTTGTAATCAAAATAAAATGTGAAACATTAGAAAAATAAATTATATACATATAAATGTGTGTATACATCTATATATATACATAAAGATTTTCTATCACATGAGCATCTTTTGGGCAATTTTTTGAGTCATTAGAAACGGATGATTCCACACAATAAAGTTGCCCTTTTATTATTTCTCTTTGTGGGGTGTAACATTTTTATAGATCAAATACACGGAAAAATGGCTTAACATTGTTCGGCTCATTACTCGCCTCCTGCCCCATGGCTGATAATGTAACTTACCTCTTAAAAAGTAATTTGAAAGACAAGAATATGAAGTACACAGTCAGTTGTTTGAACTCCACATTCTCAATGCACTTCAGAACTACAAAGTATATTTTTAAGTGTTTAATAAAAAAGGTCAGTATCAATATAAAAATAAAAACAAAATGAGGTATAGCTTTTTCTAGAAGCATAAGCCAAATGTAAGTACTGCTTTTTTACAATCAGCTGTTTCTACTTAATGTTATAAGTAAGGAAACAGAATGATAGTATACTCTCCCTGCTCTGTCACACGTGCAATATGAAGATTATGAATTAATAAATCACAAATAATAACAGGCATGTTCTACTGTCTCAGTGATAGAAATCTGCTGAAAGGATTCAAAGTATAATGAGGATATCAGAAATTCTAAAACATGAAATTATGAAGGGCAGGCATAAATCAACAAAGAGGAAATCATTTTCTAGTAAGAGAATCTGAACAAAGATGGAACAATTGCCTTGGCTGTTATTGACATCACTTCAGAAAAATTATGGCATTTATAATGCTGTCTAAAAACATTTGGTGAGGTCTGATAGGAAAAGCATTGTTTTAGGAAACCAGTGGTTCAGAAATCAGAAGAAATGGAATACAGATATAAATATATTTACATGGAACTAGTGATAAAGAAACTGATGTTATTTCACCCTCACACTAGAAAACCACAGAATCCGCACTCTTCAGAACGACTAAACAGATTCCAAATTGTATTCATCCTTTCAAAAAAGTATGGGTACAAATAAGTCTAGCAACTACTGAACAACAAAAATGTATAGTAAAGAGATGGTTTAAAGTAGATATGTGGATAAAATTAGCATTATAAAATTTGGATTTGAGTTGTCTTTAAAACACTGAGATGATTTTGAAAGGAAATTAGATTGCATTTGAAACAATTGTTTGATCCGATGAATACTTATGTTGTGTGTATTACGAGCCAGGTGCTATTTTAAGTCCTCTGTACACATTCCTTTAATCCTCATAGCGGCTCTGCAGGTAGGTAGTATATAAGGATCCTCAGATTAAAGAGGAAGAATCTGAGATAAAGAAAAATCAGGTATCTTGTTCAAAATCCTATATATAACTCAGGACTGGGGCCCTGTGGCTTAGATATTACACAGTACAGTCTGTAAGCGATTGCCTAATAAGGTTAATACTCTGTCATTATTATCCTTACTATCATTGTAAGTAGTATACTACATCTATTGAGTGCTATATCGTTACTAAGTGCTTTTCCACCCAGGAATGTGTTTGGTTTTTTTTACAGAAACTTTCCAACTGAACAGGTCAAGTACTATTATTCCCATTTTGTAGAATGAGGGCAGGTAAGTAATGTGTCTCAGGTAGGAAACAGGAGAATCAGAGCAGGAAACACAGGTTTCATGATTCCCCAGTCTGAGACGATTTACAGAATTCAGATACCTATGTCACTTCAGTAAAACTAGTTACTAAAAAGACCCCCTTAAATCTCTCTCTCTCTCTCTCTCACAAACACACACACGCGCACCTTAAGAAATTACAAATGAAAATAAGTTAAAATAACTGTTTAATATGTGATATGTATTAAGTATATAGTTACATAATAATGCAGTGTAGTTCCATGAACCTAATAGTTATGACTAAAACTTAGCATATAACCTCTTTAGAAAAACAAGTCAGGGAAAGCTCTGGGCTCTCAAAGTAATGTTAAAATGAAACAAATAAAAATTAACAAATATGCTGTGTAGGTCTTTTATTTCATTTATGACCCATTGTATTCACCTGGGCTCATCCGCTTTAGGAAACTGTGGTATCTTGAATCTAATTGTTTGCGAATGCTTACTTTGTTATATTATTTAATAAATAATACATCATAATAGATACTGTTTGATTTCATAATTTACCTTCCCAGGGTATTGTCATTTGGTTTATATGGCAGAAAGAGAGAGCTGTCCACCAAGCACGGTCCTGTCCTGTCTTAGTGGAGTGTGGGCCCTGGCAGGGACTAGATTGCCACGTCGGGGAACAGATTGTCAGCCTCCTGAAGCTGACTTGCTGTGACACTAGCGATACTTAAGCTTTAAGATGCCTCACTTCCAAAGGTCTCTTCCAAAGCTTTATACCTTATTTTGTATCAGCATTTTTTTTTATCATAAAAAGGAGCTCTAGCTTTGATAAGCTTCAGAACCCACAGTATTCGGAGACTGCAGCCCCCCTTGTATCTAGGTATGGCTACGTGATGCGTGACACATGACTAGTTCTCACCAGATGGTGTATGAAAGCATATTTGCAATTCTGCGCTGGGCTTTTAAGAAGGGAGTTGTGTTTCTCCATGCTGTGTTTCTCCCTTCTGCCGGATGGATGCTGATGCCCAGGACATCCGTCAACCTAATATGATTCTGTGCTGTAGAGATTCACCACTTCCCCTGACACTAAGAACACCCAAGTTGGACTGCTATGTGAGTAAGAAATAAATTCCTATTCTTTTAAGCCTTTGAAATATAGAGTTTATTTCTTATAGTAGCTAGTGTTAACCAAACTAAAAAAGGCCATGATTATTTTAGTTGGGGCCAAAATTGCCATCCAAGGTTAAACTAAGCATATTAAATCCTGTAAACTAGGCTTATCCTATATTGTACTTGAAACAGGATGCCTCAAGTATCCAGAAATTTTTACAAGAAATAAAGCTGTTTCTTAATCATATGATACAACTGCAGAATCCAAAATGTTTGTCTTCTTTCTTTTCATAATATGGACAGCATGGAAGAATTATTGTCTACGGTAAGGAGACTGGATGCTTTTTAATGTAAAGTAAGACACAATAAGAAATAAGATACACATAAGAATCACAGAGACATGATAAAACACAACACAAAAAAACCTTTGAATATATTGTATGCTATAAGGCAAAGGCAAAGTTCTGGGGACCAACAGATCTGAACTTGCACATTCGTTTTACCTCTTAAAAGTCATGCGTCCTTGGATGAAATTCTTAATCTCTACACCTTATCTGTAGAATAATGCCCTCTTAGCCTTTGTTTTTGTTGTTATTTTTGGTGGTGCTGGTGCTGGTGCTGATGGTGTGTGTGTGTGTGTGTGAGAGAGAGAGAGAGAGAGAGAGAGAGAGAGAGAAAGAGAGTGATTGGGAGACAGGGAACTGGAGATATTATGTTCATGTGTTGATACATTGCCTGGGATGTAGTCACCTTCAATACAAGTCAGGTAATTTCCTCCCAACCGCATAAGAGTTTGCATGGTACCTAAACATCTATTCAGATATTATGCTACAATACAAATAAAATAAAATACAAATCACTGAGTTGACTTTTCTTCAGAGAGTTTGAAAGTGTGGCTGGCAGTGTTTTCTGAGCCAGGCAACACATGGAAGGACACACTGATATACACTGGAGGTGCTTAAAGCATTCCCATTCAAGCATTCCCTTGAAATATTCCCATTTGGCTCCAAAAAATAGCAGTAGTTATGACAAAAGGCTATACAACTTGCATGAGATCACAGAGGAAGGATCAATGAATTGTGCTTTGTGAAGTACAAGGAAGGAAGGAACTGCATTGAATTAACTTGACAAAAGATGGCAAAGGCATGCCATTCAGATGGAATAAGATGTATGCTACTGAGGTGTGAAGGTACCCAGTGGGGCAAGGATAGATTGAAAAAGATCCATGAGACGTGATCTCATGAACCATGAGCAGAAAGCAGCTGGGCTAACTCTTAATGAAAAGCTCTCTGGTAGTAATGTGGCAAGTGGGGTGGAAGCAAGGAGACTGTTGACAGAGTTCAGGTAAGAAACAGGTCATGAGCAGGACCAAAGGCACTAGATACAGAGAGAATCTGGGTCCACAGTGCTCACCATTCCCTCCACCCTTTCTCCCCCTGACCAAGCATGGACTCTTCCTCCAATTGTTATGCAAAGATCACCTCCTTCAGGAAGTCTTTCTTGACCATGCAAGCTGAATTAGGGAACCCCCATCTTATCACTTACTGCCCCTGGGCTGGCCATGTCACAGCACTTCTCCCACTATGTGGTAAATGCTAGATGACTTGAACCCCTGTTCACACAGGAGCATCTGATACAGTGTCTGACAGAGTGGAGGTAGAGACTGACTCAGATAGGAATCTTAGGATAGGTGAAACCGGATTCAAGAAGGAAAGAGGAAAAGAATGTGGACTGAGAGCAGTGGGGAGAAGGGATTCTCCAAGTGGAAACAGCACAAGGAAAGCATGGATGTGGCAAAGCACAGAGTGAGTGCGGCAAGTTTTTGAGTTTAGTTTAATTGTGAGGTGAGTGAGAGTGATGAACTGGAAAGCCATTTGAGGAAATAGATTGTGGTACTACCGTTTGGAAATTTTAATTCTAGATTAGGAATTTAGATATTTATTCCGAAAGAAATAGGCAGCCTAAGAAGATTTTTTTTTTCCAGAATGTAAATGACACAGAGTTGGGCTTCTAAAATTACTCTGATGGTGAGGGATAGGATGGGTTGCAGAGATGATTCCCTGCCTTAGGGAATCTGGTTGGGAAACTTGCGTTTGGCAAAATGGAGCATTAATGCTACTAAGCCAAAGCATTAAGAGATGTTTTACTCATTTGGCGTGGTGGCAGGGAAAACTTACACTTACTGTAAGGTGTACTGAACTCATCTTTGTACAAATAAATGGTATGTATAGAAGGATGGAGGAGAATAAAGTGCGTCTTAGAGATATAAGCTATCGAGTTGACTTAAGTGTCTTGTCTGCCAGTGAAAAGCAAACAAAGTCTGCTTTTGCCAAATATAGGGCCAACAGTATGCATTCGTGGCTTCATGTTGATATAGGGGAAAGTGTGTGCCCTGGAATGCAGGTGACGTCATGAAACTAGACCATGTTAAAAAGAAAGAGCGTAGAAGTAGTCAACTTCTTGATTCTCTGCTTCTCTCCCCAGGCATTCTCTGCTCACAATATAATTACATGAAAGAGTAAAGGAATCTCTACCTCCAAGGTCAATAAAACTCGAACATATTTTTTAAATGCTTCACTTAGGTTAACTCAGAAAGCCTACAATGGGTAATGGCAAATTGGAATAGCAATTATTCTGATCTGACATTCTTGGGATTATAATTAAGCAATAAGGCACAAGCCAAGGGTGTGTTACTTCCAGATAACACACTTTTTGGAAAGTGCTGTGAGGTATAAGGGGCGAATTAGAGCCTCCAATGATCTGGGAAATGTGTTCTCTCTCTGCAGCCCAGCTCTCGGGGTGCATTAGTGCCGTATACATAGTGTTATATGCACCGGTCGTATATGGATTGATTGTACCATGTAAAACATATGTTTAAAACATGTTTGCTCTTGTGAGCTGGCAACAGCTGCTGATTCGGAAACATCAGCCTTGCCATTATCAACTGATGGGTGGATGGGCTGCGACTTCACCACTGTGAGTCTTGATCGGAGATGCGTGCCCGCGGAACTGGAGACCAACCTCTTGTAGCAATTCTGATCCTGTTCATTTCAGTTGAGCTGTTTTAATGATTTCTTCCATTTGGCACTTCTATACTTATGTAAATGAATGGAGTAAGGTAATTCAAAAGTGATTTTTTAAGGTGGAGCTTTTTTTTCCCCCTTCTGAATCATTTTTTCTGGTTTTCATAAGGTGGCTGCCAGGTACTGGGTTTGCATTTGATTGGCAGAAAGTGATTTCTAGTTCAGCTACCAGAAAACACCTTGGCACTTCATCCTGGAAGATGTTTTGGTAGTTCAAGAGACCATGTTGGACAAAGAATCCTTTAAAGCTGGCTCTTTCTTTCTCCTAGTGAGTAACCACAGTGAGACACACCAGGTGAAAAGAAAGACCCATCTTTAATCTGTGCTGCTGAGGGAAATGAAAGAGAGTGAATTAAAACTGAGAGTAGCTTCTTATGCTCACTGGAGAGCCTTTTTTTTCTGCTTCATTTGATATAACAAATAAGATCATCAAAGGAAGTCAAGCACAGGTTCGGAACCCGCCGCTCCTTGACCTCGGCTTCCTCCCTGCTTGCATGGCCTCCCCTGGAATTTCTTGTGATGTCAGATCACAAAGCCACATGAAGTGCTCACACCCCAGGAACAGCGAGGAAATTTTATTTTTAGATTTCTTTTCTGTGACTCTAGTAAAATAACATGAAGTTCTTTTATGGCTCTAAGGGTTTTGATAAATCGGCTGCATTTCAAAGCATGAAAGGGGTGATAACAAAAAATTTCTGTCCTGACTGCTTCTGGCCATGGGGTCTTCTTACGAATGTCTGCAGGGTCCCGGTGGCAAGGTGCCAGCTTGCATTTGCTGCTGGAAGCTATAGGGAATTTCACTTCATCCAGTAGATATCTATCTTCAGATGTAGTACATAAAACTTTTTAAAAAATAGGCACCTTTCCATATAAAATTATATATCTTATAACTTGGGATTCTTATAGCACCTAAGAAGATTTTTTTTTAAAAAAATCATCTTTCTTCACATGTTCCTTAAAATTGACATTCTTTACTGAACCCTGGCAAAATAGTTTCAATTAAGAATTAATTTAGGAATGGTAATAACATAACTATCAAAATCTTCATCAATAATACTAACAAATGGTCCCTATAATAAGGAAAACACTTTTTCATCTAAATTTTCTCATCCCTTGTTTTTCTATAACATTTACATATTTATCTATCTGGAAAAAGGCTCTTCTGTATGCTTAGATTTTCAGTTAAACTGGCCAAAATTATATACTTAGAAATCAGAGGTACAAATTGTGAGATCGAAAAAAGGGATACTGGGAACTAAGTGGACTTAACCATATATTCATTCATTCACTCAGTCCATTTCAACTGTGTGCCTGCTATTAACCAGGCACTCTTCTAGGCTCTGAGAGTGCAGTGGTAATTTTCCAAATGAATCATTTAGATTTTTACATAAAACTTTCTAATAAATGACTTTTAAATATTTAGACACTCAAAAATTAAAAGTACATTGGAAAGACACGACATATCTTTTTCAGCTTTATTGAGGTATAATTGACAGATAAATTGTAATCCGTTTAAAGTGTACAATGTGTGGATTTCATATACGTGTACATTCATATGTTTACTCCCACAAGCGAATTGATTCACACAGCCATCACCTCATATATATAACTTGCAATATGTCTTTATTGAATGTCTACTCTTTACCAGGCTTTGGGCTAGAAACTTCAGAGAATAATGATACTTAGCATATACTCCAGAGATGGTGAATCCAACAGGAAGGATAAAGCAGTTTACCAATACTCATAAACAGGAGAAAATATGCTTTGAAATGAAAACAACGGTTGAGTGCTAAGAGACCCTAGGGAGCTCATATAAAGCTCGTCATAACATGGAAGGCTTTGGACAATGCAGACCGAAGGAAGAGGCTGGTAAAGGCTTGGAATGAGGAAAACCATGAGGAAAATTATTTTTGCAGGAATAGCCTGCTTTGTCTCAAGCACGGGGTGTGTAGAGAGGGTCCCGTTATGAGATGACAGAAGAGCCAGGTTAATTACTATATGTTATGTTGTTAGCAAATGGCCAGTAATAGATGCTTCCTGAGAAACACAGCGTCTTGATCAAAATAACTGCCAGATGGGATTGTGGGAGGTGTGCAATCAGCGCGTGCAGTACCCCTGATGTGCTCCCGGCAACAACTCGTGGCATCCTCGAGGACTCTGTTTGGAAGGCTTTAGGTGTCACTTCTTCAAGGAGAAAAATCAACAAGAAAAATAGGGGGAGGGGCTCCATGCAGAGACAGAAAGAATATCTACATGTTGTAAGAGTGATGGATGAGGGTAAAAAAGAGATAAGAAGTCAGTGAGGGTGATGAGTGAGAAAAAGCTCCTGAATTTGCAAAATCTCAGCAGTCAACATGTGATACCACTCCCTTCCCAAAACACCCTTTTTTTGTATTTTAATATTTTATGTTGGGACTTCTTTAGTGGAGTTACAAACGTAAGTTATGCCACTCTGCCCTTCAACCTTAAGTAGCTGGTACTGAATGTCGATTTCCAGACACATCATTCTTCAAACTAGTGAGTTGCTTTCTGTTTGTTTGTTTTAAACCAAAGGAGTCAAGGGAACCGGTATCTTAATTTTTTTTTTGCAGTAATCTTTCTTTTCTGTTTGCTTCTTGGGTCCTATAACTGTGTGGAGTAATAGCCTTTCGCCTTAGCACTTTTTTTTCATTGTCTCCTGTGCAGTATCTCTAATGATTGTCATCTGTGCCAAAGGGGAAGAAAAAAACCTCTCCTCTATCACGATGCAACTCCACAAAAAAATAGGCCCACAGATGTCAATTAAAATAATGACACTAGGAGTGAATCTTTAGTATTTTTATGTATGTGTGGATCTTCCCTTTCAAGGAGAAGCATTGCAATTCTTTTAAACATTATATTCCACTCTATACAGTAAACCCAGATTGAGCTGTTTTACTGACAAAATTGTACAAGTCAGACAAAACAGATTTTCAAAGTGGCATTTCAAGAAGCTGAACTCGCCATTTGTAATAGATCAGGGCACTGGGGCTGCAATTCTTACATTTAACAATAAAGGCTCCCCTGCAGTACAACTGTTCTTCAACTTGTGCCTGAGATGCTTTGTAAAACACAAGGTCATTTAAAATTAAGGATAAGGCATTTTCCCCATCATTTCCATTTCAGCATATGCAATTCTTGATCACAAGGTAGTTTGCCTTAAAGCTGAAAATCCTCCAAATTATGGGGTTGGTTTCCAGCCTGCTAAGAGGGAAATTAGATATAGAACTTCTGTCTCCTGTTAATGTTAATGGGAGTTGCATGTCTAATTCCCTTAGAAGCCCAGAACCAATGGATGCTTATGAGTCAGCATTACTAGGTTTTCTGGGTCTTTACCCTTTAAAAGTGTCATTAGTCTGAATAATAGCCAATTCCTCCGCTTACTCCAAACCAAGCCCTGGCTACTGTAGTTGGAAACTCTGGGATTTCAGCTCTTACAAATTGCCTGAACTATCCTCAAATCTGAATGCTCCCATATGTTACTCACTTTTGTCCACTGGGACAAAATTCAAACTCCTAAACTGTTTAATATTTCTATTTCTATTTTACACTTTTATATTGAAGTTGTAATATTCATTAGGCATTGAGATAACTTTTGGGGATTCATTTAAAAATATTAATCTTTACTTGAATCCTAAAAAAGCTGATTAACTTTTCCATGTGTTTTCTCTAATTACACTATTAGAAGTATTATTCCTTCTAGGCAAAATTGGCAAAAACGGTTCTGTGTTCTGTGTTCTCATTCCTGAATTATTTGCTCCTAGTACTGATATTTATTGCTGAGTACTTAATTATATTGCTGTAGGACTTTGATCACAAATAGAGAAAGACATCTTTCTTGTAGAAGATGATGTTGTATACCAGATTTTCAAAATCAACAAGAACTTCAAAAACACCTAATTTTTTTCCTTCAATTAAAGATCTTTTTGATCTTATGGGATAAAAAGAATTTAAAAATATTTTTAAAAGAAAGGCCAATAATATTAGAAAAGTTTTTTTTTTTAATTTTTTAAATTTATTGGATGCTTTGGGTCTTTGCTGCTGCGCAAGCTTGCTCTGGTTGCGGTGAGCGGAGGCTACTCCTCATCGTGGTGCACAGGCTTCTCAATGCGGTGGCTTCTCTTGTTGCAGAGCACGGGCTCTAGGTGAGTGGGTTTCAGTAGTTGTGGTCCGTGGGCTCTAGAGTGCAGGCTCAGTAGTTGTGGCACACGAGCTTAGTTGCTCTGAGGCATGTGGCATCTTCCCGGACTAGGGATCAAACCCCTGTCCCCTGCATTGGCAGGCAATTCTTAACTGCACCACCAGGGAAGTCCAAGAGGTGTTATTTTTATCATCATAAGCCAGCTCTTCTCTATAACCTTGTTAATCAAAGAGTGGCCTCACCCGGGAGCTCGTTAGAAATGCAGACTCTCATCCTGTCTCACTTCTTCTAAGTGTTCAGATTACCAAATTCCACAGCTGATTTTCATATACATAGAGTTTGATAAGCACTTCTGTATAACATTGAAACTAACTCTAAGCACTCAGAATTAAGCCACTTTTGATGCCAGGATTTTATTCCATTTTATATGGAAAATTTTCATGATTCCTTAAGACATGTAAATCTACTTTCACTGACAAACGTATGCATTTTCTCTTTACAACATAGAAAGGGCTGCTATGAAAATATTGAGGATTTGAACAGTACACGTTCTGAAAACATTGTAAACAAGCACAGTTGTCCCACTAGATAATTATTTATTTATTATAGTGGTTCTCAAATTAAAGATGCATGAGAATAACTGGAGTTTATGAAATGTAGAGTCCCCATCCTCAGATATTTCTGTTGTATTAGTCCAGATTGACATTCAGGAATCTGTATTTTTTAAATCACTCCAGATGATGTGAGGTTTCCCTGGACAACATTTTGAGAAAAATGATCTAATACCTAGCTTATATGCCAATGCTGTTTTTTTCATTCCTTAGCTGTGTGGCATCATCCAAAGTTAGCACAATTTTGCATTTTGTATTTCAGGCCAAAAAAATACAGGGAAATATTTAGAAAAAATTGGGTATTGAAAATTTTCATTTGCCTGTTGATAAAAATATCAAAGTATCCACTTTTGTGACTAGGAGTAATTGTAAAATACTATTTCAAAAAATTATAGCCGGGGTCTTCCCTGGTGGCGCAATGGTTAAGCATCTGCCTGCCAATGCAGGCAACACAGGTTCGATCCCTGGTCCGGGAAGATCCCACATTCCATGGAGCAAGAAAGCCTGCGTGCCACAACTACTGAGCCTGTGCTCTAGAGCCCGTGCTCCACAACAAGAGAACCCACCACAATGAGAAGCCCGTACACCACAACGAAGAGTAGCGCCTGCTCACCACAACTAGAGAAAGCCCACAGGCAGCAATGAAGACCCAGTGCAGGCAAAAATAAAATAAATAAAATAATTACATTTATAAAAAAAATTATAGCCAAATTATTCTCATTAACAATAGCTAATTGTTAAATGTAGATATTAACTTTGCCATTTCATTTAGGGTAGCATATTTTGAATATTTAAAGAAATTATTAGGCTGTCTTTTAAAATTGTGCCATCAAAGTAAGGATTAAAATTCATGTTATGTTTCAATATCTGAACTCTGGAATAAATAATAGTGCAACAACTAAAATGTTATTTTGTCAACCTATCTCTTCTAAAATTTTTTTTCAGTCTTCTCAAAGTTGGACATTTTAAAGACTATTCATTTGAAAATATTTGGAGCCATAGAAATGCATATATTGCTCAGGGTGGTCTACAGATAGACAAAGCACACCAAGGACCAAAAACTTTTCAAAGAGGGCATACATGAAAATTAGGAGATGAAGAAATAGCTCCAATTGAATTTGAAAGGAAGTGACTAGGGAAATAGGAAGAAAACAAAGGGACATATTTGAAATTAAATTAGATTTCGGCCACAAAAATAAAAAACAGCTACCATTCCCGTATGTTTGGGAAACTTAAAAAGTATCCTGTTAACTAACCTATGAGGTAAAGAGAAAATAAGACTGAAAATAATGTAATTTACTACAAAATGTTGATGAATGTTCTGGTTGTCACAGCCTGTAGGATAACATACAGCTTTAAAGTGCAAAATGGATGACTGAAAATACGTGTTCTAAGAGTTAAATACAAGAGACTAGAAATAAGTATAACAAATTAAACTTAAAGAAAAAAGAAATAATAGAGTTAAGAATGAAATAATATTAAAAATAATAAACAATTATATATATGACATGTGTTGGTATATAGATATTAATTTGATTTATAAGGCATAGTAAATGAAGAAAAATTTTTACAAATATAGTTTGTTACTTAAAAAGAAAAAAAATTAAAGCACCCAGAACATTATCATATCCTATAAGTCAGAGAAAGTGTTAAGAAAAAATAGTTGAGTGCTTCCCAGATAGAAGTAAATTAAGGCTTAAGGAGTTTCCACTTGATTGTAGGGAACAAGAGGATGAGGTGAATTTTGAAATAACAGGTTTAGGGAATTTGGAGTGTTGTAGGAATAAGGATGCCATGATTTGGGAATAAATAATATGTCAATAATTAAAGACAGTCAATAAGATGCAGTATTCAATACTTTCCGCTGAAAAGGAGAAAGGAGAGTGAGAGGCTACTGAAAACATAAAGGAGGGAATATTTTTCATGTTTTAGCATTGAGGTTTGAAGATACAGGAGAAAGAATAGTTGATGGGGCAAGATTGCCGAGCATGTAGGAAAAGGGAGAATGAGCCATAGAGATTCCACTGCAACTGGAACAAAAGGAAAAATGGCAGGCACAGTTGTAAGTAGGGTTGTAGGTTTGTGAGTTCTTTTCTGATGGCTTTATCTTTGTCTTGAAGCAGAAAACAAAGTTACGTGCTGAAAGAGAGACGTCAATGTAGTTGGAGTTTCGAGAAAACAGGGGAACTTGTAATAATCACACTGGAAAATGAGGATGTTAGCGTATCAGAGAACGATCATAGAATAGCCAGGTATTGTTGAGTTTGGATACCATGAAGCTATCATGACCTTAATCTGGACAACTGTAAAGTTCTTCCCCATCTCTATCCAGCAAACTAGGTGAGGTTGAATTTTTCAAGGGTTGTGATTTTCTAGGCAGGTTGGACAGAAAGACAATGGGTGAAGGAGGTTGTATATATTGAAAAAAGAATAACTGAAGTTGTGAACCACAGTGATCCAAGCTGAATGAAGAAAAAAGGGGCTCACAAAAGAGATGAATAAGTGGAGGGAGGTGTTGAAAGCCAGGAGAGCAAGTAGAAAAGTTAGAGGCCGGAATGTCAAATGCATCAATCCCCTGGCCAGTAAATAATCCATGATGATTGCAGGATTTGGGGTGAGGAAACCTGGGAGCAAAGTGCAGAGAGCTGATACCTAAGGGGCCTGACAAGAGGTTGAGTCAGCTAAAGGAAGCAAAAGGCTTTTATATAAAGTGTGGAGGAATACAGAGCTCTCCATCTTAGAACAAATAATGGTGTGTGTTGATGTCACTCTCACCCTGAGGGGAGAGGCATCTAGAGAACAAGGAGTTTGTACTTGAGAATGTGAAGAGCCAGGTTTCATTTAAGGCCAGCTGGTAGATACAATATTCTGAGAAGAGGGTGAGGAAGTAGACAGTGTGTTAACCAGGGGATGGAAAGACTTAGAATAGGTGGGCTGAAATCAAATGGTGTTTTCAGTCCAAAAGAAAGAGCAGGGAGTGAGAACAAAGTTGAGAACAGATTACTGGGGAGGTTTATGCATGAAGAGTGAACAAAGTGTCTAGAGATAGGAGGTCTGGAGGGTTAAGTAATCTGAGATGCTGCCAAAGAACTTGTCTGGTGGAATTCAGGGATTTTGGTAAGAGGAGAGTTTTGAGGCATAAACTTGGATTACACAGTTGCTTATATTTTTCAGTGACATCCTCATGTCTGGATGTGGTAACTTTTCTGGATTGATTCTTGACCTCTAGGAATCAATTATTTCTGATAAATATGTTAATTATCTTTCCTGTTATGAACTGTATTTTTCTGTGGATAAGAAGAGACTGAAAGACTTTATGTAGGGCTAAAGAATTTATGTAGGATGAAAGATTGAGGGAGCAATCAGGTAACAGGAGGACTAGGGAGTGGGATAAAGCCCCAGAGGGCTACTTCTCTGTTCTGCTCTGGGTCTGGCCCAAATTTGGCACAGGATTTTGCTCTTTGGGAGATGGACAGCACTCAGGGTCAGAGGACAAGTAGTGGGAATACAGGAAACTGCTAGGGTAAATAGTAATAGGTGTGTTGGGAAGGTGATATGTATAGTGGTTGGTGATTTCTTAGAGGTTGAGTTATCAGGAGGCACTAAAAATACAACTATGGAAAATGTTCTTGGAAGAAAAACATTTAGCTTTAGAAGGTATAACCTTACTATATCTCACACTACTTCTCTAATTACTTCATCCATTTCAATAACATGGCCCGTCTTTCAATTTGTAAGTCAAGTCATGTTTCTTCTTGTCCCAGGCCTTTTGCACATGTCATTCTTTTTGGCAGGAGTACTCTTGCTTCTCATTGTCTTGGACAACGTCTTGTCATTGTCTCAGCTCTGATGGCACTTCCAAGTTAGTCTCCCCCTTATTTTTTCTCATAGTACTGTGTGTGTACTTTTTCTCTACAGAAAATTTAATTAAGTCACTATTTGCCTTAGTCATACATTCAATATCCTCCTCATTCATTTTTCTCTAAGCCCTTCAATGGCTGGAAACTGGAAGTTTTTTTTTCATTACAAAATTTCTGGAACTTAAGAGAGTCCCTGGCACAAAGCAGTTGCTTTGAATGGGTGATTACTGAATTGGCACAAAACTGCCAAGTGTTTTAAAATATGTAATTATGAAAACTCACAAATAAGAAAACTCATGTAAATCCATTGTGAATTATTTATTATTATAAATAATTTTAAAGAAAAAGATATTGAGAAATGAAAAATTATATCAGATTAAACAATGGTCTCTCACTCAAATTAAGCCAGTTTATTATTTGATAACAGTAAGGATACTAGAATTCCCATTCTCAGTATTTGGAATGAAATAACTTCTCTGTGAAGCTAAAGTTTGTGTCTGCACATCATAGAATTGAAGGAATGTGTATCAATATAACCTTACACCGACAGGGGTATTCTCAAACTCTATAGAACAGTGACTCTTTCGAAGGGGTAGAGGGTTGAACAACCTCTAGTTCTCAAAAGAAAAAAGAAAACTACTGTTTAAAATGAAATTAGATACATGTCTAAAAGAGCTTCTCCTTGATAAATTGGACAAGGGAAGCAGTTCCAATAAGATATCTAAATATGAGAAGAAAGTCACATAAAGAAAAATCTGTAAAATGAATTATTTTAAGAAAGCCCATTAACCGATGGGGCTTTTTCCCAAATCAGCAATATACACACAATATAAAAATTGCAATTTCTGGGCTAAAATAAGGAAACATAAGAATTCAAGAAATTAAAAGCTGGATGGGACCTCAGATGGTTGATTTCATTGATTCCCAACTTTGAGCAAGGGACCAGAGATAAAAATGAAAAGAACTCTCAGAAAAATTCCCTTCCAAAGTACCCAACCAGGGACAAAAGGATAATAAAAAGTCAGGGATTTTGTTATCTATCTATTATTTATTTATTTATTTGTATCAGAAAGAAGTCTTAAGAGAAGAGGTCAATTTTATAACCACTTATCCTTAGTAGAAGAGGCTATCTCCAAATTAAGAAGATTGTATTATTGAATGACAAAATATTTTTAAGATAAACAAATCTTTTTTTAAATAACATTTATTGTTTTCTGGTTACAGCCTCATACACAGTTATTGTAAAAGCTATGAAGTCAAGAGAACAAAGAAAGAAATAAAAAGCACAGCAATAACTTAATTATACATGAAGATAATTAATAACTAAAACCAGGATTTGCTATGATTGTCTCCTAATATTAATATTGTGAAACGCTCAGAACAGAGGCAGTAAGGCAGAAGGCCACACATAACTTTAGGATGACACAATAAACCATGGAAAATAATTACATGACTCAGCACAGAGCTAAAAGCTAACAAATTCTTATCTGATTCCTACTACAATTTCAAGCAACTACTGAAGTAACTGAAAAAAAAATAACAATGAAGGGATTAATAAACAGAAGGTGAATATACTAAATACAAAGGAAAACAGAAATAAAACCAGTAGCCTTATTTCTTTTAAAAGAATTCAGCAATTTAGGCAAGAAATAAAGGAGAAAATTCCAGCTACATAATATTCTGATTGAGCAAACAAATGTAACCATAGATAGAAGACATTAAAAATGGTTAAATGAGATGGAGTAAACATCAGTTGTTTTTCTTCAGTCTCATAACTATCCTTCCAATTTTTCTTTGACAAAGTACTCATTGTCCACATTGCATTCAGGAAGGGACCGTTTCCATCACCAGCTCCAGCTTTTGATATGTGACCTAAGACAATAAAACATTTTAATCTATCCTAATTTCCACCAGAGCCCTCCAAACTGCTTTAGCAATTAGGCACTTGAATCAGTTTAGGCCAATGGGAATCAGGCTGGGGTTTTTATGGACATAGTTAGGAAATAATACTCTTGTCTGCTGAATTTGAACCAAGTGGGCATAAATCTAGAATTGTCTACTGTACTTAAAGTGAAACCAACATACATCATAATAGAGCTGAGCCCCTGGATGTTACGTTTTATGCATCTAACACTACTCCTGGACTTTTTAATTACACAACAAAATGCACTCTTATTTTTAGCCTTAAGACAGTTGAAACTGGGCTTCCAGTTACTTTCAACCAAAACGGCTCTGACAGTCTTTTAGCTTACATGCAAGTTTATGTCCGTAAGGTTTCAACTCTATATACAAGAAAAAAATAAATGATCAAAATAGATTTAAGGAAATGTGAAGATTTTAAAAGATAATCACATTTACCACATGTTCTCATCCTTTCCCATCAAACTTATGAGACTCAATTGGTTTATAATAAGATCTTTCCACTCTTTAAAGACTGGATCATTGCTATGAATTAACTTGGATTTGAGCAATGCCATTCAATATGAAAACAACTAGCCACATGTGGCTACTGAGCTCTTGAAATATGTCTAGTCTGAATTGAGATGGACTCTAAGTACAAAATACACACAGAATTTTGCAGACATAGTATGAAAAAAGAAGTGTAATATATTTTTAATAATTTTTATATTGAATGTATGTTGAAATAGTATTTGACGTGTTGGATTGAACAAATATATATTAAATTAATTTTACATGTTTCTTTTTACCTTTTTAGTATGACAACAGAGAAAATTTTAAATTGCATATGTGGCTACACTTGTGGCTTGCATTTATACTGGACAGTGTTTGCCTAGAGTATATAAAAAAGGAAAAATTTTAAACTTTAGTGAAATACATAGGACATTTTTCTTTATATTAATGTTGACTGTGATTTTGCAAATGTAGCATCACCTTAATATATAAACCCTGATAAGAATTTAAAATAGACATACACTGCCTTTATGAATATGGACTACTATCTTGTGTATACAGGACTAGTAGAAGTTTGAAAATCTTGACAAAAATTGACTCCTTATGGAAACAAGTTTACTGACACATGTATGTAGAACTGGTTCTAGGCACAGCTTGATTCAAAGCTCAAATGATATACCAGGTCCATAGCCTAGCTCTTGGTTGGCCCTGTTCTCAGGTTCTAATCAGTGGCCCCATTGGCTTCAGGCTCAGAGTATGATGATTCCCAGCCCAGTAGATGAGAGTTCTCATCTGCTAGATCCCATATAAGTTTTGGGAGTTATTTTCTGACACTGGCTTGAATTGGATCATTTACATCCCCTGTGGAGGAAACTAGAAGACTGATTTATAAAACAAATATAAAACATTATTATGACCAAGTGGCAGAGACTGCTAGTTGTCCCCTAATATCTACTCTGTTTCTTTCTTAATAATGGGACCCTGATTTTTACCAGACACAATAAATAAACACCATATTTCCCAGAGACCCTTGCAGCTAGGTGAGTACAGGTACTTAATTTTAGCAATGAGATGTTGTGACTACTGGCAAATATTAACAGGAATGAGCGTCCTTTTTCATCCTTGTTTCTTTCTTTTAGGCTGAAAAGCATATGTGATGGTTGGGTTTAAGCAGCCTCTTTTGACCATAAAGTGTAACCATGTGTGGAGGAGCATAGGACGATGTTATCAAAGAAATCTGAAAACTGGTTAGGATTATATCAGAGATATGAATTTCTATCTTGTTTAATTACTGTTATTTTAAGTTTTCTACCACTCAAAAATGAACCTAATTTTTACTCATAGATTTCCAAACTATCAATCTTGTGTATGATCCAGGTCATTAATTTTGGATTGCTATTAACATTAAGGAACAGAATAAACAAATTTTGCTCATATTTTTATGGGCAACTACTTGGTTTGATATTTCCCTTTATTTTACTGTATATATTTTTAGCCACCCTATTTTTCTTTATATTACTATTTTGATTATAGTTAATATTGAACATATTTTAAAAATTCTAATGTTCAGTAGTTTATTAAAGTTACTTAAATAGTGGTATATGAGCTGTAATTATTCAGGTTTTTAAATGTAGCTTATCATTATATAATTTAGGAAGCATCAGCTTGATTATCAAATGTCACAAATATTTTAGTTCTAGTATTTATTATGGACATCTTTGCAGTTATTAAATCAATACCAAAATGCCTGTCTGGATGTGAGGTTTGACTTCTCCTATGAAGATTTATAAAGTCTTTCTTATCTTAGTATTTTTGATCATATCATAGTTATCTATAGAAATGTGTGTGAAATAAAGATGTTTGTGTATAAATAAACTTTAAAAATACAAAAATTGAAATTTGAAGGACTGAGTAAATTCAACTATAAAAGTGATCAGACCAAAATGAAATAACTTTTTTATCTTCTACTTAGAAAAGAATTCAGGAAACAAGCAGGATTAAAATAGTTGCTTGAGTAAGCTAGTGTTAAATAGGCTTATAAAAATACATTTTTCTGGGAAAAAAAAGGATAGGGAATCCTGAAAAGTTGGAGGGAACAACAGAGGTGAATCAACCCGAGTATGCAGAGGGGGAGTCATGGTCAAAGTGCCATGCAGACAGCATTGGCTGTGATATGAAAGATCCTGGTGAGGAGAAATCTTAAGAGGAAGCAGAGAATTGGGTTAGGAGGAGGCTGCATCAGCCCTGAGATAACCGTAAGTGTAGAAATAGAGTAGATTGGAGAGAGGTTAGAAGCTATTTAGTGGAAAATCTGGTGGCAGTCTAATGTCTGTCTTCATAGCAAGTGCAGGGTTAAAAACCCCATCAACGTGATTTACTGAGAGGAATGGGCTATTGCAATGCAAACTTTAAGAAGAAAAGTAATAGAAGAAAGAGGAACAGTTTTGTCATTTATCAAGTAGGTAATGAGAAAGTCCCGAGTACCCTTAGTGAAATCAGTAGGGGAAGTTCAGGAGTGATAAACATTCCGGGATGAATACATCAATTGAGAGAATAGGGTTTCAAGAAATTTCAGTGTTCTCAGAACTCCAGCCATGACTATGACTTAGAACTTCAGCTATGACTCTCTGATTCCTGAAGATGGTACGAAACATACATTATGGTGAAATGATTTCAAATCACCGGATAATTTTCACAATTGTTTTTAGCGATGGCATAGCAAATAGGATACAGGTGTTGCTTTTAAACTTTTGTTTTTCTCTGGGAAATGGGTCCTATTTTAATTTGCATTACATTGAAGATAAATATAGTTTCCTGGCAGTACTGAAAAGTTTCAAACTATACATTTTTGGGGATTTAATATGGAATTAAACAGAATTGGACGAAGCCTCATTGATAATAGCATTCATTCCAATTCATGACAAGGACATAGATCTGCTCTTTGTCCACGTATGAGGCACAAAACCAGCTTCTGCCAAGTGGTTTCCAGAATGTTGTCTATGTTCCAGGACCCTCAAGGAGGGAAAAGTCAATGCTTACTTACAAGAATATTATTTTGTTACACATATGAATTCTGTTAGGTTTCCAGGTCTGTTGAGGTATTAGAGATATGTGCATTTTTTTTCCAGGTGGTACAGTTTTATTTCATTTCTGGCACAGCCCGGGTGTTTTTTTTGCATGCCCATGCACACACATAAGGGGTCAATGAACCCAGGCATACATTAGAGTGGAAATATTTTTGGAATTATTGCTTTGAATTATTTTTTCAAATGTTTTGTGTTAGGAAGCATGTAAAATATGATTTTTAATACTTTTGCATTTTTATGCCCAAGTGGATATTTTAGGGCAATTTAATTAGATTTATATTAGTATAATTTATATGTTATATTAAAATATACATGTATAGTTAGAACTGTTTAGTAGTTCAAAAGCATTTGGAACCTCTTTAAGAAAGTCAAGGAAATAAAAAGTAAGGAGAGCATGGCTCCTTTTTCCAAGTAATTCAGATGTGTGAAGGCCCAACTTCTCATTTTAGCTATGCCACCCAAGCTTTGAGAAATTAAGCTTATTCCTCCTCTTATCTGCCTTGAGAAATAAGTACCAGAAAAGTCTCCACAGTATGTGAATATTGTGAATGAAATAATGGATTTATTGAAGGATTCTCTACTATTTTATTAAAAAGTGAGTAGCATTTCCATAATGCCATAGCAATGTAAAGCACTTTCATTCACATTATCATGCTTGAATTCTCATGAAAGTCAAATATAATTCTCCCCAAACTTGTATCCTTGTTAAAACTAGTATATATAGCTACCTATGGTAAGAATGTTGATTTGCCTTCATTCCTGGCTTCCTTTATGTATTAGTTTATCTATTTTCTATTCTTTGCTCCCTATAAATTGTATCTTCTCTTGATATATTCTTAAAAATTTCCTTAATATTTTCCTAAACAAGTTGAGTTCCAATGAAATAAAAACAAAACAAAACAAAAAAAGAAAATGAAAGCAATGTTATTTTACAATTTAAAATCCCCCACTTATCATACTAAGTGAAGTAAGTCAGACAGAGAAAGAGAAATATCATATGATATCACTTATGTGTGGAATCTAAGAAAGTGATGCAAATGAAATTATTCACAAAACAGAAACAGACTTACAGACGTACAAAATAAACTTACGGTTACCAAAGGGGAAAGGGACAAGAGGGACAAATTAGGAGTTTGGGATTGACCTACTGAACAGCACGGGGAACTTTATTCACTATCTTGTAATAATCTGCGATGGAAAAGAATCTAAAGCAGAATGAATATATTATATATATAGATATAATATATATTGTTATTTATCTATTTATATCTGAATCACTCTCCTGTATACCTGAAAGTAACACAATATTGTAAATCAACTATGTTTCAATTAGAAAAAGAAAAACAAAAACCACTGAGCTTTAAGGTGGTTCAGTCTACTTGTCTAAACAATAATACAACCAAGGCCTAATATCAGGTAGTTTTTCCACCATAGTTTCTCCACAGCTCTCTGTTTCCTGTGGTTTATCTTTGTCATCTTATGCATAAACTAATGCATTCTTTAAAGCTAGGTTAGAGGGTGCAAATGGCTGCAGGCAAGCTTTTAACAATCATGTTACCCAGTTTTGATGGACCAGTGCCTCATGGAATTTTACCATTACAGAACTTCTCGTTTGTGGACATTCGGGAAAAACCAATCCAAACCTAATAGCAACCACAGCAAAATGCCCTGCCCTCTCTTGGGTACACTTTTTCCGCTTAGAGGTTCCAGGTCTCCACACTCCCATTTGATCACTCTTCTCTTCCAGGAAGAATCACCGTTCTTCTCCTCTGCCTATTCTCTTCCTAATGTCAATTCCAAAAAGATGCTGTGTCATCATTCATACATCTTCTGTTAAGCCTTAAGAAAAATTGTGGAATGAAGACTATTTATAAAATTTATTTGCTTCAATAATTCTAGATAACAGTAGGCTCTTATGTTTTTAGGCTAAAGCCCTTTTCTGGTATCTCTGAAATTATTTCACCTTTGCCTGTTTAACTGGCAACCTCTAAAGTCAGTATCCTCCACATTTGTAGACCCTCAGCTTGCTACACCAGAGGGGTGGTCCCCGACACCCAATCTCAGACTAACAATAACTCCAAAAGACTGAGCTGATTTCTAGAATACAAGGGAGCTGTAGGACATAGCTAGTTTTCAACAGTGGTCACTGCTTCTTAAAATGTCTATTTAGGAATTCAAAGTACTAACTTGCGGCAGCAGGAGTCATAGTTAACATCCTTTAGGGCTGTGTCAGGCATTAAAGCCTTTTCTCAGTTAATTACTACAAAACTCTATGATTTGGTACTATATTGTCCATTTTATAAAGAAGATGGCTAGTTTTCAATCATTCTCTTTAGAGGAATTTGGTGCTGTATATTATGTCTCTATTTATATTTCTCTCTGTGTGTGTGTGTATATATATATATAGTAGATATAGACTTATACACATAAATTTTTAACTAAAGAGTTTGTGTATATCCTGAGAATTTGATTCCATCACCTGTAGCAGGACATCTTTGAGAAAAAAAAAAAAACAACTATATATTTTCTTGCAGTTTCTGTGGTTTAATTTAGTTAAAAACATAGCTCCTTTCGAAACTTCCTGAAGAAGCTGACAAACCAATGTTGTGAATCTTTAAATGACTTTATTGTGTTCAAATATTTATGGGATGCCAGAGGAAGCTCTAAGACAGCAAGAACCAAAAATTCAAGCAATAATTGGAGATTTTAGTTTCTGAGGGTTTTGAAGTTTCTGAAAGGCAGTAACTGGGTTCCCTGTCATTTACAAATGCCTGGGAGACCACAGAGAGGATTTAAAGGGCCTTAGAGTTAAAAGAGACAGCAATCAAAGGGAAGAAGGCAAGCAGATGTTGGAAAGGTTCACAAAAGTTTAAGGTATGCAACAGGAATCAGCACATGACCAGGGTGTACGATATCACGAAAAAACAGAACAGGATTACTGAAAAATTCTATCCAATTAGGAACTAACAGTGTATTTTATAATTTAATTCCTCATTGATATGCTCTGAAAAATGTGTAATTTAGCTTAATAAAGGAAGAATTGTTTATGGAAGGAAGAGCAGAAATAGGGAAATTAAGATTGATTCTGGATTTTTGAGGCATTTTACCTGTTTTAGACATCAGTTCAAATCTTACATGAGCGCTACAAAAACAACTATGGGGGGGCAAAAAAATAAGAAGAAACTCTTTTATACCTCAAAGTTCCAGCAGCCAATAAAATAATATAAAATATTAAAAACTAATAATTTGTATTCACCTTTAGCATATTGTATTAAAGAAGCAAATTCTTAAAGTGGGATACCCTAGAGCAGCAGCCTCTGGGAACTGGTTAAAAATGCAAATGTTTGGGTCCTACCCCAGACTCCTTAAATCAGAAACTCTGGGGTATGTCCATTTGATGTGTTTTAACAAGTTCTCCAGGTGACTGTGATGTATACTCAAGTTTGAGAAATGCCAGGTTAAGGTAACACTAGGTGCTATTGAGGACAAACCCCCAATCTCAATAGATTAAGACAATGAAAATTAATTTCTGCTTAGGGAAGAGCTCAAGGCTGGTGTGGTTCCTTGAGAAGCTAGCCTCCTAGGATACAATCCTCCCCTTGGTGCATCTGCACATTTACCACATGACTCCACATATCTTGGGAGTCATTTCGATTGCAGTTGCCTAGAATGAGAGTAGCATTATTTTAGCTAACATTCCTTTGGCCACATCCATCTAACTGCAAGGGAGCCTGGGAAATATAGCCTAGTTTTTGCCTAAAACACAAGGAAGCCAATGCCAGTAGCTAGCTGACTATGCCAAGCACATGCCTGCATATCAATTCTTTACTTTAGTTTCTCTGTTGACCTATATATGTATTTCTATTCTCATAGCTCCATTTATTTGCAACATTTGTTCATAGCCTATTTACAATTTTAACACTGTACTTGATCTTGGATACTGTTGTATCTCCTTAAAAATTTCACAGATAATGATTAAGAGCATCCTGTGTTTTGAATTTTGTCAGTTTCAACTTTAACATAAATATGCCCATTCAGGCTAAATTAACTTAATCACCAGAAATTTTTTTTCTATAGAAATAAAAAATATTTTTATTTTTATCATTTTTTATATGCCAGTAACATAAAACTATGTTCTCGACACCAACATATGAGCTGGAAGTCACAAACATATTTTAATAAAAGCTGGCATTATTACAAACGTTAGAAAGAAACATTGTCTTTAGATGACCTACGAACTGCATGGGTAAGTCTCCTATCCTGTCCCTTCAAAGAGCTCTTTTTTGCTTTTCCTTCAGTTTTGGATTTCTGCCAGAAGATAAAGAGCATGTTATTCAACTTGGTCTTTGGAGAGATATAACTGAACCGGCAGATAATTTAATAATACTGCTTGACCTCTTTGTCATATTGATTTATTTATTTACTTATTGGAGGGGAATGTATACACTGGAATGTCCTATTAAGAGAGGTTATGGAATCATCCTGGGAATGTGTGTGTGTGTATGTGTGTGTGTGTGTATTTCTCTTAAGTAGACATTGGACTAGATACCATATTGAAGATTTATAAATCATGATGATTTTGTGATTTTATTTTAAAACCATTTACCTTGCTCATATGAATGTCTATGAAAATATTATGTCTGCATTTAAAGTCAGAAAATATCACCAATCATGAATCAAAACTAATGTCTCAGATTTCTGGAATTCTTTTGGTGACTGTCCTGTATTTCTAACTGGCATTTGTCTCTCTGGAAATTGTGTACATTTAAAAATTTGTGCCTGGATTGGTCATTTAGATTCTTAATTACAAATAGTCAATTAAAATTTTATATAAATATTATCCCTGGTTTTGTAAACTTAAAAAAATCAACCCCAAATATTATAGTTTTGGAAATGGTGTCATTTTCTTTAATACAAATGTTAAATTATCACAAAATGCTGTTTTACTGAGAGTTAAAGAACTGATATATTACTCAGAGCAATAAGGCATTTCTTTAAGTGTTGTAGTACTAATAGCATCAGTAAATATTTATTGAATAATTGTAAGTAAAAGATTATTGCTATAACATTGGCCTTATGTGGTTTATTTAGACATGATTTTGCTGTTCAAAGGCAAATACGAATTAAATAAATGAATATGTTTACTATGTTCAGGGTAGATTTGACATTGAGGAATAAATCTGTGGCCAAGTAGCATGATATGTGTGTGACATCGACTATCGTTTTATAGGTTTCATTTTAAGAGTAGCTTTCCAGACATGGTTTTTAATTCCTGAGGATTTTCCTTTCTATTTAAGTAAGCTACCACTAATTCGGCAGTGGTATAAGCTTAGAAGGAATCATACTTTTGTACACGTGGTCAGTTATAGTAAAGAAGTCAAGCCAATTCAGTATTTGTAGGTAACTCTTGATTACTTTTATGCTTTTCTCATTATTTTTCTTACTGTAGTTATTTATTGTGCAAAGCAAATTATAGCTTTCCTTTGCACACTTGACTTCTTCTAAGTAAGGAATATTTATTTATCTGTATTTTCTTCAGAAGTTACTCACTTCGTTAAGTCTCCAAAGCATGACCTAATTAGTCTCATCCTCCACATGAAATTTGAAACCATCAATTTGTATGATTTGTGAATGCCACTTTCCATTGTTCCACTACTACTCTGACTTACAATAGGTATTAAAAACTTCTACAGCCTGTTGTTTTCCTGCATATCAGGAAGCATAACTACACACTATTTAAGACAGCAGACAACAATCTTTGTATTTCACATATCTTGTTTTATCTTTACAATGTTCCTGTGAAAAATCATACCTCTTCCTCTTTTCATCATTTCACAGATGAGGATTTTGAGGAACAGAAGTAACATATCCAGAGCGGGCACGTGCGATCAGTGGCAGGATACCAAAACTCCAGATTTTCAAGCTGGGGTCTGTTTTAGTTACATCTTGTGGTTACTTCAGTAAAGTTACTACTCACTTTTTTTCTCTATTATTTTTAAACTATTGATAATTGCTGTAAATTTTATCTCTCAAAAAAAACCTCCAAATTTTTATAAATTTCTGAGCACAAGAATTTCAGATAAAGAGAAATGAGAATAATAATCTCAACTTTGACAAATGGAAGATTCTCAGAAAAGGAAGTTAGTTCCCTTCATAAAGTATGATGCCCAGAAGAGAAGAATTAGGGAGAGATTTTAAGCTGTATACATTAGTGGAAAGTATTGACACTAATTACCCAACATTTCTGCAATATTGTTTAGAATAGTTTAGAACTATTGGCCATTTGAAACAAAAGCTTTTAATGCTTCTCAAAACTTAGAGTATTGAAATACTTAAGTTTCAGTTACAAGCATTTTTCCTAACTTGTTTTTTTAAGTTGTTAAAAATCCAGCCACAAGGAACAGAAGTATTTCTGGAAACCTAAAGATTCATTCTAATTTCATTTATGAGTTTTGAGTTCTGAGACACACATATTTGAAACTTTCATATTGCTTTACACGTTGTGGAGTGAACCCCAATTAATCTTAAAAGAGAGAAATGAAAAAGACCTTACTTTCCACTATATTCTACAAAACATCAAGTCTGGTCTAGGTATCTGAAATTAAATATAGGATTTTAGTAGTTAAAAATACCTAAAGGTAAAAAAAAAATAGCTAGGGGTACAAAATAGAGGGTAAATGTGCTCATTAAATATATATTTACAGTACGGTTTGACTGAATATATTTATAATATATAGAACCTTTTATTTTTTAAAAATTGAACTTTTTATATTCAAGGCAAATTTGGTGTGCCCAACATCATGATAAAAGAGTAACTGGAGATGGTGGCTATGGAATGGACTTGAAAAATAATTATTTTGTGATTATCTGATTATCTCATCAAAATGTTATACATGAAACTGAAAAGCATATAGATCTTAATGAGACCAATATAGATATCTTGGTATCTTGATTGTTATATCATTTTGAAAGAAAAATTATGAATATATTAGAAAGTCTACATAAAAAAGTAGTGACAAAGCTTCATCAATATTTTGGTCTTGTGAAAAAATTAACCAGAAAAAGTTCTATTAATTTCAAAGTAAGTGAGTATGTCCAACCTCTTCTCTTTGATAGTCATTTTAGAAATATACGTTGCAACATATTAGCCTCTCTGGTTTCTGAGGGCATTGAATTCTATTACAATTATCTGACAATTCTTACTTCAAAAGTCCTCTTTGAGATAACCAAATCTATTTAATTTACTCTTTCTTTAGTATTAGTTTCATTAATTTTGTTTTACTCTTTGAATACCAAACCTAGAAACAGAAGCTTTTAAAGCCCTGACACTCAAAAGCTTGTGCATGCAGTCACTTTATGAGTCGGGAAAAAATTAAACTTAGAAAGAAAGTGAATTATTTTCCACTTTGAAAATTTATGCTTTCCCATTCCCAGGATGAAATGGATAGCAGGGAGTAGCTGAATTTTTGAGCATATTCGTAAAGTTACACGTATTTCTAGCACCTAGACATATGCACTGGATAGTTTGTGAAATTGTACATGCTTGCATCACTATTTGTTTGAAATGTTTTGATTTCCTAAGAATCAGTAACATCCATATTTAAACATAAACACAAAAATAGTTTCAAAGTCATAGGTAAATAGGAAAGATCCACTTCTCTCCATCTGCAAGGTAGCCAATAATTATTGCCATAGCTGTGCTTATATTAAGACACAAATGTTTTATAATTGTGTCTTAAGAAATAGGATTCTATAACCATTTTGTTGAATTGTTTTAAGCTCTTGCTTGCATCCTTCAACTTGTTTATTTGTAAAATGGGACAAATGAGATATTTCATAGCCATTTCACCCCAAGATGATACGAGGTGGGCGTCTGGATGACCCACTAATCGGTCAATTACTATGGAGTAATCCATATGAATTCATGTACACCACTAGGGTTTATGTCAATAATGCAGCCCAATTACATGTAATAATAATGTAGTGATTTTAAGAAACCGATTTTTTTCCAGACAGCAGTTTTCTCTCTCTCGAGGTAAAAGTCTCGCTAGCATTTCAGAATTTATAAACTCTTTCTTAAGATTCATTTTAAGGAACATAAGGGGGGGCGGGGGGGGTAAGCCATGAAGGTTGGCCGGACACCACAAACTTATCAATGACACACACGTAAACACACACGTTTAGTCACTTTCATATGTGTTTTTAAATATATTTGTACTATCCTGTCACAAACTATGAATTTATTAAGAAGTATTTGCCTCTTTTAATAATAGAGTAGGGAATTAAAGATGGCGGCGAAGTAGAGAGACGTGGAGTGCATCCCTCCCCACAGATGCATTGGGAATGCATGGAAGGACGCAGTAATTCTCACAGAGAAACAGCTGAACACCAGCAGACGGCCTTGGACACCGGATGGGACTGCGGGGAACCCGACATAGCCGGTAGGGAGGCATCTACGAGGGCTCAAAGAGGGTGAAGCGGCGGAGCTGTGGCAGACGGGAGGGAGTGAGAAACATTCGGAGGGTCCGCAGCGCAGCTCAGCATTCCCGGACCAAGACATCGATCCGCGGCTGAACGGAGGGTCCAGGAGCGGGAGTGTGGGAGCAGGAGAGCTGGTTCAGTGTGGGAAACATTGTTACCGGTAGGGTGACGGACCGAGAGGACAGGAGGGAGGAGGCCCGCGGAGAGGAGTGCCCGTTCCTGAGAGCTGCCCGGCCATGATGGCGGCTGGAGGCTGCAGGCTCACTGGCGGCTGGGAGGAGCCATGCGCATAGCCTCTCTCTCTCTTTCCGCGCCTCTGCAACAGGCAGTGGAGAGACCCCCTGCGGGCCACCTAAGGCGCTCAGGGATAACAAGCACCCTCAGGCACTCGGGCAGGGCTAGATTAAAACCCCTTGCAATGCCAGCAGCAGGGAGGCTGCCGAGAGAAAAAAAAAAAAAAAAAAAAAAGAAAAGAAAAAAAACCCCCGAGAGAGGCCCAACTCTAAGACTTTCTGTTTATGCCTGAGCCACCGGCGCCCTCTGCAACAGGCACCTCCAAGCCTGACTGAGACATCAGTGCGCCACTGCTCACTGCCTCCCAGGAGAAGGAGCCACTGTTGTACCTTCTCCCTCCCCACACACCAAGGCTTACAGACAAACAATAAAGGAACCTCTGCTGGTCACAGAATAACGCAAAAAACCCAAGGACAAGCAACCCCAAAAGTTTGGACAACCATGAGGAAACAAAGAAACACCATGCAGGCAAAGGAGCAAGAAAAAAACCCACAAGACCAAATAAATGAGGAGGAAATAGGAAAAATGCCTGAAAAGGAATTTAGAGTAATGATAGTAAAAATGATACAAAATCTCGATAACAAAATAGAGAAAGTACAAGAAACAGTTCATAAGAACTCAGAAAAACAAACAGCAATGGATAACAAAATAACTGAAATTAAAAATACTCTAGATGCTATAACCAGCAGAATGACTGAGGCAGAAGAACGAATAAGTGAATTGGAAGATAAAATGGGGGAAATAACTGCCACAGAGCAGGAAAAAGAAAAAAGAATAAAAAGATTAGAAGACAGTCTCAGAGACGTCACTGATAACATTAAGCGTACCAACATTCGAATTATAGGCATCCCAGAAGAAGAAGAAAACAAGAAAGGGTCTGAGAAAATCTTTGAAGAGGTTCTAGTGGAAAACTTCCCCAACATGGGAAAGGAAATAATTCACCAAGTCCAAGAAGCACAGAGAGTCCCATACAGAATAAACCCAAGGAGAAATACACCGAGACACATATTAATCAAACTAACGACCATTAAACACAAAGAAAAAATATTAAAAGCAGCAAGAGAAAAGCAACAAACAACATATAAGGGAAAACCCATCAGGATAACAGCTGACCTTTCCACAGAAACTCTGCAGGCCAGAAGGGAATGGCAGGATATCCTGAAAGTCCTGAAAGAGAGAAACCTACAGCCAAGAATACTCTACCCAGCAAGAATCTCATTCAGATTTGAGGGAGAAATCAAAAGCTTTCCAGACAAGCAAAAGTTCAGAGAATTCAGCACCACCAAACCAGCCTTACAACAAGTGCTAAAGGAACTTCTTTAAGTAGGAAACACAAGAAAAGGAAAACACCTACAAATACAAACTCAAAACAATTAAGAAAATGGTAATTGGAACACACATGTCAATAATCACTTTAAATGTAAATGGACTAAATGCTCCAACCAAAAGACACAGACTGGTTGAATGGATACAAAAACAAGACCCTTCTATATGCTGCCTACAAGAAACCCACTTCAGACCAAGGGATACATATAGACTGAAAGTAAAGGGATGGAAAAAGATATTCCATGCAAATGGAAGTCAAAAGAAAGCTGGAGTAGCAATACTCATATCAGACAAATTAGACTTGAAAGTAAAGACTATTAAAAGAGACAAGGAAGGACACTACATAATGATCAAGGGATCCATCCAAGAAGAACATATCACAATGGTAAATATCTATGCCCCCAATATAGGAGCACCTCAATACATAAGGCAAATGCTAACAACTATAAAAGGGGACATCGACAGGAACACAATAATAGTGGGAGACTTGAACACCCCACTTACATCAATGGACAGATCATCCAAACAGAAAATCAATAAAGACACACAAGCTTTAAATGACACATTAGACTATCTCGACTTCATTGATATTTATAGGACATTCCATCCAAAAACGACAGACTACACGTTCTTCTCAAGTGCACACGGAACATTTTCCAGGATAGATCACATCTTGGGTCACAAATCAAACCTCAGCAAATTCAAGAAAATTGAAATCATATCAAGCATCTTCTCAGACCACAACGCCATGAGACTAGATATCAATTACAGGAAAAAAACTGCAAAAAAGACAAACACATGGAGGCTAAACAATTCACTCTTAAACAACCAAGGAATCACTAAAGAAATCAAAGAGGAAATCAAAAAATATCTAGAAACAAATGACAATGAAAACACAACAACCCAAAACCTATGGGATGCAGCAAAAGCAGTTCTAAGGGGGAAGTTTATAGCAATACAGTCCTACCTTAAGAAACAAGAAAATGATCGAATAAACAACCTAACCTTACACCTAAAACAACTAGAGAAAGAAGAACAAAGAAACCCTAAAGTGAGCAGAAGAAAAGAAATCATAAAGATCAGGGCAGAAATAAATGAAAAAGAAAGGAAAGAAACCATAAGAAAAATAAATAAAACTAAAAGCTGGTTCTTTGAGAAGATTAACAAAATTGATAAACCATTAGCCAGACTCATCAAGAAAAAAAGGGAGAAGATGCAAATCAACAGAATTAGAAAGGAAAAAGGAGAAGTCACAACGGACACCTCAGAAATACAAAACATCATGAGAGACTACTACAAGCAACTATATGCCAATCAATTGGATAACCTGGAAGAAATGGATACATTCTTAGAAAAATACAATCTTCCAAGACTGAACCAGGAAGAAATAGAAACCATGAACAGACCAATCACAAGTACGGAAATTGACGCAGTGATTAAAAATCTCCCAACACACAAAAGCCCAGGACCAGATGGGTTCACAGGCGAATTCTATCAAACATTTCGAGAAGAGTTAACACCTATCCTTCTCAAACTCTTCCAAAATATTGCAGAAGGCGGAGCACTCCCAAACTCATTCTACGAGGCTACCATCACCCTGATCCCAAAACCAGGCAAAGATGTCACAAAAAAAGAAAACTATAGACCAATATCACTGATGAATATAGATGCAAAAATCCTCAACAAAATACTAGCTAACAGACTGCAACAGCGCATTAAAAAAATCATACACCATGATCAAGTGGGGTTTATCCCTGGGATGCAAGGATTCTTCAATATACGCAAATCAATCAATGTGATACATCATATCAACAAATTGAAGGATAAAAACCATATGATCATTTCAATAGATGCAGAAAAAGCTTTTGAAAAAGTTCAACATCCATTTATGATAAAAGCTCTCCAGAAAATGGGCATAGAAGGAAATTACCTCAACATAATAAAAGCCATATATGCAAAACCAAAAGCCAACATTGTTCTCAATGGAGAAAAACTGGAAGAATTCCCCCTAAAAACAGGAACAAGACAAGGGTGTCCACTCTCACCACTATTATTCAACATAGTTTTGGAAGTCTTAGCCACAGCAATCAGAGAAGAAAAAGAAATCAAAGGAATCCAAATTGGAAAAGATGAAGTAAAATTGTCACTCTTTGCAGATGACATGATATTATATATAGAAAACCCTAAAGACTCTACCAGAAAACTGCTAGCACTAATTGATGAGTTTAGTAAAGTAGCAGGATACAAAATTAATGCACAGAAATCTCTTGCATTCCTATACACTAACAACGGAAGAGCAGAAAGAGAAATTAAGGAAACTCTCCCATTCACCATTGCAACCAAAAGAATAAAATACCTAGGAATAAACCTGCCTAAGGAGGCAAAAGATCTGTATGCAGAAAACTTTAAGACATTGATGAAAGAAATCAAAGACGACACAAACAGATGGAGGGACATACCATGTTCCTGGATTGGAAGAATCAACATCGTGAAAATGTCTGTACTACCCAAAGCAATTTACAGATTCAATGCAATCCCGATCAAATTACCAATGGCATTTTTCACAGAACTAGAGCAAGAAATCTTACGATTTGTATGGAAACGCAAAAGACCCCGAATAGCCAAAGCAATCTTGAGAAGGAAAAATGGAGTTGGTGGAATCAGGCTTCCTGACTTCAAACTATACTACAAGGCCATAGTGATCAAGACAGTATGGTACTGGCACAAAAATAGAAAGGAAGATCAATGGAATAGAATAGAGAACTCAGAAGTAAGCCCAAACACATATGGGCACCTTATCTTTGACAAAGGAGGCAAGAATATACAATGGAAAAAAGACAGCCTCTTCCATAAGTGGTGCTGGGAGAACTGGGCAGCAACATGCAAAAGAATGAAATTAGAACACTTCCTAACACCATACACAAAAGTAAACTCCAAATGGATTAAAGACCTACATGTAAGGCCAGACACTATCAAACTCCTAGAGGAAAACATAGGCAGAACACTATATGACATCCATCAAAGTGCCATCCTTTTTGACCCACCTCCTAGAATCATGGAAATAAAATCAAGAATAAATGAATGGGACCTCATGAAACTTAAAAGCTTTTGCACAGCAAAAGAAACCATAAACAAGACTAAAAGGCAACCCTCAGAGTGGGAAAAAATAATTGCCTATGAAACAACGGACAAAGGATTAACCTCCAAAATATACAAGCAGCTCATGAAGCTTAATACCAAAAAAGCAAATAACCCAATCCACAAATGGGCAGAAGATCTCAATAGACATTTCTCCAAAGAAGACATACAGATGGCCAACAAACACATGAAAAGATGCTCCACATCACTCATCATCAGAGAAATGCAAGTCAAAGCCACAATGAGGTATCACCTCACACCAGTCAGAATGGCCATCATCACAAAGTCTGGAAACAACAAATGTTGGAGAGGGTGTGGAGAAAAAGGAACTCTCCTGCACTGTTGGTGGGACTGTAAATTGGTACAGCCACTATGGAAAACAATTTGGAGGTTCCTTAAAAAACTACAAATAGAACTACCATATGATCCAGTAATCCCACTACTGGGCATATACCCAAAGAAAACCACAATCCCAAAAGAAACTTGTACCATAATGTTTATTGCAGCACTCTTTACAATAGCCAGAACATGGAAGCAACCTAAATGCCCATCAACAAATGAATGGATACAGAAGATGTGGCATATATATACAATGGAATATTACTCAGCTATAAAAAGGGATGAGATGGAGCTATATGTCATGAGGTGGATAGAACTACAGTCTGTCATACAGAGTGAAGTAAGTCAGAAAGAGAAGGACAAATATTGTATGCTAACTCACATATACGGAATCTAAAAATGGTACTGTTGGACTCAGTGACCAGAACAAGGATGCAGATACAGAGAATGGACTGGAGAACTCGAGGTATGGGAGGGGGCGGGGGGTGAAGGGGAAACTGAGACGAAGCGAGAGAGTAACACAGACATATATAAACTACCAACTGTAAAATAGTCAGTGGGAAGTTGTTGTATAACAAAGGGAGTCCAACTCGAGGATGGAAGATGCCTTTGAGGACTGGGGCGGGGAGGGTGGGGGGGGCTTGGGGGGGGCGTCAAGGAAGGGAGGGAAGATGGGGATATGTGTATAAAAACGGGTGATTGAACCTGGTGTACCCCCCAAAAAAATAAATTAATTAATTAAAAAAAAAATAATAGAGTAGAAAGAACTCATCAATTTAAGATAATAACACAAAACTAGAATTTTTGTAGGCATATACTGAGCAGTAAGTGCTGAAGAAAGGCTAACTGCCAAATCATTGGTTTTTTGGTGTTCTCTGATTTTTATATTATTTCATTCAAAGCTACTTGTGGCAGAATATGAGATTCAGGAGGAGAGACAGGATAATTTACCAAGTGTTTTTTCTTTATTTAAAATATTTTACAAAGTCAAGTAATTTTTCCATCCCTTTAATATTACAATTTTGCAGGCATTAGATTACATTGTCAGCTCTAAATAAATTAACTTCTAAAATAAAACAACTTTATGACATTTGAATAGGTTTCCTTGTTGCTAAAGCAATAAGCTTCACTGATACAAATCTGAGTGTAACATATGGCCTCAGCCTTAGGCCAGGGTGTTCCATTTGAATTATTCCAGGCTTTTCCTTACAGTGCTGTGCTTCAAACATGAATCCAATTACCAACTGCAGTCAAGCAATTGAAAGGCTGCAGGAGAAATACTCTAATAGATGGGGAGAGGGGTAAAGGACTATGATTTGTGTGGTAATCAACGAGAGAAGGTCAATTGTAATAGAATAGACTGGTTTTCAAGACAGAGCTAATGTAGGATGCCTTCCACTCCATTGAGGGATGCTATCAATAGATTTGTTGTTTTCATTACCAAGAATGTCACTTACTGACAAGATAAATAAAGAAAGTGTGAGAAGGCCTGTTGATGGGTCAGGTGATTAAAACCTAGGTTGCAGTGAGCAATTAGCAAACTGATGACCTTTTTTTGAGGACTAGGAATAGGACGTTGAAAGAAAGGTGCTATGTAAATGTCTACCTGAAAAGAATAGTTTTATGTTCTTTAAGATTTATGTTCAAACTCTAGGATTCATAATAGGAAGGCTGAATAAATATGCATCACCCTAAGATGCAGTCTCTCTTTTTATGCTCTAAATTATTGAATTTCTTCTCAATAGAGAAAACAGAAATGCCAAAGAATGCCTTCTGTTCATACCACGTATTTTTAAAATGTAATTCCTTAAACTGTTGCACAGATAGTACCCTGTAAGCTCTCACAACAAAAGAATTCATTCCGTTCATGGGGTCTCTATTTTCCTTTGAGTCCTAAGTCGAGTTAGTCTCATAGCCAGATGATTCTTCTTATGAATTATAGTAAAAGCAAAACAAATGGCACTGTGAATCTAATAATCCAAAAAGGCTTCTACCAGAATATATCAAATATATTTTTATGAAGATAAATCCTATGCCGAAGGAATGACTTACCCAAGGCTAGTCTTACCCAAGTTCCCACCTCCACTCTTTGGCTTTAACCCATCAGACTATAAGGCAGTACTTCCTTTTTCTAAGTTTGCTCAAAGGCTCTACTTTCTCTAACCCTCAATCAAAAACTATAAAAGAGTGCACTTTGCTGCAGGTGTCAGGCTACCAGCGATTCACCTTTACCTACTACCTAGAAATTGCTGCGGAAAGGAGTAGAGAAAAATTAAAGCCTGGCAATTTATTTTTTTAATTTTTATTTTTTTATAAATTTATTTATTTTATTTATTTATTGACTGCAGTTGTGTCTTCGTTGCTGTACACATGCTTTCTGTAGTTGCTGCGAGCGGGGGCTACTCTTCATTGTGGTGCGCAGGCTCCTCATTGCAGTGGCTTCTCTTGTTGTGGAGCATGAGCCTTAGGCGCATGGGCTTCAATAGCTGTGGCTCACAGGTTTAGTTGCTCCGTGGCATGTGGAATCTTCCCAGAGCAGGGCTCGAACCCATGTCCCCTGCATTGGCAGGCGGATTCTTAACCACTGCACCACCTAGGAAGTCCAAAGCCTGGCAATTTAAATAAATAATATCGCAATTTCAAAAGCTTACTTGATTACAAATAAAATAAGAAAAAGTATCCCACCCCCTTCTTGTATAGCACACCTTCGTGATTTTTTGACTTCATAGGGGTATTCCAATCCTAAAGGTGTACAATACTTTCAAAACAGTAATAACTTCATTGAATGCTTCAATCTCCCTGATTGCAAGCAGTCATTTATACTTAAGAAGCGGCTAAAATTCAAAGTCGTCCAGTGAATTGCTAAGGATGCAAAAGGAATTTGAGATGCAGTCAGTATTAAGAATTATTATTGAGAAGATGGACTGCTATTAGGACAAAATATGACTTTGCAAGCTCCCTAAAATTTCAGTTAAATATATCAAAGCCGTTTAACTAATTAAAAAAAAAGCCACTGTGTTAATAGAGCCATCCATGGCTTTTTGGCACATCCTAAATGAAGGATGTCTTTGGGAGTGGCCCTTACAGTGTGGAGCAGCCATCTGTTCACCATATCTAATTGCTGTTCATTCTGTAAGAGCTCTCCAGCTTCCAGCACTTACAAGCGATTAACTGATGCCCAAGGATCTTGATGCTGCACTTTTCCTGGGCAATTAGAAGAGGAGAGAGTCCATGAGAGCTTTAAGAGGCAAAGATATGCCTTATTAGCAGCTACATTTGAGTCAAGCTTTAAAGCACAACAAAATCCTACGTGAATATGTCCCTAAAAAAAAGAGAATGATTTTTCAAGCTGATGTCAGTGGAAGAAAAAAAGCTATTTTCTAGCATAATCTTTTCTACTCCATTTTCTACAGGAAACCAGGTTCTACTTTTTTCTGGGGCAGAGCATTTAGCAGTTAGAAAAAGAAAAGTTTTTAATTGCTTTTGTCACATGCTTTCCTCAGCAATTTATTTTCCCAGCAGTTACAGCTGCCTTTGATTGGTTATTTGGTGAGCACAGCCCCTGGCTCCAGTGCAGATTTCAATTTTTAAATATTGGGCTGCTGAGCATGCTTCTTCTGTTGGCATGAAGGGACACTGTCTGGAATTCTTTGATTTCCTCAAGCAATTTTATTTCCTATTGTAAATTGAAGTATATATCTTTATTAATCATTTTTGAATAGATTATTCAATAGACATGTTCAAGTAGTTTTTTCTTAACAAAAGAGTGAAAGAAACAAGGATTCTGTATAACTATCTTTTCCTTCTTTTTCTGACCTATTTTTTTCTTATAGTTGCACACAGGTTTTGTCAACTATAGTAAGATAAAATTAATGAAAATGTTCTATGATAAAATTCCATATACATGTATTTTCAATGAAATTCTATTTTTTCATTATCTTTTCTTTTTTTAATTTATTTATTTATTTATTTATTTTTGGCTGTGTTGAGTCTTTGTTGCACAGGCTTCTCATTGCAGAGCATGGTCTCTAGGCATGCAGGCTTCAGTACTTGTGGCACTCAGGCTCAGCATTTGTGGCTCACGGGCTCTAGAGTACAGGCTCAGTAATTGTGGCACACAGGCTTAGTTGCTCCATGGCATGTGGTATATTCCTGGCCCAGGGCTCAAACCCGTGTCCCCTGCATTGGCAGGTGGATTCGTAACCACTGCGCCACCAGGGAAGTCCCTCATTATCTTTTCTGATGTTAAATTTTTTACATAGGTGTGCTCAGCTAGAGAAATCTTTCTCTGCATAAATCTCAACTCAAGTAAATAATAAACTATGTGCATGATATTTTCATAAGTTCCTGTTAATTCACTATCTATCAAGAGAAAATATATTAATTAACCAAAACAATTGCCTGTTTAAACAGTAAGAAGCTAATAAATTTAAAAATGCTTCCCTGTAGAAGATACAAAAGAGTTCTCTGATTTCCCATGGGCCATTAATATACAGTCAATACTTTTGATTCATTTTTTTTCCTTAAGTGATCAAACTAGATAAAGTATGTGGCATTTAGAGGGCATTTTAACTGGAGCACAAACATGACCAAGAAAAACTCATCACTCAGAAATGGGGATTTGAGAAATGATGATCCGTTGTGCTGCTGAAGTTGACATCAGTAATTGCTGCATCCATTTATGGCAGCAAAAGGAAACTGGACTTTGTAGGTGAAACTCTCAGAGAGCTGAGTCACCAGTCAATAATGGCATGCATTTGAAGCCAATTGAGTCAACTTCATACAAGAATCTCCAAGTATCAGATGAGGTTTTCACAGTGATAGTATAGAGTCAGATGTCCTTAAAAAGACTGCTTAGTTGGGCAGGACATGGCTTGCATGTGGGAGTAATAGGTGCATAAAAACTATCTATAAGTTGTGTAATACATATTATTTCAAACACGTCTCCAAAGAGCGTGATGATATTTTCCCCTTAGTAGTGTATTTGCACAATTCAATTTCTTCTCCAAAATTAAAATTTAGACTCTTTTATCGAATTTTTAACTTTGACACAATTTGCATTAGCTAAAGCCAAGCGGCTTAATATTAATCATCAAATGAAATTAATGGAAGCACAGGAGAAGAAGCCAATTAATTGAGCATAGCCAAAGAAGTTTTTCTCATCTGTTTTCCTGGAAATAGATCTTGTGAGGGGAGACTAGAAAGCTACTAACTTTTATAATGAAAACGCTTCGTAAAAGATAGCATAAGCCCTGAGTATTGATTACACACTGCAGGGAAGGGACTAAATGGATTAAAATTCTGAAAGAGAGGACTTAAATGTGAAAATAGAAGTTGACATTATGATGTTTATTCAGGGAAATAAGAAGTCAAAGGCCAAACTTTCCAGGATATGAGTTCAGATCTTCAAATAACAGCATTTGAGAAAGGAGGTGAAAATAGTTCTAAAGGCCAGCATATTATATCAGGTATATCAACACTTCCTCAGAAGATTACTGAATAAAAAAAGAAAACACTAGTGCTACAGCCATTAGCTCTCCAAATTAAAGCAGCGCCTATCACAAAGATGCTGAAACAATTTATATGAGCCCAACTTACCTCCATTTTATGTCATGAACTTAAGTGTTCTCTAACCACTTAAAAATTGGTCAGCACAGATGAAATATGACTTTATGAAGTCTGATTCTGAATACTAGGGTTTTCAGTCTAGCTATCGGGACACAAAGGAAACTGAAAATAAAAGGTGACCTGTGATAACCTCAAAAGAAAATTTTAGAAAATAATACAAAGTCAGGTTAAAGGAGTCACTTTAGAAAATGCAATTTGTGAATTAAATTTTTTTTCTTTGAAGGATAGAACTTTGAAATACATGGCTTCTTTTCATACCTTATTTATGTCTATTTACTTATTTTTGCAAAAAAAATTTTTCCTCCAAGATTAAGATGAAAAATTAGTCACAGTTGATGTTTATATATTTTACAGTCCTACGTAAATCAACCAATAACCAAGTAGAAAACAGCTTTCTACTTTTGATTCTCTAAATGGTAATGACCCATTCCCATTTTTGATTCTGGACATGGTTGATCCTTTGCTCCATCAGAGGTCATCTGTTCTGCTATAACAGAGTGTGGTTATTTGTTCAGTTGTTGCATATTAGTTCCTCAGGGGCTAAAAGATCTGAACAAATACAAAGTCTTACACTACATTATATTACCCTTTATTAGTGGGAAATTCAAGTCTAGAGATCAGTATTAAGCCAGTCCCTAAAATCTGCTTGTTCTTTGAGAGAGATCCCAAACTGACCTCTGATCAGGTTGTATTAGAAGGATTTTACCCTTGTTACTAATTAAATAGCTGTATTTGTATTATTTTCCTTTATGGTCAGGTTATGACGTCAGCCCTCTCCAGGAACTTGAACTTAAAGGCAAACAGAATCAAGTTCCCATTTAAGCAGGAAGAATGTATTTTGCATACTAAGGTCCTGACATTTGGCATCTAGTGTGCAGTAGCTTATTGTGATTAATATACCAGGATATCACATGCCAAAGGCTCTTCGTTGAAGTTTGAGGAGGGCAAAATGAGAGATTTATTAAAATTCAAACTTTTCAGATGTTAGGTACCTGCTCTTCCTAAGGCAGTTTACCTGAGAGCCCCAGAAACAGGAAGAGTGGCTCAAAATGTCATATATTTTTGGTCCTGGAGTGGAGTGTCTAAATATACACTGGCGAGTATATAGAAGTATTTGGTATGTTCAGCAACCTTGGGGGCAATGTTTGGGTAATCCTTTTTTTGTTCATCACATATAATACGTCTGCTGCTTCTGTGCTATCTTTTTTGTATATGGATATTATTAAGTGCCTTCCTAAGCAAATAAATTCATACAGTGCATGGCAAAAGATGATTACCATAATGATTCTGATTTCAGAAAGAAAATGCTATTCCTCAAGGGCACTTAGTTTTGCCCTTTCATATATGTTTTTGAATTTCCGATATAAATATATTCATTTCTCCCCTCTGAAATTTTTAATGACACTTATGCAAAGCTAAGCTAAATCTGCCTCTTCATAAAAGTCTTGATAATTTTCTTTGTTATATCACAACTGCAGAGTAACCATAGCAAGCAACTTAAGAAACAGAAATAGTTATTACTATATGCCTTCCATGTCTAGAATGTGCAAATGGAAGAAATGCTATTAAAGTACATTAAAGGAAAGAAGTTCCCTCAGTTTTACAAACATCTTCACTTTTTGACATTGCCCTTGCAATCATTTTGCTTGAGTAAATCATTACTAAAATCAAAGTTCAACTTGTCTGACATATATAGTGAATCATTCAAAAGAAATGAAGATAATGTCACACTCACAGGTTTCGTGCGTACAGTCCTTACTTTTGAAGACTTGGGTGCTTTGGGTAGTTTCTTATGGAAGACCACAGATATTTGGGTTGCCAGCCGCACTCTCTAAGCTGTGGTAGAATATTATACTCTAATAAATTTAAACCAAAATGTGTCAGGAAGGGCTTTCCTAGTTTCTTGCCTATGGTTACAGGTCATGGTCTGATTTTTTTTTTAGTAAAAAATTGGGGAATAAGTTCAAATTTACAGAAAAGTTACAAAGTTAAAACAGAGAGTTTTCACATATCCCTCACCCATTTCAATTTCCTGTAACATTTTCATCTCATATTACATCACCAGTACATTACTATTTATTTGGGTTTTCAGTGATTCTACAAGTGTCTTTTTTATGTTCCAAGATCTAATCCAGGATATTTTTCATGTCTCTGGATCTCTACAAGTCCATGACAATGTTTCAATCTTTCCTTGGTTTTCAGCCTTAGGGAGTATTGTAGAGAATGCCCCTCAATCTGGAACTGGCTGAAGCTTTCTTATGATTAGGCTGGCGTGATGGGTGTTGGGAAGAATATCCCTGAGGTTAAGTGCCTTTTCACCACATCTTGTCAGGTGGCACATGGTATCAAAATGCCTTAGCACTATTGGTGTTAACCTGATCACTTAATTAAGGTAGCATTTGTCAGTTTTCTCCATGTAAAGTTACTATTTTGTCCTTTCCACAATGTAGTCTTTGGAGGCAAATGACAAAGCCCAGCCCATGACACAAAGGAGTGGCGTTAAAATTCCACCTCTAGAAGGGGGATGTATCTAGTTATACTATTTGGAATTCTTTTCTCTCCCATTTATTTATTTATTCTACTATTTATATCAGTGTGGATTCAGGCATATTGCAATTCAATACCAGGTTACTTATTTTGTCACTCAAATTGTTCCCATTTTGGCTATTAGGGGCTCTTTCAGGTTGACACTTGAGTATCTTTGTCATGACCTCATCCTTTTGATTTTAGAGCATTTCCTTGCTTTCTAGTACTGCCAAATGCTCCAGGCTCATTTTGCATATTGCCTGCCTCCACCCTAGAATTAGCTGTTTCTCCAAGGATCCTTGGTAATTTATTAGAGAATGGTATATAAGAACCAAGATTTCAATGGTGAGCGGATTACAGTTTGTTATTGTAGTTAAACCCAGTTCTGCTGCTTCAACATTCTCTTTTAACAAACACTATGAGCATTAACCTGATTGCTGTGGAGAAAAGAAAACTATCTCTTTTAAGTTTTTCTCCTTTGGTTTGCATCAATTCACAACTAACTGCAAACATAGGAATATTACCTTGAAATCACTGAAAATTCATATTTTCGTCTCATAAAATATAAAAATCATAAGTTTGTAATACTAAAGCACTAGTGGGAGGTGTTATTTTAACAGTTTTAGGGCTTCCAGCTGCAAGTAATAGATTTGCTGATTAAAATTAGGGTGTTACTATTTTGTACTATGGTTAGACTTGGTAACTGGGCAACATGAAGGTTCTGGTTGGCTTCAGTGTAAATCTCTTGGTTGCCCTTCATTGTTGCAAAATATCTGATGAAATGTAAGCCACGTACCCTCAAATAACTACCTCCAAGGGCAAGAAGAAAGACAAACTTCTCCTTGGGCATTTTGCCTTTTATCAAGGAAGAGAATCTTTTCCAAAAGTTGCCAAGAGATGTCTCCCTATGCCGGGTACAACAGGGTTTGTCAAATCAAAAACCATCATTGGCAAAGGGAGATAGGATCGACACTATTGGCTTAGAAATTAGTCATGGTTTATTCCCTGGAGTTCTTGGAGAAAGTCACCTTCCTTAGACCACTGCTGCTCAACCCACTTCTCAATAAAACCAAAACTTCGTGATGAAGAACCAAATTGTGAATGGTTGGTGGACATTATATCATAACATTATATCATAAAATGTATTTGCACAATGTAAATGTCAAATACTCCTATTGTGGAAAAATTTTAAGTGTTTTTTTGAAATATCCTCAGGATATTTCTTGTCACCCCTAAGTAATGGAAAAAATAAAGCAAAATTTTTGACCCTGCTGACCTTGGTGCCTCAGCAAAACATGCACTTGTGATTCTACCCTATTATTGCAGGTGTTTAAATCTCTGCTGGGGATGTAGCTGCCCTACTTGGGACTCAGACTAATGATGAGGTAGAGGATGTAAATAAACTAGAGGAAGGATATTATAGTGGTGTTTTATCAATATAGTTCTTTAAATAAATAGCAAAATGAGAGTAGGAACATCTTCCTAATAGTCTCTTGAGTTTGTGTGTGTGTGTGTGTGTGAATTTTTAGTGTACAGTACTCTGAAAAACTCCCCCACATTAGAGGGCATGCTGACCGCATTGATCTGGGCACCTAGTACATTGTTCTGGGTTTCATTGCCCTCTAGAAAACGTCATGAATCATAGGCTTTCTTGGAAAATCTATTATCTTTTAAAAAATACATTAAAATGTACATTAAGAGTCAAGGACGGGAAAAGCTCTGTCAGTACAATTAATATCAGGCTGATTAGTGAGAAATAATTGGTCATTTCAGTCAAATTCAGTAGGAAAAGATACTCATGATTCCATATATATTATTATCATTGTCAACTTAGTTAATATCTTAGGAATGAGATATAGAACTTAGGAAAAATTGATTCACCCTTATTGCACCCGCAGTGACTGAAGGAAACATCATCGTTTATAACATCTGAGTTATACCTATAGAAATTGCCCTTGTGGTGAAAATTTTTCTCTTTTATTTTTTAAATTCCACCCAGAACAAGTTTACCTTACAAGTAGAGAATACGGAGTTAAATGGCCTGGGGTCACAGTCCTGAATCTACCACTAACTAGTTGAATGACCTCAGCCAAGGTAACTGCTCTTGCCTAGGTTTCCTCATCAGAAAAGTGTGAAAAATAACAACAATAACAACATATTTCTGGTTTGTAATCCTCACAACGGGATTCAATTTATGCTAGAACCAGTCCCTGGCACTGCATGTGAGTTACAGTAGTGGTTGTTATTACAATTATAATTATCTACTTGAGAATTAAAGAAAAAAATCTTTCTTTTTAAAATTGTCATGGTGGGACTTCCCTGGTGGTCCATTGGTTAAGACTCTGTGCTTCCACTGCAGGGGAAGTGGATTTGATTCCTGGTTGGGAAACAAAGATCCCACATGCCACATGGTGTGATCAAAAAATTAAAAAAAAATTTTTTTTAAATGTCATGGCAATAAAATATGTAGGAAATGCTGAATTATAAAAAAGAAAGCTAAAAGATAAGAATTCATTTGTGTCAAAGCAAGATGAAAGATTTTTCTCTATCTTGTAGTAAATTACTTCATTGTTAACACCTTAGGAGATTGCTTTTGACCTTTGGATTGAGAGAAAGAGGAAGTTCTCTGCCACAGATGACTGAAGGTCACAGGGGAGATTGCAGAGAAACCAGTGACAGTGGCCGAGGAGAGAGAGGGGCGATGGCACAGGGAGGGAGGCAGGTCCAGCCTGGAATCATGGAAAGTGCTGCTGGAGCAGACTGCGTGGCCAACCTCCTTCACCACACCTGGCTGTGGGAAGACATTCGGGAACCTTTTTGATGTGGGCGGAGCGATGGGATGCTTGAGCAGTGGAGGAGCTGAGGGTGCGGGGCGTGGAGACTAATATCACCCTGTTTGGTCCTGAGGGATGGCTGGTTAGCCAAAGACGGGTAAGATTCCTCAGAGGAGGAACAACCTAAGACAGGCACAGCCGCAGAGGGGCCAACAGGGGTGGTGCATAGAACCTTCCTTATATCACCGTGTTTGGCCCTGGAGGATGACTGGTTAGCCAGAGACGGGTAAGATTCCTCAAGGGAGGAACAACCTAAGACAGGCACAGTCGCAGAGGGGCCAACACGGGTGGGGCACAGACCCCTAATATCTGAGAGAGGTCTCCTGCCCCCAGGGCTGTTTTGCTCTCCACCCCCAGCTCAAATCCACACCTGCTCAACTCAGACCCAGGAAGTAAACAAAGATAATTGCCTCAATCATGTGAGGCCTTTGACTGTTTATGAGTGTAACCTGAGAATGTTAGCCCACGAACTCAATAAAAGCAGCCTGGGATGAGTCAGCGGGGCTCTTGATCCGAGAGGTCTTGAGCCCCCCGGTCCCACTTTTCTCTTCAGTCTGTGTCTGTGTCTTCTTCAAGCTTGCGGCACCCGTCACTCACCTCGAGTCGCCGAGCTGGTCTCGGCACCTGGCCAAGACCTGGATTTTTCTTTCTCACGTTACTCAGAACCCAAGAGCAATACTCCCAAACATTGAGTGTTTGTGGGGCATGGTGGTAACAATGCTTGATTTTTGAGTTCCTTGTGTCTTGAGCTCTACTGTTATTAATACACTTTAAGAATGATAAAAATAAAATACTTGAGGATTTTCTTTAAAAAATTCACTTTCTGATATAAAATCCTGATATGGAGGAAATACTAGAGAGAAAGCTAATCCTAGGAATAGGAATAGTCCTTGGAAGAGTATTCATGGATATCTCTAAAAGAAAAAGTAATCTATAATTTCCTTTGGTAAAGTACTTAATGATAAAGATTTTCCTTTTAAAAAATCTGATATTTTATTCATTAAACATAGTTAAATATATATGTACATGCAGATATATGCATGTGTCCCAAAAGATGTGCATTACAATCTTTATAGCAACTGTATTCTTAATAGTCCCAGCCTAGAAACAGTACAAATGCTCAACAATTGGTAAATGAACAGGTAAATTGTAGACTATTTATATAACTGAATGCATTTTAAAAGAATAAAACATTGCTACACACACTAGCATGCCAGAATTTCATAAATACTTTGTTGCATGAAGGAAACAGACAAAAGAGTGTCCAAAGTAGCTGATTTCATGTATGTGACGTTCACGAAAAGAAAGGAAAATTAAACTTCAGGGCTAAGAGAATAGTGATTACCTTCATGGGGAATGATGGAGGCTCAGAAGGAGCACTAGGGAATTTCCTGGAATAATGGAGCTCTTCTAGATCTTAACCTGCATGGTGGTCACATAGGTGCATACATATGTAAAAAGTCATCAAGCTTACATGCAAATTTATGCTATTTACACACTTTACTACATGGTATGTGTGTGTGTATGTGTGTGTGTGTTTATAATTTTGAAGAATTTTTCTGGATCGTTTTTAAGTACGATGAAACAGAAGCATAGTAGGGTATCATGGACCACTAATCAACCTTAAGAGGTCAGCTTAGAATCCAGTTGTAGATAAAATACAGAATTCTTAATTAATTTTGAAGCTCAGGTAAGAAAGAAATTTGTTTAAGTGTGTCCCCCCACATCTTCCCCACGTTTGTTGCTTATCTGAAATTCAAATTTAACTAGGCATTCTATACTTTTATTGGCTAAGTCTGGTAATCGTGGCCTGAGGTCAAGCTTGGATACTACAGTGGATGACTTCCATTGCCAGTGCCAGATAAAACCCAATGGATTCGTTTCTCATGAGCCAAATAAAATTTTTCTTGCTAACATTAAGCAGCAAGAAGACTTTCTTTTTTACGGAGTTAAATTTATTAATTCTAGATTTTTATCTCATAGAACTGGTGGGGAGCAAAACTTCAGGATGGAGAAAATTTTCTTCATGAGTAAGAACTGAAATACAACACTATCCATTCGAGCAGGTACCACGGATGTTAGTGTCATCTCTAAGCCCAGCAGGAAGAATGGGCAGTGCCAACAGATGGCCTCACTTTTTTCAAGATTGATCTTGCCTTTCTGGCACCAGGCTCCTACTTCAGGTTTGCCAAGAATGGTCAGCGTGTTGTGTGGTTGTGTGTTAATTGCTGGCAGGGGCCGCCCAAGGACTTTACGGCCCAGCTCACAGTGGGCTCTTGATTAAGGAGAGCATGCAGCTCCCAGCTCCAGCAGGACTGCCTTCCACAAAGTCAGGAGACAGTACACCTTTAATATTGCTTGCACACTAGGTGGGAAACAAGAGTTATTTTTGGCTCTGTGCCTGTGACTATAAAGCTTGCGTTGAGTGGTTTTTAAGCAGCCACTTCTCCATCTAGCAGAGCAAATTGAAGGCGGCCTGCGGATGGCTACTAGTATGAGCAAAGTCCAGTCATCTCTGTCAGTTTCAGGGTTTAGCAAGGGAATAAGGCACATACACCACTGGACAGCAATGTGACATCATCTATTTATCAGTAGGAGTAATCTGAGATCAGGTGTTGACAGATGGCGGTCTCCCAGGATAGCACTGGGCATTTTTCATAAGTGGAGATTAACAGGTTGTTTCAAGGTATTCAAGTCTCTAGCATTTTCTGAATGAGAATTTATGAAAAAAACTCCAAGTATTCAATACAGGTGAATGGCAAGCTAATGGTTGACCCAGTGAATGTCTATTTTGTACTTATTTCATAAAGCAATAGCTGCTGAAAATAGTAACAGAAAGTTCATAATAAAAAGACCACGTCAAGATATACCGAGGCAGATTAAAATATGGGGCTTTGAATTTTTTTTAAAAAATAATTGTATGCTTACAGAAAAGTCAGATGTATTGCACAGTTAAAACTATTTTCAACTTAAAGTCAAAGGCTTGGAATGAAAATTCAGGAGGAACCAGGCCCCTCAAGGCATTCAGATTTTTAAAGAAATTCATTAACTTTTATCTGAATATAAAATGTGTGCAACATTCTATCTACAATAGAATATTTGGAAAAGATGAGTGAAATATGGTGGAAAATTAAATATCACCCAAATTAAACCATTCACAAGTGACTGCCCTTTGTGAATTCCCTTCAGATTTAATATTTTTACATCAAGCAGTTTATATTGGATTTAAACAACACTTTGCATAAAAATAATTCAAAATATTCACACAATATCAGAATTTGATATTGCATCTAAAGCTGTAATGAAAGCTCCTTTTTGCTTTCTGATCTTTAGTAAAAAAGAAGAGCCATCTGACTGCCTTAGGGTAATATCATTTCATGCATGTGAGCAACATTGTTTATGTATACTTTAGCTTTGTATTCTCTGAGGTGAATAACATCAATTTCTAGGGATTGACAAATAACAAACACTCAGTATTTATTTACTGAACTGGATTTATCAGATCTTAGCTGTTACGCATCTTACAAGGCCTTGTTGTAGGAAGAGAGACCCCTTCCAGGGCCCGAGAGTGGGCTCTTGTCTAATGCTTGGAAGTGAATTGTCTGAGGAGACACCTGTGCTGACAAAGCAAGAGACTTTATTGGGAAGCGGTGGCCTGGCGGAGAGCAGGAGGGTAAGGGAACCCAGGAGGACTGCTCTGCCACGTAGCTCGCAGGCTCAGGTTTTATGATGATGGGGTGGGTTACCGGGTTGTCTCTGGCCAATCACGCTGCCTTAGGGTCCTTTCCGGTGGCGCACGCATCTCTCAGCCGAGATAGACTCCTGCGAGGAGCATTCTGGGAGGTGGGTAGGACATGTGGACTGGCGTTTCCTTTTGACCTTTCCCATATTCTCCTGGTTGGTGGTGGCTCGTTAGTTCTGTGTAAAATAACTTATGCAAATTGTTACTGTCTGCCTGGCCAGGGTGGGCAGTTACAATCTGTGTTTCCCCTAACAGCCTGGTGCCTGCCACTCTATCAGCAACTCTCAACTATCAACCAGCTACTCAGAAATGAACTGGGGTGACCCACCTTTAAATATTTTTTTCTTCTTCACCCACCACATTCAATTTTCACAAAATACAGGTGCATCTCTCCTTTAATTTGTTCTCGAATATGGCATTACCTTAGTACTGGCGTGATAACACTCACTTGGAATTTCTGCGTAGTTAAAACATAAGCTTTTCCTGCCTCCAGGCTCCAATTCCTCCAGCCTTGCCCCCCCCCCCATCCCCACACGTACACATACTGCTATAAGAGTTTTCTTTTCAATACACAAATCTTAATTTGTTGTCTCCTCCTAAAACTCGTCTGTAGTTCTCTACACTGCCAATAACATAAAGTCCACATTTCTCAACAAGGCAAACAAGATCCTTGAGGATGTAGCCTGGACTCGCTCTGCCTCCTTCTCCCCTCGCTCAGGGCTCTGTGCAGCTGTTGCCTCTGTGCTTCCCCTGCTATTGTTCCTTCTATTCTCGATGGTCCTCACTCTGAGTCGACCCATTTCCGTTCGTGTTTCAGAGCCCAAGTTAGATATTACCTTGGTGCAAAACCTCCTTAATTTTACAAATTCTAGTTAGTTGTCTCACCCGTGACTATAACCCTCAGAGAGGCATAAACTTCACAGACATTCTGATGGAAAATTAACAAAATGTGATAGAAGAAAACAGTTGACAATTGTTTTTAAGAAATTATTATGACACCAGAAAAAGAAAGAGAGTTTACATAGAACAGATAGTTGAAATATACAGAGGCCTACTGTCTTAAGATTTGTTAACTAATTTTTAGCTAGCTATCATTTCATCATTAATAGCAACTAAACATGCTAGATAAAATACTTTGAAAAAATCATCCATAATCAATATGGATATATAGCTGGAAAAATGAAATTAAATTTCTAGTTCATACTATATACATAAATCTGAGTAGAATATAGATCTAAAAGTGAAAAACACAACTTTAAAATTTTTATAAGAACATATTTGAGGGTACTTTTGTACTCAGGGTAGGAGAAGATTTTTTAAACAAATCTGAAAAGCATGGATGAAAAGGAAAATCATGATAAATTTGAGTACAATAAAATTACAACCTTCTATTTCTCAAAAGGTATGTTTAATTGGGGAGATGACAAGCAAAGCCTGGGAGGAGGTGTGATTGTCATACAATCTAAATTTAATATGTAGAACAGATAAAGAACCAAACATACTAATAGGAAAAAGATAATTAATCTGAAAACATAGTTGACAAAAAAATATATGAATGGAGAATTTAAAGAAGAGGAAGCCTACCAATGGCTAAGAAACCACACACACACACACACACACACACACACACACACAGGCTTAACCTCAATCAGAGAATTCAAATCACAAAAAGCCTTGCAAAATTAATGAAAAGTCTAATAATATCACATGCTACCAATGATGTGGAAAAATGAAAACTTTATTTTGCTGAAGGGGGGTGGGGAAATTAGTTAGAATAATTACATTGGAGACAATTTAACAGGAACTATCTTAGATGAAATTTACATAATCATAAACTCAGAAATTTAAATCCCAGAGAAACTCTTGCACATGTACATACAGAGATATGTACCAGGATGTTAATAGAAACAATGTTTATTTACACCCTTGCACATACTACTTCACAGTGAAAGTTAATGAACTGGAGCTATTTGTGTTAATATCTCCAAAATATAATACTGAATGAAAAAATAAGATACAGAAGGAAATATCCAACATGATACCATTCATATGATATTAAAATAAGCTAAACAATATCATGTATTATATTGGCATAATCCTGTAATATATAATATTTGGAACGTAGGTAATTTAAGTATGATGACATACTTGGGAGTGGACCAAAAATAAAATTTCAAGATTGTAGTTTTATATGAGAGGGGTTAGGGTACTTATTAATGAAGGTCTACACATTTTTTTTTTTGTAATGCTTTTTGTTTAGCTAGTTTACACGTGCAAAGGTGTTCTTATGTCACTTTTTGTATGTCTGATATTTTACCATAAAATTCAAAGTATGTGTATTTTGCTGAGGTAACAATCAGTGAAGCTGTGGTCCATTGATTACTAACAATAGAACTAGCAAGTGAAATTTGGGAGAAATTTCACTGCATTTTTGTTTACTTTACTAATGTTGTTCCTATTTTTAAGAATCAATCCAAATATGTCCAAAATATTTTCCTTTTTATTCACTTTTCTGAAGGACACATTGCTGATGTGCTTTTTGCAAAGCAATTTGCTGAAAGAATCAATTTAATTTATTTCCTTTTATGTTTCTTCAGTGATGACTTAGCCCCACATGAAGGACTTGAACAGATCCAAGGAGAATGTCAGTCATGGACTGATTAGCATGAACTTCTTTGAGTGATGCATAATCTTTGACAACCATTGTAGGAACTTACTCTTCCAAGAATATCCAGAGGACAGGCACCTGTAGATGTCATCTGCCACCTCTAATTTATTAACTGACTTATAGCCTGCTTTCATAGGCATTTGTTATATTCCTTAACCTTGACCGTCTCTTTTACAGCTTGATATTGTTAATACAATAAAATGCCCTTCCCCACTCTGCACTCCAAGTAAAGAAATCAATAAAAGCATTTTTAAAGTGTTGAACAGAAAACTTAAGAAGTATTGAGAATACTGGCACTTCAGAGAACATAGGTCACACAGGGCCCATTAGTGTAAATGTTTTCAATACTATTTTTCATGTCCATTAATTATGCCCTAATAATATTTGAAAATCACATAATCTTTCAGCAAAATAAAAAGCATTTTTGTAGTATTTAGATCTGCCTGGGTTGTCTTGAGGATCTGATCACAACATGATAGCATGAAATACCCATCTTAATTGGATGTTGAGTAAAATTACTGAAATGTTTTAGGGCATCTATGCTTCACTCCAGTGGTTGGCAAAGGTTTTCATAAAGGGCCAAAAAAATAAACTATTGGGGGAGCCAAGAGATAAAATAGAGGATAGAATACTGATAACATATAATCTTTTGTAATGTAACCATTTAAAATAAAAATTCTTAGCTTGTGGGCCATAAAATATAGGTGAATGGCCAAATTTGATATATTCAGAAGACATATGGTATCTGGTCACACTTGAAGTTCATTTTTTAGTTTTTTAAAAATAGCTGCCTCCAGTTTAGTCTCAGGAAGACCAACTGTGCGGCCATGTGCAGCGGGGACGTGTGTCTCTTGGCTTCTTCCCCAGCCCATCCTGGGGTCCTCAGCTTCCCCTGATGCAGCCTCAGGGCCCCCACCCACCCCCACGCTTCCAGCTCAGCCTCCTTATGGTCATCGTGGCTTTTGTCGCAGTTTCAGGCAAAAGCCATGAAAACAGTATGGAAGTGACTCATATTTTGGAAACACTGAATTAAATAACGTGACTAAATTTAATATAGAAATGTAGAAATGTGAAATGATGAAATCAAATGCCAGTTAGTGATATTCATCTGGGTGACAGACAGAGTGGTTAATTCTGGAGACTCCTTATCTGAGCTGCACTAATGCTGCTGAAGTATTATGATATAACATAATATAAAGTATAATATAATATAATATAAAGTATAATGGCTGCTGAAAAATATATACTAAGACTCTCTCAGACTGATCTGTTTCATAGAAAATAATTAACCAAAAGGACTGTGTTTATTGATTTCAAGTTAGAAGTTAAAGCAGATTTCACGAAAATAGATTTCCAAATGACCTTTTGAGAAATGATATAATAGATATTGTTTTAGCTAAATATACTATTTCTCTATTCCTATAAAACGCCTTTTTGTCATTTGTTATTCCTCAGTTAATTGGAACAGTACTTAAGAGCTCCAGACTATTTAAGTATGCACAGAATTGCGTATTTCTCTCATTTGTATGTTAATAGGTCATAGGACACCAGACAAAGCCCAATTAGATTTTGCACAGTAAACATTTTACAAATTATTGCACAGAAGAAAGAGGCAGGAAGATGAGAGTAGAGATCACTAGGTCTAAGAGAGTTAATATGGGGGTACTCGAGAAAAAGTCTCGGAAATTGTGTTTGACTGGTTTGCTGGATAGATTTAACTACATTTATAGTCCCAAGTATAACACTGGGTGATTTAGAAACAGAAAGGGAATATGTAAATATATGAATAGGCAATTCAAATATGAAATCCTAATGATTGGTGTATAAGAAAAAATAGTCAATTTCATTAACAAAAATGGAAATACAAATTAAAATATTAATGATACCATTTCCTGCCCAGAGTATTGAGAAAAGTTGAAATGATTACTAGGATTTCAGCTAGCAAATATGTGATGAAATGAATACTCCCATTAGTTTATGGATCTATAAATTACTGAAATTTGGGGGAAATATGTTACTATTTATTTTTAAAAATAGTTATAATCTTTTTATTACATAGGATTCCAGTGGTAGCAAGCGAGAAAAGTTAATTCAGATTAGGGAACTCTTAAAGAAGATTTATTGGCTTGTGAGATTAAAAAGCCAAGGATTTCAGGTTCAGCTTGATTCAGGGCCCAAACAATACCAATAATGATCAATTTATCTTTCTCTCTCTTACTTTTATCTCCATCTTCTATGTTGATTCAATTTCCAGATTGGTGTAGCATCTCTGGAACTTATATTCTGCAAGCATCATAATGTCATAAAAGAGTACCAGCATCTGGTCCCAGAAGTCTCAGTAAAAAATCTCATTCTGATGGGTTTTTATGTCCATATTTTAACTACTCTCTGTGACCAGGATTTATGGCAATTTTGAATCTGAGTAGAATCAGTCCCACCAAAACCACATGAACTCTGAAATAAATATTTCCTCAGAAAGAAATTAAGGTGTGGTTATCAAAAGTTTGAATAGTAATTTCCTAAAAAAGATATATCTCTGTACCCTTCTTGTGTACACAACTATTCTTTTATACTCTGACAGCTTTTAAATAAAAATGTTTAAAAATAGATGAACAAGGATGTTTATTGCAATTTTGTTTGAAATACAAAGAGAACCACTCCCCCCCAAAAAAAGCAGATCTTTGAGAAGAATATGGTTGACTATATTTTCATCCATAAATACTAGGGAATATGATACAGCCATTTAACAAAATATACAAGTCTTTCCAATATATATTGTCAAGCAAGAAGAAGTAAATAACAGGTCATGTGAAGAGTCTGATCCACCTTTTTTCACAACAAAAATAAAATATAGAAAGCCTTTATATATGTATTAATCTTTATATGTTTTCATAAACAAAAGAAAAATCCTTGACTAACGCATGTCATGGGAAGCAGATAAGGAGAAGTATATACTATAAAGCTACCTTTTTATGTACTTAGGATTTATTTGACAGCAAGTGACAGACAACCTATTTCAAACTAGCTAAAATCCCAAAAGGAAACTTCTGTATCTGAAAAGTGGACAGCTTGATCCAGATGTAAATGTCAACAGGGCACAATTCACATCTTTCTCTATATTAGTCAGGTCACCAGAGAAACAGAACCACCAATAGTTTACATATATATGAATTTAGATTATGGAAGCTGAGAAGTCTCACAGTCTGCCATCTGCAAGCTGGAAAACCAGGAAAGCTGGTGGTATAATTCAACCTGAGTCCAAAGGCTCAAGAACCAGGAGTGCTGATATTGGAGGGCAGGAGAAGATGGATAGCTCAGCTCAAATGGAGAGCAGATTTGCCCTTCCTCTGCCATTTTGTTTCACTCAGGCCCTCCACAGTTGGCTGCTGCCCACTGACATTGGTGAAGGAGTCTTCTTTACTCAGTCTACCAATTTAAATGCTAGTCTTTCCCAGAGACCTCCACACAGGCACATCTAGGAATAATGTTTCATCAGCTCTCTGGGCATCCCTTAGATCCTTCAAGTTGACATAAAATGAACCATCGCACTCCCTCTCTTTGATGCACTGTCATCTATACCAACTGTGTTTTTTCTTGGTTTAAAACAACAGATATTTATTCTCTCACCATTCTGGAGGCTGGAAGTCTGAAACAAAAGTGTCAGCAGGATGATGTTTCCTCTGAGAATCAAGGTGAAACCCTTCCTTGCCTCTTCCTAGTTTCTGGTGCTGTCCAGCAATCTGTGGTGTTCATCTTATCCCTCCAGTCTCTTAACTCTGTTCTCATGTGGTGTTCTGTCTGTGTCTCTTCTCTTAAAAGAACAAGTCCTTTTGGATAAAGGGCCCACCCTACTCCAGTATGACCTGATCTTAGCTAATCACATCTGCAATGACACTATTTCCAGATTAAGCCAGATATAGCAACTGCAATATTTGCACCATAGACATTTTACATCTTGTAAATAAAAGTGGAAGGAGTCTATTATTTTTAATTTAGATATCCATGTATACTTAAAATTACTACATTAAGCAAGTATTATTTTAAATAATATGAAAAAAATTTAAATATAACAAAATTACAATATATCGAGACAACTAATAAGGCAGGCAAGAAGAGATACTAAATCCAGAGTGTCTATCCAGACAGAGGTGAGGCATATATTTAATGCAAGTCCCGTAGAGTTAAGTGGAGAAAGTCCCCTGAATAATTTACGTTGGGAAGTTGGAGTGTCCAGTAGTAGAATTTCATCCATGGGACAGTTCAGTCTGTGGCAGAAAATATAGACCATGAGGCCAAAGAAAAAACACTTTCAAATGATCCTAAAGTAGCCAGCAGATTTCCGTAGAATGAGTGTTTCCTTTATTGTCTGTGGTGACTTCTGCTTCCATACGGCTACACATTTGAATCATCTCTACAAATTGCTTTATGATTGAATAAAATAAAAGTTAAGAAATACAATTAAGATACAATTAAGATACAATTAAGTTTGAAGAAAGGATGTCAAATTTATAGAAACTGGAAATATTCACGATTGCACACTGAACAGGAATCCTATGGCCGGGTGGCTTGTTGCTGAAGTAACACAGTGATTAGGAATTGAATGTTTTATTCAAAATGGGTGCGACTTTTACCTTTGCATGGACTAGTCATAGGAGTTCAATAAGACTCAGTTTTCTCATCTGCAAAGAGGCTGTGCCAGTTATCAATTTATTGCCTCTCAGCTCTAAATCTGCCAGTTCTGTGCTTAGCTTCCTGATACTGGAGCTGGCTCCAGTAAACCTCTCCCTTTTCTGGTTGGAGCAATGTTAGGCTTTGCCAGGAGAAGGCCCCGGAGGGGCCCCGCCAGCCACAGCAGACAAGGGGCTTCTCTTCCTGGTTCTGGTGTGCTTTTTATCTTGCTCCCATGTCACAGCTGCCTGGACCATGTGGGAAACCCGGTGTCACTCACTCTCCCATGAGTTTGCCACCACTAAGGGAGTAGCTTTCTGTTTACCAGCTCCTGCTCCCCAGAGACCTGGTGGTCAGCTTTCAGGCCACCAATCCTGGCTTAGCTGCTACTGGCCACCAATTTTGGCCTGCCTGCTGCAGACCGGCTCTGGTGCTGTGCCCTGCAAGGCCACAGCCACACTCTGCTCACTGAGGTGTGACTCTCCCTCAGCCTTGAGGAAATACTGTCCATGTCCGCTCTCCTGAAAAGAGTAGTTGCTCCCTGCCTTTACTACTCCTGTACTCTTTAAAGTTTTCTCATAACACTCATTGTAATTAACTATGCTTTTCTTTTTTTTCTTTTTTAAGAGCTTTTATTGAGATATAATTGACATACAATAAACTGCATATATTTAAACTGTACAATTTAGTAATTTTTTTCTTATTAGTAATGTATGTATGGCAATCCCAATCTCCCAATTCATCCCACCCCAACCCCCACCCCCCCCCCCCCACTTTCCCCGTTTGGTGTCCATATGTTTGTTCTCTACATCTGTGTCTCTATTACCATTTGATCTCTAACATTTTTCTAGATTCCGCATACATGCATTAATATACAATATTTGTTTTTCTCTTTCTGACTTATTTCATTCTGTATGACAGTCTCTAGGGCTATTCATGTCTCTACAAATGTCCCAATTTTGTTCCTTTTTACAGCTGAGTAATATTCCATTGTATATATGTGCCACATCTTCTTTATCCATTCATCTGTTGATGGACATTTAGGTTGCTTCCATGACCTGGCTATTATAAATAGTGCTGCAATGAACATTGGGGTGCATGTGTCTTTTTGAATTATGGTGTTCTCTGGGTATATGCCCAGTAGTGGGATTGCTGGGTCATATGGTAATTCTATTTTTAGTTTTTCAAGGAACCTCCATACTGTTCTTTATAGTGGCTGTATCAATTTACATTCTCACCAACAGTGCAAGAGGGTTCCCTGCTTTTCTAATTAATAATTCTTTATAGTTAATTTTTCCTCTTTTAATTATTAATAAATTTTTGATCTTTTGACTGGTCCCTGACTAATACAGTTGGATAAAAACATCCCCCTTTGAGCGGTTGTTGAAAGGTTTAAATAATATATATATTTACTTATTTATATTTATTTATTTATATATATATTTATTTATTGAGCAATATATATATGTAGCTCAATAAGTGCTAGCTATATTTATTAATGAATGGCTGTAATAGTGATTGTTAGTAAATCTTGAGGGGTGCAAGTTTCCTTCAGATATTAGACAATTTCTTTTTATTTATAATTATCTTTTCTTCCTTTTCTAATTGTCTCGGTTTCATAGTGTGGCAAGATGATGTGTTTGAAATGTGTAGCCTTATAATCACCTGAACTGCTGACAGAGCTGGGCAAGGTATACAACTTTAATGGCAAAATTACATAGAAAGACAGCACAGAGTTACCGCTACACACTTATAAGAATGACCAAAATCCAGAACGCTGACAACACAAAATGCTGGCGAAGATGTGGAATAACAGGAACTCTCATGTACTGTTGGTGGGAATGAAAAATCACACAGCCAATCTGGAACACAGCTGGCTGTTTCTTTTTTTATTTATTTATTTATTTATTTATTTTTTATTTTTTTATTTTTTGGGGGGTACACCAGGTTCAATCATCTGTTTTTATACACATATCCCCATATTCCCTCCCTTCCTTGACTCCCCCCCCCTCGAGTCCCCCCTACCCTCCCTGCCCCAGTCCTCTAAGGCATCTTCCATCCTCAAGTTGGAGTCCCTTTGTTATACAACAACTTCCCACTGACTGTTTTACAGTTGGTAGTATATATATGTCTGTGCTACTCTCTCGCTTCATCTTAGTTTCCCCTTCACCCTCCGCCCCCTCCCATACCTCGAGTTCTCCAGTCCATTCTCTGTATCTGCATCCTTGTTCTTGTCACTGAGTTCATCAGTACCATTTTTAGATTCCGTATATGTGAGTTAGCATACAATATTCGTCCTTCTCTTTCTGACTTACTTCACTATGTATGACAGACTGTAGTTCTATCCACCTCATTACATATAGCTCCATCTCATCCCTTTTTATAGCTGAGTAATATTCCATTGTATATATATGCCACATCTTCTGTATCCATTCATTTGTTGATGGGCATTTCGGTTGCTTCCATGTCCTGGCTATTGTAAATAGTGCTGCAATAAACATTATGGTACATGTTTCTTTTGGGATTATGGTTTTCTTTGGGTTTATGCCCAGGAGTGGGATTACTGGATCATATGGTAGTTCTATTTGTAGTTTTTGAAGGAACCTCCAAATTGTTTTCCATAGTGGCTGTACCAACTTACAGTCCCACCAACAGTGCAGGAGAGTTCCCTTTTCTCCACACCCTCTCCAACATTTGTTGTTTCCAGATTGTGTGATGATGGCCATTCTGACTGGTGTGAGGTGATACCTCATTGTGGCTTTGACTTGCATTTCTCTGATGATGAGTGATGTTGAGCATCTTTTCATGTGTTTGTTGGCCATCTGTATGTCTTCTTTGGAGAAATGTCTATTTAGGTCTTCTGCCCATTTGTGGATTGGGTTATTTGCTTTTTTGGTATTAAGCTGCATGAGCTGCTTGTATATTTTGGAGGTTAATCCTCTGTCCATTGTTTCATAGGCAATTATTTTTTCCCATTCTGAGGGTTGCCTTTTAGTCTTGTTTATGGTTTCTTTTGCTGTGCAAAAGCTTTTAAGTTTCATGAGGTCCCATTCATTTATTCTTGATTTTATTTCCCTGATTCTAGGAGGTGGGTCAAAAAGGATGTTGCTTTGATGGATGTCATAGAGTGTTCTGCCTATGTTTTCCTCTAGGAGTTTTATAGTGTCTGGCCTTCCATGTAGGTCTTTAATCCATTTGGAGTTTATTTTTGTGTATGGTGTTAGGAAGTGTTCTAATTTCATTCTTTTACATGTTGCTGTCCAATTTTCCCAGCACCACTTCTTGAAGAGGCTGTCTTTTTTCCATTGTATACTCATGCCTCCTTTGTCATAGAGAAGGTGCCCATATGTGTTTGGGCTTACTTCTGAGTTCTCTATTCTATTCCATTGATCGTCCTTTCTGTTTTTGTGTCAGTACCATACTGTCTTGATCACTATGGCCTTGTAGTATAGTTTGAAGTCAGGAAGCCTGATTCCGCCAACTCCATTTTTCCTTCTCAAGATTGCTTTGGCTATTCGGGGTCTTTTGCGTTTCCATACAAATTGTAAGATTTCTTGCTCTAGTTCTGTGAAGAATGCCATTGGTAATTTGATCGGGATGGCATTGAATCTGTAAATTGCTTTGGGTAGTACAGACATTTTCACGATGTTGATTCTTCCAATCCAGGAACATGGTATGTCCCTCCATCTGTTTGTGTCGTCTTTGATTTCTTTCATTAATGTCTTAAAGTTTTCTGCATACAGATCTTTTGCCTCCTTAGGCAGGTTTATTCCTAGGTATTTTATTCTTTTTGTTGCAATGGTGAATGGGAGAGTTTCCTTAATGTCTCTTTCTGCTCTTCCGTTGTTCGTGTATAGGAATGCAAGAGATTTCTGTGCATTAATTTTGTATCCTGCTACTTCACTAAACTCATCAATGAGTGCTAGCAGTTTTCTGGTAGAGTCTTTAGGGTTTTCTATGTATAATATCATGTCATCTGCAAAGAAGGACAATTTTACTTCTTCTTTTCCAATTTGGATTCCTTTGATTTCTTTTTCTTCTCTGATTGTTGTGGCTAAAACTTCCAAAACTATGTTGAATAATAGTGGTAAGAGTGGACAGCCTTGTCTTGTTCCTGTTCTTAGAGGGAATTCCTCCAGTTTTTCCCCATTGAGAACGATGTTGCCTTTTGGTTTTTCATATATGGCTTTTAATATGTTGAGGTAATTTCCTTCTATGCCCATTTTCTGGGGAGCTTTTATCATAAATGGATGTTGAACTTTGTCAAAAGCTTTTTCTGCATCTATTGAAATGATCATATGGTTTTTATCCTTCAGTTTGTTGATATGATGTATCACGTTGATTGATTTGCGTATATTGAAGAATCCTTGCATCCCAGGGATAAACCCCACTTGATCATGGTGTATGATTTTTTTAATGTGCTGTTGGAGTCTGTTAGCTAGTATTTTGTTGAGGATTTTTGCATCTATATTCATCAGTGATATTGGTCTGTAGTTTTCTTTTTTTGTGACATCTTTGCCTGGTTTTGGGATCAGGGTGATGGTAGCCTCGTAGAATGAGTTTGGGAGTGTTCCGCCTTCTGCAATATTTTGGAAGAGTTTGAGAAGGATAGGTGTTAACTTTTCTCGAAATGTTTGATAGAATTCGCCTGTGAACCCATCTGGTCCTGGGCTTTTGTATGTTGGGAGATTTTTAATCACTGCCTCAATTTCCGTACTTGTGATTGGTCTGTTCATGGTTTCTATTTCTTCCTGGTTCAGTCTTGGAAGATTGTATTTTTCTAAGAATGTATCCATTTCTTCCAGGTTCTCCAATTGATTGGCATATAGTTGCTTGTAGTAGTCTCTCATGATCTTTTGTATTTCTGAGGTGTCCGTTGTGACTTCTCCTTTTTCCTTTCTAATTCTGTTGATTTGCATCTTCTCCCTTTTTTTCTTGATGAGTCTGGCTAATGGTTTATCAATTTTGTTAATTTTCTCAAAGAACCAGCTTTTAGTTTTATTTATTTTTCTTATGGTTTCTTTCCTTTCTTTTTCATTTATTTCTGCTCTGATCTTTATGATTTCTTTCCTTCTGCTCACTTTGGGGCTTCTTTGTTCTTCTTTCTCTAGTTGTTTTAGGTGTAAGGTTAGGTTGTTTATTCGATAATTTTCTTGTTTCTTAAGGTAGGACTGTATTGCTATCAACTTCCCTCTTAGAACTGCTTTTGCTGCATCCCATAGGTTTTGGGTTGTTGTGTTTTTGTTGTCATTTGTTTCTAAATATTTTTTGATTTCTTCCTTGATTTCTTTAGTGATTCCTTGGTTGTTTAAGAGTGAATTGTTTAGCCTCCATGTGTTTGTATTTTTTGCAGTTTTTTTCCTGTAATTGATATCTAGTCTCATGGCGTTGTGGTCTGAGAAGATGCTTGATATGATTTCAATTTTCTTGAATTTGCTGAGGTTTGATTTGTGACCCAAGATGTGATCTATCCTGGAAAATGTTCCGTGTACACTTGAGAAGAAAGTGTAGTCTGTCGTTTTTTGGATGGAATGTCCTATAAATATCAATTAAGTCAAGACGGTCTAATGTGTCATTTAAAGCTTGTGTGTCTTTATTGATTTCCTGATTGGATGATCTGTCCATTGATGTAAGTGGGGTGTTCAAGTCTCCCACTATTATTGTGTTCCTGTCGATGTCCCCTTTTATAGCTGTTAGCATTTGCCTTATGTATTGAGGTGCTCCTATATTGGGGGCATAGATATTTACCATTGTGATATGTTCTTCTTGGATGGATCCCTTGATCATTATGTAGTGTCCTTCCTTGTCTCTTGTAATAGTCTTTACTTTCAAGTCTAATGTGTCTGATATGAGTATTGCTACTCCAGCTTTCTTTTGACTTCCATTTGCATGGAATATTTTTTTCCATCCCTTTACTTTCAGTCGATATGTATCCCTTGGTCTGAAGTGGGTTTCTTGTAGGCAGCATATAGAAGGGTCTTGTTTTTGTATCCATTCAGCCAGTCTGTGTCTTTTGGTTGGAGCATTTAATCCATTTACATTGAAGGTGATTATTGACATGTGTGTTCCAATGACCATTTTCTGAATTGTTTTGGGTTTGTATTTGTAGGTGTTTTCCTTTTCTTGTGTGTCCTACTTAGAGAAGTTCCTTTAGCACTTGTTGTAAGGCTGGTTTGGTGGTGCTGAATTCTCTGAACTTTTGCTTGTCTGGAAAGCTTTTGATTTCTCCCTCAAATCTGAATGAGATTCTTGCTGGGTAGAGTATTCTTGGCTGTAGGTTTCTCTCTTTCAGGACTTTCAGTATATCCTGCCATTCCCTTCTGGCCTGCAGAGTTTCTGTAGAAAGGTCAGCTGTTATCCTGATGGGTTTTCCCTTATATGTTGTTTGTTGCTTTTCTCTTGCTGCTTTTAATATTTTTTCTTTGTGTTTAATTGTCATTAGTTTGATTAATATGTGTCTTGGTGTATTTCTCCTTGGGTTTATTCTGTATGGGACTCTCTGTGCTTCTTGGACTTGGTGAATTATTTCCTTTCCCATGTTGGGGAAGTTTTCCACTAGAACCTCTTCAAATATTTTCTCAGACCCTTTCTTGTTTTCTTCTTCTTCTGGGATGCCTATAATTCGAATGTTGGTACGTTTAAGGTTATCACTGAGGTCTCTGAGACTGTCTGCTATTCTTTTTATTCTTTTTTCTTTTTCCTGCTCTGTGGCAGTTATTTCCCCCATTCTATCTTCCAACTCACTTATTCCTTCTTCTGCCTCAGTCATTCTGCTGGTTATAGCATCTAGAGTATTTTTAATTTCAGTTATTTTGTTATCCATTGCTGTTTCTTTTTCTGAGTTCTTATGAACTGTTTCTTGTACTTCCTCTATTTTGTTATCGAGATTTTGTATCATTTTGACTATCATTACTCTAAATTCTTTTTCAGGCATTTTTCCGATTTCCTCCTCATTTATTTGGTCTTGTGGGTTTTTTCCTGCTCCTTTGCCTGCATGGTGTTTCTTTGTTTTCTCATGGTTGTCCAAACTTTTGGGGTTGCTTGTCCTGGCAATAGAGGTGTTTATAGAAGACTGTCCAAGCCTCAGACTAATGTCCAAGTATTGGATTAAACGAATATTAAGTCTAGGAAACACATACATGTATAAGACACACAATTACTGAATCCGTTAGGACATAAGGCTCTAGAAAGACCTGACAGAACCCCAGTGTGCTATCAGATATTCAAAGAGAAACCCAGCAGAAATTGACAACTGAAACAGAACAAATCAGAGACAAAAGCAAAAGCAAATAAACAACAAATAACACCCTACCCCTACAAACATCAATCCAGGGAGATTTTGTAAGCTAGGATCAAATATAGAAAAGAGCTGGAGTACCACCAGAGAGAATGGAGATTCTCAGAATGTAATTAGACAACTGTACTAAGAACTAAGATAAAGACAAAAGTCTAATATTAAATACCATGGCAGTGCGTCATCTGGAGAATAGAGCAAGGAGTCTGAGCAGACCGATAGTATTGCTTATAAGTATGTTAAGATAAAATAAACTTAAAATGGCTGGAAGAAAGGGGAACAGAAGAGCGTACTGTGGTTGGAAATATGCAAATAAAAAGAAAGGAATAGAAATGTATAAAAGATAGGGATGAAAGGAAAGTATGAGAGATATTTTGTCCGTACTACCAAAAACTTAGCTAGATATAGAAGTATATAAAAAGGCAAAAAAAAAAAAAATCAGTAAAAAATTATGTTATAAAACTTGTAGATCCCTTAGGGCTAAGATCGTATTTAATAAATCAAAAAAAAAAAAAAAAAAAAGAGAGAGAGAGGGAGAAAGGAAAAAAAAAAAAAAAAATCCAGAACTGATCCCAGAATGGACCAGTTCAATAGGTATTGATACTACTATTTCTGTTTCCTTAGAGTCTCAGCTGTAAATGTCCTTCTCCTTGCCTTGGTTTTTTTTTGTTATTCTGTGACCAGCAGAGCTTCCTTTATTGTTCATCTGTAAGCGTCGGTGTGTGGGGAGGGAGAGGGTACAACAGTGGCTCCTTCTCCTGGGAGTGAGTGAGCAGTGGCGCACTGTTGTTTCAGTCAGGCTTGGAGGTGCCTGTTGCAGAGGGTCCTGGTGGCTCAGGCGTAAACAGAAAGTCTTAGAGTTGGGCCTCTCTTGGGGTTTTTTTCTTTTTGATGCTGCTGTTTTTTTTTTTTTTTTTTCCTCTCGGCAGCCTCCCTGCTGCTGGCATTGCAAGGGATTTTAATCTAGCCCCGCCCGAGTGCCTGAGGGTGCTTGTTATCCCTGAGTGCCTTAGGTGGCCCGCAGGGCGTCTCTCCACTGCCTGTTGCAGAGGCACCAAAAGAGAGAGAGAGGCTATGCGTGGCTCCTCCCCCCGGCCCTTGAGCCTGCAGCCTCCAGCCGCCATCATGGCCGGGCAGCTCTCAGGGACGGGCACTCCTCTCCACGGACCTCCTCCCTCCTGTCCTCTCGGTCCATCACCCTACCGGCAACAATGTTTCTCCCCCTGAACCAGCTCTCCGGTTCCCACGCTCCCGCTCCTGGACCCTCCATTCAGCCATGGATCGATGTCTCGGTCCCGGAACGCTGAGCTGCGCTACAGATCCTCCGTATGTTTCTCACTCCCTCCCGTCTGCCACAGCTCCGCCGCTTCACCCTCTTTGAGCCTTTGTAGATGCCTCCCTACCGGCTATGTCGGGCTCCCCGCGGTCCTTTCTGGTGTCCGTGGCTGTCTGCTGGTGTTCAGCTGGTTCTCTGTGGGAATGACTGCGTCCTTCCGTGCATTCCCAATGCATCTGTGGAGAGGGATGCACTCCACGTCTCTCTGCTTCGCCGCCATCTTTTCTCTCCGTGGCTGTTTCTTATTAAACTAAACATTATCTCACCAAATGATCCAGCAATCATGTTCCTTGGTATCTACCCAAAGGAAGTGAAAACTCATGTCTACACAAAAATCTGTACACCCCTGTTTGTAGCAGCTTTACTCGTAATTGTCAGACTTGGAAGCAACCAAGACATCCTTCAATGGGGGAATGGATAAGCTGTGGTACATCCTTAAATGCAATATTATTCAGCACTAAAAATAAATGAGCCACGAAAAGACATAGAGGAATAAATATATATTACTAAGTGAAAGAAGCCAATCTGAAAAAGCTGCATACCATATGATTCTGACTATATGACATCCTGGAAAAGGGAAAGCTATGGAATCTCTAAAAGGATCAGTGATTACTAGGGGCTAAGAGAGAGGCAATGCTGAACTAGCTGAGCGCAGAGGATTTTCAGGGAAGTGAAACTACTCTGTATGATACTGTAATCATGGATATATGTCATTGTACATTTTTCCAAACCCATAGAATGTATAACACTAAGGGGGAAACCCAGTGTGAACTGTGGATTTGGGGTGATTATGATATGCCAATATAGGTTCATCAGTTGTGACAAATGTACCAATCCGGTGGGCATGTTGATAATGCTGGAGGCCATGCAAGTCAACACTTGCACAACGGATGTATGGGAAATCTTTGTACCTTCTGTTCAATATTGCTAGAAATGTAAATCTGCTCTAAAAAATAAAGTCTAATAAAAATTGCATAGAGATCTTACATTTTCTTCATTTACCTTTGAGTGGATCGTAACCTAATATATTCCTTAAAGAGAAAGGCTTTTTTGATTTGTTTTGTTTTAAAAACATCTCCAAAATGTCTAATGTTCTTACCAAATGTTTCTTTAAAAATGGCCTTTATTTTTTTTAGTCAAGTTGAAGAAAAGTAAGAGAGGTGGCTGATGTTAAGAAATTTAGAAATTTTATTCTAGCTTTTTATAATTAATTTTCCACTTGTTTCATATAAACCCAATGGGAATTCATTTGTGCTAAATACAAAATGCTAACTGTGATTTCACTTATTTGGAGCAGAATGTCATATTCAGAATGCTATTTCAGGAATACATTGTAATTTCCCAAAGAAGTAATATATTTCATTTAATTTTCATGTTGTGTGCCTGTACATATAATTAGATGAAATTTAATCAGCTACAAATACCACCACAAAGAAGCCTGGGAACTTGGCTACTGGTAATTGGAATTGCTTTTCAACTGCAAATTGCTCACTTTGTGAAGGTTTCATTCACAGACCTTTTCTTAATACATTTCAAAACAACGCTTGAAGTTCAATTTATTTTACTGATGCATACAGTTTTTTTGGATAGAAAGATAGGAAATTGGTGGAAAATGATAAAAGTTATGCTTATTGGGAGTCAATAGGCATATCTCAAAACAAAAAGGAAATACACATGAGTAATCTAAATTTATTAGGAAGAATGGGCACCCAGAGTGGGGGTGGAGCATCTATAATCAAGAGAGCCAAGATGAAAAGCTATTTATCTGAGTCAGGTTCCTAGTAGAAAGCAGATGAAAACAGATGGTTCACACAAAATGGTATACTATTTTAAAGGAGGGCTTATAAAAATTATTTACAAAGATATGGGCAGGATGCAGGGAAGTCACAAAAGGTAAGGCCAAACCAGTGGGTATATCAGCAGATCTGTCACCACTTCTAAGCAGGGAAGGATGGGTGTGGAGAGGTACCAGTTACAGGAAACTACAATGAGAGAATAGTGTAGAAGAGCCTTCCACAAGAGAGGCATTGACCTTTAGTTGAGGGACAGCCCCAATACAGGGTGACCTGCAGAGATGGAACTAGAAGAATAAACTCCATGTCCTCTTCTCTCTCTCACCCTTTGATCACCTGCAGAATTTCCCATCAGCAGAATTAATAGGAAGCCAGCAGAGTTTAAGGAAGCCTACTGACGTGCGCTAACAAAGTCAGCCTCCTGGGAGGAAAGAGCAGGGTGGAGAGTGATGGGGAATGGATTTCAAGGAACAAACAGAAGATACCTAGCAAACTTTTTAACATAAAACAAAATCTTTAACCATCTGTGTGGCCTTATAAGAATCAGGAAATCAGAATAGTATAGAATAAAGGGTAGACGAAAATAAGCAAAGGCTGAATTTTTTTTAACATTTCTTACCACTTGAAACTTAATAGCCTGTTTTAAAGCCAAGCAATATATACTATATATAGTACATAAAATGAATAAAAAGATAAATAGAAAATAATATAGAGAACAAAATTTTTGCGTATAGAAAAGTGATTGAAACATTTCTCTGTATGGAAAATTAAGAGCTGCTATAGACTTCCGTTACACACATGTATGTCCAAGTTAATAGATATTCTTTTAATGTTTAATGTTGTTCATTCTTTTAAATCTCTAAAAACAGTTCATATATAAAAAGGCACATGGTACAGATAAAGAGACCTCTTGATATTAAGAGAAAGCTTTTTTTTCAAAATTGAGGTATTGCTGATGTAAAATATTATGTTTCAGGTGTACAACATAATGATTCACCGTTTTTAAAAGTTTTGTTCCACTTATAGTTATTATAAAATATTAACTATATTCCCTGTGTTGTGCAGTATATCCTTGTAGCTTATATATTTTATACATAGTAGCTTGTACCTCTTAATCCACTACCCTTATCCTGCTCCTCCCCCCTTTCTTCTCCCCATCCATAACCATTAGTTTATCTGTGAATCCATTTCTTTTTTGTTATATTCACTAGTTTGTTTTATTTTTTAGATTCCACATACAAGCAATATCATAGTGTTTGTCTTTTCTCTGTCTGACAATTCACTTAGTATAATATCCTCCAAGACCAGGGAGAGAACATTTAAAAAAAAAAAGAGATTTAAGATATATTGATTCATAAGTTTGTTTTCTCTGTCTGTAACTCTATTTCTGTTTTGTAAAAAGAATCTAAAAAAGAATGTATATATGTATGTGTATAACTGATTCATTTTGCTGTACACCTGAAACTACCATTAAAGATTAACTATATTCCAATAAAAATATTTAAAAAGTTAACATTAAGAAAGAAGTAAAAGATATATTAATTCATATGCTTAGAAATGTCTATTTTTTAAGGATTTTGAAGTGTGGAGTGCAATTTTCATTCCATTTTTAATATGCACTTGAAGTTGAAAAAATTAGTGATGTTATATAAATGGCATCGTTGTTCATCATTCTGCTTGTAACAAAAAAATACCCTCTACCATTTTACTTTCGTTGAATAAATTCTACTGTTATCAACCACACATTCACTCCCTGAAAGTACATACAGTCTAAAGCCGACGCTGTTTTATTTTGGAATATATTGTGTTTTGGATTGCTTATCATGATTTGAAATGCAGCTGGTTTTTCCAAAAAAATATTTAGATCATACCAATGTTAACATATCTAAGAGAGAGGCAGCAGCCCAGAGGCAAACACAAGGTCACTAAGGATTAAAAAAACCTTTCTGCAAAAAATCATAAAATATAAAATGGGTTTCCAGATAACTGAGAGCTAATGGCCTTTCTGTTTACTCAATGTAGGCAAGGCAGAGAAAAATCAAAGAAAAACCTCAAGAGGCACTGTTGGGTTCCATAAAGCCATTGGAAGTTGCAGATTTACACAAGGGATTCTGCAGGGTGAATGTTTAGAAAGTAGATTTCTCAGCATGTTCTGGCATGATAAGGGTTTTAAGGCAGATGGATATAATGTGAATATAATTAAACCCTTTTCAGATCACAGTATAACAATACTATGTTCTCTACGGATAGGCAAAACTGCAGTGTCGAATACATTCATCCATTTTTACCTACGTGTTCTATTCTATTCCAGGGTTTCATTAGGAATAATTTTCATGCATATCGTTCCCAAGACTTCACTTTATTGTTCTAATGTCACCAGAGCTTTAAATAAAGATCCACAATGTTGAGTGGAAAAGGGTAAGAGAGTCAAGGGGATGGAAGGAACTGGAGCAAAATAAATGAAGGAAGGATTTTCAGACAATATTTTTATATACACATTTTTATTACAAATTTTTTTCAATAATTGTTTAAAGCATCAGCGTCTTTTAAATTTCATAGGACAGTTGAAATAAAATGGAACCATAAATATTAATAAGGCCAAACAAAAAAAACACCCTGATTTTGCTTTTGTTTAGAATGATTTTTGCCCTACTGCCATTCATTATGTATATTAATCTTCTCACTTGCTCTTAGCTGGTTTGTTTCTTTTTTGCTAGGAAGAGATTACCAATTTCCTTTTTTTACATTTCAAATTGTATAAGCATTGAATGAGCATTTTTTAAAAATTCTGTAATATCTATAAATCTAATTCTGATATTCTTTTTTTATGTTAAAATCTCCCATTGTTACTATCACACCCTGTGTCTTTTTTTTTTAAAGCTCTTTATTGGAATATAATTGCTTTACACTGTTGTGCCAGTTTTTGAGGTACACCAAAGTAATTCTGATATTCTTATCTTCTTTAATAGAAAACATAAGCAAGAGACAAGCAATAAACAAAAAGTATTTCATACATTTAAAACTGAGAATAATTTGTTCTTATCTGAAGTAGTGCTCTTATACTGGGTGCAAAGGAACCTTGTTAATTCCTTCACTGACTATGAACTGAGATCAAGAATTAAGAGAGAGGGGCTTCCCTGGTGGCACAGTGGTTAAGAATCAACCTGCCGATGCAGGGGACACGGGTTCAAGCCTTGGTCCGGGAAGATCCCACATGACACGGAGCAACTAAGCCCGTGTGCTGCAACTACTGAGCCTGTGCTCTAGAGCCCGATAGCCACAACTACTAAGCCCGCCTGCCACAACTACTGAAGCCTGCAGGTCCAGAGCCTGTGCTCCACAACAAGAGAAGCCAACGCAATGGGAAACCTTTACACCGCAATGAAGAGTAGCCCCTGCTCGCCACAAGTAGAGAAAGCCCGTGCGCAGCAACAAAGACCCAAAGCAGCCAATAAATAAATAAATAAATAAATAAACAAATAAATAAGAATAAAGAGAGAAACCTCTTCAGGGGGAAAGGAAGATTTCATTATTTACATTATAAAATAACTATATTTACATTATAACTGATAAACTACATGTTATAGTTGTTTATAGTTCCTATATGGGATATGTCTATCTAGATACAAATAAAAATATGAGCACACCTGGGGAAAGACTAGGTCATATCCATTTTTGCATCCCTCTCTACATATTTCACTCCTAAATTCCTATCAAGGCACTTGCACATAACAAGAAGTCAATATATATTTGGTAAATAAATACATAAATAATAAATGCAAAACCAGATAAGCAACTGACAAAAGTTCTGTAGAGGAAGGAAGAAAGAAAGAAAGGAAAAAGGGAAGCACCTAATTGATGATTTATAGCCTAGAAATAAGCAATAACACTTAGAAATCCACGGATCATATCATCAATCAACTACAAGCCCTAGGTTCCTTTATTTATGAAAAGAAAAAGTGCAAAGCACTAATGACAGGCCTGGTATAATAGAAAAAGAAACCACCTGAAGAGTAAGAAACCTTTGTTCTGCCTTATCCGTTCGACCAACAATAAGCCACATCTCACATTTGAAAGTCATTTTCCTTATTAGGAAATTAAAGATTAGGCTATGTAATTACCAACACTTCCTTCTAGCTCTATCATTCAGTAACTCCCGATGTAAACAAAAAAGCATAGATTCCTCTACAGAAGAGAGTCTCAGAAGGAGCAGTAGAATGCTTGGCATTCCTCGTAGTGGCAGATTTACAAAACTGATGGGTAACTAAACAGGCCTCCTAGTCCACATATCAGAAGAGTGAGACCCAAGCACCGTCAGGTCTTGTGTGGACACACACAGACACGCAATCTCTTTGGGTGCTGGCCTCTGCAATCTTTCAGCTTTCTAAGTAGAGGCATTGAGCTACCATGGCTAAGTAAACTTTTTTTACACAAGTCAGCATCTAAGATTGGATCAAACAAAACACAATAGACAGGTGCCTGACTCTCTTTTCTTCTGAAAGTATTTTCTTGTTTGTTTTATAATAGAAAAACACTTAAATGCTTAAAAATGTTGAAAAATTAAAAAGAAATCAAAGAACCAGAAATTTTGAGAAGCATTTAAAAAAAATACTGCAAACCAATGTGATTAAGTTGAAGTAGGAAAAAACAATCTAGGATACATAATAAAGAGGATTTTTGTGAAAGGTGGGGGTGACTTTTTGAGTGTTTACTGGGGAGAGGCAATGCTACAGGGGATTATTTCAGAAATTAAATTTAGAATAGTCACCCTGAGAGGTCTTTTTTCCTTACTTTCCTCTCTTTAATCCATTTGTACCCAGCACTACACATTGTTTTCCGACTGAGGCTTCGAGTGGGAAGACTTGTGTTGGAGAAGGAAAGGCAGTGTCCTTCAGCCCTGTATGGCGGTGACCTTTAGGAGGAATGAACTTCTCCAGCATCTAGAGCATAATGTGTGGCAAAGATCTCTCAGGCCCACCTTACTCCTCAAAAATCATGGGAGGAACATACAGTAAACACAAACATCATCTCAAATATTTAAAGAAATCCAACATAATGAATGAGAGGTATAAAATACAAGAACCAGAGTATTACACATCCACATTTTCAGCTAGTATAGCACAAAATAAGAAGTTTTTTGAAAGAAATATATGTATGCAAAGAGCTAAAAGAAGATAATGCATTCCTAAAACAAAGAGGTAGAAACAAATGCAAACCCCAAATTTTCAATTAATGGTCATGGTATAAATTTCTCTACTTAAAAACAAATTTTTTGATTGGGCAAAAAAGTCTTGCCATACTGATGGTCCTATCTAAAACAAAATGATAAAATAAGATTGAAAATAAACAGTTCAAATGATTTGGAGAAGAAGGGAGAGTCTATTAAAAAGTACATACATATAGCAGTTTTGTTATTAGATATTAGAGATTTCAGCCCAGAAGATCTTAATAGGATAAGGATAAAAATCCAAAAAATACCTATCACTCATTAATCTATATTGGCTTACCATAGTAAATTTAAATATATATAAAAAAACCTAATAGAACTTCAAGAAGGAATGGAATATTTCATAATCACAGGTTGGGAGTTAAGCATCTTTTAAAAAAATGAAGTCCACAATAAAACAGACAAAACACAGCAAATTTAAATATCATATTTGATATGTGTGAACTTTTTAGCCAATAGCTAGGAAATACACTTTATTTTTTAAGCTTTTATTTATTTATTTATTCTTTGGCTGTGCCACAGGGCATGTGGGCATGCAGAATCTTAGTTCCCGGACCAGGTGCTAACCCATGCCCCCTGCAGTGGAAGCGTGGAGTCTTAACCACTGGACCGCCAGGGACATCCCTATACTTTATTTTTAAAAACACATGAAACATTTAAAATCTTGTACAGCAACTTTGGTCAAAAGGAAAAATCAGTAAATTAGAAAATGCCCATAATTTTACAGGATACATTCCCTCATGACAACGTAATACATTTAGGAAAATTAACAACAGAAGCACAGCCATGGGACTTCTCAATGTTAAAACTTCATGCAGGAAGATAATGGAGTAATATTTTAAAAATTGTGAGGGGGACAAAAACCTTCACACCTCAATATTTATATTCTTCATTTATATGCGAAGGTAAAGTAAGTAAAATTCTCAATCTTGCAAGGTCTCAGAAGTTTCACCATATAAATATCATCTTGGACATCATTATTACAGGAAGTGTATCAGTTAAAAGCAAAAAAATCAGAAAAGTGCTAAAACAAAGGAAAGTTAGAATGAGTAAATTATTTTAAAATTGTATCTATATACCCACGTGCTCTGGCAGAAATATATATCTCTAAATCTTTTTTCTTTTTCATAACAATTAAAATTCAAAACTTGCCCTGCTTACTCCAACAAGAAGTTGGAGTAAGCAGGGCAAGGTGTAGAGACAAGAGAGGCAGTTGAGAAGTTAAGAAATTTGAAAGGAAGTAAGCACAGTCCGGGGTTTTAATAAATTGAAGCATAAATTTAATAACAGTTATTGTGTGTACCTACTCATTGAAGAGCTGGATATGAAACAGTGAACAAAATAATCTCTGACCCATAGAGCTAAGAGACAGATAAAAAATAAGCAAATGAATGAATATAAGATAAGAGGTTGAGCGGCAATAAATGTTATGAAGAAAAATTAAGGCTAAAGAGGTCCCCCGGTAGAATGACATTGGCACGAGAACTAAAGAAAGTAAATGAGTGAGGCGGTCATGTGGATAATGAGAAAAGGACTTCTGCTAGAGGACGCAGCAAGCACCAAAGCTCTGACTTGCTGGCATATTTGGAAGGCTTGAAGAGTAGCGGGGCGGCTGATATGCCCTACTACGGGGAACAGGGGAAGTATGTTCAAATATATGCTTTTCCTAAAATCTATATAGAAAGGTACACACCATGGAAGAGTGAAAACAATATTGACTAAGAGGAATATAGTAGGAGGAAACAGTCTAGCTGATATTAAGGCTTACTCTATAGCTACTGTCATCAAGATTGTGTGGTGTTGGGGGACAGGCACACAGATCAGTGAAACAGAGCAGACAGTCCAGACACAGATGCATAAAAATATCTTCAACTGATTTTTTATAAAGGTGCAAAAGCAGTTCCATGGAGGCAGAATAACCTTTTCAACAAGTCACACTGCATTAATTACACATGGAGAGGCAAAATAAACAAACAAAACCCCAAAAGCACAACAAAAACCTTTGACCTAAACCTCATACTTTGTACAAAAATTAGTTAAAAATAGATCATATGCTTAAATGTAAAATTAAAACTCTAGAAGTTTTGGAAAAAAAATAGGAGAACATTTTCAGAATCTAGGGTTAGGCAAAGAGTCCTTAGATACAACACCAAAAGCATGATTCATCAACAGGAAAAACTGATAAATTGCACCTCTTTGAAACTGAAAGCTTTTGCTCTGTGAAAGTTCATATGAAAAGGATAAAAAGACAAGCTACCCACATGCAGAAAATATTAGAAAACCACATATCCAACAAAGGGCTAGAATCTAAAATATATAACCCAAGATTCAACAGTAAAAACACAAACAATTCAATTAGACATTGAGCAAAAGACATGAACAGCTATTTCACTGAAAATGACATAAGATGGCAAATAAACACACAAAAAGATGTTCAACATCATTAGCCATCTTAGCAAATGCAATTTAAAATGCTAGTGAGGTATTAATATATACCTATCAGAATTGTGAAACTTTTTTAAAAAAGTTACAATAGCAAATACTAGTGAGAATGTGGAGAAACTAGATCACATATATGGCTGGTGCGAATGTAAAGTAGGAAAGCCATTTTGAAAAACAGTTTGGCAATTTGTTATTAAACACAATAACTATACTACCTAGCAACTGCAATTTTGTGCATTTATCTCAAATAAATAAAAACTGGAAGGGGGAGATGATAGTTACTGAGGTGGGAAAGGCTATAGAAGTGCAGGTTTTGGTGGATTTGGTTTAAGTTTGAAATCAAACTTGAAAATATTTAAATATCTATTTTATTTCCCAATGGAAATGTTACATCAGCAGCCGGATAGATGAGTATCAGGGTAACAGTCCAGGTTGGAGGTACACATCTCAGAGTCTTGGGCTTATAAATGACATTTCAAATTAAGAGACTCAATGCCATTATTAGAGGACTGACCGTAGTTTAGGAAAGCATTCCAGAGATTGAACCCCACGTACTTCAATATTATGTAATTGGAGAGATAATACAGAAAAAAATAAGGTAGATTGAAGCAGAGTACCCAGTGAGGGAGTGGGGGAAAGAAAATTGTATGTATGCTGTCTTCCATTCTTGAGATTATGCTTTACGTTTCTCCTTAAATTATTCATCTAGTGGATTACAGTACTACATTTTACTGGATTGAAATCAACCTTGCATTTTTAAAATAAACACAAATTGTCATGAAGTGTTCTATTCTGTTATACACTGCTGAGTTTTTAGAATTGTTAAATCAATGTTTATCAGTGAAACTGGTCATATACTGAACTGACCTTTAACCTAAGTTTTAGGATCCAATGAAAAGTTCTATATGATTTTTTTCAATATTGTTCCACTGAATTATACTGATAGCAAGAACACTGAAATGTCAGAATGATCTGAAGTATTGGTGAAGGAACAAAAAAATAAACTATGGAAGAGAACAGTGAACTCAGAAGTATGAGGGTGAGTCAAAAATTATCCGCACTCTGTAGACTTATTTGAATTAACTTTAGAAAAGACAAATACATCATTTTTTGACATAATCTCCTTGCTTTTCAATACACTTTGTCCATCTGCCCACAAGCTTTCATATTCCCTCATTAGAAAATATTTTAGGCTGAGCTGCAAGCCACAAATTCACTGTTGTCTTCATTTCTTTATCAGAAGTGAATCTTCGTCCTTGTAAGTCTGCTTTCAGGGGTCCAAACAGGTGAAAGTGCATTGGAGCAAGATCAGGACTATAGGGAGGGTGCTTTGACACCTCAAAATGAAGTAATCCATTACAGACTTAGATTTCAAAAAGTTTGTGTAAGATGGGTACTGAAACACCTTATGAAAGAGCATAAACAGAAGCGATTGGATATCTGTGAACAAAATTTGGACCAGTACTCTAAGGAAGGTGAACGTTTCTTAAAGAGAATCATTACTGGTGACAAGAGATGGATTCATCACTGTGATCCTGAGAGTAAATGGCAGAGTATGGAATGGAAACATCCTCAATCGCCAACCAAGAAAAAGTTTAACAGCGGTGGGGGGGAGGGGAAGAGGAGGCTGGGATGAAGTGAGAGACTAGCATTGACATGCATACACTACCAAGTATGGAATGGATAGCTAGTGGGAAGCTGCTGCACAACACAGGGAGATCAACTCTATGATTGGTGAGGACCTAGAGGGGTGGGATAGGGAGAGTGGGAGGGAGATTCAAGAGGGAGGGGATATGGGGACATATGTATAAATACAGCTGATTCACTTTGTTGTGCAGCAGAAACTGGCACAATAGTGTAAAGCAATAATACTCCAATAAAAAAAAAGTCAACCATCAGCTGGAAAATTGATGCTTACAGTTTTCTGGGATTCTCAAGGGACAGTATTGGAACATTATCAGGAAAAAGTTCAACAATCAACAGTGCTTACTTATTCGTTACAGTGAGATGCTTATTGAAGAGCTGAAGCCTAAACTTCAGATTGAATGCAGAGGACTGCTCTCCAAGGGTGTTGTTATCTTGCATGACCATGTACGTCCTCACACTTCTACCCACACTATGGACACTCTGCAAAAACTTCATTTTGAGGTATTAAAGCATCCTCCCTATAGTCCTGATCTTGCTCTGTCAGACTTTCATCTGTTTGGTCCCCAGAAAGCAGCCCTAGGAGGATGAAGATTCACTTCTGATTAGTAAGTGAAGACAGCAGTGAATTCATGGCTTGTAGCTCAGCCTAAAACATGTTTTAATAAGGGAATACAAAAGCTTGTGGACAGATGGACAAAGTGTATTGAAAAGCAAGGAGATTATGTCGAAAAGTGATGTATTTGTCTTTTCTAAAAGTTAATTCAAATAAATTCTACAGCCAGAGTGTGGGTAATTTTTGACTCACCCTCGTAGATTCATGTATGTATGTCAGGTTGGTATATAATAGAGGTGTACCATAAATCTATGAATAAAAATAAGTTGGTACAGTGGGGAAGCCAGTCTACTCAATGAAAAAAAATGAACCTGGCTCTTTATATCTTGCCTAAATAAAGATGATTAAAAATGCAAATGTGAAATACTCTATATTGAATAATACAAAAAAGAAGGCATGTAGAAGAGTATTTTTGTCACTTATTCAAGGGAGTGAGGGAAAGGTATATAAACAAAAACCCAAATATAGAATATATAACCTTAAAGTGATGGATTTGACAAAATTAAAGTTGCTATTTAAGGTTTATTGAAGGATACCAACAAAAATACTAACAAATGACAGATGGAAAATACATTTAAAATATTTAAGACTTACAAGGGAATATTCTATAGGCTACATAAGAATTTCTGCTTAGCAACAAGTGAACAATTGTAAACCTAATTTTAAAAAAGTTATGAAGGCTTCAGATTGTTACTTCTACAGAAGACATCCAAATAGTTAAGAATAAAGAAACATTCACGTTCGCTGGTAATCACAGAAAGTCAGATTAAAACAATGAGCTATATCTTCCACCTACCAGATAAGAAAAAATTAAAAATGTCAGGTAAAAGTAGTATCAACAAGAATGTGGAAAACTGAGAATCTTTGAGGATTGCTCCTGCAGCGTAAACTATTACGGCTTTCTGGAGACCAATTTGGCAGTGCTTAGCAAAACTAATTATGTGTGTCTGCTGTGACACAGCAGTTCTGTGCCTGTGGATAGATCTCTGAGAAACTCACATGTGAGTCCACAAGGGAATATGCACAAGGCTGTTCATTACAGTGCATTTGTGACCACAGAGCACTGGAGGCTGCCAGGTGAGGTGGCTAATGGGTAAATACAGTGTGGGGGCTGTTTAACCCTGCATACGTGCAGCAGCGAGAAGCAGTCAACTAGGTGTATATGCAGCAATAGTGATCTTACAACTTCAAGCGTAATAAAAAAATTCAGAAACAGATGTGCTCTGTAATATAATATTTTAAAACAAAATAAAGCACCTACATATAAAAGCAACAATATATATTTTTCATAGATATTTACAAATCCAAAGACACCTACTAAAATATATTTTGGGAGGGGCAGGAAGACTGTAGCTAAAAGCAAAGTGACAATGTGATGGAGGAAATGAAAAAACAATAGTGAAATAAAGTGAAAGAAGAAAAGGAAAAAAAAAAAAAAGGAAGAAAAGGGCCTTAGATCTGTCATGCACCATGGGCCACGGAGCTTAACTAACTCAACTTTTTGAATCTGGGACCTCTCTAAAATAAATTAATAATAAATATTAACTCAATGATATATAATTATTCATCTATAAGAATGGTAAAAGTTAAGGAAAATGGTGGAATATCTAGGACTCAAGGAAATGTGAGGAAATAATTCATTTCATGCAGCAATGATTGGAATGAATGTTAATGCAGCCTTTGGAAGAGTGGACTTTCATTATATTGAAATATTTAAAATATGTTTTAGAGAATTGTTTTGTTTTTTTTTCCACCCACAGCAAAAGCTAAGTAATGAATCATTCAACTCCTATAGGTATCTATCCTTAACAGGGGCATTGGACAAGTGTATTTATTACAGCTTGCTTGCAAAGGTAAAAAATGTAATCAAATATTCACAAATTCATATGTTGCTAAATAAAATGAGACACATATATACTATATAATAATATGTAACTATAAAAAATAAAGTTGAATCACAGTGACATAAATATATTACTGAACATACTATTAATTGCAAAAGAAACCAATCATCAAAACATCCATATAGCATGACACCCTTTATGCTAAAACAAGTGATATAAAACAAAACTATTTTGTATATACATATGGAAATGCATAGCAGCAGCATAAATGAATATTCATCAACTTGATATTGGTAGCTGTGTGTATAAATGGTCAAAGAACTTAACTATAAATTTCCAATGTGTATTCTTATATCTTGCATGCATGTATTCATATGTATTTTTATGTAACTGAAAAGATTATCTATATCTATCATCTATCTATCATCTAATCTATCTATCATCTATCTCTACCTATCATCTATCTATCATCTATCCACCATCATCTTCTAAATATAACACCAAATAAGATGTCCTAAATCTTATTCTTCATATTCTTGAAAAGAGGTTCTTCAATTAAATAAGTTTGCAAATTAATCCAAAGTAATTTTCTCTCTTAGAAATTCAGAATATACATGAGCACATTAGAATTGGGAGATACTCTGTAGCCAAACAATATTTTGAACTTTGTTTAGTCAGTGGGCCCTAAGCTAACATTCTTTTCTCCCCTAAAGAACACCAAGTTACTATTTTTCCTGCAGACAACAATATATTCCAAAACAGCAGTTCGAGAACACTGAACTAGGAATATAAGAAGAAAATAAGGACTCGAGGGAAGCAAAATAAAATTCTAATTTTTAAATTTTTCCTATGATTCCATACAAAACTTTTGTCTGAGCTTCCTGCCAGCTGTGTTACATTAGATACTTTTTATTTTTGTCAAAAGAGGGAATGAGTTCTGGGTAAACAAAGTTTATCTTAGCACTAAATTCTGAAAGAAACATCAAATTTGGTGAATTATGTAAATGCCACTGAGTCATGTAGTTGAGGACATCTTCACCATCATCACATTTATTCAGGTTTGAATGTTAAGTTGTAAATTGCAACTTAGTAGAAGTGTTTTATCTACATAAAAAAACTGAAAATCATTTTTAGCTTTCAGTGGTCAGATTATGAATGAATAAAACTTAAAATGCTTAAAGGTATGGACAAGCATTATGCTTCTTATAATCTATACACTGTGATACATGAATATGATGTTTTTGATTCACCGTCCATTCATCCACTGATTCTAAAAGGGCATGTTTTGCATCAAGCATCCTGTACCAGGCACTGTGGGAGGAATACTTGAATCCAGTGTCTGATGTTGCATTGCTCTTAGTCTATGGATCTTTCTGAATGTAAGTACTTGTCATCAGAAATAAGCACGAAACATTGAGAGGCCCCAAAGAGACAAAAAACAGCCTCACTCTCAAAATTAGTAAATTCTGAAAGCTTATTTTTTAAAACTGCTATTAAGTACATCATGTAATAACTCAAAAGATCAAATTCTTTTATTTTTGGAGACCAAAAAAGAGAGGAGAGGAATTATATTTAAGGCCAAAGTAAAGATTTGCATTGCTAAAAATATTTCTTCCTGAAATCCTAACCCCTTGCATGTAATTTGGCAAAGCCATTTGGTCTATTGATCATAATATTACCAATATTCATAAGCATTAATATTGTTACATTTTCTGTGGGCCAGACATTGGACCAATCCCTTTATGTGCATCGTCACGTCACTCTGATCAAGGCACTATTTTTTACCTTTATTTTATAGTGACGGAAAGTGATCCACAGACTCATGAAGTAGTTACTGAGAAACAGAGACAATAAAGGAATGTTGGCAAACTGACCTCAGAGCTCACACATTTACCTCAACATTTGCACTTATATCCATCTTTTCAAATAGTAGTAACACAAGTCCACACCTCTATGATGCTGCTATTAGAAACAGCACCCACAAGTCAACGTTGTACAAAACAATGCCAACTCGTTGCCATTCACAGACAATGAGGTTATATGTGATGAGATTCTCTGTGTTGTGGAAAAGTGGAGGAGTATAAAGTGACTTTGCTATTGGGCAGTCTTGACATTATTTGAACATCCCTTGGCCCTTCAGGGTCCTATAGGTCAACTTCTGGCTTTGAGGGAAAGAAGCCTTGCTCTTGCTGTCTCCACCTGGAGCCTGCTTTACTTTATCTCCTCATTGTTCCAAAGAGGAATACATCCTGTAAAGTCATGCCCAATTTAAGCTCTAAGTTTAGACCTTGGAGGTCACAGTGTCTCAAAGGTGGTACTTACTATTTTTCTGTAACTGGTAATTTTCCCATAGACTCCCCAGGGATTGACTCTATCCTGTCATCTGGCATTGCCCGAGGAAATGATAAACTATTTTCCCCCTTAACTACTAAGGCAACAGGAAAATATTTGTTGGCTCTTTCCTTTGAAAGTAACTAAAGACATGCAAATGAGAATTAAAAACAATACCACCACCAAAAATAACCACCTTAGGCTATAACAATTGCAAAGTTTTATTTATATTGTGTTGTTTTTTTCTGGTGAACAGTTGTTAACCACAAAAACTACATATATCTTAAGTGTTTTATTTTCAAATATCCATCTGGCTCAGTTGTTTTATGTAGTTATTTTTCCCTTTGCGGCATTTGCTCTATAACAATGCATGGATAATTGCATCCATGAAGACTCCTGCAGTGCTGTAATAACTACACTAAACTAAAAGATGGTTTTTCAATGGAATAAAGCAATCCTAAGGATCACATAAGAGCTCCATAATCGATATTGTACAATTTTTGAATGGGGCACAGAAGTGAGAGAAAAACCCTTGTCAAAAACCAGACACATGAAAGGCCCTTTTGTTCTCCTAGTGGTAGAAAGACTTTCTACAGTCAGATAGAGGTAAAAATATTGTTCAAATTCTCTAGGCTGTATTATGATTGCTTGATATTTTATGTGCAGAACAATGCTTGGAAATAGCAGAAAGCCTTAATCAATTGTTGTTACAGCAAATTGTGCCTTTACACAGCCAATATGTAACTCTATAACTAAGAAGTAAACAAAACAATGTAACCATTTAAAATGCATTATTAAAAAAAAATAAAATGTATTATTTATTTTTTTCCTAAATATGTCTCAGGTTTTCCACCATAAGCATATTTTTCTTCAAGAAGTAAAAATAATTTTAAAAACAAAATGAATAAAATAAAACATCTTGCTATTCTTTTCTGCTTTCTGAACTTCTATTCCTTTCTCAAGATTTAGTTCTAGTGTTGTTATCTCTGAGAAGTATTTATTCCCTGACTCCTCACTCTCTTTTTTGACTAACTTGGGTGTTTTTTTCTTCTGTTCTCTAATAGATTCTTACCAAATTAATATGATATATAAACGTATGCTTTATTCTGGCTTTTGGTTTGGTAAACCTGCCCCTTTATCCTGAAAATCCCATTAATTCTTGGAATGTGTTTTATTCATGAAGACTTTTTCCACCCTTCCTCCTAGGGCACTTTGCATGTAATAAGTATCAAAATAGGCTATTGTCAAAATAAAGCAATTCATCAGTTGAGTAATGATACAATGTTATTAATAACACTGTGTTGATGTTCAAATCCATTGTTCCCTAACCTTGAAATAATTTGGATTACTTCTCATTATGTGAAAAACCATCAGTGGCAGGTGAAATAACTATGATGATACTTCACATGATCATGTAACTTCCACATGGAGATTTTTCCAGTGTTGCAAGTCAATCCTTTGGACACCAAATTTTGAAAGAAAGTTTAGTTTTCTTAAAATGATGGAAACATCACCAAATACTTTGAAAAACCTAAATTTTGAATGTCATTTCTTTGAGTATTTCTCATAATCAGCTTTTCTCTAATCCCAACCAATGCAAATTTAATAATAAATTTCTCTGATATAAGCATCACAGTGACCATGCCACTGCTTACCTTATAAGGCACATTTGAAAGCATTCCATCTCTGTTAGACACTCAATGACTATTCATAGCAAGATCATATAAAACCAATATCTGTTAGTTCAAAATAGAGTGCAATTGGACGCAACTATATTTTCCCAAGAGGCCAAATAGGATTTTCCCACTTAAACTTGGATTTAAAGTGTTGCATGGGTAAGAGAATCTTGGATCACTAAGCTTCTCAGTCAGCTCTATATGTGTTGCAAAACAGTTGTACATTAATGTGTGTGGTGACAATAAATATTGTTTGACTACTCATGAGCAGAAACAGAAAAAAGTCAGATGTTCTGCATCTTAGTGAAATCTTGAGATGTTGTTGACCTATGTCACAACATACTTTCTTTTTCTTAGACTTGAATGTGAGATAGAGTTCACAGTGTGAAAATCTAAGTTAATGAAGAACCCTCCCATTAACAAAGCACATTTGAATGTGAACCTCTATGAAAATAAAGTTTGCAAATCACGATGTCTTAGAAGTTAATCAAATATTCAAGGATGGAGCAATTTAACATCATAAAGATGCCAATTCTATGAATATTTAGATACAAATGAACAGCAAATTTAGTACAAAATGCCAGAAACCTTTTGGAAACTTCTTGATATATTCAGCCTATAAGGAAAAGATTCACCCAGGGCTATGGGAATTTTTGAAAAATTAGAGCAAAATAGTGAGATTTACTCCCTTTCCCAATATTTAAATATATATTATAAGGCTACAGTAAATTAAAACATGATGGTATTGGTATAAAGGTAAATAGACCAATGTAACAGGATATTTCAGAAAGAGGTATTACAAGAAATGTGAAGTTGGCATGTGCTAATGGTGGTAAGATAAATCTGTAGAGAAAGGATTCATTTTTAGTCAGCTTTGTTGGGAAAATGCACTTTTATGTCCAACACATGTTATATGTACAGTGGGTCTTCCGTATCCACAGGTCCACATTTGTATTCAACCCATCATGGTTTTTATAAGGGACTTGAGCATCCGCAGATTTTGGTTTCTGCGGGGCGTCCAGGAACCGATTCCCTGAGGATGCCAAGGGACGACTGTACTAGAATAAGTGAGTTAAATGCTTAAATGTCAAAGATGAAATTATAAGGTAAATGGACAAGATTACAGAAGAATGTATTTCTGAACTTGGGATCATGAAAGTTTCTTAAACTGAACTCCAAAACCATAAGGGAAAAATGGAGAGATCTGACTAGCTAACATGTAAGATTATTTTTTATATAATAAAGGGCATTAACAAATTGGAGACAGATGGAAAGATATGTGTACACCTATAATCTATAAAACATTAATATCTGGTATATAGAATACTTTTTTTGAATAAGCAAGAAATAGACAAGAAAGCTCAGTTCATTCACTTAATAAATAAATATGCTTTACTTTGTTCCAGAATTTTTGAAAGTGCTTAAAATATTAATTCACTTAATGACAATAAGTCCCACAGTTTGTTGACTAGTAGAGCTGGGATTTGAACACAGTCAGTTCTAGAATCACTACTTTACTTGTCAATAGAAAAACCAAGAAGAAAGTGAGCAAAGGATACAAATAAAAACTTAGAGAAGAGGGTACCTTAAAAATGAGTGGGAGACAGACATTTACTAACTGGAATCTCCATGGCTCTTCCAAGTAGCCTAGCAATGAGTTAGATCCACAAAAAAAAATCTGCAAGGTCTCCCAATGAGAAAGCCTCTGGTACCCAAACATCACAAGTTGCCTGACTTGTGAGGTCAGGATGTTTGTCTCATTGACAAAGCCATTCTTCCAAATGGAAAGCAAGCCCTGCTAAATCCCACTCTCCATTGCTCCTGACCACATCTGGCAGCAGCAAGAGGCATAACTTAAAATGAATCAGACAAACACCATATGCATCTGGACTAACTTGCAGTTGAAAGATGCACCTGACACACAAAGGGGACAGAAATTGCATTTGATGACGATAGACACTTGTGGAATATGGAGTTGCTTTGTTGCCCCTGGAGCAGATAGAATACATATTACCAAACATCTGACTGACAATATTTGCAGGACACTAAAATTTCTTAACATAATAAAATTTATCAATGGGATCCTATTTATGTCTGTCACTGCACCAGGCCTCCCAGCATGGCATTTGGTGTTGATGCCACTATCACACATGGATAGCAAATACCATTAAGCAATGGGATAACCCTCTCAAAGATAATCTCCAGCAGCCTCTCCAGCAATGACTTCTGCAAGGATGTCTGTTTCAGCTCTCCTCCGCAACTGAACTCTTAAACACTGGAACAGTGCCATACTCTGCAAGGATTTTCTGCCTGAGTGAAGCTCCTCAGCCCCCAGGCATCAGTCATGGGGAAGGAAGAAGAAAGTCCATGAGATAAATCAAGATACTCATATTTCAAAACTACAATATAAGGAGTTTTATGTATTTAACAAAAATGGAATGTACTACACCCACTGTTATGCATCTTGCTCTTTTCACTTAGTACATCTTGGAGGTTATTCCATTTCACTTTATACAGAGATGTCGTTTAAAAAATGCTACAAAGTACTGCATTTCTATCTGATATATAGGAATGTTAATAATTCTGTATCTCAGTACTCACTCTTCCTTCCCCTTTATTCACCTGTACTTGACCCGCAGGAAATAGATGGGAATTTGCATTGCATGGAATTAGGATGACTGGATAGACATGAAACACATAATTTTTGGATCCTCTTGCCCCCAGGATAGTGCCATATCATTCCCTGGGGTTTTATGATTCCAACTCTCCAGAAGTGAAAAATTGCTATAACTTTTTATGCTTTTGCTACAGATCCCCTTTCCCTTGCATTTATCGTTACTTTCCTTCAGAGGTCATCATTCAAGGGAGAAAGGTGACTGTTGGATTTCTGTTTATGGCTGCAGAGGAAGGACACATTCTAGCAGTTTCCCAAAGTAGCAATATGCATAAACACAACGGATCTTGGGATGTTGGGCAGATGATCTCCACAAATCCTTCTGATGATAATTTTGCTGACTCTATACTTATGCAATATCTTCACCATTTTCAAGAGAAGCTATAAGCTTCACTGAAGATTCAATTAACTTCCACCCCTGATAGGAAAGATTATGTTTAATTAGTTTTCCTCCTAGGGACCAGGAGGTGACAAAAAGATGCAGAGCCCTCTGTTGGGTGGATGGATGGATGGATGCCCCAGACAGCTCCCTATTTAGGTAGCCTAGGAATGAACTGGCTCAGTGTGAAGATCTGCAAGATTGCCACCTGATATTGGCCCTGAGAAGCAAATTCCTGTAGACAACTCAAACAGTCTGGATGTTCCTCTCATCAGTAAAGATACTTCTAAGAGTGGGAAGTCAAGATCGTCTGCCTCCCAGATTATGTAATTAATCAGATGTTCCCTGTCTCTTCCCAATTTCCCAATAAACATGTAAAGAAGAAGGTTAGTAGAGTAACTTTCCTGGAGTATAAACTAGAATGTAATGTGTCCAGCTACATTAGGCCCAGTTGTACTAGGCTAGTGAGAAAGTAAGGATTCAGGGGACTGCGTATAAACAATTACCACCTAAGAGTTTCCCTAATAAATCCACCTTATACTTGTATGGTATGTACATCATCTCTGCTATGAGACTAATAACTTACTAATAAATGTAGGGCGAGATGCAAAAGTTTACTAGTAATCAGAACAAAACAATTGAAGCAACAAGGAGAATGCCGGAAAATAGAAAGGCTTTGCCAAAATATGAGAGTAGATTAACTCAGGACTTCGTGGGGAATACAAATTGTTACTTTTAGTCTTGCAATAGGTTTTGAACTTTAGTTGGTATATAGCCCACAGTATGATGTTCCTATTCTTGGTATGCAACCCAAAGGAACCCTCACACTGGTCAAAAGAAACCATGCATAAGAGTGATTTTCACAGCATTTTCATGGGAGAAAAAAATCGAATGCTAAATTGGTGCCCATTTCTAGGGAAATGGATACGTACTACATGGTATAAGCAGAATACTGAATAGAAGAAATGAATGAATGAAGTCCACATGTAAAACATTAGTAGATTTCAAAAACATCATACATGTGAATGAGAAAAGGACAAAATCAACTTAAAGTACAATATCATTTAAGTAAAAAGACACATTTGAACAGGCACTTTAAAATAGAGGATTTTCAATCTTCAAATTAAATGATACACATAATGGGAAAAGTAAATTAAAACATACATGTGTAATAACATAGTCACAGAATGGTTAAAATGAGAAGACAGAAAATATCAATTATTACCAATGGCATAGAACAACTGCAACCCTCAGAGACCATTCTCAGAGTATGACGCTTTTAGAGAAATGTTTGAGTATCTAATACATTGAACATATCTGTACGCCATGATGCAGTAATTCCTGTTCTAGGCATATACCAAATATAAACAAGAAAAAGCTTTTTCTTGTGTTCAAGAAAAGGCATTTCCAAGAATGTTCCTAGCAGCACTAATCATAGAAGCCAAAACCTAGAAGCCACCCAGGCGTTCACGGATAGTAGGATGATGTGTTAGACACCATCATTGCCCTGCCCAGACACCTTGGGCCTTTCTATTGCAATGCACGCCAGACTGACTTCCAGCTGCTGGCATCTGTAACTCATCGCCTGATGCCCTTCTCGAGTGGCTGGATTTGACTCTACCACAGGCACATCAGGAAGTAAGTGCTGGAGAATTAGTGCTCTCTGGGAGCCGCCCGAAGGCGGTGACTGTTGGGAGAGTATGTATAAATACCTCACTTTGTGGTTCTGCTGGACTCGGTCTGAGAGCTGAGTCCTCTGTCAGCTTCCACACTTCCCCAGGGAGATTAGGCTCCAGTTACCTGTAGTGATAACTTGCTTGATAACAACTCTCTCTGCTTCACTTCTTCACTTTCCTAGTGGAGTCTCCTGCTCTCATCCCAGTCCTTATAATTATTACATTTGCTCCTAAATATACTACTTTTGTGAGAGAAGTGGTAATTATAGGGACTGTAGAGGTTATTGGTTGTTTTTAAGTGACTTTGATACACTGAAGGAAGAAAATAATAAGACCAAATCAGTCCACTATCAACTCAGCGCACAAAGTGAAAGCCAGAGGCCCTGATATAATGTGTTAAAGACTCTTATCTTCTGCAGCCAGAGAGCAGGTTGTGCTGAAAATGAGGTCCAGGACCAAATATTGAGAATAACAGAGTTTGAAACAGGCTGAAATTCTTATGCTAACTTCTGGCCCCTGAGAGAGAGAGTGTGGCCCTGGGACTGTCCTGGGAAAATCTAGCTTGATGTACTTAAGGACTAGGACCTCCAAATTTCTCTGAACTCTCTGAACAGCAAAATTGACCCACTCCTCTTAGCTAGAGAATGACCACCTTTTCTTGCCTGTAGACTATGTGGAATCTGCATCTGCAGTGATGCATAATGCATCTTGCCTTCCTCAAAATCTGCCTCCACCTTTTCTCATTACTTTTGGGCCAATAAATGGAATCAAATGTCAACATGACCCAAATGGATGCCTGCAGCTCCACCAGTGTCAAATACTCTGACCAAAGACATCATCATCTCCCAGCAGGGTTATTGCGAAAGCTTTTAGACTGACTTCTTGCTATTATCCTTCTCTTTCTACCATCTCTGCTTAACATAGCAGCCAGAGCTGTCAGTTCATGGCTCTGCTTTTCTCAAAATACTTCAGTGGTGTTCTGTCTCACTCAGAAGAAAACTCAAATTGCTTACAGTGGACTCTAGAAAGTGCTCTTCCTTTGATGACCTCATTCCTCCACCCATCCTTCTCTGACCTCAGTTTTATTTCTCTCCTCCTCTCTCAGTCAACTCCATCCACAGTGACTTTCTTGCTGTTCCTCAAATAAACCAGCACAGTCCCATCCCAGGCCTCTTAGATGAGCTGTGCCCTCTGCTCAAAATGCTGTTCTTCAGGATATTACACTGGTCCTCCTCTCTTATCTCTTGCAAGTGTTCTTTGAATATTCATTTTTTTTAATGTTATCTTTTCGTACCACCTTATTAAAATTATAACCCTCCCTCTCCTCTGAGATACCCTACACAACCTCCCTGCTTATTTTTTCTCCAGAGTCCTTATCATATTCTAATATATAGTTTTCTTTACATATTTAATGTTACCTTTTTCTTTCTATTAGAAGATAAACTTTATGAGCACAGCTGTATTTGTCTACTTTATTCCCTTATGCATCCCCAGCATTTAGAGTAGTACCTGACTCACAGTAGGTGCTCCATCCATTTGTGTTGAAAGGATTATTATATAAAGACTAAAATAAGGGAAGAAAAAAAGAAAAAGAAAAATTAGCAATGGCAATAATAATGATAACAACTGCTATATATTACTGAAGTTCTACTCGATGCCATGGAATACAATACTTAGAACAATCCTATAGGTAAAAAATATGTCCATTTCACAGATTAGGAAACTAAGTCATTGGCACATTCAGGGAGAAGCCTAAGATTACACAAAAGAGAGTAGCAGGATGAGGATTTATCAAGTGTCTGAGTCACATCTCAGTGGTCTTTCTATGTCTCAACACTGCTTTCAACAACCACTCTCCAATGGTTACTCACTCCTTTTTAATTATTTGATATTTTCATTGGGAAACATAGAAGCATATTGATAAGTAATATATCAATCGACCTGATTGCAATAATAGGCACTGCTTCAGAGCACAGATTCTGGTATTGGACCTCATGGGTTCGTATCCTGGCTCATACAAGTACTAGTTAAGTTTCCTTGGGCATTTGTGTTCATTTCACTGTGGCTCAGTTTTCACATTGTAAAAAGGGGCTAACAATTATCTCTCTCATCAGTTTTTATATGGATGAAGTAAACTAGCAGAAATAAATAACATTTAGAGTAATGATAGTATAAGCACAAGTGTTATGCTCATTTACACTATACAGCATTTTAAAGATTTAGTGTTTTCACACTGTTTCCATTATTTAATATTTATAGCAATTTCATGAGGTAGATAGGAGAAAATTTTATCCCTGTGCTATTTTTTGACTTGCTAGTTACTTATCATTTAATGTTTGATACGTCCTAGTCTACGCTTAAGTCTTATACAGATAAAAAGAAAACACAATCCCTGTCCTCAAGAACACCTAGATAGGAAAGAAAACATAGTAGAATAAATGCTTTGATAAAGCTAGCCTGAGGATGCTGCAAAAACTGGAACCTACAGAGGTTAAAAAACCTGTCCAAGAGTGCCCAAACAAAAAGTCTTCTCACTCTCCATTCAGAGTTTTCCCCCTAAACTCTGGAAGGAATGGTGGATAAAGCAGTCTTGTGAGGTGGGAGATACGGGGTCTGAGCTTTTTCTTGCTGCCAGGAAAATCCCAGCTTCTCCTTGCATTGCAGGAAAGGACCAACCTTATTCCTCCTTCTCTCACCTGGTCTCCAGGTTGGTGAACAAGATCCCATTATCCTGAAATTATGAGTAACAGTTCTTATTAAAGCACCAAGGTGGTGCACATGGAGGCTGTGGTCATGAACTCTTTCTGACTGGTTCACAAAAGAGTAGAATAAAGTCAGTGTTTCACTTAACTGGGAACCAGGAAACCTGGATATGACCTTGGGTAAATGGTTCCGTTTCTCTGCACCTTGGTAAATATTAGCTATCATTATCACCTTTATGGTTTCTAGAATGACTTGGATGGGAGTCACATTCTGTAAAAGAAAACCAAAACAAGGCACTGCATGACCTCAGAGTGTAAGTTCATTTTCTATGTTGATTCTTTGCTGTCTTTTCCATCGTGTCAAATTTTGTTTGCTTTTTAAGCTAAAGGAAGTGACTAGCACACTGCTTTGTCCGGAGCACACATTCGAAAATATTTGCTCAACGAATGAACTGTCATCCACACAAAAAAGCGTATTAGTAACTCGGTGTTCAGAAAGACACATCTATACATCTCGAGCTTTTTCTAATCAGACACAGTCTCATCTTTCAGAGTCAATTCACAACACCTGCAGGTCCTTTAGCGCTTCTGTTTCTTTGCGAGGCGGCTTTCCCCGCAGAAAGTCTGTGTTCTGTCACAGCTGCACCAATTAGTCTCCCTGCCCTAGAAGAGTGACAATAGTGATATTTCTCTGATGAATGATAGACCTACTGGAGAGTCCACAAATCAAAATGTCAATTTTCTTTTCTCCTTCAGTTTCTTTTGTGTTGTGTGTTTGTATGTAATTTCTTCTACAAAAATGCCTTTGGATGGAGATAAAATATTTTTTTTCAAGTTTAACTAAATAATGAAGCAGATCTGTGACAGATTTTGACACATTTTGGAATTACAGTCATTGCCTACAAAGTGTGGCAATCACATGAGTTCTTTGAAAAGAATGATTTAAAAGTGCCAGTGGTACCTAAAAAAGGCTAGGGAGACGCGGCTAATGGCCACTCCTGATAATTACATAAAACAAAATGTGGATTTGTACCTCAAGCACAAAAGCCTAGGAGATGCCCAACTCAAAACATTGTTTTCTAATTATAATATCATCATTTCTTTACAGTTTTGTCATAGCCTACAGATTTAATGGTATTTAAACTTTCTGTACAACTTTAAAGGAAATACATGCTACACTTATGTAATATGTTGACAACTAGTATTAAGGCCAAGATAATTACACTCATGCCTCTGTTTTCTATGAAATATATCTCCAGTGACTTACCAAGTTTTCAGAAACCAATTTTTATTTGTTTTTGTTTTTGTTCATTCGCTTTTTCCTAAGTCAGCCATTGAGAGTTTTAGATTAACATGCAGAATTTAAGGTGAAATAATGTTGAAAAATACCTTTTCTCACAGAAATCTAAGAAAGTACATGACAAATGATGAGAACATGACTAAGGAGGGAAACCAAAACATGAATTCACAGTTATAAGTGATGAGATCCTCACAAGTTCCAGATAAAATGGCTGAGCTATGCGTGAGGGTAGAGTGGCTTGAGTTTAGAACGTGGTCATATTTCGAGGGGCTTAAGATTCATCCTGCATTATCTCCTTTTGACGTCACGGTTTAAGAATCAGAATTCCTAGGTTGAATTCTGATGCAAGCAACTTAAGTTGTCCATACATTCTCTTCTAAGGTTTATTTATTCTTTCCATGCAAAATACTATACGGAATTCCTGCGATGTGTATGGTACTATTCTAGATGCAGCTAGGGGAAAAAGCAAAATCAAAAAGAAAAGAAAAAAAACAGAAATAGGGCTTCCCTGGTGGTGCAGTGGTGAAGAATCCAGCTGCCAATGCAGGGGACATGGGTTCGAACCTTGGGCCGGGAAAATCCAACATGCCGAGGAGCAATTAAGCCTGTGCACCACAACTACTGAGCCTGCGCTCTAGAGCCTGCGAGCCACAACTACTGAAGCCCGCGAGTACCTGGAGCCCGTGCTCCACAACAAGAGAAGCTACGGCAATGAGAAGCCCGCGCACAACATCAAAGAGTAGCCCCCGCTCTCCGCAACTAGAGAAAGCCCGTGCACAGCAACAAACACCCAACACAGCCAAAAATAAAATAAATAAATAATAAAATAAATCTTAAAAAAAAAAAAAGACGTGAATCTGGCTCCTTCTAAAAAAAAAACAGAAACGGAATGCTGCATCAATAAGCCTAACTTGTAAAGGGAGAGACAATACATATGTTTAATTAATTGTAAATAAGAGAGAAGGGAAAATGTCGTAAGAGATAATGTGCTTTAGGAATGCAGAAGAAGGAAATATGTCACTATCAGATGGAGGAAATGGGCAAATTCTTATACAGGAGGAGATATTTGAACTGGGCTTTAAGTGACGGGAGATATTTGATTGTGTGAAAATAAAAAATGACAAAGGAAAAGGCAAGTGTTTAGCCTTACAAAAATAATATTTTGCATGCCAATTTAATTGAAGTAAGAATATAAGAAGACTAGTTTGTGAACATAAATGAGGACCCAATTGTGGAAGCTTGAAAATCACACCTGATATACCTAGAATAGGTTGTACAAATGCTGTGTAAAATGTCATACAAATTTATATTACTGTTATCAGGCATTTTATATGTAGAAAATATATGGAATGTGGTGGTATTGATAATTTTAAACTATCAGGCTGAATGGTTATTAGTGAAAAATGTCATGATGCAAGTGTATTGGGCTGGCCAAAAAGTTCGTTTGGTTTTAAATACAAATAAAAGACACATTTTTCATTCTTACCAAGAATTTTATTGTCTAACGTATTCACTAACAGAACAAACATTTTGGCAAACCCAATGTGTTGGAAAAGATCAGTATAATAATGTAGATGAAATATGAAAGCCTGCAGAATCCATGAGTCCTGGACAGGAAGCTTTTGATTATGTTTTAATTTTTCTTTTGTAGAGGGGAAAAATGAATATGAAGGAAATAAAATCCAAATATTTCAGATAATTTTTCTTCTATGAGAAAAGGAACAATTATTTTAATGTGGTATATGTGATAAACAGTATTTTTTATTCATTTGCACAGTATGAGTAAGCTTACAAGAAGTATGATAAACAACAAAGAATAACTTTGTACAATAAACAATCACTTTTATTTTGCATAAGATTAATGAAAGAGACATTAATAAAATGCTGTAGGGAATATATATCCGAGGGCCTCAGCAACGTATTATTGGCTTTATGTTTAAAATGGTAAGTGTTGAGAAATGTATTCCTCTGAGGAAAAAAGTGATAGATATTAACAAGGTTCCATAATCTACTACTTTTAATCCTGTTGGAAATAATTGGAGATTGACTATATGAAAATGGAACATTTCCGAAAAATTCAGTATACATTTCAGCAGTTTTTGCTGGGTCAGTTACAATTTCCAACGAGAACAAATATGTATGCGGCATTGTCTTGTCATTCAGGCATTCTGTACAAAACCATTTACCAGCCTGTGTGCTACGTGGCAATCAGAGCATCTTGGCCGCAGTTGACTTTATAGATCCAACTTTAGATAAATCTCCCCTGCACACACTGATGGATTATTCTTCTTGTAATATATAGATATGTGTGTGTGTGTGTGTAAATACATGTATAAGTACACACACATTAAATATATCTATATCTATATTTAAAGCAAATGAAAAGAATGTACCCACACTATAAATTTTATTATGTAGCATTTACTAAGCAAAAATAAACAAACATTTTGCTATTTAGATGTAAATATGTTACCATGATAAAACGTAGATTAAAAAGCTAGATTGTGTTATTTTGGAGACTATTGTTTCCACCTGATAATTATGTGAGCTTAGATTTTTTTTAATCATTCTATACTTCAATTTTATCATTTGAAACCCTAGAATTAGAGTTATTAAAAGATTTAAATGAAATGCTACAAGTAAATTGTGTAGGACACAGTGCCTAGCAGGAGTTGAGTGCTTAATATTTGCTAGCAGTTGCTGTTATTGTATAAGATAGTTATTACCTTTGCTGTTATTATAATTATGTTATATTTATCTTCTCTTGCCTGGAGTGATGCTGAAACCTTGAATCAAGTGTAATTAAGGAATACTGTCTCTTGCTTCCTTCTGAGTCCCCTTCCTTCTTTGCCACATTCTGCACTGTTACTGGAGCCCTGGGGCCTCCAACATCCATCTATGTATTCTTCCCAGGGAGCTCTCATTATCTATCATCTATCTATCTATCTATCATCTATCTATCTATCTATGCCCTTCAATTCACTTTAGTATGAAAACAGCTTGTGTGTAATAAGATTTATAAGTGAATAAAATTTAAGTAGCTAAAATCATGAGTACCTCAGTAATTTCTTATGTTTTATGTTTGAAACCCTAAAGGGCAATATGTGATTCTCTGTACCATAGGGGAAATTGGAGAGTGTAAGGTATAAGAATTCTTATTTTACGAGCCACGTTATTAGAAAGAACAAGCAAACCTTATCGTCAGTACATTAAAGGAAAGGTCATTGAGCAGCTTTTCATTTCCTTTGTTGCGTTTTCCTTTTGGTACAGTGTCAGTTCCAGGCAAGAGCCTATCATTTGTTCTTTCATTTTATTTTTTCTCTTTCAAGATACTTAAGAATCTAAAAATATCATTTTTTTTTCACTTGGTTATTTCTCAAAAAAGCCACCCTTCTACCCTTTTACCCTTCTACTTTTCTTTATATCCTGAGGCCATATTTTTGCTATGTGATTTTTCAGTTGTAGTTGTTCGTCTGGAAAAGGGTTAATATCAATTCTTGACCCTGTGAAATAGGGGTGAGATAAAAAGCTGTATGCCTTGATATGAGACACCGTAAAGTCAACTGAGGGAAGCCAAGGAAATCCAATTTTGGATACTTGCAAACTTATCAGCTTGCAAACAACTCAACACATTATAAATTATTTACATGTCTAGATTTCCACAGTAATTTATTTATGGGGAAAAATACTCTAAGCTGAGTAGAATCTTTTACAATCTTCAGTAAAATTTCAGAACATGCAGATGAAACAGTAAAAAAATCATATTGCTTTTTTAAAAAATAAAACCATGCTTTTGAAATAATATCCTTTAAAAACAAAGATCTTTATGAGGAAGATGAATTCAGTATCTACTAATGAAACTGAAAAAGTGAGATGAAGAGGGCACAAAACTGAAAATTATTAGCAACATTTTTCTCAAGCATTTCTGAGTTTGAGGTAAAATGATATTGCCAAAATGGCATAACCATAGCCTTAGAATTACAACTTAGGGCAATTTTTTTTTTTTTTACTATACTCTATTCATTTTTTAATTGAAGTATAATTGATTTAAAATACTGTTTGTTTCCAATGTACATACAGCAAAGTGATTCAGTAATGTTTTTCAGATTATATTCCATTATAGGTTGCTGTAACTGTTTGAGTATAATTCCCTGTGCTTTACAGTAAATCCTTGTTGCCTATTTATTTTATGTATAGTAGTTTGTACCTTTTAATCCCACACTCCTAATTTGTCCTTCCTTCCCTCTCTCTCCCCTTTGGTAGCCATAAGTTTGTTTTCTATGTCTGTGAGTCTTTTTCTATTTTGTAAATAAGTTCATTTGTACCATTTTTAGATTCCACATATGTGATAGCACATAGTATTTGTTTTCCTCTATCTGACCTACTTCCCTAAGTATTATAGTCTTTAGGCCCATCTATATATATATTCTGGATATATACCCAGGAGTGGGATTGCTAGATCATATGGTAGCTCTATTTTTAATTTTTTAGGGAACCTTCATCCTGTTCTCCATAGTGGCTTCACCAATTTGGATTCCCACCAACAGGGTAAGAGGGTTCAGTTTTCATCACATTCTCTCCAGCATTTATTGTTTGTAGACTTTTTGATGATGGCCATTCTGATCCCTGTGAGGTGGTACCTCATTGCAGTTTTGATCTGCATTTCTATAATATTTAGCGATGAGCGTCTGTTCATGTGTTTGTTGGCCATATGCATGTCTTCCTTGGAAAAATGTCTACTTAGGTCTTCTGCTTATTTTTAATTACCTTTTTTTTTGATATTGAGTTGTATGAGCTGTTTGTATAGTTTGGATATTAACCCCTTATTGGTCGTATCGTTTGCAAATATTTTCACCCATTCCATAAGGTCATCCTTTCATTTTGTTGTTGGTTTCCTTTGCTGTGCAAGAGCTTATAAGTTTTATTAGGTTCCATTTGTTTATTTTTGCTTTTATTTCTTTCACCTTGGGAGACTGATCTAAGAAAATATTGCTACAATTTATTACAGAGAATATTTAGCCTATGTTCTCTTTTAGGAGTTTTATACTATAAAGTCTTATATTTAGGTATTTAAACCATTTTGAGTTTATTTTTGTACATGGTGTGAGGGAGTGTTCTAATTTCTTTGTTTTACACGTAGCTGTCCAGCTTTCCCATCACCGCTTGCCGAAGAGCCTATCCGTTCTCCTTTGTATATTCTTGCCTCCTTTGTCATAGATTAATTGACCAGTTTATTCCTTTTAAAAAGCTTATTTATTTATTTAGGCAGGAACACTTACCATAAGATCTACCTTCTTAATAAATTTTTAAGCATAATATATTATTGTCAACTGTGGGCACAATGTTGCACAACAGATCTCTACAACTTAATAATCTTGCTTCACTGAAAATTTATACCTGTCCAACAGTGATTCCTCATTTGCCCCTCCCAGCCCTGGCAATCATCATTTTACTCTTTCTGTGAGTTTGATTATTTTAGATACTTCATAACTAGAATCATGCAGTACTTGTCCTTCTGTGACTGGCATACTTCACTTAGCATAATGTGCTTTGGTTTCATTCATACTGTTGCATGACATAGGAGTCCCTTCTTTTCTATGGCTGAATAATGTTCCCTTGCATGTATGTGTCACATTTTAAAAATCTATTCATTCACTGATGGACATTTAGGTTGTTTTTATAGATTGATTATTGTGAATGATGCTGTGGTAAACATGGGAGAGAAGATATCGCTTTCAGACCCTGATTTCAATTCTTCTGGGTATATATCCAAAATTGGTATTGCTGAATTACATGGTGATTCTATTTTTAATTATTAAAAAGGTACATACACTTCTGGCATAGAAACAGACTGAAGTGTATGAAATATATGAAAAAGTACACAAAATCACTAATCATCAGGGCAATGCAAATCAAAATCACCATACAATATGACCTCAGATCTGCTAGGATGCCTACTATTAAAAATAATTGTAATAATAACAAGTGTTGCTGAGGTTGTAGAGAAAAGAGAACCCTTATAAACCGTTTGTGGGAGTGTAAAATGGTATAGCTGCTATGAGAAACAGCATGGAGTTTCCTCAAAAAATTACTAATAGATATGCTTGTTTATTCTTGATAACACCAAATATTAATTTTTAAATTCTCAAAGTTGCTCTAATTTATTATTGTTATTTATGTTTATAAACTTAATTCTGATATTAATATTTTTATAGATGTAAAAGCAAATACAAATATACAACCATTTCTAAAATGCAGTATACGTGAAGCAAAAATTATTATAAATATGCAAATAATTTGTAATCTGTATTTTGGAAGAGTGTTGAAGTGGAAATTATCACCACATCACACTGTCCTTAGGGAAGATTTCTTTTGGAATAGAAAGAATTAAGAAGGGGTCTGGCAGAAGGAATAAAGTCACAGTTTAGAAAATATAACAAGATTACTGCAAATACCAGAACATAGTATAAAAACTTGAGTCCCAAGTGATGAAAGCAGAAGAAATGGATTTTTAAAAAAGTTAAATAAACTGGTGACAGGCAGTATAAAAGTAGTGAAAAAAAAGTATTCAGACTCTGGTCTATTATTTTAGTTCTATAGGGGAAACAAATGAAGACTTGGGGAAAGGAAGGTCAGCTCTCTACTTGGTTTGTCAACACCAGCTGGGAGAAGAATTGCGGCAGTACCTCCTTCCGCCAGGTGGAGGGTGGAGGATGAGCTCTTTGTTCCAGCCAACACCGCTGACCTGGGGAAACAGAGCTGCCAACTGTTTTGATAGAAAGGGGGTGGGATGGAAGATCAGCTCCTTGCTCAGCCTCACTGAAACCAAACAGGCGAGAGGTTCCGTTGGTATTTGGCTATAGCTGGGTGGGTATTTCCAAAACTGTTTTTCTGTTATAAGTCCCTACAGGGAACAGGCTTCGCTCAGCAGTTTTGTTTGTTTGTTTCTTTCTTTGTTTTGTCTTTGCCTGTTGGAGGTTCTGAACTAGAATCTTTTGCAGCACTCTGCCTAGGATACATAGGAGGCAATAAGGAAAGCCAGCGGGCCCACCATTGTGGTCTTCCTCAGGTCCCAAGGTCCCTCGGCAGTCCACATTCTTGCTTCTACTTTTCAGAGTCTTATACTTGTTTGCTGTGTTATGTCCAGGAGGTTTTTAGTTGTAGCTGGGATAACCTTGGAGAAATGGGGCGACTCCATTTGGGCTGAAAGTGGAAGTGCACATTGTTCTGTTTTGTCCTATTCATCATGTTTGCCGGTGTTTTCCATTCTTTCATACTCTCATTTAGAGATGCAGATTTCTAAACTATTTTTCCCTCTGTATAATGGTATCTTTTGAATATGTACCTCAGAATTATAGATAATGGACAAAGCACTACTTATAGCTAAGGATCCTTGTACTCTCTTTTCTCTTTGGGAAGCTGTATTAAAGATTATACTGTAATAATTCAGAGAGAATAAGGAACTTGACCAATGTCATACACTTTGATAATGTTGAGCCTTGATTTTTAACCAGGTCTGTGAGATCCCAAACCAGTTTTTTTTTCTCTTACTGCATGATCTTCCTTGAATGGAATTATTGCTTTGCTTTTCATTGCCAATATGTTGATATATCATCTCCTTTACATAAAGATCAATTTCAATCATATTTTTATGCTTAGCGCTTAGCATATACTAAGTATTTTGGAGAGCTTGTTTCTTAAATAGGTGATAATTGGAGCTTCCTTTAATTTTTTTTAAAAAAGAAAGCAAAAGGTCTTAAAGAGATTAAAGGGTACACTGGAAAATAAAAACAAAGAGGAAATAATTCTTTATAAAAGCATCTTTTTTCCATATGTAAAGGAAGGAAAACTTAGAGGCACTTTTAAAGAAAAGATTTGAAATAAATGCAAAATAAGGGCAACTTAACCTGAAACTAGAACTTGAAAGGAATTATTAAATCATCTTCTTTCAGTTATATCTCCAGAGTCATCAGTTAAATATGCCAGATGAAGAGTTTGTGATGGAGAACACTTGCTGGATCAAAACCAAGGATGAAAGGTAAGCTTATGATTTATGACAAATGTTTATCATGTGTTTTTCAACTTAAAGGAAATGAAAAAATCCTAAATATGTCCAGATTGCCAAAAGTTTTGTTTTTTACATAAACAAATATATTCATGAGACAAAGAAATATTTGATATTCATGAAAGTTTTTTTTTAAACTTTTTGTTCAGTGAGTAGAATATAAGTATACTTGAAAGTCTCAAAGCTTCTGTTAGCAGCAAAGAAATAGTGTGAGCTTAATTTTCTTTGACTTCTCCTTGAAGAGTGTATGAAATAAAATACTAAAATATTCTTCAAATGCAGTTTCATCTAAAAATTCTTTCACAAAGAAATGGAGGAACATTAGCTCTTAAAAGAAGAGTGAGTATTTGATATATGTAGATAGTTATTTTCTTCTAGAAAATTCAGTCATAAACAGCAGGGACGAATACTACATAGATAACCAAAACCTAATAGCTAATGTTTCCTGATCTTCAGAATATTTAATTTGGTGAAGATGAAATTGTCCTGAAATAATTTTATAAAATTTGCATACATTTATAAATTCAATGTTTTCACATTTATTTTCATGTTTGTAGTGTGTCTATTCCATTTATTTACAAATGCATTTATTTGAATATTAAAAGTAACTACGAGCACAGCAAGGTAGCTAGGCAAGATATAATATCTGTTTAGGCTAGTGTGGATATTGGTCATCTCCCTTTTTCCAAGTAATTAGTTAAAACCATTGATTTTTACAGACACTCACTCGGTAGGGAGGATGATTTAAACCACAGCCATAATAATAGTTCTCTCTTAAAGATGCATATCAAGGGAAGACAGGTTGCTGAAAAGGAACTTGTAATCACAGCCTGGTTAAAATAAGAGATACATTTTTAACCCTAAAGGGAGAAAAAAAATGACCATAGCTGGAAGCCAGACTTGGTAAACAGAGTTTGAAAGTAAAAATGAAGTGAGGTGTTGGCTATAGCATGGTAACAGTTGCTTGAACTTAATAAACCTCAGCTTCTCTAGTGGTAGGCTTGTCACATAGAATAAGTTACATTTGAAACAGTTTACCTAGTTTTCACTGTAATTTTTTGCCTTTTCTTCTGTCCTTTTAAGGGAAGAGGTGAAAGAATGGAATAGTAGAGGTGGTCTGGAAACAGCACTCATAGTATGTGCTTATAATGTATTGCTAGATTTTGCCAGTAGAAGGAAAACCCTAGTTGTTTTACATTTGAGTACTCTTACTTTAAAAAGAGTTATATGATACTAAAGCATGACAAGTTTTAGAATTGGAAGTGCACATAGAAACTTATTGTCTTGCTTCAATTTCAGTATCTCAAATTTGACTTCTGTTAAATAAATGAGCTACAGAATCAAAATTTTCTGGCAGTGTCATTACAGTTGCCATTATACACAATATGCCATAATAATAATAATAATAGTGATAATAAATCAAATATTCTGCTTTAATTTAAAAATTTTATGTATTATAAAATAGTGTTGCCTTAAACAACAACAATTCCAATTATTGAGTTGATAATTAGACAAAAAATTTGTAAATTTTAAAACTAAAATCTACCTTGCTAAAAGGAATTATAGAGACACTTTAGATTTGGGTTAATTTCTTTTTTTAATTTAATTTTTATTTTTATTGGAATACAATTGATTAACAATTGCTGTGTTATAGGTATACAGCAAAGTGATTCAGTTATACATATACTTATATCCACTCTTTTTCAGATTATTTTCCCATATAGGTTATTATAAAATATTGAGTACAGTTCCCTGTGCTATATAGTGGGTCCTTGTTGATTACCTATTTTATATTTAGTAGTATGTATATTTGTGTTAATTTCTTTTTCTTGAAAGTATAGCATGAATATAATATATTTAAATATGAAATATTTTTTCAGATTTTGGAACCTTTTGAATTTAAATTTCTACTGGTCATCCAGAGGGAAAGTATCCATGAAGAAAGTGTGTTCATTATTCTGTCTGCCAAGGTGGTGGTTGTGAAGCCACACTCCTTTTTAAGAAGTACCTTTCTTTTTTTTTATTAATTTTATTTATTTATTATTTTTTGGGGGGTACACCAAGTTCAATCATCTGTTTTTATACACATATCCCCATATTCCCTCCCTACCCCGACTCCCCCCCACCTTCCCTCGAGTCCCCCCCATCCTCCCCATCCCAGTCCTCTAAAGCATCTTCCATCCTCGAGTTGAACTCCCTTTGTTATACAACAACTTTCCACTGGCTATCTATTTTACAGTTGGTAGTATATATATGTCTGTGCTACTCTCTCTCTTCGTCTCAGCTTCCCCTTCAACCCCCGCCCCCTCCCAAACCTCGAGTTCTCCAGTCCATTCTCTGCATCTGTGTCCTTATTCTTGTCACTGAGTTCATCACTATCATTTTTAGATTCCGTATATGTGAGTTAGCATACAATATTTGTCTTTCTCTTTCTGACTTCCTTCACTCTGTATGACAGACTGTAGTTCTATCCACCTCATTACATATAGCTCCATCTCATCCCTTTCTATAGCTGAGTAATATTCCATTGTATATATATATGCCACATCTTCTTTATCCATTCATTTGTTGATGGGCATTTAGGTTGCTTCCATGTCCTGGCTATTGTAAATAGTGCTGCAATAAACATTATGGTATATGTTTCTTTTGGGATTATGGTTTTCTTTGGGTATATGCCCAGTAGCCACACTCCTTGTTAAATATAGCTATGCCTATGACACCTTGCAGTGAAGGTAGTTAGACTTACAGCAACTAATTCAATTAGGCAAAATGTTGTGGCAAAGGCTGTGTGATTTGATGAAGGTTACTGATGACGTTGATGAAGAACACCCAACAAAATAATAATAATTTTTATTAAAACTATGCAGAACTGGGCAATATTTAAATTGTTAATTTGTGCTCACTAATTAATTATGCTCAAAAGTCTATTCATGACATCATCGTTCCTCCCAACATGCATGCTTACTAATAAAATGGAAGACAGCAAATAGATACAAATATGGAAGTATTAATGGAGTAAAGATTTGCTTAATTAAAGTCTAAAGAGGAACAATGAATAATCTATTATGAAATTGTTGCTCAGAACCAGAAGAATGTGCTAGAATCCAGCTTGTCTGGTTGATGAAGAGTTGATATTTTAACCTCATATTTTAACCTACATCAAGAGTTTTTTTTTCTTAAATTTCCAATGTAGTTAGAATGTTTAGCACTAATCTGAATTTTGAAATTACTGTAAGTAAGAAAGGGGTCTTGTTTCCAAAAAGTCATGTACTCTAACAGTAACATAGAATGTTCTGGGAGTGGCTTCAAATCTGTGGAATTTGCCATTTATATCTATAGAATATATAGTCTGCTTGAAGCATTTCAGTCATCCTCCTTAAGAGATAAACTAGCAGTTGTTCACCTTAAAGAAATGAAATGTAAGAATGTTTTACACTTAACATTGTCTATACAAAAGATGTATTTCAATTGACTGGTAAGCTAAAATAGATTTTGGAAAAATGTTGAAAGGTAAAGAGTTATATTGTCTCTAAAGTTCTTTGAAGCACTAAAATTCCATAGTTCTATGACAACTCACCTGGACTATATAATACAGGTTTCTGACATTGTAGTTATCCTTGTCATTATTCATGTCCTGTCATAATTTTAAAGCTCAGATAATCCAATATATAACAGTATTGGCAAAAGATGTAGAGTATATCTTTTCATTCCTTTACTCGCTGAGATCATTCTAGAATATACAATTGCTTGGCAATGCAAGTGATAAAAACCAGACATGTTGAGAGATCTATAGGTATGGATAAATCTTATCTTGTTTTCCTCCCTAAACTTGGCAGCTACTTTTGACATCTCTCAAGTTAATCCATCAAGTTTAGAGAACAAATCATGACATATTTAAGCACTAAATTTTATTTTAGTTTTTTAAAACTAGCTAAATACTTTATTGAATAAATATAATACCAAACAAAATGCTTTCCTTAAAAAATCAATTTTATAGGTTTTTTTATTCAGGCCAATGACAAACACAAAGGCAGATATGTTAGTTTAACATAATTGGCTGATTTTATACAGCACTTATATCTTTTTGTCTACACGCACGTTCTTAAATAATACAGAACATCTAATACAACCATGTCTACAGAACTAGGAAATAAGTTTATGAAAAAGAAAGATTTCATAGACCCCATCTTTTATATCTAACCCCAGCAAGGTCAAGGAAGTAGGAAGGAAGGAAGGAAGGAAAGGGGGAAGAAAGAGGGAATGTCTGGCAGGCACTAAATTTTAATTGACTAAGAATAGCATTGGTTCCCATGCCTTTTTGGAAAAAACCACAATATATAGCAAGCGGTTTCCATGGTGGTGCTTTGTTTTATTTCATACAGCAGTCCAGAGAACTGTTTATCTGTTTGAAATTAGAAATCAGATAACTCACTTTTTCTTTCTTTTTAATCATAGACAGATTGAGAATTTCCAAAGATAAGTAAATGAACAAGGAATCAAACTTGAGCCAACAAAATGAATGACTCGAGTAACAGAATTGACTCAATAATGCACACATACATAGCTAAACAGTAACAATGGGATTTACTATGTGGGAGTAGTTTAGTGGTCATAGGGGACCCTAAAGAAGTTACTCTCCAAAAACTGAAAAAGTGAGGAAACAAAGAGACAGATAATACAGGAACTACCAACAAAATTAAGTTGCTCTTCGTTGGTATAAAAATGAGGGCTTGCTAATATGTGTGAAAGACTAGAAAAGATCAGCCCTAGTGGCGTTAAGATATGGTGATTTCACCAGGTCAGACTTGAGGGGAAATTCTTGGCCATTTCCAACAATCAGTGCATGTAGAAAATATGGGCTGCTAGATATGCACACCAAGATCTCCCAGGTCTACCTAGAAAAGGGAATAAAATCCAACCTAAAGCTTTCTGTGATTTAACAATATCTACAATGTAGGTACAATCTTGGCATATATGATATTTAAATATTGACTTTTTAAAATTAGATTTATCAATATAATTTTGTGGCAAGGATGTGTTTCAGAAATTCCTAAGAGTGCTTGTAAAATGTACATTCTTCAGTTATACTTAATGTGGATGAATGAAAATTTGCATAAATAGGTATGCCACAAAGACTACTTTGAGAATCAGAGGTTGATTGAAAGAAAAACAGGCATTCTTCCTTATCTCATGCACCTTAGTACCTTAAGGTTGCTGTAACAAAAATACCATAGGCTGGATGACTTAAACATCATTTATTTCTCACAGTTTTGGAGGTTGAGAAGTCCAAGTTCAAGGTGTCCGGAGGGGGCATGCTTCCAGGTTCATAAATGGCTGTCTTCTTCTTGTGTCCTCTCATGGCTGAAGGGGCCAGGGAGCTCTCCAAGGTCTCTTTCATTAAGGGCATTAGTCTTCATGAGGGCTCCATCCTTACAACTTAATCACCTTCCAAAGTACCCACCTTGAAATACATAGTATTTGGGGATGCACGTTGGGGATTAGGTTTCAACATGTGAATTTTGTGGAGACATAAACATTCAGTCTATAGCATCATGGGTTAATATTATGAACCCTGAAAAGTCTTAATTTAACCAACTTTTCAATGCTAAATATCTGCAAAACCACTCTTGAAACCACAAAATCATATATATAATATATATAATTATATACATATATCCAAATATATATATATTATTTATTTTCCAGAATTTTGTTAGATTCCAGCTCTCCAGTTCTATGGAGGTTAGGACAAGAGTTTACATACCACCAATACAAGTTTACCACATCCTAAAGTTCAAAACCTAGCCTTGGGTCAAAAGTCAAGTTAGAGTCTCGTCTCTTTACCATCATTCCTAGTAAAGGTTGAACAAGTCTTTCTTTGTTTTCTAGTGTATTCTATATTCACAGTAAGATTTTCCCCAAAGATTAACAAACCTACGAATGAACTCAGACAAGCTTTGGTTGAACTCATCCTAAGTATTCAACAATTTCTTCACAATAATAAGTTGGACTTCGGAAATGTAAGTTATGTGGTTACCTCTGTTAAAATTCCATTTACTGATTGATTTAAAACCTGGAAGACTTTAGGGGAAGATTTTCTTTATGTGTTTGGACAAATCTCCTCTAGGAAAGATATAATTTAAATCAAACCATTTCAAATCATGATTGAAACCACTAGTCAGGAAGACTTGTAATCAATGCTTATGTGAAAAAAATGATTGTGTGTAGCTTGATACAACTTCAGGGTATTTTTCTCATAGCTCAGATGTAGATGTTTTATATTAGGAGGTACACACATTGTGAAGCAGTGTATTGTTTTGCATTACATCTGTCATTACATTAGAAAACCATTTGGCAGGTTTAGTCATGCCTATGATACACCCAGTCATCTCTTAGTGCTTATGTAGTACCAACATACTGCCTTGCTTAGTGATTATATTTTTACTCCTTATTTCCCTTCTAAGACTCTGGGGTAATGGAGGGCAGGTGTTTTTGCATTGTTACTATTCCTTTTATTTAGCTATTAGGTAGTAAATATTTGTGATTGAGATGAATCTTTTTTATTTTCTCTGCATTACCAGGTACCTAGCATTGAAACAATTATCACATCAGTAATTTTTAGATTTTTGTTTGTGGTTTTTGATGGGTGTCTGTTTCTCTCCAAAATATTTGTAACTGAGAGCAGAACTTAGTGTCTTTGCTCCGTGCTGTGTCTCTTGTGGCTACGTAGTGCTCAGCCCATAGTAGTTGTTAGAGAAATATTTATTTAATAAGTTAATAATTTGAATGGATAAATTTATCCCAATATTTCCATTTTTATAACACTGTCCATAAAGAAATGGCATAAAAATGCCTCAATGTATTTATAGACCAGCTTTTAGCATTTAGTGGTTCTGGTATTAGTTAAATTACATACTAAGCTGCTATGAAAAAGAGATCTGAAAAGAGTGAATTAATCAGACAAATGTTTATTTCTATTTCACCCACCAATATGGACATGAGTGTTCTGAGATGACCAGGCTTGCTCTTGTCTGTTGTGTTATTTAGGGACTGGATCTTATTAATAGCTCCAATTGATAACCTTTTAAAAAATATGATACATTAGACATTCATCTGAATGGTTCTTTAAATATGCTATTGCCCAGTGTGAATAAGTGTTTTACAGGTATTGGCTTCTCAAAATTTTTACTTAATTTTTGTTTCAAACTTCTTTATCAAGTGCTGCATCGTGTACCTGAGCACATACACATCTTCTACTTGAGACAGTCTTTCCTTGGTCTGCAAAAGTAGATGAGCTATGAATAGCATGATACACTTAAGCTGTATGCACACATGTCTATGCCTTGGCAGACAAAAGACACATCTGAGCAATATGTTTACAGTAATTATCTCTGGGGATTTATAGGATACTGTATGTTATAGATTTCTGTAAAGTATGAATTTTAAGCACAGTTTATGACTTGTAATCAGAAAAAATATATTTTAAAGAGGATAAAATTTTTAAGCAGTAGTTCTTTATGATGATGCATATTTAAACCATTTGTGATAGAGCAAAGGAATGATGCCAAAACACAAAAAAACCCATAGTTTTCAACATTAAAAATTTTATCTTCACAAAACGATTTAAAAATTATGAAAACAGTAGCTAAGCCCTTATCTTTAGGGAGACCAGGATGCAATTAATATTTTCAAAGGTAATAAGGTAAAGCACATTGACTTTAAACATTTGAATCTCAAAGAATATTTACCATAAATATGAAATCTATTTTGGAACTAAAAATTTCAAAGGAATGAACCATTAAATAAAACTGTAGCCAAACATGTGCCAATTTCCTACAAACTTGATACAAAAATTATTCCAAAATTTAATCTGAAAAGATCTATGCAAAGTTTAATTTCATCTAGAAGAGAATCAGTTTAACTGAGTTTGGCCATTTGTTCAATATAGCTTTTAGAATAATATTCTATACAATTCCAAAACAGTGCATACTTATTTGACTTAACTAATCACAGCAGTCAGCACAATAGTTTGCCTTTCCTAAAACATTTCTTGAAAACTTTTCAAATAAGTGACATGGAGAGAGAGCGAGAGAGAGAGAGAAAGGGGCCTGGCAATAAGGATATTGAACAAAAATTAGTAATGAAACTGATGAAGCCTAAAGAAATCAATAGCATTTGAAAAATATTTGCCACTTCACCTGGAAGACACATTATGCTTTGTGAATTTAGTTCAGTTAATGAGCACTTCAGTTGAAGTTTTTTAATTCTACATTTCAAATTTCAACTCATAAGACTTAAATCTTACTTTCAAAGTCTAACATAGGTGAACTCTTGAGATCCTTGCTGGAATAACAATTTAAAAAAATGTACATATTCACATCTGAATAATACCACAAAGATTCAATGAACGTCTCATTTGCAAAATATAAAACTAATTTTTTCATAATATTTATTTTAATCCTCATGGCTAACTTGGGAGGGAAGCTATCTCCATTTTAAAGATGAGGGAACCAGTTCCAAGTCCTGCTGCCAGAGTGTGCCTGGGATGTGAACCCAGGCAGCAGTCTGGCTCCACAGTCCAGTCACTAAACTACCATGTTATAAAGTTGCTACAGACTTGAGTTATTTGTAATATACTGGAATCTCATCTCTTTGCGCACCCTCCCCCAGTTTTAATGATGATGTGTCTGTAAGGTTGTTATTTGCTTAGTGTAGATCCCACGTGCACTTTCTTAATCACAACAACCTTTTCCCCACAAATTATTCCACCTTCTGAAATTCACGTCTGTCACTTCTTGTATTTCCTTGTAAGTTAATGACCCTAATATGCATACCTAGTTGCATAACTTTAGTTCCCCCCTTTTTGTTATTTACTGTGTGGAGTCTCCATTATTCCACAAGTCCTCCTCTATTTCTTTCTTTTCCTTACAATTAATTTGTTGAAGAACCAAGCATATTTGGTGATTGCATGCGTCTTCCCCTCTGTATTTCCTGCAAATGGATCCAGAATTAAAGCCGCTTAGATCTGATCACTTTAGCAACTCTAGATGATGTTGTGTTCTCTCATCAGGAGGCATTTCGCATCTTGTTGTCTCACTTTTTATGATGTTAGCATCTGTTGCTGCTTAGTGCCTAGATCCATCTATCTAGATTGGGCTGAAAAAATGATATTTTAAGTTTATCATTTCCTTTGAATTATTGATGGAATACTTCTAAAAAGATATTTTTTTCCTTCTTCCAATAGTTTGTTACCCAGTGGTACAGTCCATCTAGTAGAGACAACACAAATATTTTCCCTTTACTTATGAGTTCGCAAGAAAAATAAAATTGTTCACCTCAAAAGTGAGATTTTTTTTCCTATAATATCATGGAGAAACCATTGATTTAAACATAGTTTTGATCAGTTTCATGCTCACATCTTTCTGGTGTGCCTTTATTTTCTGCAGGTATACTATTTTGCTGCTTACTTTTTCCTCATAATAACTTTTTCATGGGATTTAGGCCATAGCACTTTCCTATTGCTCATTGTTATGTGAAATCAGTTTTTCTGGATATTTAAAAGAAGTTAGTTAGGTTAGTTCAGCATAGCTTTTATTACTTAATAGAGCTGCTCCCTGTTGTTTTCATGCAGTTTTCAAAAATACGACGATTTGATTTCTGAGAGTTTCCTGCTCTGGTCTGCTCCCTCCTGTTCCTCTTGAAAGTCTCTTTTCTTCCCTTCTATATTCTCTGTTCTACTTTTTAAAAATTTTATTCTCATGAATTTCTTCTCAATGTGGAGTCATGTCTGGAAGGAAATTTTTGCTGGTCTGTTTCAAAAGTTGAGAGTTAATTGACTGTTCCAGCTTTTTTAGACCTAACTAGAACCCTGGTACACACCTGATAATGAATTGTTCAATGTGCCTTTCATTTTCAAGTACTGCTCTAAAATTGACACCATGGCTCTTAGGTGCTAATATTAATCCTTATTTCTTTGAAAATATTTATTATACATTATTGCTGTCTATAGCATTCACTTTTTAATATATGACAGATTATTTTCTTTCTATAAATGATATTCAGGTGTCTTAATTTCTTTTCTTCACAACATGTCACAAATATCAGCAAATCTTCCATTCTGTATTTTGTATCCATGACTTAAAAAAAAATCTCTGTTTATCATTCCTTTGCTGTCAGTATAACCTCTAAGCAGAAATTCTAGGTACATCCAGAGGACGGGTGTGAACAGTCTTTATCACATGAACATCCTAAGTTTCAGTAGTGGGTTTGAATAATTATTTGCTGTAGAAACATTTGAAATGGATTTACTGTCTATATATTTATAGCATACTGACAATTCACTTCGGTAATTTCCATCAATTGAATGACCTATTCCAGTTATAGAACATAGATAATTAAATGACAAAACCATATAACATTCAATTTAAAATTGAATATTCCATAAAATATAATTATAATGTAGAGTAACAAATTAACTCATTTTCTCTACAGTGTATATATAATGCACTAAATAATAAGTTCAAAATTAATATCTTTTGCCCAGCAACAATTTTTGCTTAAATTTCAGTTGTAGGTGGTCTGCTTCCATGTATAATGTAGAAGAGAAAAGAGCATTGCTACCAATCTAACAACAAGAAAAAAAATGAAGAAACTACAAGACTGTAACTTCTCATAAACCCATCAGAGACAGGATGCAGAGTAAATAAGCAGACTGAAGTCTAAGGAAAGACAAACTTCTTCAAGAGGAGATGGGGAGTGAGCTTTGGCTCACCTTTGATAGAGTTTAGGAAGAGATTCTGAATGTCATACAGGAATGTAAGAATACAGGTAAAATTTTTAGGAAAGTGTTTAAGGCTGAATGGAAATGACTGCTAGAGCATAGAAACCTTAGGAAAAAGAGACACAGTGTATTTTAAATAACTCTGAAAATAATTGAGTGTCTAATGCAAAAATGGTTGCAATGTGGGTTTACAGAATATGTAAAAGTGAAATGCATGACTGCAATAGTATAAAATTTGACACAGAAAGGAATTAGAAGTACATTGTGAGTTCCTTCACATTATAATTGATATGATTTAATATTATTTGAAGTTAGACTGTAATTAAAGATAAATACTGTAAACACAAGGGAAAATAAAAATAAAATAATAGTTATAGAAATTGGCTATTATTAGAGATAGCATGAAATCATAAAGTAAACTTAATCACATATAAGTGAACAAAAGGAACAAAGGAAAAAGTGAACCAAGTAGAAAACAAATTTTAAATTGTAGATATATATCTAGCCATATAAAATATTACATTAAATACAAACAGTGTAAACACAGCAATTAAAAGATGAAGATTGCCAGAATGGATTTAAAAAAATAAAGGCAATTAATCCCTCATTGGTCATATCACAGTTCACACAACTCAACATCAAAAAAACCAAATAACCTGATGAAAAAATGGGCAGAAGAACTGAATATATATTTTTCCAAACAGGAAATGCAGGTGGCCAACAGGCACATGAAAAGATGCTCAACACTGCTAATCATCAGGGAAACGCAAATCAAAACAACAATGGTATATCACCTCACACCTATCAGAATGACTGTCATCAGAAAGAACACAAATAACAAATGTTGGCGAGGATGTGGAGAAAAGGGAACCCTTATACACTGTTGATGGGAATGTAAGTTGGTTCTGTGGAAAACAGTATGGAGATTTTTTAAAAAACTAAAAATAGGACCACCATATGGTCCAGCAATTCCACTTCTGGGTACATATCTGAAAAAAAAAACAAAAACACTATTTCGAAAAGATACATGCACTCCATTGTCCATAGCAGCATTATTTACAATTGCCAAGATATGGAAGCAACCTAATTGCCCATCAACAGATAAATGAATAAAGAAGATATGGTATACACACACACACACACACACACACACACACACACACACACACTGGAATACTACTCAACCATAAAAAAGACAAACTTTGCCCTTTGCAGCAACATGGATGGACTTGGAGGGTATTATGCTAAGTGAAATAAGTTAAACAAAGAAAGATAAATACTGTATGATGTCATTTATATGTGGAATCTAAAGAATACAACAAACTAGTAAATATAACAAAAAAGAAGCAGACTCACAGATATGGAGAACAAACTAGTGGTTACCAGTGGGGAGAGGGAAGGGGAGAGAGGCGAGATAGGAGTATGGGATTAAGAGGTGCAAACTATTAAGAACTACAAGCTATAAGAATGTATTGTTTAATATAGCCAATATTTTATAATAGCTACAAAGGGAGTATAACCTTTAGAAGTTGTGAGTCACTATATCATACACCTGTAACTTATATAGTATTGTGCAGCAACTATACTTCAATAAAAGAAGGCAAGGCTCAACTATATGCTGCCCACAGAAAAAGCAGCTTCCATCAATTTATCAATGACTCCCTTAAGATTCATTAAACACCAATTGCGTATTAAAAACTTAAAACTTTGGAAAAAGTTAAAAAAAAAAAAAGCTAGAGAGTAAGCCAGTACTGCATCTGTTTTAGTATGATTATCATGATACTCAGTCTGATATTAAAGTCTAATATCACCAGTTATTACCGATTCCTCAGTTACTCATTACCCATATTATCTGGCCTATTTCTACCAATATTCACACTCTTTTTTTCATTTCACAGATCATAATTTCCACAAAATGTCTTGTCACTTCTTTACTCAGAAACCAGTTGAATCCTTAATCTGATTTGGACATTATGCTATAAGTGGAATAGCTTTATTCCTCTTCTCACTTAATAGAAATCTCTAGTTGAATTTCATATTCTAGCTTAAAATCTATCTCTTTACTCCAAGTTCTTAGTAAATAATTTTTTAATTTCCTGTTTGAAAATGCTTATTTTTAGATGTCTTAAGCTTGTTAAGTGTTGCTGTTTGCCTCTTTGATTTGATTATAAACACCTGGTGGATGAATTTGGGTTTTACAGGTTTTTAAAAAAAACGAAACTTTTTTGTAATGTCTTTAATACACAGGTGATGTTTAATAAATCTAAAGAAAGTCACTGAAAGTTAGTGTAATTTTTTAGTCTAAGAAATCAATGACTACATTTTAGAAAATAATTCTGTGGAACGTCTATTCATCCATCATGCATATTTTTCTCTTGGTATTGCAAACTGCAAATGTTTTTCTACTATTAGCATACATACCTGCACAGTATCCCTCATGAGTTTCCTTTGCTACAGCCTATCCCCCAAATCTGTCGTTGTGCTTGCACAGTGCATTTTAATGCATAATGGAAAACCTGCATGCATTGTGAACAGTGGCATAATGTATTCTTCAGGGTGATAAGTTATGTTTCATGTAATGTCAGTTCCTCTCTCTGAATTTACTCCACTCTCAGTAGATGTGTTTCAAATTAATAAAGCATTAGTCCCTAATCAAGGACGTATTTAGGAATACATTTTTAATTAAAATGAACTATGGGGAGGAATAAATAGTGTTAGACTTTTTGTGTTAATTTGACATAATACATTACTCATGAATCTTTGTGCATTATTAAAGATTAGATCATTGGTATTTCTGTAAACCCAATATAAAAATTAAGGCAAATGGAAAGAAGCGGATTTAATAGAACATTTTTTTAAAAGCTTAAAATGACAGAGGCTGTGATATAAACCGAATCATAGAGTATATACTTTTAAGGACCTAAAGCAATTATATAATCAAGCCATCTGCTTGCTTACAAGCAAAGAACACTACAAGACAGATGCATTGCCTGTTTTTAATTAGAGACTACATGATCTCCTTTGTTGCTGTATCATCTTTGCCATCAAGAAGTTCTTTCACAAGACAGCTTCAATGAACAACAATGCCCGTCTTTTTGTTTATGTGTTAAAATATATTCATTTAATTTGTAGAACTCCAATAAATGCACTTTTCATTTTAGGCATGAAATATTAAAATCCCAAGTTCTTAGCCCCAAGGATTTCATAGTTAACATTTACACACTAGCAAAAGTTAAGAATATATGAAAAACAAAGAGCAGACTCAAATCTGCCAGATATGACCTGTGAAAAGACACAATCTTATAATCTTACAAGATATGTGAATTAATAGTAGAAATATTTTTCTGTAATTGCAGTCTGTGGTCTTTTCATCTTATCAAGATTACAGAAAGAAAATAATTGTACAATTATTGGGAAAATATTATTGGGATTGAGATTGTTCCCTTGACACTGATCTTACTAGAAGACAAAGCTATGTAAAATTTGTAAGCCATATACTCTAGGGCATGAGTGATAACTTCCTTAGAAATTATTTCCAGGGTGTAAACAGGGTTATTTACAACATGAGATGGTGCTCAGCAATTGGAAATTCACTTTCAAAACGTAAGTGACTCCTTCGCCCAAAGAAGTAAAACTTCTCTCCTATATGTAGCAACACATAGATGATCTCTGAATGAGGTTCAGATCCAGAAGTCAAAAAGGTAAGAAATACTATTGCTCCAGAAGGATAACATACCAGCATGTTCCACTTATAGAGTTAGAGTATCAAAACCAGGATTAATAAGCAAAGAGTAAGAACTACCAGTAATAAGCTCTATAGGACTTGAAGCAAAAATGGGAGCTCTTGGTACAGACCAATCAGAAGAGGATACAACTGGAAATAAATTAGTTTCTGATTTACATTGAGTAAGGATTATCATCAAGGCTTTGTGATGATCCAAAGACGGATGACAAAAATCTACTACATGTCTTCTATAATTCATTTTGTACAAGTAAATATATGCTAGTTGTAGTTTTCATTACAGAACTTGGGTCCTGGAAGGTTTTATAAAGTTTTTGATATATTCATAAATAGCTAAAGAATTACTTCTGTATTCTCCTATATAGCTGTCTGAATGGGGCAAATATCACTATAAATATTTTGGTTGTGTAAAAATAAAATTAGAGAAACAACACCTCATGCCTAATTGACTTAAAGACCCATTTGTTTTTCTGTCTGGTGTGACAGCTATCCTCACATGGCATCAAGTAGGATTGTAGTTCAGTCTTCGAGAAGCTGAATAAACTTTCAGTAATGCAATTAATAGTTGTGTGTACTTAAGCAAATAGTTTTCTCTCTCCAAGCTTCACATGGCTCAGCCATAAAGTGGAAACAATAGTTACTCAAAGGGATTTTGTGATGCTAAAAGGACACATGGACATTATTACATCTAGATCAATGCCTAGCACATATCAACTACTCAAATAGCGGAGTATGAAAAATTGTGCGTAATAGATGGTGCTCTGTTTCTAATGCTATCCTTCACAATTTTCTTCCTGGCACTAATTGTTGTCATTTATCTCTACTTGAGTAATCTTTTTGTAAAGGAATAATCACTCCTTAGACTTGTGCTGAAGGAGTGATCAACAGAAACAATTTCCTTGAATACTAGCCAAGGAGAAGCATTTGTGGCTTTATTACAACAAGAAGCAAATGCCTCTAGAGCTCTATGCTCAGAAGTTGCTATATTAATTTGGAAAACCAAAGCAAGCTACTGTGTGCTATTGGATGCTTAAACAGACAGAGTTATAAGGGTAAAAGTGCTTCCACTTACCAAATTTGGAGAGAAGTTGCTGTGATTTATAAGGAAGTTGGAATTAAGTCTGTGACTCAATTTCACCATTGAAAACCAGAATGTCACCTTGGGATTTAGTGTTCACCTCTGTGCTCTGCAAGAAAAAAGCCCACAATGAGTATAGATCAATCATTCCTTAAAATCTAAAGGCTCAAAGAGCAAAGATACATGTGCAAAAAGCACATATTATTTTGGAAACCATATCAAAATAATAAATAGGTCAAGAGAATATACAGTATATGAACTTATCTTGAAAGTAGCTATTCTTCTGCTCTATTTGTACCCAAACATTGCTCTGGATACTGGTAACAAGGAAATCCATACTGTAAACTCTTCACCTTTCACCAAAGACCTCTGCTGTTAAGCCTTTGCTGGAATATGATATTAGGTCTCTTTACTTGGCATGGATTAGTGTTTTCAGTTCAAGCAGCCTTGTTTATATAAGAAACAAAAGATACAGGAATTAAACTGAGCATGTGTCAGTATATATCTATATATATTTCTTTTCTTATATATAGATTTTTTATATACTTATATTTATATATTTATTGTATGAAATATAGAAAATATTTTAATTACATTTAATAAATTAATGTATTTATGTCAAATAGAAAATATTTTATATATTTAACATATATTTCTATATATTTAATGTATGTTTCTATATTTTCAGGTTTTTTTCTTTTCAGTCCTGTCAGGTATAAGAGAATTCAGAGAGTTTGAAAGCATTTTATTTATGCTAATGTATTGAAAAAATTAGAAAAGAAATAAAATGGGACTCAAGTTGTTTTATAGTCAAATATTTAAGCATCAGTCTAACCATTGCAAGGAAATTAGAGAGAATACATCTAGAATTTTTAATTGTTTTATTTAACTACTCTCAGTGTTTTGTTTACATATATATTATATACGTAACTGATAATGTACCCGAAAGTCTACTAAGATTCAGTGACAAAAATATTTCTAAATATATATGCATGTGATCGGATGATCGGACTTGGGTCAATGCTGAGGACAAGCTTAGGTGGTGACTCGATTGGGTTAAGGTAGCTATCACCTTAGTTTACCATCAAACCTGTGACAAGCTGTGCAGGGGACAAACGCAAGGTCAAGAATACCGTGAGAAGCATCACTCCCGCCTCCCTGGTTCATCCTGAGGATGCAGCAGTAATCCCAGGGGCTCAGGGCTGTGTTTGTTGTGAGGAATCCATAAGGACTGACGAGTCTCAAACCAGAAGTTCCCTTTAGTAAAGCAGAGGGAAATTCTGGTTGTGCCAAAGTTACATACAGCTGCCTTTCACTCCTCATGTGGAAACCTGCCCTACTGCAGGCTTTGGTGCAGCTGGCCTGGCCATAGTTCATCATGAGGTAAGAACAAGCAAGATGCTATCTCCTTACCAAATACCATATTTTCGTGATTACTCTCTCTCCTAAAAAATGTGTCCCAAACTTCCCCTTGGAGTTATTGAAAAATTCTCTATAGAGTTAAAAATACTTTCTTTTTTACCCTTAAAATGCATTTAGATGAATCATTGTTAGGATAAGCTGCCATTAAAACATTTTCTCTAACAGATATTATAGATAGTAAAACAAATTCTAAAATATATTCCTCAGCAGATTAGTCTCTCAAAGTTATTTAAATGGTGGGAATGGTAAGAAAATACAAAATATTGCTATACGCCCTAGTTATAGAACTCAATCAAGACTTCTGGCTTCTTCAGAGTTGTAAGCAAGCTAAAAACATTGCTCTCATCCTTACAACAGCAAAGGTCTGTGGCTGCAGGGTAACCAAATAACTCCAAATCCATGAAAATAGTCCCTCTACAGAGTAAAGGAGGGAGCACTTGCCTACCGGGGAAGACTCTTCCAGGTACCATACAAGCTGGTAAGAAGAATTCAGCTAAAATTTTAACAAATTGCTGAAGTCTGAGTGTGGACTAGCATGAGAATCTAGAATCCCTAAGAGCTAAACCATGTAAGTCACAAGGTGAATTAACTACCACTCAGGGTTCTTCTCTTTCGACCTCACCAGGTGCTTATCAAAAACATCTGGACAACACAAGAATCCTGAGAAAGCATCCCTCAAGGTACAGGCATCCCTCCTGGGGACGAGAACAGAAGCTGTTGCTGGTAAGGCATAAAGCCTCTACCTTTGTCCCCTGGGGAATAAGCACCCCACCGTGCTGGTGGAAAGGCAGCCAATGCTGTCATCTGGTAGCACTGGTAAGAGACCATCGCAGCTGCGGGGAAGGAACAGAAAAGCAGCCTCTCTAGGAGGGGCAAGGGTTATGCATACACCCTGGGCCTGGACAATTAATGGCTGGGAAAGGAAAAATCACTGAGAATTCTTCATTCCTGAATCCCAGACACGGCATGTACCTGCTAAGACTGAGGCCAAATCAGAACAACAGAGAATTTCCTCTCCCGTGCACCCCACTGTGAGGCCAATAAGCACTGAATACTAAGTAACCACAGTCTAATTTGAGGAGAGGGACCAGAGAGAGGAGGCACAGTGCCAAGTAAGAATCTGACACTGAGTGTGGAGCAGACCTTGACAAAAATCTTCTGCTAACACAGTTCTCATCCAAAATACAACTAGAGAAATTTGAAACTTGTGGTACACGGGGCAAACATAACAATAATACAATCTGAACTCAGTGTAATTCCTGACAGATTCACACAAACTCCACACGAAAGCCCTGGCAGAAGAATATGCATGCCCATTTCCAGGCATAAAGTTATTTACTTCAATGTCCACTGTTTTACAAAAAAATGTGGGTGAATTTCCAGAGCTTCAGGTTAAGTGAAAGAATCTAGATGTAAAATGCTAGATAATGTATGATTCCATTCATATCATGTCTGGAAAAGGCAAAATTAGAGGGAAAGAGAGCTGATCAATGGTTGCCAGTGTCTGGAGTTGGGGGAGGGTGGTTAACTCCAAAGGGATATGGCTTAATTTATTCTATATCTTGATTATCATATTGTTTGTTTCACAACTCACAAAATTTGCAGAATCATATGTTAAAAATGGTGAATGTTACTGTTTGAAAATTATACTCTAAACAAATAAAAATAAATTAGTCATGATACACTGCAGATTTAAGAATAGATTTTTTGTTTTAAGAAATGGAAATATTACAGTAAACATACATGTACTTTTCAGATAGATTTTGATTTCAAAATGTCAATAAGTAGGGTATAAAATGTATGTCTTAGAAGTGAAGATATACTGAGACTATTTCCATTTTGGAGAATCACAAAGCACATTAGTGTGTTAAAGACTCTGATTGTTCTGAATAAAGAAAATCTAGAGAATATTTTTGTGAGTACACACTTTCTAAGGCAATACCTTTTTGTGAAACACACACTAAGAAAAGATGACTTACAAGTTCTAGAACTTTGAAGAATTTATTGCTGTATATTAGCTAAGAAGCATTTTTCAAAGAAGCCATTTTAGAGAAGTACAATTTATATAAATTGTCATTAAAGAAAAACAGTATAAGCCCCTCTCCTCCATTGGGTAGTTAAGTTAACTGACCAGTAGAAACATACTTTGCCATTAATACTACAATAGATATGTGAAAATTGCTCCCCCCCCCAAAAAAAAAAAAAAACCCAAACACATGTAGCCATATCTTAGGAAGTTGTGCTAATGAAAGATCACGTTGGAATCACCCATGATCAATGCCAGGCACAGTTGGCTATGCAAATTATGGGATCTACTGGAAAATAAAAGTGAGGGGGCCATTGTCTAAAAAGCAGGTGAAAGAAAGTGTCATTTAAAGTACTAACGTATAAAACTTATTTCTTCTTTCCTCAGTCCTCTCTCTCGTCTTAACACGGTATTTTTTATTTGCTATCTAATGTCCTCTTCTACTGCACAGGATACTCTCCTGGTAAGTACAAACCCTCACACATCCCTCTAGGCTCAACTCAGACCTGAACTGTGTGTGTTTATGTATTTAATAAGGGAATTAGTTTCCCCTCCCCATGGCCAGCCACCCTAATCCACAGATGCTGGGCAACCCCCAAGGGACTGCAGCCTTCAAGTTGGGACGTTCTGTTACCTGGTTTGGGAATGGGCGAGAATCACCTGCCTAATGCAGCATGGCGCTGCTAATGTCAGTGGAGATGGTCACACCATGCCTGGCAGGGAGAGCTCACACCCAACTTCCACGGGAGCCTCCGCCTTGTTAAGCACAGATTCCTGTGCTCATTCATGGAGATTCTGGTTAACTAAGGCTTTCTTGAGGCCCCCAAATCTGCATGTCAAAGAAGCTCTACAAATGATTTTGATGTGCAACTGCATTTGGGAGTAAGATATTACTCGTGAATTTGAGGTTTAGAGGTTAGTACAAGGGCTAGTTTGGAGAAGGTCTGATTTTTCACATTACATTAAATTGGCATCTGAGATGAGGGTATTTTATGATTCTTTATTTGGAAGCAGAATTCAGCTGAGATCAGCCATTTAAAAATATAAAAAACTTAACACCTTGCTGCTTATAAGAGACTAAGAATTGGAAGGAGGAAGTAAGGGAATAATTCAGGATTTGTTGTTCCAGGTGTACCTTAAAGATGAAGCTACATAAAAGCTCCTTAAAAACAAAGTAATCTCATAAGAGAGACTGCAAACCTTTATAGCATGGAAGAAGCAGATGGGTCTGTTTACTTGAACTGTTCAAAATAAATTTACATATTATTATGTCTGTATGAAACCAGATTATTTCCAAAGTAACCAAAGAAGCAAAACATTGAAAATTTTCTCACACTTTTGTTCTAATTACTTCAGTATCATTATCTGTAGGTAATTAGTTTCATAATTAAAAAAAAAAACCTTTAAAATGTTCAAATATTTTTGACAGAGGAAACAATTTTTTAAGTTTTTAAATTCGTTTGAAGATAATTAAAACTGTGACAACCTGTTAAAGTAATGCCCAGTAACTTGTATACACATATAAGTGACATAATTTTTTCCCAGTCTCTACTCCAACTCTTCTTTTGCACAGCTCTCAGGGGCATCTATCTAAACAAAAGTATGAACTTGTCACCACCTCACTATAAATACTTCAATGGCTTTCTAATGTTTTCAACAAAATTGTCAAGTGTTTAGTATGGCATAAAAGGACTTTAAAATTTGGCTGTTTCATTTCCCACTTATCTCCTTCATCATCCAGTTTGAAAAATAAAATAAACAGAAACTTCAACTAGAGTAGGAGACCAGAAGGAGGATCTCTCAAGTCCTGCTACAATAGCTTAGCTCAACAGGAAGAAGACTCCTCTTCTTTCCTGTCAAGGACTAAGCCAATGAAAAGCCATGAACTCTTATTTACTAGAGCCCACCAAGCTTCCTTTTCCTCTCTGGAAAAGCCTTCTTCCCTTGCTGTGAGGAGACTTGCATGTGGCTCCCCATAGGTGCAGATCCCAAATTGCAAAATTCTCTGCTGATCCTAAATAAACTCAACTTTGCTGAAGAAATATCTAGCAGTCTTTTTGTTTTAGTTCTTCATACTTTCCAGACTTTCTGAACTGCTTGCTTTTATATAAATTGTTTTTTCTTTTTCTTTTTTTCTTTTCTTTTCTTTTATTGCTTCTTTCTTTCTTTCTTTCTTTTTTTTTTTTTTTTTGACTTTACTACTAGATAAATGCCTCTTTATTTTTTGAGGATGTACTTAAGTGTTCCTTCTTTGAGAGCGCCTTCTGTGGCCTGTTGTAGACTCATTAGATGCTTCTTCAGAAAAGGAGGAAAAATGAGAGAATGAAAAGGGACAATAGTAGTGGAATAAGAAAAAGAACCTAAAACAGGTGTCTGGAACATTCCTTGTAATCCTAGTTTTGTGACTATCTTTCCTGTGATCTTCAGAATGCCACTCTTTCTCTCTGTCTTGTTTACATCATTGATTAAATGAGACAGATGAACCAGATGACCTGTAAATTACATTCTATTTTTATAGCTATCTGCTTGTAAGAGTGAAGAGAAAAAAATGAAAAAAACAAAAACAAGACCAAAAAAACCATGGAATGAGATAGCAAAACACAGTCTCAGATTTTGGCCTTTCTTAAGAGACTGGAGATGGAGAAGAGAAAAGGTAAACATATGTACAAGTAGTGAGGCTGTGTTGAGAAAAGTTCCTCATAAATTGGAAGCTATTCAGCAAGAGTAATTCTAACTTCTCTCATAACAAAATGTTTATGATTTGAAAAAACAAGAGGAAGAAATGCGTGCAGGTATCAGATGGTCTTGAGAGTGAAGCGCAGTGGAGGTAGAACGAATAGGAGATGATTTGAACAGCTGCAGTGTACTCATTTATCAACCACTTACTGAGTATCTACCAAGTAGGACCTTCTGCTCCAGGCAACAGGATTACAACTGTGATGAAAACAGGCAAGTCAACCTCAAACCCTCCCCTTTTAGAGCATCATTAAGATTATCAAACGGTAGTATTGGTTATAGAGCATGAATTTCTGGAAGACCCAATTGGCTTCAACAATGCTCACCAGCTCACTATTGGGTAAGAAGAGACCAGTGGTGCTTCCTAAGGATTTGATGAAGAAACCATCAGTTCAGAGAGGAGGTGTCCTAGGGTGGTTGTGAATTTTATACTGTCCTAATTCCTTGGAAAGACAAATGAAGCCTGAATATAAGAAGTTAGAGATTGGGGTCAAGATGAGAGTGAAGAGTGAATATTTTCTAGTTATGATATTCAGTTGCAAAAGATTCAGTTTTATGATTTTAAGCAAGCTAAGCATAACAAAAAAACCCAAAATGCACAAGGCAAGAAGCCAGCACTCAAAAAGCAATGATATTATGGCTAAATGAAAATTATTAACTCCAGTTGTACACTTGATTACCCTTGAGCAATTTCAATTTATTTGGGTAAGACTCACATATGAGGAAATCTGAGATTTTATCCTACAGTTTTGGCTTAGTTTATAGTCCTCACACAAACACTAAAGTGCAAGTTCAAGGAATTAGATAACATTGCATAAGATGTTTTTTGAGTTATTGTTTTTTGATATTTATAAATAAATGATAGTTTGTTGAGAAAAATAAAGATAAGTGAATTTGGAAATAAAGTAGAAATGTGCTAACTTAAAACCTTGTAGATGAAAAAGAAATATCTTTAAACATTTAATCTCTTGAATATCAGTTGTTAAGCCATTTGACCTTTTTACATGATTTTAAGAAAAATCAAGTGCAGCAGAGCTACCAGGATTTATGACTGCATTTAAAGAAATGCATGAGTTGACAGCTTTGTATGAACTAGTTATTAGATTTTATCCTGAGAGATGGATATTGCCAGGTCACCTAAAACAATAATTATTCACTAGGAGAAAAAGAAAGAAAGAAAAAAAAAGTTATAACACTCGATAAGTTTTTGCAAAAGGAAATTACTTTTAGTGAAGCGTGATTCAATCATAATACCAAAAAATCATACCAGTGCCATATCCTTTTCACTTACTTAAAAAAAAATCAATTTACTGCATATTTGTGATTTTTTAAATTCTTACTAAAAGTATTATAATTCTCATTCTTCCCACTTTATTTAAAAGTGTTACTGGATAGCAAACTGAAGCATCAACTACTTGGTTAAAACTAGGCCAAGGGTTATTGTCCATAGGAAGTAATTTGATTATTCCTCCTGAAATGATGACAGATTTTAATGTATGCAGAATAGAACTATGGACAGGATATTCTGCACATGTATATAAGTATTTGCTTTTGTGGAAGCTGGAAAATGGAGGCAATACCTAATTACTCATGACAAGAGTGACTGGTACACATGATTTGGCATCCATGACTGTGTTTCAAGCAGGGGCTTCACCAAACGCCTGAGCTGGGGGCATAGAATCTCCTTATGGCAACGAATCTTGTTGCAACAAAAGCTGTGCTGCTGAAAAAGATGAACTTATTTTGGGTTGCATACAATAAGATTTCTTGAAGATATTTTGCTGATAAATTCAATTTTATTCTTTATTTAAGAAAAAAATATATGAAAAATTGTACCTGTGTTTATGTACAGCAGCTATTTATTAATGTGTTCTTTACTCAATTCTTAAAAATTTATTTTGATGGTCTGATATTTAAGGAACTTCCATATACCTGACTGTGCTTCGTATCACAGCCTGGAGCTGATGAAGCACTGTGTTGTGCAGCTGCAGATTAATTCTTGGACAGATTTTTCTGCTTCACTACCTCTTTTGTAGGTGCCAAAAATAATTGCTGATTGTGCCAAGTTGTGTCTTTATCACCTGTCAAAGATCTCTGTACACTGTCATGTGGCATCTAAGGTAAGTATGCATTTATTCTTGCCTTTACTTTTCTTAGTGCCTTCTATTCATAAAGCTTTTCTTTCTTTCATTGGCCTTTGTCATCTGTTGTATGAGATGAGCTTTAAGTCCATGGGATGTTTCTATTTTTTAATTACCAAATGTGGTAACTTTTTAAAACCATCTAAAAATTTGAAATCAGAGAATGAATCTACTCTATTTTCACTGCCACTTAGCTGTCTTTTGCATTTCAAGCACATCAAACCACAACCAAAACAAAGAATAAAGATGAGAGAAAGTGAATTCTAAACCAGATCCAGAGGGTTTTCTGCCCAAAGCTCCAAGAGACAATGTTGGAAACTCCTGCAATTCACATCCTGGAAGTATTCTGACTCAATGCAACTGGTAAATATTAAGTATATGCTTTTGTGGATTAAATCTTAGCTCTTGTTCCAACACGACTTAATAATCATTTGGGTTGGCTCATTTGTTTGTGAAAATATCTAAATAAAACTGCACTCTATGCAAGGATAAGTGTCTCAGAATCAGTTGTACTTTGCTTAGTGTTAGATTTAAAGCAGCTTTATTTTCATTTACATTTGCACATGTAATGAAAAAGTCTAAATATATTTTATACTATAATTTCATAAAGATACATCAGCATTTTACAATGGCTTTCTGTATCCACACCACCACAAGGTATAATATATGACATGGCGTCTCTGGCTTTCCTGTGTTGTGACATTGGAACATGAGAATTCTGAAGTGAAAAATCACTTTTTTACAATAAATGATACTAACATTTATAAATCATTTGGATTATGCAATCCAAACAGGGATAAAAACAAATAATACACTTAAATTTCTGCTATGTTTTCAGGTCATTAACTTTTAATTATCTAAGATGTTCAGTCACTATAAAGGAATTGAAAATGTACTGTATCTGGGTAATTGGTGATATAAAAAGGGCTCTTCTGCGTTAAAAATCAGTAGGTGAGATGAGATATATTCTTTTTAATATACTAGTAAAGGGGACATTCTTCTGTTATATATGATGAAAGAAAATATTGGTATTATTGTTTTGCTTCTATTTACAAGCACATGAAATTGATGTATTGATACTTTATTTTTGTGAAGAATAGATTTTAAGCATTGCAATCTATAACTGAAATAGCTCAGCAGTCACTCAGAAGATACTTTTGTGTTAGGAATGACAAAGCAGAATTAATACCGATGCTTACCTGCTTTTGATGCATACATTTTGAGGGTTTGTCCTACTCACCCCAAAAGACACTGATGGAAATAGAAGACATGCACGAGGTCCTATGTGAGGACTGTTCAAGAAGGTGCATGAACTGAGGAGGAATTTCACCTGGTATGTGCCAAAGACAAGGACATACACCCAAAGCATTGGCTACACTTGCCAAGATTAGAATCGTGGGCTATGAACTACAAAATAAGCAAATACTGGTTTTTTTAAGTTATATGTGTATGTATATGTATGTATACATGCATGCCCGCATACACAGATACGCAGTTTTATAAGTTGTTATATGTAGTAATCATCAAAATGCTTTTATCTCTGTTTAAATTGGATCTATTTGAAACATTTCTATTTCATTTCATAGATTTGGGGTTGTTTTCCATTAGGAAAAGAGAGGAATGGGAGAGAAATCTAAACCGGAGATTCTACTTTCTGGGAGATGTTCTCCAAGGCTTCTAGCTCCACTCTCTGCATTGTCCTCATGTACTCACCACCATCACCTTTGGGAACGGAAGAGCTTTCACAATCTTTTTCCTTCCTTTAGGCCCACAGGTTGTTCTAAGGCTTGGACGCTGAAACATTTTTTGGTCCAGGTTTGTGGTTTCTTTAGAAATAAACCTCCTTTAAAATTAGGAGACCTTGAAGTTATTTCCTGCCATCCAGTTTCACATGCCAGTAATCACATCCAAGTTTTTTCTAGACATAATTCTCAAGCATGCTTTCTTTCTTTTGTTCCTATCCTTATGTGTCTTTCTCTCCTCACCCTCTTCTCCTCTTCTATTTTTCCCTTCTTTATAATAGCAGACAAAATAAGCTGATTAGAAAAAAAGTAATTTTGAGTGGGAAGGTAACGCCCTTAATCTGATCATCTGATCTTTACTACAAGACCAAGTACTTGGGTCACTGAGAATCTTACTGGCCCTATGGTATTCAAATTATTTTTTCAGTTTTATCCATTTTTGACCTTCAGCACCATCTTTTCCAAATTCTAAAGGCTTTGCTCTCACCATGAAAGCAAGCTCGCTGTCTGAGCATATCTCTATCTTGTAATACCTTGTTAGAGGCAGCTAAGAGTAACCAACACACATTCTGATCCTTTCCAGCAACTTCCTCTGAAATCACAGGAAGAGTTGTCACATGGTCTTACTTCTAAGGTATCTCAGGTCCCCATTTTTTGTGTTTCACAGCAGAACAGGGGTCTCTAGTTAAAAGCCTACCACATCTGTATCCTCACTACCTGCTGCCAACACATTAAGTAAATTCTATGCATTTAGGTTTTCTCATACTAATTTCTGTTTTATGGTTATTAATACTAATTGGTAAAACGTCAGCTCTGATGTTTCAGTCAGTTGGTAAGAGGGAAGGTCATTATCACGCACATGGTGTTCAGCTGATCGCACGAAGGGGCCAGGGGTTGTGTTTCACAGTCACTTAGTGACTCAGGCTCCTCCATCTCCTGGAGTCTCAGTCTTTTGCTGGATCCTCTGCATCTGGCTGACAGATGGGGAAGTAGGTAAAGATAATACACGGGGGGGAATTTTATGACCCGAACCTAGAAATGATACATATTAAAAAAATTTGCCCATTTCTGTTGGCCAAAATGCAGCCATACATCACTGCAAGAGAGTCTGTGTGTCCAAGAAAAAAAGAACAAATTCTTAAGTACAGTTTGCAAGTTTCTGCTGCAAGTAAGAGTTAACCCTTTATTTTTTTAAATTAGAGTTTGGATTATCTCAATAACTTCTATGTCATCAATTTATGATAAATTATTTTTCTTAAAAAGGCAAAGCATTTCCTTGTCTATACATTTATTTCCCCTCACAGCAATTTCTTAATCACTTAAAACAGAGGTCAGAAAATTATATGCCATGGGTTGGTTGCCTGTTTTTGTAAATAAAGTTTTATTGGATCATAGTCATTTCCACTTGTTTACACACTATCTATGATTGCTTTTAAACCATAATGCCAATGTTGAGTAGTTCCAACAGAGACCTTATGGCCGACAAGTCTAAAATATTTGCTTTAGGAAAAGCTTTGCACTACTTCTTTAGAGAATACAAAATCAGCTTTGTATATATCTGCTTAGAACAGTGAATGAAAAAGTGTTCTCTCCATAGATGATCTCTGCATTGATCTCAAGCCAACCTCAATAATATTTTATTTAAGGCAACAAATGATAATTTACTTTCTTTTTAACTTGACAACATCGTTTTCAATACCTGAGCATCTGCGAATTAAATGGTTCATGTAGGAAATAGCATTTAATTATAAAATCAATGTGATTTTGGCAAACTCCCAGACAGGAACCTTATTTCTATATCTTTCTCCAGTTGATCAAGATGCAGTAAAACAAAGATATATTATTGAAATATATATTACCAAACCTCAAAAGAGAAATGATGATCAATTTTTGGACAATGGAAACTAGAATGTTTGATATATGAGGGAATGGTCGGTGAGTTGGGAGTTTATGTGGTGAGCAGATTTAATGATAATACCAGGTTTATGTTGAATCTTTCTCCCCTTAATTCTCAGAATTATGATGTGTACAACATTTTCCCCTCTCTATAATTCTGAAAATTGACAGAATAATGCCACCACACAGGTAAGCTTTTGAATGAGAACTTGGTCCAAGGCATTTGACATCAGGTCCTTCATGGTTTTTACTGTGATGCAGCTATTTTCATATTAGCCACTCCCTGGGTTTTAGTTACTTTCCCAAATAACCTCAACTCTTCAAAATGTTGTTTTACTCTTTCATAAAATGAAAATTGCCTTCGCATTGAGCTAGGTGCTTTACATACATTGTCTCATTTACTCTCTAACAATATTTAACTTGCGCATCAGTATTATTATTATGTGAAGAAAAAGCTGGATTCAAAGAAGGTAAGTAACTTGCTAAGCTTACACTGGAAAAATAGTCCTTACACCTATCAATTTTACTAGCTAAAGTCTTTTGCACTGAGAAGTGTTTTAAAGGAACCAAAGAGGAAAGTGTGATGGATAGGTAAGTAGAGTGGAAGGAGACCTACTAAACTGAACATCTGTACAAAGACTCTTTGCAAAGTGATATTTATGTTGAGACCTAATATGAGGAGTCAGTCATAACAAACTCAACAAGTTCTTCACAAGAGAAGTAATGTCAAGTGTAATGACATTAAAAAGAGGTATAGGTGGAGTTCTCCATTCTACTGAGCACTATTCTAGTCAATATTTCTCTTTTCTGCTGTTACACGTATCTATTAAGTTTTTAGTTTCAGAAATTGTACTTTCGGTACAAAAATGTTCATCTGCTTTATTTTTAGATGTCATATCTTTGGTAAAGTTCATCATTTTATTTATTTTTGTAATATTTTGAATATTTTAATCAAAGCTGTACCAAAGTTTGTTTCTGATAATGCCAAAATCTTGATCACTGGTGGTTTATTTCTATTGCCTATTTTTTCTTAATAATTTATTTATTTATTTTTAATTAATTAATTTATTGGCTGTGTTGGGTCTTCGTTGCTGTACACTGGCTTCCTCTAGTTGCATCAAGCGGGGGGTTACTCTTCATTGTGGTGCATGGGCTCCTCGTTGTGGTGGCTTCCCTTGTTGCAGAGCACAGGCTCTAGGCAAGTGGGCTTCAGTAGTTGCGGCACATGGGCTCAATAGTTGTGGCACACAGGGGGCTTAGTTGCTCCGCAGCATGTGGTATCTTCCTGGGGCAAGGATCGAACCTGTGTCCCCTGAATTGGCAGGCAGATTCTTAACCACTGTGCCACCTAGGGAGTCCTAATAATTTATTTTTGATAATTTATTTCTGTCTCTGTCATGCCTGGTAATTTTTAACCAAGTGTCAATCTAAGTGTGTAAAACAATGGCAGAGACTCTGAATGATGTTACCTTTCTTCAGAGAAAACAATATTTACCTGGTTGGCAGGTAACATGGGCAGATCACTTTGATCCAATTTGAGACTAAAATTTTTCTAAGCTGTTTTCAGTCTTTGGTAGGACTAGTCTACTTCTATTCTGTCCTTACTCCCACAGTTTAGATTTCGCAGTAGTCTCAACTGAAAGGCTGGGGCTTTTCAGATTTCCTCTTTTTTGGTGAGCAGCCTAGCACTGTCAGATTGTTAAACACTCTTGAGTGTTTCAGCCCTTACCATACATTTTCCTCCTAGTTTCTTGATTTTTCACCCCTCATGCAAAGCTTAGGAATTGGTTCAGATTTGAGGGGAAACGCACACCAAATGTCCACTTCATTTCCCCATGATTCACTTTTCTCCTAATTTGGCTCCTCAAATTCCTGCTGCCATGGTAACCTTGACTTCTACTGTTTTTCCCAATCCATCTTAGTGAGTTGGCCACAAAATCTATGATGTTGTTTTTTTTTTTTTTTTTTTTGGGGGGGTGTTCATCAGGTTCAATCATCTGTTTTTATACACATATCCCCGTATTCCCTCCCTTCCTTGACTCCCCCCCCTCGAGTCCCCGCCACCCTCCCCGCCCCAGTCCTCTAAGGCATCTTCCATCCTCGAGTTGGACTCCCTTTGTTATACAACAACTTCCCACTGACTATTTTACAGTTGGTAGTATATATATGTCTGTGCTACTCTCTTGCTTCGTCTCAGCTTCCCCTTCACCCCCCGCCCCCTCCCATACCTCGAGTTCTCCAGTCCATTCTCTGTATCTGCATCCTTATTCTTGTCACTGAGTTCATCAGTACCATTTTTAGATTCCGTATATGTGAGTTAGCATACAATATTTGTCCTTCTCTTTCTGACTTACTTCACTATGTATGACAGATTGTAGTTCTATCCACCTCATGACATATAGCTCCATCTCATCCCTTTTTATAGCTGAGTAATATTCCATTGTATATATATGCCACATCTTCTGTATCCATTCATTTGTTGATGGGCATTTCGGTTGCTTCCATGTCCTGGCTATTGTAAATAGTGCTGCAATAAACATTATGGTACAAGCTTCTTTTGGGATTATGGTTTTCTTTGGGTATATGCCCAGGAGTGGGATGACTGGATCATATGGTAGTTCTATTTGTAGTTTTTGAAGGAACCTCCAAATAGTTTTCCATAGTGGCTGTACCAACTTACAGTCCCACCAACAGTGCAGGAGAGTTCCCTTTTCTCCACACCCTCTCCAACATTTGTGATTTCCAGACTTTGTGATGATGGCCATTCTGATTGGTGTGAGGTGATACCTCATTGTGACTTTGACTTGCATTTCTCTGATGATGAGTGATGTTGAGCATCTTTTCATGTGTTTGTTGGCCATCTGTATGTCTTCTTTGGAGAAATGTCTATTTAGGTCTTCTGCCCATTTGTGGATTGGGTTATTTGCTTTTTTGGTGTTAAGCTTCATGAGCTGCTTGTATATTTTGGAGGTTAATCCTTTGTCCATTGTTTCATAGGCAATTATTTTTTCCCATTCTGAGGGGTGCCTTTTAGTCTTGTTTATGGTTTCTTTTGCTGTGCAAAAGCTTTTAAGTTTCATGAGGTCCCATTCGTTTATTCTTGATTTTATTTCCCTGATTCTAGGAGGTGGGTCAAAAAGGATGTTGCTTTGATGGATGTCATAGAGTGTTCTGCCTATGTTTTCCTCTAGGAGTTTGATAGTGTTTGGCCTTACATGTAGGTCTTTAATCCATTTGGAGTTTATTTTTGTGTATGGTGTTAGGAAGTGTTCTAATTTCATTCTTTTACATGTTGCTGTCCAATTTTCCCAGCACCACTTCTTGAAGAGGCTGTCTTTTTTCCATTGTATACTTGTGCCTCCTTTGTCAAAGAGAAGGTGCCCATATGTGTTTGGGCTTACTTCTGAGTTCTCTATTCTATTCCATTGGTCTTCCTTTCTGTTTTTGTGCCAGTACCATACTGTCTTGATCACTATGGCCTTGTAGTATAGTTTGAAGTCAGGAAGCCTGATTCCACCAACTCCATTTTTCCTTCTCAAGATTGCTTTGGCTATTCGGGGTCTTTTGCGTTTCCATACAAATCGTAAGATTTCTTGCTCTAGTTCTGTGAAAAATGCCATTGGTAATTTGATTGGGATTGCATTGAATCTGTAAATTGCTTTGGGTCGTACAGACATTTTCACAATGTTGATTCTTCCAATCCAGGAACATGGTATGTCCCTCCACCTGTTTGTGTCGTCTTTGATTTCTTTCATCAATGTCTTAAAGTTTTCTGCATAAAGATCTTTTGCCTCCTTAGGCAGGTTTATTCCTAGGTATTTTATTCTTTTTGTTGCAATGGTGAATGGGAGAGTTTCCTTAATGTCTCTTTCTGCTCTTCCGTTGTTCGTGTATAGGAATGCAAGAGATTTCTGTGCATTAATTTTGTATCCTGCTACTTTACTAAACTCATCAATTAGTGCTAGCAGTTTTCTGGTAGAGTCTTTAGGGTTTTCTATATATAATATCATGTCATCTGCAAAGAGTGACAATTTTACTTCTTCTTTTCCAATGTGGATTCCTTTGATTTCTTTTTCTTCTCTGATTGCTGTGGCTAAAACTTCCAAAACTATGTTGAATAATAGTGGTGAGAGTGGACACCCTTGTCTTGTTCCTGTTCTTAGAGGGAATTCTTCCAGTTTTTCCCCATTGAGAACGATGTTGGCTTTTGGTTTTTCATATATGGCTTTTATTATCTTGAGGTAAATTCCTTCTATGCCCATTTTCTGGGGAGCTTTTATCATAAATGGATGTTGAACTTTGTCAAAAGCTTTTTCTGCATCTATTGAAATGATCATATGGTTTTTATCCTTCAGTTTGTTGATATGATGTATCACGTTGATTGATTTGCGTATATTGAAGAATCCTTGCATCCCAGGGATAAACCCCACTTGATCATGGTGTATGATTTTTTTAATGTGCTGTTGGAGTCTGTTAGCTCGTATTTTGTTGAGGATTTTTGCATCTATATTCATCAGTGATATTGGTCTGTAGTTTTCTTTTTTTGTGACATCTTCGCCTGGTTTTGGGATCAGGGTGATGGTAGCCTCATAGAATGAGTTTGGGAGTGCTCCGCCTTCTGCTATATTTTGGAAGAGTTTGAGGATAGGTGTTAACTCTTCTCGAAATGTTTGATAGAATTCGCCCGTGAACCCATCTGGTCCTGGGCTTTTGTGTGTTGGGAGATTTTTAATCACTGCCTCAATTTCTGTACTTGTGATTGGTCTGTTCATGGTTTCTATTTCTTCCTGGTTCAGTCTTGGAAGATTGTATTTTTCTAAGAATGTATCCATTTCTTCCAGGTTATCCAATTGATTGGCATATAGTTGCTTGTAGTAGTCTCTCATGATGTTTTGTATTTCTGAGGTGTCCGTTGTGACTTCTCCTTTTTCATTTCTAATTCTGTTGATTTGCATCTTCTCCCTTTTTTTCTTGATGAGTCTGGCTAATGGTTTATCAATTTTGTTAATCTTCTCACAGAACCAACTTTTAGTTTTATTTATTTTTCTTATGGTTTCTTTCCTTTCTTTTTCATTTATTTCTGCTCTGATCTTTATGATTTCTTTCCTCCTGCTCACTTTGGGGTTTCTTTGTTCTTCTTTCTCTAGTTGTTTGAGGTGTATGTTTAGGTTGTTTATTTGATCATTTTCTTGTTTCTTAAGGTAGGACTGTATTGCTATAAACTTCCCTCTTAGAACTGCTTTTGCTGCGTCCCATAGGTTTTGGGTTGTTGTGTTTTCGTTGTCATTTGTTTCTAGATATTTTTTGATTTCCTCTTTGATTTCTGTAGTGATTCCTTGGTTGTTTAAGAGTGAATTGTTTAGCCTCCATGTGTTTGTATTTTTTGCAGTTTTTTTCCTGTAATTGATACCTAATCTCATGGCATTGTGGTCTGAGAAGATGCTTGATATGATTTCAATTTTCTTGAATTTGCTGAGGTTTGATTTGTGACCCAAGATGTGATCTATCCTGGAAAATGTTCCGTGTGCACTTGAGAAGAAAGTGTAGTCTGTCGTTTTTTGGATGGAATGTCCTATAAATATCAATGAAGTCGAGATGGTCTAATGTGTCATTTAAAGCTTGTGTGTCTTTGTTTATTTTCTGTTTGGATGATCTGTCCATTGATGTAAGTGGGGTGTTCAAGTCTCCCACTATAATTGTGTTCCTGTCGATGTCCCCTTTTATAGCTGTTAGCATTTGCCTTATGTATTGAGGTACTCCCATATTGGGGGCATAGATATTTACCATTGTGATATGTTCTTCTCGAATGGATCCCTTGATCATTATGTAGTGTCCTTCCTTGTCTCTTGTAATAGTCTTTACTTTCAAGTCTAATGTGTCTGATATGAGTATTGCTACTCCAGCTTTCTTTTGACTTCCATTTGCATGGAATATTTTTTTCCAGCCCTTTACTTTCAGTCGATATGTATCCCTTGGTCTGAAGTGGGTTTCTTGTAGGCAGCATATAGAAGGGTCTTGTGTTTGTATCCATTCAGCCAGTCTGTGTCTTTTGGTTGGAGCATTTAATCCATTTACATTTAAAGTGATTATTGACATGTGTGTTCCAATTACCATTTTCTTCATTGTTTTGGGTTTGTATTTGTAGGTGTTTTCCTTTTCTTGTGTTTCCTACTTAGAGAAGTTCCTTTAGCACTTGTTGTAAGGCTGGTTTGGTGGTGCTGAATTCTCTGAACTTTTGCTTGTCTGGAAAGCTTTCGATTTCTCTGTGGAATCTGAATGAGATTCTTGCTGGGTAGAGTATTCTTGGCTGTAGGTTTCTCTCTTTCAGGACTTTCAGTATATCCTGCCATTCCCTTCTGGCCTGCAGAGTTTCTGTAGAAAGGTCAGCTGTTATCCTGATGGGTTTTCCCTTCTATGTTGTTTGTTGCTTTTCTCTTGCTGCTTTTAATATTTTTTCTTTGTGTTGAATTGTCGTTAGTTTGATTAATATGTGTCTTGGTGTATTTCTCCTTGGGTTTATTCTGTATGGGACTCTCTGTGCTTCTTGGACTTGGTGAATTATTTCCTTTCCCATGTTGGGGAAGTTTTCCACTCTAACCTCTTCAAATATTTTCTCAGACCCTTTCTTGTTTTCTTCTTCTTCTGGGATGCCTATAATTCGAATGTTGGTACGTTTAAGGTTATCACTGAGGTCTCTGAGACTGTCTTCTAATCTTTTTATTCTTTTTTCTTTTTCCTGCTCTGTGGCAGTTATTTCCCCCATTCTATCTTCCAACTCACTTATTCCTTCTTCTGCCTCAGTCATTCTGCTGGTTATAGCATCTAGAGTATTTTTAATTTCAGTTATTTTGTTATCCATTGCTGTTTGTTTTTCTGAGTTCTTATGAACTGTTTCTTGTACTTTCTCTATTTTGTTACCGAGATTTTGTATCATTTTTACTATCATTACTCTAAATTCTTTTTCAGGCATTTTTCCTATTTCCTCTTCATTTATTTGGTCTTGTGGGTTTTTTCCTGCCCCTTTGCCTGCATGGTGTTTCTTTGTTTCCTCATGGTTGTCCAAACTTTTGGGGTTACTTGTCCTGGCGATAGAGTTGTTTATAGAAGACTGTCCAAGCCTCAGACTAATGTCCAAGTATTGGATTAAACGAATATTAAGTCTAGGAAACACATACATGTATAAGACACACAATTACTGAATCCGTTAGGACATAAGGCTCTAGAAAGACCTGACAGAACCCCAGTGTGCTATCAGATATTCAAAGAGAAACCCAGCAGAAATTGACAACTGAAACAGAACAAATCAGAGACAAAAGCAAAAGCAAACAAACAACAAATAACACCCTACACATACAAACATCAATCCAGGGTGATTTTGTAAGCTAGGATCAAATATAGAAATGAGCTGGAGTACCACCAGAGAGAATGGAGATTCTCAGAATGTAATTAGACAACTGTACTAAGAACTAAGATAAAGACAAAAGCCTAATATTAAATACCAAGGCAGTGCGTCACCTGGAGAATATAGCAAGGAGTCTGAGCAGACCGATAGTGTTGCTTATAAGTATAAGATAAAATAAACTTAAAAAGGCTGAAAGAAAGGGGAACAGAAGAGCGTACTGTGGTTGGAAATATGCAAATAAAAAGAAAGGAATAGAAATGTATAAAAGATAGGGATGAAAGGAAAGTATGAGAGATATTTTGTCCGTACTACCAAAAACTTAGCTAGATATAGAAGTATATAAAAAGGCAAAAAAAAAAAAAAAAAGAATAAAAAAATCATTAAAAAATTATGTTATAAAACTTGTAGATCCCTTAGGGCTAAGATCATATTTAATAAATCCAAAAAAAAAAAAAAAAAAAAAAAAGAGAGAGAGAGAAAGAAAAAAAAAAAAAAATCCAGAACTGATCCCAGAATGGACCAGTTCAATAGGTGTTGATACTACTATTTCTGTTTCCTTAGCGTCTCAGCTGTAAGTGTCCTTCTCCTTGCCTTGGGTTTTTTTGCATTATTCTGTGACCAGCAGAGGTTCCTTTATTGTTCATCTGTAAGTCGGTGTGTGGGGAGGGAGAGGGTACAATAGTGGCTCCTTCTCCTGGGAGTGAGTGAGCAGCGGCGCACTGTTGTTTCAGTCGGGCTTGGAGGTGCCTGTTGCAGAGGGACACCAGTGGCTCAGGCATAAACAGAAAGTCTTAGAGTAGGGCATCTCTCGGGTTTTTTTTGTTGTTGCTGTTGTTGTTTTTTTTTCTCTGGGCAGCCTCCCTGCTGCTGGCCTTGCAAGGGATTTTAATCTAGCCCCGCCCAAGTGCCTGAGGGTGCTTGCTATCCCTGAGCTCCTTAGGTGGCCCGCAGGCGTCTCTCCACTGCCTGTTGCAGAGGAGCCGAAAGAGAAAGAGAAGCTACGCGCGGCTCCTCCCCCCCGCCCGGGAGCCTGCAGCCTCCAGCCGCCATCATGGCCGGGCAGCTCTCAGGGATGGGCACTCCTCGCTGCGGACCTCCTCCCTCCTGTCCTCTCGGTCCGTCACCCTACCGGCAACAATGTTTCTCCCCCTGAACCAGCTCTCTGGTTCCCACGCTCCCGCTCCCGGACCCTCTGTTCAGCCGCGGATCGATGTCTCGGTCCGGGAACGCTGAGCTGCGCTGCGGACCCTCCGTATGTTTCTCACTCCCTCCCGTCTGCCACAGCTCCGCTGCTTCACCCTCTTTGAGCCCTCGTAGATGCCTCCCTACTGGCTATGTCGGGCTCCCCGCAGCCCTTTCTGGTGTCCGAGGCCGTCTGCTGGTGTTCAGCTGGTTCTCTGTGGGAATTACTGTGTCCTTCCGTGCATTCCCAATGCATCTGTGGAGAGGGATGCACTCCACGTCTCTCTACTTTGCCGCCATCTTTTTCCTCCATCTATGATGTTGTTTTTTGTTCAGCCTCTTTATCTTGTCCTGGGACTTACAAATGTCCAAAGTGGAAAAAAGTCAGCGGTGAATGGAGGGCTTTTTTACATTGCATTTTCCTCTCTTCAGGATTGCGGCCCTTCAAATCCTGCCTTTGTTGTCTGCTCCAAGATTCCTTCAAACTAATGTTTCTTTGTTTGTTTGTTGGTTGGTTGGTTGGTTTTAATTTTAGCCAGCTTTAATAGTTTCTTGGCAGAAGAGTGTGTCTGATACAAGTCAATTATAGATGGAAGCAGAAGACTGGAAGATGACTCTGGGTTTAAATCTCCATCTATGTAATAACTATGTTTAGTTAGGCATTTAAAAAATTTTTCAGCATAGTTTTTCTCTTTTCTTGAATAAAGATAAAAAAGATAGTTTATGAGATTGATATGATGATTTATATGTATTATATATATATACATACACATATATATATAATCTCATAGCAGAGCACTTGGCAAATAATAATGAAGCAATAAATGTTGGTTCTGTCCCTTCTTTCTCTTGTTTTATTTAAAGGTCATATTTTTGAGTGTTCATTGATCCATATTTATCAGATCAGTGACATTTTCATGATATATGTAATAAGTTTTGAATGATGACAGAGAAGAAATAAATATGCAGAAGGTATAACATGCATGAATATATTCTAAGAAAATACATTTCATATGCATACCAGGTACCTTCTCAAATATTAAGTTTTTTGTGAATTTTTATTATAGTTTTTTTTTATTACGATGTACTTAGAATGATTTAACTTAACATCAAATAAACCCAGAACAAATACATAGGAGAATACGTATTTTTTAAGATATTCACATCATGATGAAGAGAAAAAGATATGCATTGCATTTCTATGTGCTAAAATCTATATAAAATGGATGAGATGATGTAAGGTAGATTTCATGAAAATACAAACATATTTTAAATGCATTTGTTTCTTGCCTAGTAATCAAAAAAATATTGCTAATGCATTTGTTATTCACATGAATGTTAGTATTTATTTGTATTTAATGAATTCACCATTTTATTTAGTTTTCTGTAAAGTCTTTTCAGATATACAAATCTGTAGTAATTGATAATCATCTTTTCATTTGCTATTTTTCATTGTGAGTTTCCAAAATACAGCGCTGTGGATTTATTTTCATGGTAGCTGATTACTTATCACTTCACTTTTCCAGGCCTAGCAGCCTAGCAGATCAATGAGAAACTCATTGCCTTGAAAGAGATCTAGTGTTAGGTTTGTTGGAAGTAAATCTTCAGTCAAAAAATGTGTAAAATTAATAGGTTGTTTTCAAAATTCCATCTAAGAATTGAACAATTTGATAGTTAGATTCTTTATTTCCTTTTGAGAGAATATGAACTAAATATAAATCCAAAAAGAATCATCAAATAAAAAGGCACTGAAGGAGCCAGAAGCCACAGAGAAGAAAAGCAGCTCAGATATAGGTCAAAAGTTTGCCTTTCCTAATAGACAATGGATATTAAGTAAAGTGATCATTGGAATTGATCAAATTAGTCCAGTCACCCAAGATGTGACCACACTCCCCCTGCTCAGCCGCAAGTTAACATTGCTGAAGATTTAGTGTAACAACCAAGGAGAAGGGGATGTTCAGATACACACACAGACATAACAAATAATAGCAGCAATTTTCAGAATTATGCATTTCTGAAATAAGAGAAAAATTTTAAAGAATTTTTGAGACCAAGACATTTTTATTTTGCCAAAGATGGAGGTCTTTTTTTAAGAAAAGCAAAAAAAACAAAAAACAAAAACCAACAAAAAACACCCCCTCCCAAGAGCCACTAAAATATTTACATCCATAATTTATTTCAGAAAATAAGAATTTTGGGGACAACAAATTGTAAGAAAGATGCAATCTACAAAACAGACTATCTTATGAAAAAATAGTAAAAGTGTTGTCAATCACATATACATACGCATATTACATTGTCATTTTTATTTCAGGGATCATTGAAACAAAGGCAGAGAGCTGCCTCATTCAGAGCACTAGCTTGACAGATCTGCTATTATAAGACCCTCTTTATAGTCTCCTCTAGGGATAAAGGATACTCTCATTTTACTATTTTGTTTAACTGTATTTACCCCCATTAAAATTTTGGCAATCCACCTAACATCTTCCAACTTTTTCACTGAACCCCTCAAGTTATTATTTCTGCATGAGACTGTGCTCTATTTATTTGTTTGACAATGAGTGTTAGTATGTAGTGCTTTAAAATTTTTGAAGGTAAGTGTGTACTTAAGAATGAAGAAGAGATGATAAAGCCTTCTTCCTTTTATCTCCTAAGCCTGTGAGTTTGTTTTCCAATCTGCTGATTATCTGAATATGTGATTGGTCTTTTAACCAGTTTCTACAATTGTATAATATAAAAAGTGCCGCTGTGATGCTTACACAAGAAGTCGCTGTGTTATAGACATATATTTTGTACTCTAGGAAATTATTCCACAGAATAACACTCACAAGAAAATATTCATTAGAAAAAGCACTGAATTCTAAATTGGCTTCAATCTGCCACTCAGCATCTATAAGGTGAAGATTAATTTTTGTTGTTGATGGCGATGTGTTATAACGTTTGAATTAGTTGCCAAAATTTACAAATAGAGACTTCACATAACATTCCAGATTCCCCGCTTCTTTCGAAAATCCACTTTACTTGACTTGCCTGTGCCTTAGTCATCTCATCTGCAAAATGGAAATGGTGATGGCACCCTTCTCATGAGTACTGCTCATTTGGGAACAGATGGGGTGTTCAGCATGGGGTGTCGTGAGACTTAATGAACCATTATATATCAAGCAACGAGCACAGTCCTGGTATACAATCGACACCCCACTGACACTGAAGACTCACTGCACCCAGCATTTTGTGCAGACTCAGCAGCATCCCTCTTCCCTCTGTTTGCTGAGGATGGTCACCTGGCTCCCAGTCTCACAGCTCCAGCTTTTGCTGACTCAGTTGGCAGGGCTGAAAAAGAGCATAGGGTAGGCAGGGACCAGTCAGTGAGGAACCCCCACTGCACATGTGCAGACAGAATGGACAGAGTTCTGCTATTGTCTTCCTCTGCCCAGGAATGAGGCAGAATTTGCATAGAATATTAACAAAAACTGACCAAAAACCATACTAGATTAAAACAAATTCAACATAATAAAGACTACATTTTCTGACTGTAACGTTAATCTTAGAAATCATTTACAAAAAGTATATGTGTGTATATTTAAAATATAAAATATTTGTATATGTATATTATATATGTATTATATATATAGACATATATGTATATAAAATCATGTGTCTGAAAGCCAAAACAACCATATTAATAAACACTTGGGTTAAAGTAGAAATGATAGAAGACTATAGAACGAAAGTATACTTCTAATTTTTTTAAACATTGTATCACAAAATATAACAGTATAGGAAAAACAGATCTATAAATAGCTGAATCAATTTCCAAAAATAAAAGAAAATAAAAAGCCAAGGAGTGATTATCCACCTTATCAAATATTTATAAAACATTCCATGTAACCATTACATTTAAAACAGTGAAATACTGTCTCAGTTATAGACAAATATACACATGGAACAAAATAGAGGGGTCAGGATGAGAGTACTGTATAAGCAGAGAAACTTGAGGTGCAAAGGCCAATCATTTGGGAATTGATGGAGCATTTTGCATATGATGGGGAACAATCCCACACAAAGGAAGGTCCTTTTTAAACAAAACAAAGGTAAGCTATGATGGGCTGAGTAGAAATAAAGTTATACAATTAAAACAAGAGCATGCAAGGAAAATATTTTTTATATATTTGCATCAGAGGAAATTTTCTTTAACAAGACTAAAGAATACAAACCATAAAAATTAGATTTTGTTACGTCAAAAATAGTTTTCACGATATAAATCACCAAATGCTAACTTTCAGTAAATATCACAATAGAAGATTTTTGCATGAATTGAACCAACTAGGTATTATCATCTAGAATACTAAAGGAATTTGTGAAATAAACAGACAAACCCAAAAGACAGGAAACAATAGAAATACAGTCAAAGTTATGACTAAGCAGCATATGGAAAGAAAACAATCATTAACAGATATTTGGAGATATTCTTATAAGTAAGTGGAGTCATGCAATTAAGACAGTGATGAGCACATGTTCTAGAGCTCAGATTTGCAAAAACCTTCAAGTTGATCAATACTAATTATTAGTGAGAATATAGCAAAAATATTTAACTTCGGTGCAGTACGAACTGGAGTGGTCCATTCTGGAGAAATGTGTCATACTTGATGAGATTAATATTCATATAGCCCAACACTCAAAAATGTCATCCTTCATAAATGAATGAAGTCCATAAGGAAGGCCTTTGTAGCACTGATAGTGGTATCAGGCGTGTGAAGACAATTTAGGTAGTCATCACTCAGAAAATGAGTATGTAAATTTTTGTGGCGCCATACTACACTGTTTACTGTAGCAGTGTCCATATCACACCAGGGCCAACCGTTCAAATAGATACCAAGGGAAGCAAATAAGAAAATAAAATCTCTACCATGACATTTATGTGAATTAAAAATTTTCTACACTTACTATACAGCATTGTCTATTTTACAAGGATTCACGCATAGGCCATTGTTTTTGTTCCTTGATCTCAGATCCATTCCCCTCCTTCTCCTGCAGGCTACATTTCCAAAGGTCCTTTGCTAACTGCTGTCTGCTTAGGTTTGGTTAATGGAAGCACTGGTTAAAGTTGGAGAGGAAGAAGAAAGGAGTCATAAAACTCTTCCTCCTCCTATCCCTTCCTTAGAGTGCTTCCTTTCTCTCTCTTCTCTCTCTCTCTCCTTCTTTCTCCGCTCTGTGTGGGCATTTTTGAGCAGTAGCCATATCTTTCCCCTGGTTCTCACTCTTCACTAAGCAGAACCGATTTCTGTGGTCCTAACTCCCTCCTAGCAATTCCTGACGTGATTCTGGAACCTGCAAGATTTCCCTGATGTCTGGATTCTGGTGAACAGCACTGCTTTCCGAGTATCATTCCAGCCCCAAGGGGGTGTAGTGGTCTGCTGTGTACTTTGCTAGTGGCCTCCTTCCGCTAATCTCTGATTTGCTTCAGCATCCCATTTGTCTTCTCAATTTCTTTACCACCTGTTTAATTCCCCAGGCTGAGTTTCTCACTCGAAATACTAGAATGGTTTCCATTTTCTGATTGGAATCTGAAATAGTATTTGATATTGGGAGTGTTCCCAGGAAACAGACCCTAATGCAGGATACTGAGATTGGGAGACTCATCTGCTTAATCTTTAACACGGTGACAACCTCCCTGCAGTTGGAAACTGAAATAATAGCAATCTGTGACAAGCGGAGGCATTAAATACACAGTTTCTTAAAGTGTAACCCTGGCTGAAATGAAGTATTTGGAGGATTAAGTAATGGTTATAGTAACCTCCATGGTTACAGTGATGGCTACAAGGACTGCAGCTTTCTAACTGCGATCAAAGGTTTACTGAAAGAGAAAGAGCAGCTCGGGGCTGCGTTACCTTTCCTGCTCTCTGTCATAATATGCTGTTCAGAGACTAATTGTCAGCACATTCCACAGAACATCACACAGGTCAATTATATTGATGATATTCAGGTTGCTCCTGGAAGCAGCAAGAAGCAAGCATCTTAGATGAGACACACAGTGTTAGAGATCAGTTGGTAAACACCATGAACACTTAGATCCTTACCACTTAGATAATGTCTCCCCAGGTCTTGTAGTCTGGGGCATGTTGAGATAATCCCTCTAAATTGGAAGATCACTTTAGATTTTGGAGGCAAAATATGCCATACTTGGTGGTGTGTTGCTCCAAGGAATTTACTGACTAATGTGGAGGTTTCCTGCTATTGCCTAATTTTATTTGTTTCAGCATCTGTTGTTTGGCTTATTACCCGTAGAACAATTCCTTTACATGAAATTCCCTCTGTTTGAAACACTAGATGGCTTCTATTTTCTTGAATAGCCATTGACTTATACACTGTGTACCCACAGACATAATCTATACAAATTATAGTGAGTTTCTATGTGGGAGATAATAACTAGAGAGAGTATCAGAGGGGAAGAGGAAAACTACAAAACAATACAAAAGATGGAACCTGAAGAGAATATAATATAAATGAAAGGGTATAATTAATTCTGGTACTCTTAAATGACAAATTAAAAATCTATATACATGAAACTAAGACCATGTGACCTATTAAAGTTTAAATATATTCTTAGTGACAAATTAGGACTACAACCCTAATCTCTTGAACTACAAGCTATTTCGATGACTCTGGCTACTGTTCCATACTTCCTTTCAGGTTTTAATTTTTATCCTACTTGTGCTGAGAGCCTCTTTCAGAGAAAAAAATAAGGATATATATGAAAATGCATACTGTGAAGCAACGAGTCTTGAGGCTGGAAATTGTACACTTGAAGGAGGATAGTTATGAGAATTTCCATTAAAAACACAGTGCTACATTTTTTCACCCAACGCTCTGTGGTTTATTTTTCTGTCTTTGGGAATTTCACAAACAACTTGTAAAGTTCCAGCCAAACCTTTGAGGTTTGCCTTTCCATAAGTGTATGGAACAAGCCAAAGGCTGCAACCGTAGCCAAAGGAAACAATGGAAGCCACAAGACCTGCTGGCCTGGTTCCTCTCTCCTCCACTTGATTTTGAGCCCCCGGAGAGGACACCACCTGAGTTGCATTTGTATATGGTTAGAGCTCTTGAGAACTAAGCCTCCTAACTAATGGTTCTTGTTTAATTTGAAATAAAGGGATAAAAGTATTGCATTCTAAGGAAGAAGAAACAATTTTGTTCCTACCATTGTTGTTCTTTTCTTCTTTTACATTTATGTCTTCATGGCTCACATTTCAAAGGCATCTCTGAATAGGTGCGTGTAGCCACAGTGAGCTTCTGTTTCCAGGGATTCTGGAGGCAACAAGGATCCGTGTACCTCCGCAGAAAACTCTTTAAATAAATGCAATCTACTGGGCCCCACCAGCTGGCATAATAGACTTTATACTGCTTGAAAACAGAATTAACGTGTTTTAAAATCCTTTGTTTTTCACTGGTAAACATCTGAGTTATTATTCAGTAAAAGTTTATTTTTAACTTTTCGGTTTAATTTATGCCCTAGACAGTCCTGTGTCATAGACTACGTTTGTCTTCCTTCTCTGTAGCCTTTTAGTGTCGTGCCCTTCTCCAGTCCCAACCCTTGTTACATTGTTGTGCAAATTCAAATTGCCCTTTAAGCAACATAATCTCTGGAGACTGATTGCCGGAGTCACTTAACCTTTCAGTGCCTCAGTTATCTACTTTAGTCTTCATAGGATTGTTGTGAGATTAAATGAGTGAGTACATATAAAATGTTTACAACAGGGCCTAGTGCATTGGAAATAATAAATATTTGCCGCTAGTCATCGTCCTAGTAGTACTAGGAGTGGTAGTAGGATGTCCCAGTAACATGTTATATGCTGGAATATGGAGAAGATGGGAAACTCTGAGAAGCCTTAAGAAGCATAATTAAAATTTTAATTGGTAGCACTTGATAACAGGTCTGCCTTCTTCAGTCTCATTTGTGTTTTTATTGAGATCAAATACCAAAGATGCATAAACCCTCAGGCTGATGTTTCTTGCACTTAGTAGAAGAGGGCTTTTGGAGAGCTGGGCAGTTTTACTCACTACCTCATTCAATTACATGTTATTCTTTCAACAATGATTGAGTTACCTGCCGTTCCTGTGCATGCTAGGTTAGAGTAATTCTAGCTGCTGTAACAAACAAAGTTCAAAATTTCAGTGGTGTAGAAAATACAAGTTTAATTCTGGCTCATGCAACCATGCAATGAGGATGCTTCTGGTTGGCATGCAGCTGTTCTCAGGGGGTAGTTCAGGGACACAGATCTCTTCTGTCTTCTGGCTCCACTATCCCCCTGGGCCTCAAAGGGCTACGCTTCTTATCACAAGATGGAGTAGAAAAGGAAAGATAAGGTAATGTTGCCTATGAATCGCTTTGTTCTGTAAATGACAAATTCCACATTTTTTTTTTTTACTTGACAAGACTCCATCCAAATGCAAGAGAAATTGGGAAGTAAAATAGTGCTTGTGTAGCTGCTTATGAAAAACAGCTCTATGCTACAGAAGAGGGGGAATAACTTGTGTTGTATGGTTAGCCACTTCTTCCATATAAGGCTGCAGGGATGAATCTAAGACCTGCTCCCACCTATCAAGGGAATAGTGGGGACACAGGCTGGAAACCAAGAGATGAGGTTTTTCATTAAGCCCAGGAAGGTCAAGTAACGCTTTAGAGGGGATGTGCACGTCACAACTATATCATAAACGCATACAGTTCAGCAACACAAAAGGAAAGGTATCATATTCTACAAAGGGACTATGATTTGCAGAGATATTGAGGCCAAGTAATTCTAAAAGGCTGAGCATAGGTGTGGAGAACTGACTGAAAGATGAGTAATACATTCCACTGAGCAATGTTTTGTAGGGAACATAAGCTAATTTTTAGAAAAATTACCCTGAAAACAGAGTATGATACCTTTGAAGATATTAGAATCTCTGAAGCTGGTTGACAGATGAAGAAACATAAGCGGAAGGAGGTGGAGATGGCAGATCATGCAGGAAATTCAAAGGAGCTTCGGTATTTCCCCTCTTATGTGGTTACCCATTCTTTCTGCGTGTGATTTCTGCCCTTCATTGCGTGTTTCACAATATAAACAAAAACAAAATAGATTAAAACTTTTATAAGTTTTTGGAGAACTATAAGTTACTTTTTATTTTTTTAAACATGTTACAAAACAAGAATAATAATGAAAATCAACATATGCATATAGGACACCGTACTCTGAATGGTGAACTAGGTATCCACCATGCTGGATTCAAAGAAAAAGACTTACACACACACACACACACACACACACACACACACGGGGGACAAAGTCAATTAGGAATTGAGTGCAAAGTAAAGGAACATTTAGTCCTATTTGTATTTCTTCTGATCGCTTACTTCCCTTACATATCCCATGGTTAATGTCCTAGTGATTGTAAATCCACTAGGAGATTTAGCTTACATATGAGTAACCACCATCCTCTCAATATTTTCTGGGAACTTGGTGCCATTTGGGTACATCAAATATTTGAGAGTTATTTTCAAAGACTCTAGGCTGTCCAGTGCCAAGCTATCGTTGGCCCAGCAACATACCCTCAATTCCTAAGTAGCTTCTTTCTAGAGAAATTTAATCTGCATGTTTCTAATCCATTTTAAATTGGATCATCAAAATATAGTTTTGTAAGAGCCACCCAAAATCCTTGTGAGAGAGTTTCTTTATTGTTTCCCCCACTAAATGAAGATGACACACTTGTTAAACTTCAAGTGTGCTGCAAAGCTAGAAACCTCTTAGAAACTGATTTTAAAACTTGGCAGTCTCTATTCTTTTATCCCTAAGGCATATAGTAGGTGCTTTGGAAGTTTCTCTGTGAATTCGTTTTTAGAACATTGCTTGGAGTTTACCCATGTAGGGCTGAGTTCCTTCCTATCCACCGAGCCACAATTCTTCCTTTGGCGAGTCTCCTGAATTCAAAGGATGCTGCACAGGTGGAGTGTCATAATGGTTTCATAAGAAAGAGTTTGAGACAGATTATTTCCAATTTTCTCTTTAAGATAATCTTATGTACTTCTTCAAGCAGGTTTGTGCTCCAAATCACTTCCTGCCGCATGAATTCTGAATTTCATTGTAATTTTCCATGGAGTACTGTTTGCTGTTACAATCCGTCCTATTTCAATTTGACCCTTTTTGAATCTCCATTTTATATATATTTCTTTTAGAAGCCTAGAGAAATTAATTGCCCAATTACCTTATATATTATCATATTAATCATAATTTATTCTATCTGGTACTACATTATTTTTTGGTTTATTGGCATTTTTCACAAGTAGAAGTAGAAATGAAATGTTTTTATCGGCATTACCTCAAATGAATTGCATTATTGCCTATCACTAATTCCATTTACTCACTGGAAAAAAAATCAATTGCCTTAATATTTGTATATAATTTTAGTCCTACAAGGAATACTAAAATGAATCTGACAAAATATACAATGCTGAAAATCATCGTCCAAGCGTAGTGTGTTGATGTGAGTTTCATATCCCCAATGCTTATCCAAGGGAAATCCATAAGTATTTCATATGATAATTACTAACACTGTGTTTTTAGATTACTGAGGAGGGTTTATGTCTCAAAAAAGTTGATATGTTTTAATGGAACTTTCAGACTAGAAGGTTAAAATAAATGTGGGGATTCGTATAAGGTTCTTATTGACTACACTTCCATATTTTCATCTGCCCCTTAGCCACTCTTCTACTCTGACCAGCACTTCTCCCTTTCTTCCCCATTTCTCCATCTTCTCCATTCGAGGCTAGATGCACCGCTCCTCTTTTGTTAGTCCTCATTTACAGGAAAACATTTACAGTCTACCCTCCATAGCTGCGGTGTCAAAACCCTGGGATAAGAAGGGCTGACTGTACTCACTGTACTACACCATTTCGTATGAGGGACTGGAGCAGCCGCGGGTTTTGGTATGCACAAGGGGTCCTGAAAGCAGTCCCCAGCCAATACCGCAGGAGGACTGTACATTGTGACATTTTCACTCATCTAATACCAAAGCCCACAGATACTTTTCAGTTTCTATAACATTCTGTAACATTTCATTCCATCATAATTAACATTTGTTTGCTGATAGCGTTCTCTTGCTGATTATGCACTCGTCATAGGACACTTTTTCCTGCAATAGCTTTCCATCCTGGTTGTCTCCCCTGTATTCCAGACCATCACTTCTCAGTCTCATGTTGCTTCCTCCTGTACGTGAGTTTGATTAGTTTAGTCCCTTATGACAACTTAACGGAGCAGGTATTATTTTCGCTAGTTTAGAAGCAATGACTCTGAAGATGCTTTAAGATTACATGAGTAGTAAATGGCAGGGCTAGGGTCTGAATCCAAATCTATATGCCTCCAAAGTCCGGATTTTCCAGCCCACATTTTGCCATGCTGGGCCTTGGCTGGGCCAGCTCCAGGGCTCGCCTCTTTCCATGCTAAAGGCATTAGGAGATCAGCTAGTTTTCTTTTGTTCTTTAGGGCTGCCTCCACTCAGGCCTAATCTGATTTTTCTACCCATTCTGTTGCTTATGTTTGCTCTCCCTACACACCTAGTTGTGAGTAGCACATAGTCTTTCAAGTTCACCGCTTTTTTGTGTGTGTGTATTCTTTGAAGATTTTGCTACAAATTCCTATAGGAAAGCCAACAGCACAACCCTGTGATTGTCACAATGAGTGAAGAATCATATCAGCTTTTTGATAAACCTAGATTGCCGAGACCAGCTCGGCGACTCGAGGTGAGTGACGGGTGCCGCAAGCTTGAAGAAGACACAGACACAGACTGAAGAGAAAAGTGGGACCGGGGGGCTCAAGACCTCTCGGATCAAGAGCCCTGCTGACTCATCCCAGGCTGCTTTTATTGAGTTCGTGGGCTAACATTCTCAGGTTACACTCATAAACAATCAAGGGCCTCACATGACTGAGGCAATTATCTTTGTTTACTTCCTGGGTCGGAGTTGAGCAGGTGTGGATTTGAGCTGGGGGTGGAGAGCAAAACAGCCCTGGGGGCAGGAGACCTCTCTCAGATATTAGGGGTCTGTGCCCCACCAGTGTTGGCCCCTCTGCGACTGTGCCTGTCTTAGGTTGTTCCTCCCTTGAGGAATCTTACCCGTCTCTGGCTAACCAGTCATCCTCCAGGGCCAAACAGGGTGATATAAGGAAGGTTCCATGCACCACCCCTGTTGGCCCCTCTGCGGCTGTGTCTGTCTTAGGTTGTTCCTCCTCTGAGGAATCTTACCCGTCTTTGGCTAACCAGCCATCCTTCAGGGCCAAACAGGGTGATATTAGTCTCCACGCCCCGCACCCTCAGCTCCTCCACTGCTCAAGCAGGACATTCTGAATCCCATCGCTCGGCCCACATACTTCAACATTTTCAAGGTTTCAAAAAGTTTCCTGAATGTCTTCCCACACTAGATAACCTACTTTCTGATAAACTAGTGCTATTTTAATGCCAAGACATTGTAACTCGTATGTTCCTTTCTACAAAGAAGCAAGTTCAATGTGTTTAGGAAATAATTGCATGCTATCTCTCACATCTGCTTCCACAAAGCTTTACAACCAAATGTCCCACCAGAAGAAGTTATGAAGTTTCTGCTGTTTATAATTAACAAAAGTCAAGTATAATTAATCTCGGCCAGCTCTCTCACCTATCTTGTATACTTTAGCTCTATCACTTTGGAAATCATTGAGGTTTAGGTGTGATTGTAACTAATACATTCCCATACGTGTCTAACACCTCTTCTTAGCAGCCCCAGACTTCCTTATGCACAATTATTCTGGAAAGTGTAGATTTATTCCCTTATGAGCATTTTCAAAAAGGTGCAAACTGAAGTGTAAATGGCATTCATCTCACCAAATCGATTGGAATGTAGCTGCTGTTAAGGTAGTTAAAAAAAAAAAAGAGAGAAATATAATGCCTCTCTCAGAGATAAAGATTTTGAATACAAAATATCTAGGCAGGAACATCAGTTGCAGACTTAGTTCAGGCAGTATGATTTGCAACTTTAATTTGAGGACAGTCATGGTTTTGGTATGATTTAAAGACAAAGCTTGGAAATCTGAATAAACAATGAGATAGGTCCCTCCTCGTGTACGTGGTATATTCCTGCTAACAGTGTGCTTCTGGAAAAGAGGTAAAATGTGACTTCGTTAGGTGACAAATCTGCTCTGTTCTTTCATGCATGTAAGCACAATCTAAGGCTAGCTATGAGGGTAATTTCATTTTCAAATAATTTATTCATTAAATAATCTCTTCCACATCTTATTAAAACCCAATAAGCATAAGAAAAAAAAAAAAAACTACTGCTTTTAGAAGCTACAATCAATCTCATTGATTTAAAAAGTAAATTGCAACACCACCCTGTCCTACCCTGCTGGATCGTCATTCTCTAAATGAAAGGACTGGGATGTAAGCATCTTTTCTCTTGTGCTTCTCACAGTAATGGCACACAAAAGAAATGCAATAAATGTTTGTTGTAATAAGCTAAAGATATAAGTAATACTGCTGTTCAGAGAAATTACAGAATCCCTAAGATGCCAAAGAAGTGGAGCAGCTTAATGGTCTACTATCACATAGTTTGAAGTTGGAATTAGCCATTTTTTTGTTTGTGAGACTTGGAGTTTTTAAATGGCTAAGCATTGGGTTAATTTTGACAGGTAAGTTTTATAGTTTGGATACACTTTAAACACTTGGTTTTAATTGAGGTTTTTTGCTCAGGCCACCCAAAAGCTTCTTTTTAAAAATATGTTTATGTCTGTATGTTTTTTCCCTGTCACCATTTGCCGATGCAGTATTTAATTTCTTTTATTTATGGCCTAAAGTATAATATTCTGCCAAATGAAAGAGTTCACTAAGTATGAAAAAATATATTTTCCAGTTTTCCATTAGGAAATCCAAACCTGCATAGTTCCATTTGGATGCTGGATTTCACTATTTTGTCCCAATTCACTAGTTACAGATGTTTAAAAATTGCTGGAAGGCATGAGACCAATATCTAACATGAATATGGAAATTAACTCTGTAGGTATCCCAAATTTTATTTCCCCTTAACTTAAACTTACATGAAACTAAAATAACTAGTAAATTCATTCAATTTAGTTTTTTTAAAATACATGAAAATGGTTGTTTCATTGCCTGATTTTTAAGAGACACACATACATGCACACACATACATCACACACCAGAAGAAAGAGATTGATTTCTTAACAATTTCTTTTACAAATCTAGAAGACAACAGAAGTCCTAAAACCTCGCCTTTCATCTGTTGCTGTCTTCATGATTACAAAAGCATCTGCAGACTCCACGAAGCATGCACTCCAAAAATCTGAGGACCAGGTCATAAAACATCATTTTCTGGGTACAAGAATAAATTCATAGCAAAGAAATTAATAATTTATAGAAGCAACTCACTCTAAGAGATGGTTTGTTACTTTGTTGTAAATCAAGAGGTTTGTGATTTAACAAATTTTAATTTATTTAGAGAAATATAGCCTGTCAGGGGCATGGCATTCAATATGGAATTTCAGGAAAATAAAGTTTAAATAAATCAGTATTTTTCTAGTACTACTGAAATGAGATCAAGACATGATTTGAGAGGCATCAGCACTGAGCCATTAGAAAGCTGTACTCTATAGAAAAGCAAAGATGATTTTCCAAGCTCTACCACAGCCTGAACGAAATATCCCTCAAGACCACACATCCTTTTGCCCTAATTGCATGCTCAGCATATATTTTTATAGTAAGAAAAAGATGCCACAGTTTGCAAATATAATTATTCCAGGAACTAGAAAGGAATGTTAAAAAATTCTATTCTATGTGAAAAAATGGTATTCTATTTCGTAAACTAACCTTTGTTAAAGGAAATAATTCTACAAATATTCATTGAGCTAAGCATGTAAAAATGAGCAAGACACAGTCTCTATATTGAGGAAATTTACAATCTGAAAGGACGGAAAGGGAGGCACATATGAAGCTCTACTGCATGATATTCGTTCATGTCTTGATGGTTTAAATGCAGATGGGGGAGAACATTGATTCTGCTTGTTTTTGTCCATTGTATATACATATACCTCCAGTCCATCGTATATATGTGCGACAACTTCTTTATCCATTCCTCTGTTGATGGACATTTACGTTGCTTCCATGTCCTGGCTATTGTGAATAGTGCTGTAATCTTCATCGCAGGTATTGGGTGTCTTTGAAGTACATCAGATCCTACCTTAGTATTTGATTACAGTGAAGAAAATAGACACAATTGCTTGTAGGTTTACACACACACATTCAAATAAAAAACATTGAAAAATAGTGTACTCTCTCGAAGTTTTATTTGGAGGAGGGGAAATTAAGATTGTGGATACATTACACATACTTTTAAAACTCCCCTCTAAATTTTCTCTCTTCCCTAATCTTTTTTTTTTTTTTTTAATTTATTCTGGCTGTGCCAGGTCTTAGTTGCGGCACGCAGGATCTTTGTTGCAGCATGCGGGCTCTTAGTTGCGGCATGTGGAATCAAGTTCCCTGACCAGGAATTGAACTTGGGCCCCCTGCATTGGAAGCGTGGAGTCTTAACCACTGAAGCACCAGAGAAGTCCCTGCCTAATCTTCTTCAGCTACTCCTTCTTGTCCTTGGTCCTTATTCCCTTAATGTTTCCACTCACATCAGGATCTGCGGGTAATCTGCAGGTAAAATATCACTTGTGATTCTCACAACAATACCAGAGTAGATACAATTTTCTTTATTTTAACAGACAAAGAAGTTGACACACTTCATTAAGAACATAGATGAGAATTTAAACCAAGTTTGTCTGACTCTAGCATCCTCACTTTTCCCACTACATTATAATGATTTTACTCAAAGTTGTAACAGCAGTATATTCTGAATATGAGAGCACAAGCACTTGAAGATAAACTGACCAACAACAATATCAATAACAAACTTCCTAAGCCCCCAAAATATGTCTGACCTCTTTTTCTTTCTCTCCCCCAACAAAAATGGGTACATTCATCTACATCCTGAAAATAATCAATTTAGGAATAATTCGCAATTGCTGAATGCCATAAAGTCCAAGGCAGCACCTATTGCTTTCACCTGGAAACCTTGGCATTGTGAAGGAGAAATCTTTCCTAATGTTACCTTTTAGGGACAAGTGAGTTTGGAGGATCTGATTTCTTAAAATGCCATTCCATAAATCGTCTATCACAGATACTCAAATCGGCTGACTTTAGAAATGAGTCTACCAGTGGCCACGGATGGCAAAGATTGATATAGGATATTTTAATCATAAAAAAATGACTAATATTAAGTATTTAAAAAATTACCTGAAGCAACAAAATATGAAATTTTAACATGACAGAACCCTTCCACAATTACAAAATTTCTATGCTGGTCTGGCTACATTTTTGGAGTTCTTCAGTTGACAAAGACATTTGTCAGATTAAGTACATATAGAAAATTTTATCTACTGTATCTAGATGCAAACTTTCAAACATCCCTGGAGGAACATATATGTTTAAGACTTTTTCAACAACCGCTAAAGTAGTTTCAGGAAACTACAAGTTAAAGTAGAAGACAAATAAAACAGGTACCATGATTTGATCAGTTTTATATTTTCCCTTTTAGAAGAATTCAAATAAAAGCCCAAAATAGCCCATTGTAGATGTCTACATTGAGAAGAGGCAAAGGGGCTGTTCTCTGCTAATGAGCCATTTCCAATCAGAAACTAATAATGCAGGGATACTAGATAGGACATTTTAAAAATAGTTATGTTTTCTAACACTAACCAGCAAGATATAAAATAATTTTTCTTTACTTCAGAAATGTGTTGTACTGTATAGGGAATTTACAGGTTTAAGGAGAATGATTGATGTGTTGAATTTGAAAAAGTTCACATAATTTAGTAATATAACCTTCTTTTCTGTTATGATTTGAAGCATTTGCAGCTGTAATGGCCTTTGAGTCCCTGGGATAAAGGCCTCAGCCAAAGCCAGGAGTTGCCTATAAAGTTCTTTTTGACAGAAACTGGGATGGAATCCAGGCTCATTTCAGCAATATTTGTGGAGAAGAGGATTGAACTCAATATATTTGACCCAAAAGTGCATTTTTGGGGCTTGCACCATATTTATTAAAGCCTTGTGGCAGACCTAGAAGTTATTAAATGGGTGAGAGCTGGCTTTATAAAGACACAGTTCTCAGCAGCCATAGTTCAATTTGACATACTATTACTGATCACCTACCTGGAGTCCTATCCTAGGCTAGGAACCCATGGCTGTAAAAAAGAGGCAAATATCATCCACAGACTCAGGCAACTTTCAGTCTCGTAGAGGGAGAAGGCAGATATATGTAACTGTAGCAGAGGGCATAGTATGATAAAAGATTGTAAAACAGGTACAGAGTGCTACTGGGAGTTACAGCTACTGAAAAAATCGGGATTACATTCACAGGGAAAGTAGCATGTTGAATTGGGTGCTGATGAGATGGTGCACGACCCGTGTGTGGAGGGGAGGGGTGGGGGCAGGATTCCAGCTAAAAATTTAGAAGATTCAGAATGTAGTCAAGAAACTGAAGTTAGCATTTCAGGAAGCAACACTTTAACGGGATTCTAAGATACATATTTTTAGAAGAAAATGGTTTTAAATCCTGGAATTAAGATCTTTCTTGACATTTGATTCAATTGTAGTTGGAAAGGTAGGCTGGCCATATAAGAAAGAAAATCAGAAATTTGGAAATCAAACAGAGAAGAGTTAAGGTCACTGCTTCAGTATTCATCGGTCCTGCGGTCCTGTGCATTCGTTCCCTATTGCTGCTGTAACAAATTGCCATTATTAGCGGCTTAAAACAATACAAACCTATTATTTGACATTCTGGAGGTCAGAAGTCCAAAATGGATCAGGCAATCCAGGGGAATATCTATTTCTTTGCTATTTCCAGCTGGCAGAAGCCACCTTATTCCTTGTTTCATGGCTTCTTCCTTCATCTTCAAGGCCAACAGCACAGCATCTGCAAATCTCTGCTTCTGTCATCACATCTTCTATGATTCTGATCCTTTTGTCTCCCTGTTATAAGAACCCATAATTCAGGATTATCTCTCCATCTAATAATCCTTAACTTAATCACATCTACAGAGTCCTCTTGCCATGTAAGGTAACATATTTACATTTTCTGGGGACTAGGATGTGGACATCTTTGAGGGACCATTATTCAACCTAATATACCCTGGGAACATTACCTACTTTCTGAAACTTAACTTTTTATCTTATTGCAAAGTAGAGATAAGGTTGTTCTGGGGCTCAAATGAGAAAAATAATATAAAACAATTAGCATAGCACTTAATAAATATTGTAATTACCATTGCCAGTGCTATTAATGGTGTTATCATTTTGAGGGTTCTGAATAATAGGATGAGTTTTACCCATCTTATTTGGCAATATAGGCCTGATCCTTTGAGGAGCAAGGTTACACTGTCAGAACTTGATATGTCAGTGTTGAGTGTTATGAAGTTTTCTACACAGAGACTGAAAACATAGGACACTCTCAGGGGTGGGGGACAGTACAAATATTCAGCTGGACTAGAGGGCAAGCTACAAATATTTGCAATGTATGTGACAGATGTAGAATGAATATCTCAAGATTTTTAGAGGGCCGGAAAATTAATGGGTAAATTATTATTCCAATAGCAAACTGGGCAAGCACATGATAAAAATTCTTGGGAAAAAGATCACCCATCAAAAAAAACGTTTAAACTATATATCTACAATCAGTAGCGACCAAATAAAGACATTTAAAGCAATAAGGTAATTAATTTCTGTAATCCATAAATGGGCCATGAGAAGTAAAGAACTGTTGAGGGTTGCCTTGGAGTCTATCTAGTAGCGCACCCTCCATGGGTAATGACACCTCATTACCCATCAAGGAAGCTGGAGGGGAGTTGGCCATATTCATAGGGGCCCATAATAAATAAGAAAGACAAGAAAGATGCATTATGCAAAATGCAATGGGAATTTCCCACTGGTGGCCTCTGGAAAATTTAGAAAAATATTCACAAAAGAGTAGCCTTCAAAAATCTGCCAGGTCTTGAGAGTAACAGGCTAGTTTACAAAAATGCCAAGCAAGTGAAAAATGTCTCGTTTTCCTTATCTCTTCTTTATCTGCTTCAACCCCAAAGGAGAAATAAACAAAACAAAATAAAACAAACAAGCAAGCAAAGGAAAAATATTCAGCAGAATTTATTCAGAGAAGGAGGAGATTCAAAAAAGAGAAAAAAGCCAGCTACCTCTATTCCTGAAGTCAGGAGGCCCACCTATAAAAGGCAAGGTCTGAAAGAACAGGAGAGAATATTTATCTTTGAGTGAAGTTCAAAGTTTCGGTTATTACCTGAGGCTAAATGCGTTTAATTACTGAACTGAGAACGCCTTTAGCAGTTTAAAGTTGCAGTAGGACTTGCTCTTATGTAAAAGTGATTGAAAAAGCCATGAACTTTCACTACTCAGTGGTTTTAGAGGGAGAGTGAGAAAAAATATATACAGCTGCTTCTTATTATACTCAGTGAGTACTAGTCGTTCAATGTACTTATATGTATATATTTACTCAAGCCACCATTAATATTCATAAAAGCTAGAAAATAATCTAAATACTCAACAACAGTAGAAATTAGATAAGTTTATGTGGTTTTTGAAGGCTATTATTTTATCATACACTCTTTGACAGTTATTGCACAATACATCTGTTCATTTTAATATAGAATTAATTTTGTAAACTATATGCCATAGAGGGCTGTGATGATGTTTTCCATTGTTCTGCAGTGGTATGTCAACTTTAGCTAAGTTGAAGAGAACGGATGCTGCCTATTAGGCTTGATACCTAAACAATTTCTCTTTTCATGCCTTGGATTTATAATATTGTGAGGAGGGAAGCACAGAATTATTACAAAGAATGATAAAATAATAAAATAAAATAAAATAGTAATGTTTTGATATTGCAAGTTTTAGATAGTAGGTAGCTGAAATAAAAATACAGTCTGTAATATGAAAAAGCAATAATATCTGTGATCCACTGAACAGTCTCTTTATTACGTCAGGGGAATATTCCTCAAAGGACTTCTTAGAAAAGAAGGATTCTTTCTTTCAACACATTTATTGAGTGTCCATAATAAAGCAGTAACCACATCAATTTCCAGGAATAAAATAGAACACCTAGCAGACATGTTTCTTGATCTAGTAAGGGCACCAGACCTTAATCAAATAATTACAAATACATGTAAAATTGACACTGTGATAGTGATATTAAAGAGAGGCACGTGGTTTTAGGAGATCATATATTAGAAAAAGCTTCCATGAATGAGTGTCAATTCAGCTACTATTTAAATTAGAGAAGCAAGGAGAGGAAGAGCATATTGGACAAAGGAAATTGGATGTGCATAGGCCAAGGGTAGGAAGGAAATTTAAAAGGTGAAAGAGGATATGTGGCTGGACATTCAACACAAGAGGAAATATGATATGAAATACAACCAGAGAGGTAGATAATAACCAGACCACACAAGACTAAATAGGTCATTTTGGAGTATTTAATTTTGCAGTGTTAAACATTTTAGTTATTTAACATTGCTCTTAGGGTAAATATTTTGTTTCAAAAGATAAGGGCAGTGAAGACATGAACTCAAAGTGTTGAAGATTCCTTAGAGAAATCTGGCAGTAAAAGAAAGGAACTAGGGCAGTAGCTGGAAGGTACTGCTGGTGTGATGAGAAGTATTTTCAATTGGCAGAGACATCAGCATGCTTTTAAGCCAATGGAACTTGTGGCTAAAGATACTGAAATAAAAGCATTTTTATTTTATTCCCCACTTTCACACACACCAAAAACAAGAACAAAATCATAAAAGCAATACAAGTAGAGAACAATTCTATCTATAATAAAGCAAGTACATGGGAGCAATATTTTAATATTCATCAATGTGTTTTTCATGATTTCTATTCTGATTTGCTCCCACCCTGTCTCCCCATTTCAGGAAATGGTTATGTGAGTCCAAGAATATCAACCCAAAGCAACAGAGGTTGAATGGTTGAACAATAGAGAAAAAAGTGTCAAGTTCTTGACTTTTGAGCTCAAAAATTGTCTTCTGAAATTCACTGTAATATCATTTGAAAGAATTTGATTTCTTTTTTTTTAGTTACAAAGTGTTTTGAACTATATAGGACCCAATATCTACAGAATAAATATAGATGTGGAAATAAGGAATACCGATGTAGGTGCCAGTTTTCCCACCATGAACTGAATAAATATCCCATGAGCAAGAGAAGAGAAAGGCTTAAAGATGTGGGTTCTGGGAAGGGACTAGTTCTAGGGAGAGGATATGATGAAGGAACTACCCAAATGCCTTGGGGTAAACCTGAGAGTGGAGGAAACTCATAATCAATTTCCATTAGGATCCTGATGGCACCAGATTTTTAGATGTTTATTCCACCAGCAGAGTCTGATAATAGGAAAAGTTTTACATATAGAAGCCTCTGGAAGTATAGGAGAGGCATCCCTACCAAGAGTCAGATGTTGCTGGAGTATTATGAGAACACAGTCACATTTTCTCTCACCTAGAGAAAGGCAAAGTTTGAAGAGAAACTTCCAGAGAGAGTGAAGGGTAGAAGCTGTTCCAAAATTGGCTTGGTTGTTAAGTTTTTGCAGATATCAATGTAGTGCTATGATTAAGGCAAATAATTAGTCACCTCAAATGATACGTCAAGGCACTGATGGGATTGTTCACCTCAAGGGATACCAGAATGAACACATGCTCAATCATGTGGTTTTTACCTTTCCAAGATTCAAGGTGGATACATAAGCCAGGAGGAATTTAAATGACACTCTGGAGTTAAGAAAGAGATCAGTGAAAAACATTGTTTGAAGCCTGAAATGATGGATATACCTGAAGTAAGTAAATTAATTTTAGAACCAAATTTGGACTTGAAATAAAAATTGTTATAGAAAAATAAAGCTGTCTTCATTGTACATCTAAATTTTTTTACTTGTAAAAGATGTGATCACTCCATAAGGAATCAGCTACAATCCAAGATTATAAACCCCTAGTGTCTCTTGTGATCCACAATGATAGAGAACATTGAAAGTGGATTTATACTTCCTCAAAACTTGGGTAGAAAAAAAATAATGAAGGTTGCTCTCACAGATGGGATAAGAGCAAGGGGATCTTGGCTAAGTTGTGAGCCAACAGTGAAGCCAGAGATGTACCTTTGGAAAACCAAATGATATCATTGAAAGATGGTGAGGTAGAGCTGAAGGATAAATCACACTGACACATCATTGTTAGTTGTTTACAAACTAAGACTCTACCTGAGATAGACTTCTGAAGGTAACATCAAGCAAAGGGTAAAGAATGAGGATACAATAATCATGAAATGAGAATTTGACCTATTTCATGAATACCGAAAATTGAGTGAAGATATATCCTGGGATAGAGGAAACAGCATATTTAGTGAAAACCTCCAAGTAAAAATCCCATAATAAAAGCAAAGCATGCCAACTCATCACCCTGCCTCCCCCACCTGACATTACTTCTTTTTTGTTACACCATTATTCAGCAGATAGGTTACCACATTCGAAATTAAGTCAATAAAAGAACCCATGTAAGAGAGCTATAGATTTTATACCCCTCATTCTCATGTTCCCCAATAGGGGACTTGTGGTTTTGAATATCTGCTGCCAATAAATCAGTAAATTCTTTCAGAGTTATACATACCACATTAAAAAAAAGTATCACTTTGAACAGTGGGAAAGAATTAATTAATGTGTTTTATGTACTCAAAGGTAAACTTTGAGCAAGTGAACTGATTTTGTCTTACAGAAAGTATAAATTATATAACATTGAGTTACATTTTACATACTAGCTATTAAAAGCTTATTCTCAATATTATAACCTAACTAACCTACCCTCTAATAAGTCTGCTAAAAGGTTTGGTTCTAGCTACAGTTTGTTCTCACTTTATTTTTATCTTTAATTTGCTTGAATTTTATATTTAAAACATTTTTGCTTTTATATAGTCTTGGGGAAAATTCATCATTTATTTGAGTGAGGGAGAGTAAAATAATAAAAATTATTTTCATATGTACATTCAAAGATTTATATAAAGATTAAAAATAATACCATGTGATTATCATTGGTGAGATCAAATGTGGATTTTTTTTCTTTTTATACTTTTATAATTTAATAATCTATTGGAAGCATTTTTTTTCCACAATGAGAAGAAATTTTATATTAGAAAACAAAGTTAAGATGAGAAGTTTTAGGTCAAAAAGTTTATTTGCAAAGAAATAATACCCTAAACTCAGGTTCTTTAAAAGTCTATTTCTCACTCACACAACTTACCCAACAAGCATCAGCAGGCTCTGCCCATTGTCGTCACTCATGAATCCTGGGTAATGGATACTTTATATAGAATGCTACCCATTGTCACTGCAGAGTGAAACATGCACTGGCTTGTAAAGTTTCCATCCAGAATTTGCACGTAACACTTCCCTTCACACCTCTTCCATCAAAGGAAGTCATATGACATGGCCAAACTTCATGGGAGACAAAGAAGGACATTCCTACCATGTGCCTGGAAGTAAATGAGAATGAAAATATTTCAGAAGGACTAATGATGGTCTCAAACAATAGTGATCATTTTCACTTGAATGGTGAAAAAGTGTTGGGAAGAAGTATTGCATGCAGAAAAAATTTACATATGTATATGTATATGTACAATATGATTTTTTATGATTGATTTATGAATAGAGACAAAAACAACAAGAATAAATCGTGGATTTTTAGGAACTGAAAAAATAAGTGCATTAAGAAAAGTAGAAAACCCATGATAATTGTGTAAAAGGTGATGATTAATTTTAGGCTTATTGACTCTGGAATAGTAATAATAAATATACAGTTAGAAATTTGACTGTTTCTTGGAAAACATTTGGAACCCATTGACTTGGAGTTGGAAGCTGAAGATGTGGAGTACCTAAAAAAATGGCTGTCAGCAGATTTTTTGAAATTAGTATAATAGAAAGATGGAGGTAACAGATGAATGTGATGAGTAACAGAAGGGACACTAAAGGGATTCCAAGATGATTGTGATAGGTTAATGTCAGAAAAGCCAACAAATATCTAGGAGAATAATGGAATTACATCATTGGAATGATCTGTATTGTGATACACCATGGGTATAATCAGGAGGAGGCAACTGAAGGAAAGGATTTATTCTGTTTTAGGTCAATGGGAATTTCTGAAGGAGGGCTTCTAGTAGAGTGGGAAGGATATATACCAGAAAATAAAGGGTTAATAACTAAGTTGATGTGGAAGAACTAATAGCAATCCTTTACAACAATTCTTTGCAGATAATGATTATGAAAATGAGAGAGATTTTTAGATGAGAGATAGTTTAGATAAGGGCAGCAATATATTGTCAAAGAAAAGCAGTGGAAGTAGGAATAGTAATGTGTAGATAGAGAGGTAAATGATAGAAACTAACAGATTAATAAAATAAAAATGAAACACATTTTTAAATACTCCCTGCCTCAATTTTAATCAATTTCTGGTAGCTATCAAGCATTTATCTAGGCCGGTTTCTTCACTAAATATTTGTTGGCACGAGTGCTAGTTACATGAGTAAATTGTAACATAGCTCTCCTTTAGCCATTTT